>NC_066344.1:16331758-17052577 GCF_024516045.1 Bombus affinis
CACATTTCAAGTCCATCCGATCGAAACCGTAGACAGTGTGTAACAGGCTGTGGAAACTAGCACGAAAGTATGATATATGAAACATCCACCGGAACATCTGGGGCGTATCCATGTAACGAATACAGAACCCGAATACGGAAAATAACACTGCAATTATGGGTCCTGCGAATACCGCGATCTAGGAACAGAAAAAGATTGAATATTAAAATTCTCTTTTTAGAAAGAATACCTCTTATATCTTTTACTTTGGTTTTCAAAAATATTGAGAAATCTGTATAATAAAATGATGCATAAGCTATCAATAAAGATTTCCTTCTCTCTTAATATTTATCCAATATTTCACTTTTCAATATTTCAGGATATTATTGTGAAGATTAATATTGCGTAACGAATTAATCAAACTCAATACATCGTAAGTTTTAGGAATTATATTTTAACAAGCTTTGAAAAATCGATAGTCTAGATCCTGTGCATCTATGTTCGCATAATGTCCATATATTGCATAAGAAAAAGAGAGCCTTTTATTCCTCATGAATTATTTATGTGTAATGTAGTTCCAAACAAAAGACAAAAACATTAGCAAAATCAATTAAATATTTTAGAACATCTTATATGGCTATTGTCATATTATTAAAATATTTCATATGGCTATTATAATAACACACCTTCACTGGCGTGGTCGCGCCAATAAAAAATCCCCACGCTTGAGCTGTTAAACTAGCGGCTATGCTGACAACCATGAAAGAAATTATGCGAGGAGTCTCTATGGGTTGTCCTGTTAACCAGTAACTCACAGTCAAATAGGTCGCTGCACAGGCTGCTTGGAACGGTATTTCGACGAGCAATAGACTGATATAGTACGGTGCTAGCCCATACCACCGATTAAAGTGTTCCCTGCTGAGTATCCGCATTTCTTGTGGAACTAAAAGTAATTCAAACACTATAAATTCATATCATATTTTGAATACAAATTGAAATTATAATTACTTTGATTATATTTTTTACAAACGCAATTAAAAAAATTGGATCTATGCAGAAATTTATTTCACATCCTAGATATTATAACGAGTATTCTAGTTTGAGTAATTTTGTACATTATGTACATGTTATGAGGTTATATTTTTATGTATGATACTTGTTATGATTATTCTAAATTGAATTAGTCTCTAATCAAGATTGGAACAAAATAGTCTTTGAACTTCAAAATTCAAATCAGAGAGCAATTTATTTTGATGCTTTTATTGCATCGTTTTTGGATATTTTTTTTATCGTTATAGAGATTATTTTCATTTTCAGATATTGTAGTTTAGATCAAATCTACCTTGAAACGCTTTCTAAAAAGAAAAGGCAAAGGAAAAATAAACAAAGAAGAAGGAAGCATATAAATTGATTAGACTAGGGCAATGGCAACCATTTATGGTTACAATTCAAATAACCAAGAAGATAAAGTATATGTTGGTAAAACAGGAATGTCGACACGACCGGGTAACGTCAACAAGCAAAAAATATACATATAGCGGATAGGAGTGAATGGCCACTAGAGGTACTGTTAACTCTCCTATGCGTTACGACTTGCGACTTAGCCTAAGATATGATCGTACACCATGCTTCCTTGACCTACATTTCCCATCACTGATGGCGCAAAATTATAGCAATGTAAAGGAAAGATCAAACCGTGAAAACTGGACTGCGCTATTCCTTCTTCTTCGTTACTATGTAACTTCCTTTTAATAATTATTTAACCCTTTGCACTCCGAATTTTATTTCAATTTCGTTACCAGCAGCTCCCAACGCTTTTAAGTGTTTTATTTGAAATTTACTTTAACTAAAAAATAGAACAATTTAAATAAATAAAGGAAGAAACAAATTCACTTAAATAGCAGTTTTATTTACATTATTGTCGTATTTTGTAATTTTTAAGCGTATGATCTTGAAACAATTTCCAGGATGCAATCCTACTTTTCTTTCACACGTTTCGCAAAAAAAAGGTGGGACTGAAAGAATGTCGAGTGGGACTCAACAAAGGCCCCTCCCCTCCCAGTCCATCCTCTCCCACCCCCGCCCTAATAGGCTAGCGAACTGTCCTGTTTTTGCGTCCAGGCTTTCAGGACATAAATTAAAATATCGTACATAAGCACCGCGCAACAGCGGCTTAAATTTAAGTTACAATAATAATCTTAAAAAAAAAAAAAAAAAAAAAAAAAAAATGTAATAATGCATGGCTACGTCGTACCGTCGCGTATCGGTACTTTTGCCTGTACCACCCTACAATTAGAATCCAGTTTATTCTGGAAAAAAAATCATGTAAAAAAAAAATATGTAAAAAACTTGGAATTAATAAACAAAGATTAAAAAAAAAAAGGGACTCAACAAAGGAGCTCCTGAGATAAAAACTAATGTCGAGTCACATTCGACATAGGAGCGCAAAGGGTTAACATTATTATATTATCTAGTAATCTAATAATATATTTAACAGTAATTAAATTATACTCTCTCCTTCATAACTGAAATGTTAATAGACAATCCTTAATAAATAGCTGAGTTAAATATAATTTTTAAATTCTCCAAAAAGTCATAGTTAATATTAGGAAAAAGTTGAGCAATTTCAGAATTTGGTTCCTCTAAATATTTCAGTTAATGAGGAAGGTGAAGTTCCAATTTTATAAAGTTCGGTTATACATACTATACTAATCTTCCAAGAGAAAAACGTTAAAACAAGTTAAATTTTTTATGATGTCGACGTTCATAAAGTACATCGCCTAACTGTTAAATATGCAAAGAACAAATTTAAAAAAAACCTGTTATATGGAAATGGAATTACAGGTAATTTGAGAAAAAAGAAAGAAACAAAGTACTTAATATATACAAATTAGTATAGATATTGATCATTGATTTTAAAAAAAGAAATACAGAGAAACAGCTCTTGAGAGAGAGAGATTGGTAAGTAGTTTAGGGGAGAAAGTTTCCTAGTTCTTAATCCCACTAATGTATTATACATATATATGTATACATCTTAGTGTATCATATACTTACCTAATATAAATTTTATAAGTAAAATGTTCATATGCAAATTCATATGTTTATGCACAACTGAAGAAATTTGACTTTAGGACCTGAAACCTAGGCTTTATTTCAGTAAAAAGAATGAAACACTTAAAGCTTCTCTGTCAAATTTAAGATTTTAATAATAATAAAAGTTGAAAATAGTAATTCAATGTAGTGAATACTTACAGGCAAGTGTGACGGCCATTTTACCCGTGTAAACGAGTAGTAGCAACGATCCGTACAGGTAAACGTAATTAGCAAGGACACCGTTCGCTCTGTAACCGCTTCCCATGTACAGATAGCCGAAGATTATTCCAATTAACAGGTGACACAACAATCGTACTACCAATAATGTGTAGTCTCTTTTGAGGGAAAGTAATTGTCTCTTATAAAGTAGGTAACATTGTGCGATGAATCCTGCAGGTGTTGGTGGTTCATTTGCGCTTTCTATGTTAACAAAACGAAGTATGGGGTCACGAATGGGCATTGATCAAGGACCATGCAATACGTAGTTTATCATAATATTATAAATACTATAATTCAATTTCTTGTGATTCTAATGTTATAAATATTTAAATAATTCCATACTATTATAGAATCTAGGTTTCTTAGAAGAAATATATATCAATGAAAAACTATTACACGAAGTTTTAGAATTCCCTTTCATAGCCACAATGTAAGAAAAAAAGAATTAGATATGTAATGTAAATTGACTGAAAAGTACCTGAACACAATATTGTGTTAACCTAATGTTTGCTCTGAGTGAATTAACTTTCATACATATGTACAGTTATACTAGAAGAAACTTCATAGATATGTACAGTTATAGTAAGTGGAAAATATGAGAATATAAAAAGATATAGGTGAGTAAGGAGACGTTACAACTACCTTCTAACTGTGATTTCATTGCGTAAGTAACGGCCTTATTGTCATCTTTAGACACCGTTTCCACAGCAGCTGCTAATTTGTCCACAGTAACACCATAATCTCCAATCGCTACTTCTAAAACTGTAACAATAAACGTGTGCACAGGTGTATTATAATTTTATTATCATCGCAAAATTGTGAATAGATAACGCCTATTCAAGGCCAATAGGATTCTCAGTACGTATATTTCATATAATTCATTATGTAAAATATTAGAAATATTACAGAAATAACAGATAAATATTATTTAAAAGGTGAAAAATAAAGTAAGTAATAAAATATCAAAATTGTAAAAAGAGAAATAAACACGATAATAACATTAATAATTAATAAAAAAGAGATCCATAATGCCATCTTTTGATATATGTAGTTTCATAATGTAGTGATAGACTTTTCTTCGATGACCTTGAACAGAGTGCACATTTCATACAGTCTGATTCGACTGTAAATATGAAAATGACCCGAAAGGAATGCCGCTGTACGTACGAAAGTCAGCTGGGTTGTGGTAAGGCGGGCAATCAATACCGATCGAGGACATATGAGGCAACAAAGATTTAACCGACCCCCTATATATGCAATATCCACCGGCAACCGCGTAAATGGCATCAAACATCTCTAAGAGCAACGCACTTGGTTGGTGTATCGTGCATATTATCGTACGCCTTTCTATTTTAGCAAGACGCTTCAGCAGTGCGATGCACTGGCTGCACGAAGACGAATCCAAACCTAAAATTACAAAAAAAATTTTTGAATTTCTTTTAGAATTTCAAGATTTTTAAAAATTTAAGGGTTATTTGTATAAAATCTTTAAATAATTTTTATGTTATAAGTAGACTGCAAACGTTTATGCAATTTTATATGTTTGTGAGTACAACTTGGGAGATACAGTACTTTGGATAAACCCATAAATTAATAAATAATATATAATATTTATATTATATATAACATAAACATGTGCATTGTCTACTGATAAAAATTGTGGAACTAATTGAAATGCTGAAGATATAAGTATTAAGAACTTAGTGATTCCTGAAACATATTAGGTATCTGTCTTCTTTTATAATTCAGTATTAAAACTCTAGGTCTTGAAGATAATTTGAGGTTTCAAATTATCTTGCTTCGTTATGTACAGACTGCAGATATTTATGCAGCTTTATGTTTTTATGGTCATAACTAAGAAAAATAGAACTTACATAGAGATTTGTTCCACCCATTGTATATAACTATAACGAATATTCTATTCTGTATATTTTATATGTATATTTTCGTATACACATTCTATGTATTTTTATATATTTATATGCATAGTTGCAGAAATCCGAAATCTAGTTATGTATATTATGGATTATTACCATAAGCTCTAAATAATTATGTTCAATAAAAGTTAGTATGTCACTAATATGTTGTCAAGATATCGCTAAATTATAAAAATAATTTTTATATGTTTCTAGGATACATGAACTGGCGATACCCGGAAATGCTGTTGTGCTTTGTAACATGCATCAGCGGCAATGATGCGACTAATATACTAAACTGAAGTTAGTCATCATAAAATGCTGCATCGCCTACTCCGACAGGAGATTTTTATATTTTATATCCACAACATAAAGAATCTATCATACTATTGCATAATATACATCTACAAATTATTAGTTTACTTATACTTTCTATAATTAAAGTTACTCAACTTTTTAATCTACATTTCTTTATTAGAATTCTCTTAAAACTAACAATTGATATATCGATATTTATGTAGAATTAGAATAGAATGATGGATGAGAATTGTGTATAGTAAATTGTATTTGCTATTGTGAAGCGTCTGTATTGCACCAGTAAAGACCTTGTAGGATGGAACGTTCCAAGCATTCTATGATACGACCTATAATGGATTCAACTAGTAGCAATTGACTATCAGTGTTGTCTCAAACAAACATGTTCGTCGTTACCGGTTTTTTTTCTATCGTAAATTTGCCATGTGCGACTGATATTAAAACCATTAAAACAACGTAAATTCGAATCTATAGTTAAAGATCTATTAAAAAGCTATTAATAGACGAAGATGTTTGGTTACATAAAGAAACTTCGATTAAACAATATTATTCTTAATATCATATTTTGTAAACTTTTGTAATTTAAAAATATAAATTTTTATGTAAATAATATTAAAAGTTTTTCGAAATTCTTGTAATACACGATGATGTAGAATTAAGAAATTGTAAAATAAATTTATATGTGTCTAGTTCGAATTTATTTCTTAATAACACCATCCTTCTTTCATATCTATAATCATAATCTTGATAGCATTACGTAAAAAGCAAAATTCGAAGAACATCTTAAACACAACGTCTAGTGCTTAGTGTTCGTGCAGGAGTATTTCGTAATTACCGGTTGTTGGCTCGTCGAGGAATAATACTGAAGGATTACTTAAAAGCTCCAGAGCTACGTCAAGTCGTTTTTTCTGTCCGCCGGACAATTTTCCACAAAGGGTGTCATAGCAATGGCTCAATCCTAACATTTCTAAGAGTTCCAAAACCTGATAACAAAAAATACATTATCCTTCACTACATGTATTATTGCCATATTAATCCACATTGCATAAATTGAATTTAATATTAAATTAGATATTTTTATATCATTAATTTTTTCAACTACTTGAAAATTTTTTGAGATTTTTAAAGCTCTAATAATGTGAAACTTTAATTAATGTGAAATCTTTATTCAAAAATGTAATTTAAAAAATTTCTAGAAATGCTTGTAGCAATTGTAAGACTTTATGATGTGTTTTTAATCATTCATAATTTTGCAGGATTGTTACATTTTTCTATTACACAATTTTCAAATAAATTATTTTGTTGCTAAATAATGGAGAACATTTGAATATGTAGTTTAGAATTGTATAGCTGGTTACAAACCTGAGTATGTTTATGGGCTGAATTTATACTGTAGCCAAGTTTTAAGTGTGCAGCTAATGTCATGGCTTCTCCCACGGTGATTCTTGTTCTCATTAAGGATTCCTGTTGTATGTAGCATGATGTTCTCTTCCATCTCTCACTGTACGGTACCCTAACTTTTCCATTTACTAGAATCTTTCCCCGAACGCCTTTCACTCTGGAACACCGTTTTGTTCCTAATTAATTCAATCGCATTGTTAAGATTATTTAATTTTTATGACAATATAATTATTTAATTAGATATGATTATTTAATTTCCAAGAGAATATCCTAGAATAGTATTGGATATTTTAGTATGATCAATATTCTTGAAATATATAATAAATAAAAATTTATAAACTGAATAAAATTGATATTTATTCAAATATCAATTTTGGTAAAAAAGCTCACAACATTGCATTCATGTGTAAAATATTCAATGATCGTTTTCAGCTCATTGCCAAGATTTTCTTCGTATAATAAACTATTGAATCAACTAATATTTAATCTCATTCCGAATCACGTGCTGCGCAATCTAACTGCATTCGGATAATATTTACTGTTCTTTAGACCATGTTTCATTTTTATGTGAAAATGTTAATATTTCAAAATATATACTGAAAAATCCCGTTCTCCCGCTGAAAATTACCTTTTATTTAATTTTCCATTTGTTTATGAGTTGCATAAACGATCGATACTTTCCTCGGGATAAATGTTTATTTAAAACATCTAAAGGAAAAGGAATGGTAAATTTACACATTTATAGTAATCGATAGACCGAATAAAGAAAACGCAAAACTATTTCTATTACTATTAATTATTCTTAAAATAAATATTTTCTTAATAGGTAATTAATAAATTTTAATTTTAAGATTTGTTTTAGATTAATTTTAGTTTAGATTACTTTCTTTAGTTCAATCGTAATTAATAATAAAAACAATGGTTAATCCATAAATTATGTTATTTAATTTTATAATTAGCTAGTTCATTGATTTTTTATCTGTTATTATTTAACTTTCATAATTAATTCCTTATCCAAATCAATTGTTCAATTTCCTTTTCTATTTGATTCTACATTAGCTGAATCTATTTGTAATTATCCATGACTCATTAATTATCCTTAATGCATTATATAATAATCATTAATACGAACAGCTTTCTGGAAAGTAAATTTCTAAGGCGATACTTCCTCCTGTTCCAGAAATTAATTAAGATAGTCATCGTCGACTTCGATGGTCGTCACGTATAGTTCACGACGTTGTACACAGTACAATTTAACATATAATTGAAACTTCCTAGTATTTATTCTAGTAGAATCAGATTCTGGAGAAACGTATTAGCAATTACTCGTGGAAATCATACTGTAATGCTCACTATTAGTGACATCTTTAAATATGTAAGTATTTCTACAGAGAAATATGCTAACAGAATGATTTCTAAAAACATATGCTTTACTTACAATTAGTTAATGTATATTTTGTACTTTTGGGGGTAAGTATTCACTGAAAAGGTCATCTTTGAAATATATTGTGGAGTTTAACATTTTGAATAACCTTTTTCTATACATATAACCAGCAGCCAACCTTGATTTTTGAATTGCACATAAAAATATCTCGTCGCGATTAGTCATATAAAGAGGTCTCGATACTCGCTATGGAAAATCAACTGAAATTGGGTTATGAAAAAGCCAACAAGAAAGATAACAAAATTCACGTTCTGTGAGACAGACAAAGATGAGTAGATGTCACTCGTTTAAGCATTTACAGCATGTTGCGCATGCGTAACGAGACCTTTCTACTCTTCCATGTTGATTTTTCACGACTTAATTTTCGAATGATTTCTTTTATGCTTTTGACATATTAGTGTCGAGACTTGTTTATATAAACATGAATATATAATATGAATACATAACATGTAATGAATATACAACAATGCTGGCCGGTTACCTCACGGCGCGGAAACCGGGTTAATGTTAATATGGTTTGTCCAACGAAACAAGAGGGTAGACATAACAAAACATTGCTGCTGTTGCAGTCAGTAACCATACTAACCCAATTCAGCTTGAAAACTGAAACCTACCAGAGGGATATTTTTGCGTATAGCTGGAAACCTAATACCGACGGCCGATTATATGTATAGGTTAGATATATAGGAAAGTTATTTGAAATATTGAGCTTTACAACACATTTCAAAATCAGCGAAAACAAAGGTGTCTCCTTTTCTGTAAATATTTACTCTCTTTTATATACTTATGTCGTCTAGATGCGTTAGTTTAAATATCTGAATCATAACTTAAAAAAGAGAGAATTCAATGTAACACATAATACATAAGTTTCCATAACAGGTGTTTAAATACCTCTATGAGTAACTACGTGTGCTATGATATATAGTGGATTCGTGCTCGAATGAATGAATCATCTAAAAAGCGAATGCAATATGTGAGTTAAATTGTAATTGTACTTCATTATCGTATTATGATAATTTAATATAATATATTTTATCAATAGATAAATGATAATATAATAATAATATAATATACAATATGTTCCATTAATAGATTCCTTATAGTATAAGAGATAACGATCTTTTTGATCGTGCTGCGTTCTTTCAGTCAGTTTCCACTCAATTTTCTAACTTTAAAAAATATTTCAAGTTTGGACAGAATGTGAGAAGATTCTGACTGATATGATGTAAATGATTTCAATTGTATATGAAACATCCTTTTGGTTAAGTAAGCAAGTAATTAGTTAGTTAATTAAGAAACGATAATAAGGCAGATATTATAAGTATGGGAGGATGAATGAAAAAAATTGTAAGCGAAATTTATCTCTAGACTGATGAAACTGAAATTAAATAAGATAAATAAATAATAACAATAATAAAATTAAATATCTTTTTGAAACATTAAAAATCTTTTTTGCATGCGAAAATTCAATAATCGTTAAAGCATAAAAGGCAAAGTGCATGAATATTGAGACTCTTGATACGAATATTAATGTAGTAAAGAACAGTATATACGCAGTACGTTCACGTTCAAGTGTACCGATAACTAGAAGCCGCTAAATCATGTTCTTAGCGTCCTTGGCTTAGGCTAATAAATACTCACGTATAGCCGGCTAAGACGTTCAACAAAGTCGACTTCCCGGCCCCAGAAGGCCCCATTATGGCGACTAGTTCGCCAGCTTTGAATTCCCCACTGATACCATGAAGAATTTCTTTGGATTCTGCAATTAGGAAAGGAACATTTTTTTCACTCTCTATACTATACTGTCTACATTGTACATGTAGTCTGTATTTGTTAAAGTAGAATTTCTTTGCTTCCTGCTATTAAGAGAAAGGAAAAACTAGTTTTATTCCCTATAATTATGTTTTCTATATTTCCTAACTTCTATTTGTAAGATAGGATTTCTTCGCATTCTATACTAAGGAAAAAGACCATTTTTCTTTATTCTCTGCATTATATTGCCTACATTCTATAACCTCTATTTTCAAAGTAGAATTTTGTTACATTCTGTTTTAAAGATAGATCACAAATTAATAATCATAACGATGATTAATAGGATTTTTTCAATAAGAAAATGGAAAAATTGTTTCTATTTTTTATATTCTTTCTGACAAAATAGGATGAGCTTAAATGGCTTCCATCAAATGTTAAATTAACGAACTAAAACACAGAGACACCAATGAACTGATATTACAATTTATTTTCAGATTATTTATCTATAATATCTATTCGAAGCATTTCCTCTCATTAATCCTCGCTCTAATAACAGAAGTAATTGTACTTAAATTATTTAACACGATCTTTTTATGTCAATATTTTTAAGAGAATTTCTCCTTGAAAGATATTTGCTCTTTTAAGAGACTCCAACTTCACAAAAAAATTGGTTCACACATTCTGAGAAACCATAGTAGTCAACGACATGGTTCAGTGATTCTTCGTAAATCAGTATACTCAAAATTTGTCATATTTTAATCCTGTTTGACTCATCGTACCAATTTCTTGTCAAAATTGGTTGAAATGCAATATTAATTAGTCTTTTATGAATTGTATTAATCTATAAAATGATCTTATAGTAGACTCTATTAATGCATAACATTTAAGATTGAATTTTCTATATCATTTAATTTGCATTGCATTAATACATGAGAAAAATTTTGTTCTTGTATTTAACCATGTGGAATATTTACTCGTATAAACAAATATAAATGTCACGTCGAAACGAAGAACAAAAGAAGACAATAATGAAAATGGAATTAACGACACGAACAATCGATGACTTTGCACTAAATCGTACATTTCCATAACAGAGTGCATTTTTGTCCAGGACAAATTTATACGTATTTGCTTTTTTAGTAATGTAAATAATTTTAAGCTCTTGTAATAACGGCATGGTATTAAAGTACAAATATAAGTATAAAGTTACTGTATTTATATATTTCTGTAATACTGATAATAAAAAAGTTACTGTATATACATATATATTTCTAGTATATATAGTATATATTTCTATGATATATATTATTATAGTATATTATGGTCGTATATACAGGGTGAGACAGTAAGAATCACCACCTGAGATAACTCATTACGTATTAACTACATCAAAAGATATTTGAAATAAAATTTGTTGTATTCGAGGAGGATGATCAGGTGAATATAGTTCGACTTTTTAATACATACCTTATATTTTTGGGATATTAAGGTGACCTTAAGTTTTTTAAATGGCACCATATATTTTTTATAACATCAGTCAATCTAAATGGATATTCTCTACAAGAAAGTAGAATACGAAAAGACGCGAAGCGATATTCTTGCATTTATGTTGTTTTCATCTATCATGCGTTAAATTTGACAAATTATAAATGTGTATGCAATGTTATGAAAAAATATACGGAGCCATTTAAAAGTCTCAGAGCCACCTTAAGATATCAAGATATATACGGTATAACAAAAATATGAAACTATATTCACCTGATCAATACTGGTCTTTACTTCAGAATACAATAAATCTTATTTCAATCATTTTTTAACGAAGTCTATAGATAAACGAATTTTTTCAGGTGGACATTATTACTGGCTCATCCCGTATATATATAGGTATAGTTATAATATCGATGGTTTATTTTGAAAGTGATATAAATCTGTCTTCTCTTGTTTTGAAATATTGAAGTGTTTGCGTTCCCATCAATTGAAAAATCCTAATGAGGTCTACTTAATTCGTCCATGTCTCTAGATGTTTAAATAGATGTGAATTCATTACACAAATAGCTTTTTCCAGAATTACCTAGTCTAATACCTCTTTTCAGGGTCATAAGTGAGCTTACTCTACCTTCAAAATTAGAGAATTGTAGAATTGAATAAATTTTGATTATTTAAAATTTATGTTTGATATTTGAAGATAAATAGAATGTAACTAAATAAATTGAAATTAACATAACGTTATTATGTTGGACTGCAGTAAATATAGCTGTATCATTATCAGATTCTAACGTTAACGCGAAGTTATCCATTGAGATAAGAAAGCAAGATAACACGAATACGTAATTCTTTCTTGAATTTTAAATTTCCACTTTGATACGTCCCGATATAAATATAGAGCTATTATTAATTTAATAATGCTTTAAGCGTAATAATACATACATTTAATTATAACAATCTAATTCAATGATAATAATAAATTAATAAATATAATAATTATTTACGAGTATACTACCTAATCGCATTTAAACAAGTTGTTCACATCCGTATGTTGGATACAGAGATTTATATTAGCTAGAATTATATTTAAATATATTTGAAAGAATTATATTCGCTATCATTTGTTTTTGATTAGGTATGTCGACTGTTTGGTCAGAGTACAGATTACAGAAAAACGGCTCAATCATCAATTCATCAATTTTAAAATAAACCTTCCTGCAGTTTCATTTATTAACGAAATTTCAATTGATTAAAACGAACGAATATTTGAAGATTTAAATTATAAATTGTTTATAAATAAAAAGTCCACATTAATATAAAGCTTATATAGTTATGCTATATGTACTAATAATTATTACTATAATAACTATTATAGTTTATTATACTAAATATAGTTTTATTACATATTATATATGTATATTGCATATTATATTATATAATATAATATTTAATTATTATATATTTTGTCATTTATATGCATACATAAATCATAAAATTATTAAAAATACGCGTAAATGCACAGTGTTCATCGCAGGCATTCATATTGATGAGATATGCAAACACAAAAAAAAAAAGAAAGAAAAGAATACTCTATTGAACATGTTTTTCTCGGAACATATTGAACATCATCATATAAAATGCATGCGCTGTTGTCATCTATATCGTGTCGTTTCGCATTTATCAATTTTTAAACGGAAATCGAATTTATTATTCCTAGTACGGGCTAGCGTATAATAAAGAATTATAATATTTAAAACATTTATTATCATACATTCTGTTATTTAATGCCACATCAACCGCATATTACATCGAATTTAATAATAATAAATAATAATAATAATGGTCGTTTATTATGATTCTGTCTCGGTAGGTACAGAGATTTTTCTTATTTATTATTCTTATATTTTAAGCATCCTTAAAACTAATAGTTTAAATAAAAGACTTCCATTTTCAATATTGTTTGTCTAAAATAATATACTGTTTTCGCTTTTTTTTTTATTCACGGTGTCTCAGAGTATTCCATTGTAATATGCAATCTGCACGCTGATTCCTTGGACATTTGTACAGTATATGTTCTTTGGTTTCAAGTTCATAATTATTGCATATCGTGTATCGCAACATGTCCCTAATCTTACAGAACATGTCGTTTTTGTTACTTAAATGAGCTTCTGCATTTCCAACTAGTCTGAGCCGCGCTATGTTTCTTATCATGTTTATTGGCAGTTGAAATTGAATACATGTAGTCTTCACATTTATATGCCTGTAAATCCTTGATACTTTTGTACATCGGATTATAACTGGAATTTAAGATACTACGTTTGTCCTCTAGGGTATACTTCTTCCTGATCTTCTTTAGGATGTTTGGTAAGTTCCCTCTTTGCTGGTTGTATAATTTACTATAGCCCGTTTTATTAAATATATTTCTCATTTGTGTATACCAATTTCTTACGTTTTTACCTTTCTCTGCGTCGTCTAGTTTGAATATTTTCATTTTTGCAAAGTACTCCCACAGAGCAGTTTAATTTTTGCTAGGAACTGTTCGCAGGCCTTATCGAATGCCCCTAAGGACGTGAGAGTAACATCTAGATACAGTACATGTATTTTAACACTTCTAATTCGTTTTCATTATATTTTAGCTTCATTTCCCTCTTTAGTTTGCCGGATTTGCAGAATACTATTATTTTATTTTTGTTGGTGTTGTCCTAGAGTTCATTATATCGAATTTTACAATAGTGATCTTCGATATTTAGATAATATTTAATCCTGATAATAAAACATAGGAATAATTCAATACGCTAATCTATATAGAACTGGTTCAATGATTGAATGTTAAGGTCAAGTATTAGTCACATGTAGAAATCACTTGATAAAAGTTTGCAACTTCAAGTCGTCAACTGTTCTGCTCTAGCAGTGATGACTCATCCTTTCCTTTGTCGAGCAATGGACGATCCAAGAAATCATCCCAAGCGTCGCAAACTATATATATTATGTATGTACGTATATACATGCCTGCGTGCCATCGAGTAGTGTGCAATAAAAACGAATTTATGGTTATATCTAACTACGCATGCTATGAGTCTTCCTTGTTTCTTTGAATTTTTATGAATAACAATTCTAGTAAATGATTTGTATAACACGTGTAGCAAATGGTGTAGAAAAATATAACATACAAAAATATAGATATAACATTAAAAAAAAGATTGAAATAATGTTAAAGATGAACAATCGAATAGAATGATGAAATAGTCAAAATCGATTAAGATACAAATAAGTTAAAATCTGGAACAGAGATAAATGTTTGGATGAACTTTTAATAAAACAAATTAGAATTAGGTGACGTGATATATTCACTCTCACATTTACTGTTCTTGTCTAAATACATACTCTTGACCCATTCAACATAGATCCTTACACAACAAAAAATGTTTATTTATAAGCATAGAACGTCAACGACACGTTTATTGTAATTAAAAATTATTGTAATCAATCATAATTTCCTATACATGTGCTGACGTCTATGGTGGCGACCTCTTGACATCTGAATTTCCTGTTCGATCGATTATAACGCTTTCTGCCAACATCTAATAATGGCGAAATGTTTCCAAAATGCCCAACATTAACTTTCTCCGCTCAAAACTTTCTTTGCTACTCTCAGGACCACTTCGACATCGCTTTCTCTCAGAGTCACGACATTTATTGCGCTAAAAAGCGGAGAAACGCGATGCAATCGGATAACTATTATCAAGCACCAACCTACGAGCGATATTCAAAAGATGTGGATCTAGACATAAGAACAACGAAGGAAGCTTATGTACATCATTTCTTAATGTTTAACATCTTATAAATATAATACTATACTGTAATATGATATTCATCAATGTTGCTATTGTCGCTCTGAAGTAAAGAAAAGCATAAATGGGAAAAAAGAGATCTATTAATATTAACATATTCATAAAGGATGATTTTGAACATTAAGACATCGTTGCAATAAAGTTATCGTCACAGTAAAAAAAAATAGAAATTTGTTATTCTCACTTTATATGAAGAGCAACGCAAATCATTGTATTCGGATTGAATACAATAGACATTATATTAAAATTCTAACATTAGATCTTGAATAAACGATAAGAAATTCGATTTATATAGATATTTCGTATTCTGAATTTTATTTCCTTTCGACATTCGAATTACGAAGCTCTTTGTATGATATAATTCTAATGAAATGTAACAAAACCTGGTTTGTTGACGTCAAAGTGCTCGACATCCGGTCAAGGAGTTCCGGTAGTCATGCAGCATGCATCATCATGATGCTGGGATCTATGCACATTTGACGTACCACAACTAACCTACTTTCGTCCATGGCTTTGTATTCTTTCGGGGAGAATTTATAGCGGGAAAAATAATGCTTTAGAGTAGTGGTTCTCAACCGGGATAAAATAAAATATTTGAGAACGCATTAAATTTTGTATAAATTACATATATCGATAGACATAGAAAAAATGACATAGACATTTAGAAAACCTTGTAAAATTATATTAATTTTAATAAGTAATTAATGACTGTAGTGTACCCATAAAAGTGTTTCGGTGTATCCTCAGGAGTACAGATTGAGAACCACTGACCTAATCTATCAAATTGTTCATAATAAAATAGAAAAAATTACGTTAACTCATTGAATCTATCAAATTATCTATTGTAATTAATCTCTTTATCTTATGATTTTTTTTTTTATTTGGTAATAATAATGTTTCGCTTCTCGGAATACATGGCTGTATATAACTTATGCATTAGGTTCCTTATAATAAAACGAAACAAATAGCGTCAAACAATTCTAAAATACTGAATGATCCCTTTATACATACTTTCAAAATCTAATTTATTTTTCTATATATGTATGAATTCACATCAGTTTTAAAATGTTCGATACGTGTCTATTCGTATTAGACATTTTATCTAATCTACTAAGTTTTTCACAATAACATAGAAAAAATAACGTGAACTTACTGGGTCTTAACTGTCGAATGGTCCATTCTTTTACTCTATATCGGACGTCGTAAAAAGCGAGGTCCACCTCGGGCTTTCTGGGGAAAGAATATTTATCTTCTACGAAATAACTGTCTTTCGCGGCAACTGTCACTCCGTGTACGTCATCGCGGCTGTTGTGTTCGACCTGACAGCAGCTTAACGACGATCGGGATGGAGAACAGTGGGCAGAGGTGGTCATCGTTCGATAAACTACGTTTGGGGTTTCTTTCCACGAGTGTCGCTGCGTTCGTTCTGACCACGATTCACGTCTGTAATCGCATGTCTAACACAGCACCAACGATTCTGTCCTTCTTCCCTCCCTTTCGATTGGTCGAGTCCCGATAGTTTTGATTTCCAACCGATTACTGTTCGCACATTATTAAGCCACGTGATCTTCTGTAATAAGGCAAAACATACATAGGTATGATTAATACATTCGCATCATACTTATAATGACATTCTTTTAAATGATAACGTGAACAGATATGGAAAAACCAATCTGAACATGCAAATAAACTTAATAATTCATAATCCTTATCTTTTTCTTTGATCACTAGAACTAACGACTTCTAACGGAGTACAATTAAATATACAATGTTTGGAAAAGATATTCATATTCTTATTTTCCAACATTTTTTAAACAATTTATTTTAATATCAAATTGTTGTAGTTATACGAAAATACATATTATCAAATGACATGACAATTATAATTTAATATACTTGGACCTTATTAATCAGTATGTAAATGACATAGCAAAGTCAACAGTGTGCAAATATTTTTTATAGTCACTATACTATACAGACAATAATAATTAGACTGCGGATGTTTATCCATCCATGTGATTATCCATTGCAAATTATCCATATTTTTGATAAAGTATAGTATCCGGATTACAAAATTTTTTATACTGAATATGTACTCTGAGAGATACTTTAGGACGCTACAACCGAAAATGAGGACATTTTTCATGGCAATGAGCAATTTTGAAAATTCGGCTTTATAAACATTTGGTCGACCGAGGTCTTAAGTATTAATTATAAAAATCCGCATAATATCATGTTCATATCGAGCGGTAAGCGGTAAGCGGCAAAGTTATGGCACAGCCAATGCCATACCAATTCCAGAAAATAAAGGATAATCCAAATTTAATCCACTACGCTATCAAAACAGGTTAAGGATATCAAATTGTAAAAAAAGAGTCGGTAAAATTCATAAGGACGTCATACATCAACAGGCTGATCAAAATTTTTTGCGCCTTGTTTATGTGAAAAAGACCCTCATTTTTCGGTTCAGCGAACGCAAAAACAACTAAAAAGTATCATTCTAGTCGAATATGTCGCAGTTCCAGTACTATACCAGAAGGTTTATACGGTAAATAGGGTTTTGTGGCACTTTCGTTCTTTACATAGTACCTAAGTAAACATTTGTTTTGTCTATTGAATGTAGCAACGAATGGTTTAGTTTAGTTATTTTTCTACGTTATGTGCATTCTGTACATTTTCGTATACTTAGATTTTATTTTTATAATAATATAAAAAAGATAATAATCAAACTGCTTATTTTTATACACCTTCGTATTTCTATGCATATAATTATTTTTGTCATATCTTTTCAATCCTGATTTATTGTTTATTGGAACTCATTAGGAGAAGTATATGCTAAAGGTGGATAGTTTTAATTACTAATATATATGACTATATAAATATTTTAATTTTCTAGTCCAACTTAATTTATTTTACTTATATTACGTTGAAAATATTATTACACTTTGAGGTTACGTAACGTTATAGAAAGTACATCACCGATTTAGCTTGAAGGGATTAATATGATTTCATCTGATGTAGTAATGAAAGTATTATAAAACTAATGGTCGCTGGAATTGGTGGCATAATACTTGTATATACGTATGTACATGTATACTATGTGTATAATAAGTAAACCGACTTGAAATCATAAGAAGGTCGAGAAAATGTTTGTAAGGTGCACAACGTATCCTTGAAATAGAAATTCTAACCATAAATTTGTAACACGCTGTAATGTTGCTAAAACGAACTATAGATGTCATCTTTTTTTCGTTAAGTAATAAAACAATAGAAATAGCAATAAAAACTACAATATAATATAAAAAAATAGTAAAGGCAATATTAATAATAGAAATAATCTTTATAACATTGATTATTAACATTTCCAATATTGACATGTAATAAGTTTTGTTAGAAAATTGCAATAAAATGCTCGTCAATCATAGTTAAGATAATAAATATTTATCTTTGCGTGGTTTCCCCACAATTACCAAGCTAAACATTAAGGAAAGTAAAAAAAGACATTAGAAGAAAATATAGAACCAGCGTAAATAAATCAAATACGTATGAATACGTTGGTACTTAAGATTAAGATTATGTTGAAACTTAGACACAATACAAGGGAAAATCCAACTACAGTACCGTAAAAATGTTCTTGATTATTTGCTCAACGAAAACTTTATTTTAGAAATGAATATTTTAACTTCGTTTTATAGGAAATTGGAAACTTATCTATTAAATCTATGGAATGCACATAATGTGCAACGATATATACAGAACACCTGAAATATAGTACTTGGTGTGATATTTACAGTATGAAAAAAATCTCCATTAAAATACCATTTGTTTAATTTTGTTCTTTAATTCATGAAGATATGAAATTGTGTTCTTCTATAAAAGATAAAAACAACGTATGCTTTAGCCGTATGCTTCTCATATAAAATATATAAAGAACAATATTGCATAAGAATAAAACAATCTCATCCAAAATTCTATTTCATTAATTCTATTCATAAAAACACGAAGTTACAGAAATAGTCTAGTCATCAACATAAAACTTTTTCATGAGATTCACGATAGATTCGTGACGATCGAGACACGTCATTATTGGTTTCATCTTCCATACACACTCCAACCTATACACAAAAGAAGTGTTTATGGTGGGAGCGAGCAGCTGAAATGAATGCGGATACTCAGTCGATAAAAGAAACCTTCGAAGACAACATACTTAATACAAATCTACAATTTAAGTTAATTTGTGGATTTACATATAAATGAGTATAACAATATATATATATATTTTTTGTACCATCCGTTCGTCTTGTATTTTTAATCTTCCCGATGACTTTTATAGATATAACGTAATTTATTGTCACAGGCTTAATGAAATCTTAACAATTACCATCCGTTCGTCCTGTATTTTTAATTTTCCGGATGATTTTTATAGATATAACGTAATTTATTGTTACAGGGTTAATGAAGTCTTAACAATTACTACACAAAGATATATATTATGTATATATTATTATTATCAAAGATATATGTTATATATATCTTTGTGTAGTAATTGTATTATAATTTTTATTATAATATATTTATTAGAATATATAATATTATAATATATATTATATACATATTAAAATATATGTTTATTATAATATATTATTATAATTGTTATAATATAATTGTATTATAATATACTGTAATATAATATATATCTTAAATAATAATAATAATAATATATATATAACATATACCTTTGTGTAGTAATTGCATTATAATTTTTATTATAATATATTTATTAGAATATATAATATTATAATATATATTATATACATATTAAAATATATGTTTATTATAATATATTATTATAATTGTTATAATTGTATTATAATATATTGTAATATAATATATATCTTAAATAATAATAATAATAATAATATATATAACATATACCTTTGTGTAGTAATTGCATTATAATTTTTATTATAATATATTTATTAGAATATATAATATTATAATATATATTATATACATATTCAAATATATGTTTATTATAATATATTATTATAATTGTTATAGTATAATTGTATTATAATATATTGTAATATAATATATATCTTAAATAATAATAATAATAATAATATATATAACATATACCTTTGTGTAGTAATTGCATTATAATTTTTATTATAATATATTTATTACAATATATAATATTATAATATATATTATATACATATTCAAATATATGTTTATTATAATATATTATTATAATTGTTATAGTATAATTGTATTATAATATACTGTAATATAATATATATCTTAAATAATAATAATATATATAACATATACCTTTATGTAATAATTGTTAAGATTTCATTAACCCTGTGACAATAAATTACGTTATATCTATAAAAATCATCGGGAGAATTAAAAATACAAGACGAACGGATGGTACAAAATATGGTCGTGTTATTAAGAATCGAACCTCGTACATTCGTATTGCATAAAGCAGCGCATTCATCGAATAAGAATCACTAAAAAGGAAAAAAATTTCTGCAAAATATACAATAAAAGAACAGAAATGCAAATCAAAGCTGAAAGGCAGGATTTAATAAGTGAATTAATTCCAATTATTTCAAATTGTAAATTCAAGGAGATAGAGAGAAAATGAGAGAAACTGATTACGATGATTTATTACTTGTAGTTGCGGATAAATGTCTCGAATATAATACATATATTGATTGCCCAGTAACGAGAAGAATAAACGGCAAACGTCACTGATTATGCGTTCAAGGTTTGTTGTATTGTAATTATTGAGAAGCTGCTACTTTCATCCTTTTTCCTTCTTTCTTTCTTTCTTTCTTTCGTTTCTAACGATTTGTATTATACATCAGTGTTAAGTCAGGTATCAGTTCTTGTCCGAATTTCCAATTTTATATAAACAATACAAAGCTTGTAATAAAATTTTGAAAATTTACTTAGCAATAAGTAATCTCACGTTTATAGTAATCTCCTCTTTCGAATTTTTTATGAGATATAAAAATAAAACAATGCTCGAGAAGTAACACGAATAGCATCAGAATTCATGAATTATTTCTACATAACCTCCACTAATGTCGTTTTGACAATAAACCAATTGACGTTGTAGTGACGCAGCGAAATGTTACTTTTATTCAGCAAACTGAACCTCATCAACTACCCATAGCTCAACTCTTTCAACCTATTCAGGACATTTCATTTATAATTTTTCTTCTAGTCAATTCACATCATTTAATTCTATCGTATTCATATCGTGGTTATTATTCTAGAAATTCAAGAAATTTACTGAACATGTTTTTCTCGTTCCGTATTTACTATTTCTTCTTTCATCTAGATTTAGTAACAAATAGATAAACTATTTATAATTATAATTATGATTAATAAATAAGTAGATAAATAATTTTTTCTCAAATTGCAAAACTTCTTTTCTTGCATACATTTCACAGCTTACTTTATCGTTTGTTTGATAATAATTTTAATATATTTACATATATAATAAGCTTCTTTAATAATATTGCAATTGCGCAATTTTTACACATCATTTCATTACTTTATTTTGTCTTTTCGATGTCTTAGCATTTTGCCTTGTCGATTTCTTTGTGAATGAACCATTTCTTATTGCGAGTAACTAAAAAGCAACGAAGACTGAAAGATAATCCTGAGCGAAGAAGTCATGAAACACGAAACGCGGAAAACGTGTGATAAGAAACTTAAAAATGCACAGATAGCAAAAGTTACCACGTCTCGAATATTCTATACTAGTGTCAGTTTGTTTAACTGAATACGTATTTTAAGCGATGAATATTATGAATGGCATTGAGGAAGATATATAAATTGCAATATTCTAAAATTATTGAAAAATTATTCTAGAAATTATTTAGAATTATACATTTGAAAATTAAGAAATTGTAACTTCAAACAATCTAATGTAAAGTGTTAATGATCAAATCATTTAACATTATATAGCCTGGCAACAAAAGAGAGTTAAAGGAATAAGTTATATTAAATGATCATATGATTAATATAAAAGTCAATAAACTTTTAGGTGTTCTTCGTTGTATATAAAATTATATAAATAAAAAATATATGTATCTCATTATATAATATAAATTTAATTTATTAAAACTGATTATATATAGTATATATACACACACACACACTGTAGTGGTACCTGCAAATTTTTCCAAATATCTCGAAAACTAAACGAGACTATTACAATATATTATAATACAATTATATTATAACAATTATAATAATATATTATAATAAACATATATTTTAATATGTATATAATATATATTATAATATTATATATTCTAATAAATATATTATAATAAAAATTATAATGCAATTACTACACAAAGGTATATGTTATATATATATATATTATTATTATTATTATTTAAGATATATATTATATTACAATATATTATAATACAATTATAACAATTAAAATAATATATTATAATAAACATATATTTTAATATGTATATAATATATATTATAATATTATATATTCTAATAAATATATTATAATAAAAATTATAATGCAATTACTACACAAAGGTATATGTTATATATATATATATTATTATTATTATTATTTAAGATATATATTATATTACAATATATTATAATACAATTATAACAATTAAAATAATATATTATAATAAACATATATTTTAATATGTATATAATATATATTATAATATTATATATTCTAATAAATATATTATAATAAAAATTATAATGCAATTACTACACAAAGGTATATGTTATATATATATATATTATTATTATTATTATTTAAGATATATATTATATTACAATATATTATAATACAATTATAACAATTAAAATAATATATTATAATAAACATATATTTTAATATGTATATAATATATATTATATTATATATTCTAATAAATATATTATAATAAAAATTATAATGCAATTACACGTTTAGAAAAAAATTGTTCAAATCTTGATTTTCGTAACATATTAAAAAATTATCGAAATCTAAGAGAAAGGAACGATTCTAGAAATTCACTGAAATATTAATAGATTACAGAATTTGACGCAAATTGTACATATTTTTTATGTTACGTATGTCTTCCATATTTTACATATAAATGGATATGTTACATATCTTTATATGACTCGAATTCTGTTTACTGCAACGTATGATTCATAAATTATGATTCATAAATTATGATTCACGATATTTTTATATAATAATTGCTGTACAATCAGTTCGTATCAAGTATAAGCATCCAGAACAATTTGAATTCATAATATGTGTCATAAGAAATGTACACAACAGCAAAAATTAAATAAATATGAATTTTATAGCGATTTTCACGCGACGAACAAATGCTAGAAAATTTTAGTATTCGGGAAAGAAGATCTTAGTTACGATACGATATTAAAAATTTCAGAATTCTGGTAGATACATCTATAGGTGGAGTAAAAAAGATATTGGAGTATTAAAAACACTGTAAGAGAATGAACAAAGGAAGTGAATAATAAATAACGAATAATAAATAGTAAGTAACGAATTAACGAATAGTATTGAAGATACTGCTAAAGAGATTTGTCAAGGATGTATCAATTATTGATAACCCTGTAATTGATAGAAGACTTCATGGTTATGTATCCTGAGGAAAACAGATTAATCACAGAAGCATAACGATCTTGAACTACAAGTTCTCTGATTCATATGTACATATAAAAGCACCCGGAGCCGAGGTCATTTATCTATAACTTCGTATCGCGCTTGTCTTGCCCGTATC
Organism: Bombus affinis; assembly: GCF_024516045.1. Classification (NCBI taxonomy): domain Eukaryota; kingdom Metazoa; phylum Arthropoda; class Insecta; order Hymenoptera; family Apidae; genus Bombus; species Bombus affinis. Next base: position 16,356,030 of record NC_066344.1, read on the forward strand.
GTATCCTGAATGAATTCAGCCGAAACAAATTACTTTTCCATCTTTCAACATACCCTCCTTTACGATTAAAATCCTGTCCTAACAAAGATAGTATTCTATCATCCGAAATAATAAAAAATTATTTGTTTTATTAAACAATTATTTGAAAGAAATAAATTCAAATATTTCCATTGTTCTATCTATAAAAGGCCAAGGTTGGGCATTCACTGCGTACTCTGCATGACCATAAGTACTCAGTGTTGAATATTTATTGTATACTATATGCGACTATAATTATCCAATGGTGAATGTTCAAGGAATCCTATCGCGACTATAGTTATTCAATGCTGAGCGTTTAACGAATATTATACGTGACAATAATCTCCAGTGTTGAGCGTTATGAGCATACTATGCATGGCTATAAATATCTAACATAGAATATTGTTTGTGCCTGACAATGCATAAACATCCCACGTTAAGCGTTTAACGAATACTATGCTTGATTATAGTCACTGAACGACAACTGTGCCCTCAAACACTTAAACGCTAAATGTCCATTGTTCTCTATGGATGACTATAGTTACTTCAGTTTTTCAATATCGAGCGTTCGCTATAAATTATGCGCGACAGCAACTTTAGTTGCTCAACACTTGACGATAAGAGTTGACTATATCAACTATAATTAGTTATAGCTAACTATACATTACTATAACTATGTACTGATATTGAACTGTGTTACCATTGAATGGATAATATCTACTGTATGCTGTACCTGACTATAGTAGTAGACAATAGCAAACGTCCACTATATATCTTACTATGTGTGACTATAATCATTAAATTATGCTAACTATGAATCATTTAATCACCGAGCGTTGGTTATGCTTTATAACTTTGTCGGAACATTTATAATTCTAAAAAGTTAACTGCTTATATTTAAAAATAATATTGACATTTTCCAACGTTTTTTAATAATCTGCTTACACAAAAATCTTTTCTTTATATATGAATAAAATTAACAAACATTTAACCCAGGTCTATATGTTATAATACTTTAATGCTGTGTGTGATAGGAACTTCGAAATCGCTACATCACCGAACTATGTAGAATCACCATTGAAGCTTAAATCGAGGTCATTCCGGTGAACGTCCGCTTTAATGCGCACATTCGATTGATGCAATTGTTTTAAGAAGTAGGGACGATTGAAAATTACAAAGATTTCGATATTCCGTGAAAAGGATAGAAAGTATCTATCTCATCCGTGAAGAGATACTTGCGCAAAATAACATTCTGGTCGAGGTTTTGCAATCAATTTAGCAACTCCCCTTCAAAAATTACAAAAACTTATCTACTAAATATACTCGTTATCATAATAGTTCTAACATCATTCTATTGCGCTTACTATCGTAATAAACATAAATTTCTTATATAGTTTCTAATGTTACAGTATTGAAATTTTTTCATCAAACTATTAGACATTGATTGAACAAATTGAGGAACTTTCTAAAAAAGAGGGTTTATAAATCAATAATAAATGTACATACATCAGTATACATTATACATAAATCAGTAATAAATTACATACATACACAGTACTATACATAAATTTAAGATCGATTTTTCTCTTTATATTTTAAAAATGATATTTAAAAGAATTTTAACTAATATCAAATAGAAAATGACAGTACGACAAATAAACAATGTTATAGATTTACATATGGTTAGTTAAACTTTACAATATAGCTTCTGAGATGTAAGGTGAAAAATATATCTAACCTCAAACTTTTAAGTACCATTATAGGTGCCAAGTCTATGTCTTAATCAAATAGTAAAATTATTGTAGAATTTTTATTTAGTTTTCACATATAAAAATAACAAAGTTCTTTAAAAGCTATCATGATTGTCCATTCCAACATGCAAATAATAAAAAAACGAACTAAAATTACGATCTTTCATATCAAATAGAAAAGGACAGTACGACAAATAAACAATGTTATAGATTTACATATGGTTAGTTAAACTTTACAATATAGCTTCTGAGATGTAAGGTGAAAAATATATCTAACCTCAAACTTTTAAGTAGCATTATAGGTGCCAAGTCTATTTTTTAATCGAATAGTAAAATTATTGTAGAATTTTTATTTAGTTTTCAAATATAAAAATAACAAAGTTCTTTAAAAGCTATCATGATTGTCCATTCCAACATGCAAATAATAAAAAAACGAACTAAAATTACGATCTTTCATATCAAATAGAAAAGGACAGTACGACAAATAAACAATGTTATAGATTTACATATGGTTAGTTAAACTTTACAATATAGCTTCTGAGATGTAAGGTGAAAAATATATCTAACCTCAAACTTTTAAGTAGCATTATAGGTGCCAAGTCTATTTTTTAATCGAATAGTAAAATTATTGTAGAATTTTTATTTAGTTTTCAAATATAAAAATAACAAAGTTCTTTAAAAGCTATCATGATTGTCCATTCCAACATGCAAATAATAAAAAAACGAACTAAAATTACGATCTTTCATATCAAATAGAAAAGGACAGTACGACAAATAAACAATGTTATAGATTTACATATGGTTAGTTAAACTTTACAATATAGCTTCTGAGATGTAAGGTGAAAAATATATCTAACCTCAAACTTTTAAGTACCATTATAGGTGCCAAGTCTATGTCTTAATCAAATAGTAAAATTATTGTAGAATTTTTATTTAGTTTTCAAATATAAAAATAATAAAGTTCTTTAAAAGCTATTATGATTGTCCATTCCAACATGTAAATAATAAAAAAACTAGAACTAAAATTACGATCTTTACTATAAAAAAAATACAACCTACAATCCACTTACATTTTGTTTCATGAACTTTTTTCATGAAAGCTTCTCATTTTCTATTTGTTTGAACTTTGATTAGAAATGAATAGTGTTAAAAAGAGGAATCGCTTTCACTCTGTTTCCGGAGAAGAAAGCAAATCCTATTTCACATCATATTTTTAGAAAGTTTTACAACGGTGCATGGTTGTTCTCGGTAACATGTTTGAGATGTCGACGACGTTCTTCGTTGTCCCCTGAATGCCCCGTGTTTTCACTTTAACGAGTGCAATTAATATCATGGTTGTATTCGACTATGGTGGATTGGTAATGACAAATATCAATGTCATATCAATTAATTGATAGAGAAGATATTATATTATGTTATGTAAGTATTAGAATTTAACAGGATTCTTCTTTTTATTAATATTTATTATTTTTTTTTCTTGATATATAAATTATTATATTAATTATTTACGAGTTGGTTAAAAGAACATCAAGAATGTAATTATAAAGAAGAAAAATATCTACTTATTAGTACTCAATGTTTCTTAAATATATGTAGATAAACGAGATATCTGTATATATGCTAGTAAATTAGAGAAAACATCATTCTCTAGGACTTTTTAATATTTACGTAATATTTTTCTTTTTCTGATATGGTTTAATTTTTCTATTTTTGTGAAATTTTTAAGATATTCGAATGTAATTACAATTTCTTTCCATTTGAAGTGGATTGTAATCATATCTATATGAAAATGATTGAACATGCCATAATAAATGTTAGTTATCAGTTCTTGATCTTAAAGTTAAGAAGTTGCTTATCAAGAATACAATTTAGGTTAAGGTCGCATTATGTCAAAAAGAAGATGAATGATGCCTTATGATCGACGAACCTACTTCTAGTAAAATTTACTGACAGGTTTCTTACATTCTAACCGAATAGCATTACAGTGAAATTATGCAACTATAAAAGATATTGATATCCCGTATCTTCTATAACATTCCATTTTTTATCCTGGAAACGAGTCAATCATAAAACCGCCAATCGAAAGAATCCTCGCAACTACGCTAGCACTTTGAACAAATAGAATTTTTTACTTTTGTTTATTTACCAGTTACAGTCACAAGTAATAATCCTTGCAAGGTTATGATAGTTTCAAGCTATGTATCACTCATGCGTTTCTTCATTAAATTGGAAATCGTGAAAGCAACAGGCTATGTGAAATATTTACTTCAGATATTATCGATTCTGCAATAAATAGTACATGTACAATTATTCTAATATAATTCAGTTGCAATAAGCTATTTTAATTCGCCTACTATATGCGATTTTGCCAACATCGAATAATCGAACGCGATTTCGTTAATATTCCCTAGACTGCGCAATGTTATATGACATGCGCTATTACGCTTTTCTTCTCCCGTCCTCCTTTGCGTGCAGAAGCGAGACCAATACGAAGTTACGCAAACATTTCTAAACATTGTGCGATGGCAATATTTTTGTTAATTCACAGGAAAGTTCATGGAATCTTTTTATCGAATGCGAGTAATATAGTATAATCTTGCAAAAGTTTCAGATCATGTTACATATTGAACATAATTTATATGAGATTATAGACTCGTATCTAGAAAATTATTTTAAAAAATATTTATTATTTTGATTTCTAATCTACAACAGTAGCGAATCAACAGTTTGTAATGTCACATACTCTATATAAATCCATTCAATATACATGTTAACGTAGAAATATTCACAAAAATATTCGTATACCTAAAAAGACACTTTTCATAGAAATAAAATCCTGCAAAATTTCACTGTAAAATTAACACGAATTATGTTAAGATGCCTGAGAGCTTTTGGTTATTACTTTATATATTAGAAAATAAATATACGTATTATAGTTTCGCATTGGAACTTAAATTACAATTCCAATAATATCTTTTTCACAAAAGAAACCTTGAGTCATTTACCTATTATTATATACTACGAATCTCACAGTGCAAAGTAATAATCTCGAGTGGATAGTGTTTTTATGTTATAATTATCAAACCGAGCCCCCTATTTTGATAATCTGTTTCACATGGGAGTATAGTTGTCATGTTGACAACTGTGTCAGCGTAAAAAAACACATGTGCTACAATTATAGACAGTCGTGCTTCTATGTCGATTTAACAAACAAAAGTATGTATTGTACCTATATTTGTTTTTTCTTATTTTGTCCCATGAATTTTTATTATTTTAATATTATTCGTCTCCTTTATTGTTCACGTTTCAAACATTCAGTTTAGTTTAATCTTCGTTTCATTTCAGTTTCGCAATTGTTAATGCCATATGATTATTCAAAATAATTGAAAATAAATATCACTCGTTGCAAACCAAGTTTTATTTACATACTTGCTAATTTTAGGAACGAAATATTCACGTTCTTTAGATTCCAGAAATAAAAGAATAGGAAAATGGAAAAAGGATTAAGAAAACATATATATAAGCCTTACAGAAGGTACTTGGTTAACTCTATAAGTTGAAAAGTAGAAAAAAGTGATGATGTTGGAATTTGCTATTAATATTTTTTATTTGGTAATAAATGAACTCACGGAAGTAATTTGTTTTTAAAAAATTAAACATTAATCTTGTACTTAATCATGAAATCAAACTAAGAGATTAATAACAAAGAAAGAGGCTCATATAACAATCTCCTAGCTTTATTTTTTTCAAAAATAGCATAACCTTATTTTAATTTGTAGTACCGCATTGCATCAACTTTCGCGTGAATTTTCATTTCGTTCGCGACTGGTATTTTTCGTGCGTTATGCGTTGTTCGTAAATTGTCAGAAGCATATTTAAAATCCATGTACATATAACCGTATACATCGATCTCACACAGCCCACCCTTCGGGTATAAATTCGTCTACGTTTTCCTATCCTTCCATTGTTGTCACACATTGGACCACAGCCTTGTATTACAACCCCAACCTCATCATAATCTACTTCAAATACATACGATACGCGCCATAATAAGAGTAGATATGGCAACAGTGCCAGGGCTGTCATCACCATGTAAACATAACCTAGAAAGTAGTATGATACCTTCACAAGTATCTTACGATTTTATGAAATGTTTGTGGTAATATATGTTGTCAAGATGACTAATATTAAATAGTGAAATAGGATACAGTGAAACTATCACTATATGCTATTAACTATTGCTATAAGATAAATAATATTAAATAGTGAAACAGGATGCAGTAAAACTATTACTAAATGCAATGTAATAGAATACATATTCCTAACCTATGAGAATTCCAGATCACTTGAATATTATAAAAGGGGTCTTAATTCAAAAAAAGTTAGAAAACGCTATACTAGAATGTGCTACAAAAATTGCTAGACACCTACTTTAAATCAATATTTCAATAACAAAACATATCTTCCTGTTATCTTTAAATATTACGTTATACATATGAGCGATTAAAAAACAGTTATGTTGGTAAACAGCAAAGATAATATGAGTACATATTTTTCAAGGAAATTTGATGATTTAACGACACAATGATCTTTCCTATCATTCGTATATTTCGAAATTTTAAGATTATCTTAAATTCTTTAGTCACAATTTTTCGTAACGAACGTTGCGAATTACATCACAAAAATTGTTTTATGCATTAAAATGGTTATTGTGCACATTATCAGTGCATTATAAATGGTGTCCTTAAATGAATGGTATATTCGGGGAGGAAGTTATTCACGTTTAAATAGTGACCTTTAGTAGTGTAATTACAATTCATATAGACACATAAATCCCTAAATTTACAAGATTAAAAAATATTAAATAAAATACCTATAGTTTTCAACAGCTCGAACGTAATTTATATGTATATTCACTAAGGTATCATAGATTTGTAACTAAAATTATTTAAAACGATATTAAGCGAAAATTAAATCGGCTACTAACTTCGATTCGGTTACTAAATTCGATCTTCTAAGATTACGATCTCATTAACATGTTACGTGCTAGACCGATCTTTGGTTATTTTCCGTTCAGATGTGGGGCATGTATACTACACGTTATTATGAATAATAGTTTTGCTTATGCCTCATAATATTTTAAACAGCGCAAACAACATAATTATTAAGAAAAAAGTATATTGTTTAAGATGTATTAGACATCAAAGCAATAAACTTAATTTTTAAGGAATTGTTTTAACAAACACATAGTTGAACATTTGCTCTAGCAAAATTCCAAATGGCTTAAATGGAAAATTCAGCGTGGGGAGGATACGCTCCATGCGGCACGGAACGTGTTAAATGTTATCCTTTCGTTCCTAATCAACTATCAATAATACGACACCGGAAGGACAGTGAATCATTTTTCATAGGAGTTATGAGATAAGTGAGTAATTTAGAATTAACTGAGTGAGATCAGTAAGTAATTTAGAATTAACAAGCAGAAAGATTATAATAAACAACTGATTATTATATAGTTTAAAATATAATTTCGGAATAAAGATGTTTGAAAATTAAAAATTTGAAAAATTTATATCTGAAATTGCAAAATATTTTGTCTCAATATGAATCTATTTATAATCTACACTGCATTTTATCATCACTGGAAAGATGATTAGGGTACCTTAGATTCGTAGAATTTGCAGGACTTCATTTCGACTAACTTATGAAATAGTAATGAGCTCTCTTTATAAAGATTTATATTTTCATGTATATAATTCACGATGGGCACACGTTCGACCGTTTGACATAAAATTTCATAAGTGGCGAAAAATTTCATTTTCATGAAGATCCGACATATATATGATATGCGCATGCGCGTCTCATACACCGTGGCGCAAAGAAATTTTCACGATTTTTCAGATTTCTTTATTTCAATCGCACAAAAATAATATGGTCGTGGTTTCAATAATAAAAATTCAAATTGCATGAAACAAATATGTAACGTTGCGAATTTCACATTTGGGAAAAGGAAAAATTGTATTACTAATTCTTAAAAATTTATATACTAGGTAACTTAAATTTCGTAAGGATATTTTCACGGCATTTTGTAACGTCATTTTTACACTGTATACTGTTATAGTATATAAAGTAGCTACAAAAAATATTTCTGCACCACTGCATTTATTACATTTATGTACTATCTAATTAGACCCAACTATAATAAATCTTTGTATCATTTAGTAATACTTACAAAAATTTGATATTTTAGGAATTAAATATAGAACAAAATAGAAAAACGCTTCTTTGGAAAATAAGAATATGTACACTTTATAGCCACTGTATACATATGTGCGTTTTCCGTATTACTTTCTTTAAAATTATTTCATGTCCATTTCAGAGGAAACTATAGTGATATTTCAAATTTATTTTTGAAGGCTCAGCCTGATTATTCTAAGTTAATTGTTTCCATCATTTTTCGTTAATTATAAATTGTATCAGATGGTTATATTGTAATTGTGTCAGTCGATGATACATAATATGTGTATATATACACACTGTCATCGTTCATAAAACCAGCAATAATCATGGTATCAAGGAACAATAACGAAAATAAAAAGCAAAGCAGATGGAGTTATAGACACGACAAGAAAAATACTTATGTCAAATGCAAGGAAGACTTTAAGTATACAGTATATAATGTATACCACATGTATACTACTACATATATACTATATATAACGTAAATATATATTCCATACATGATTATTACGATGATTAACTCAGGCCACGTCCAAGATCAATATTGAATTTAATAAGAGATTAACTCGGATAGAGATTTTTATTGCATTAGTAAGTAAAGTAAATAAAAATATCTTATGAAGAGAAATATCGATGATTAAAAATTTCATATGTTGGTATATGTTGGTACGACCAATAATGCCAACAATGCAAGCTAAATACAAAAATCATAATTCAAATCGAGTAAGATATATTTATCACAAAATTTGAATTTAAAACTGTGTTTCATAACTTAATTCTCTTGATCCTAATTTATAATTATTTTATGAAAAAATATTTTGTCATTAACAATATTTTTAATGTCGTTGGAATAATATTGTTGTTAAATGCAATCATATAATGTACAAAGAAGAGTTCATTAGTATGGTTTTTTAATAGTTCAGTTTTATCTCAACGATTCAATAAAATCGATACTAACAGGTCTAGACCTGAAAACCGTGACTTTGCCACGGTTAATCACGTAATTGGTGAAACGCGGTCGTAGAAATTGCCAGGGTGCGCTCGTAACCGTTTTTTAGTATATATAGTTTACCTATTGGTGTTTACATATACAAATAAGAGCCTCTGTACTACGTTTCTACGAGAATATACTTACAATATATATACTGTCGGAAACAAAAATAACTAAACAAGTAATGGAAGTAAGTATATATGTGTATACTTAGATATCAATGAAGTTTAATCTAATACTAGCATTACGTCTTTAAGTTTTATGTATACCGTTATATTACATAGGTTATTTAGTAAATAATTGAAATTAACCTTTACATTTTGTATAAATAAGCGGTATTTAACGAAACTTTATCGATTCCTATTTCCTAGGTCCACTTATTTTTGCATCCTACTGTATGTCAATCACTATTCAAAATTTTCGATTGTGAAGATTAATGGAATACATATATATATATATATATATATTCGACACCATGCATGTATATCTATTCACATTTTATTGAATATCGTCCCATAAACACACTTCTAGACAATAACCACTGTAAGTGCGAGCTAATTTACTTCAAAAATTACCAACGTTGCATTGATCGATCAAGCCTATAAATAAAACCACCTACTTGTACGAATATACAACTCGAAGTATGAGTGTACATATACTATACAATTTAACCTGATTTCGATTACTAATGAATTTTTACAGAAATGTTTCGAGCTCTATATATATCAAGAATTTTAAATCTATCAACTATATTATATGCTTAGAAATGTAGGAAATATAGAGATGTAACATAACGTTAGGGGAAGCCATGTTAGACGCTCATTTCGATTAACTGAAGTAAATTGTTTCTAATTTTTATTGGGGATTATTTAGAATTTACAATAATACATACATAATTGTATATGTTACTTGTTACAGTATGTATATATGTGTATACTTGTCACAAGTGTCACAAGTGTCAGACAGTGACAGTCAATATTAATTATAAACTTTATTCAAATTCATTGCTTTGTCAAGCATTTGATTAACTATCATCTCAACAGCAACTGCAAAGTGTATGTGTTACACATTGTTTATTATATAAATTATTTCTTGCCTTATTCTTTATTATATAAATTATCGTTTTCCTAGTTCCCACAAATAATCATTTTCTCAATATGAAGTTAGATATTTACGTCTTTAAATCTGTCACACTCTTTATAATAAAATATTTCGTATAAATTCGTATAAAATCCTTTTCCTAATTTCTAATATAAATTCTACTAATTGATAAAATTCATAAATAATTATATTTTTTTTAAATAAAGAATATTAGACATCTATATTAATTTGTGATAAAAGAATTTCATATTAGATAATAAACGCATGCGTGAAAACCAATCAAATTTGGGTATAATTACACTGCATTTCTATATTCCTAGATAAGCAACATGATATATATACATAAAGTAAAACTGAAAGAAAAGATATTAAGAAGGAAGAGAAAACGGTATTGTAAAAGCTAAGAGAAAACAGATCCCTAACACTTCGATCCGCTTTTAAAACGAATGACAGATTCACATGCGCACATCAGTCTATTTTCACATCTTAGATTTTATTAAAGAAATAATGTTAAATCACAATTTCGCCACAAGCAACGACAACTAAAAATGAATGTTGACACATTTATATTGTTAAGATTGATTATTAATTAATCTTACCGTATTGTATAGGAATCGTCGAAGCGTAGGATTGAAATATAAAATTGATTTTGGGATAAACTATGTGTGATGTATGTTGAGAACGAATAACATGAAATTTGGCTGACAATGAACAAACAAAACAACCAAAACACCCGAACGTTCGCAGAAGACTGACTATGTCGTTGCCGTTATGTTACGACGTGCTCTCTCAATTTATTTCTTTCTCTGTCCCTTCTGCACGCAAGCGTACAGCACCGCACGACTTACGAATCGTCGATTGGCGCATGTTATTTGAATGTCTTATAATTAGACCACAACTTTTATGTATTTTTATATTTTTATGAACATAATTAAAGAAATGGAATTTAAATAGAAATTTGTTTAACCTACCAAATATTGTAGTAAATGCATTATTTTGGATATTTTACATATTTTTGTATATTATATGCATTTATAATTATGCCCTATCAAATTTCCTATAAATGCATAAAAATCCGCGATGTACCCATAATTCTATACGAGCCACAGTCTTATAACTTTTCTATGAAAAAAAAAATATATATATGTTAATTTTATTTATAATTTTTTTATATTGTATTAAATATTAACACTAGAAAGACCATTCAAACCATTCTGACAGATGAACAAATTGGCAAAAATTTGTAATTCTTGCTAATAAATATAATTACTCGTAAAATTGTATTCTTAACAGTAAAGCAATATACATTAATTATACTAACGTATATAAACTAAAGAAAAAATTCCTAATTATCCTTTATTATATATTGTAAATAAATATTTACAATTCTGGAAAAATTAACTAAATTGTAAAAGTATGTACATAAATTAAAATTAAAAAGAACAATTGAATATTTATAAAAGGTGGGAAACTAATATTGGATATATGATAATAATGATAAGTGATAGTTTTTGATGTGAAAGATTATGAATTATTTAAATTCGATATTAAAGGAAAGTTTAAATTTATTTCCTAATATATCCGTCTGCAGCAGCACTATATAATTCAGTAACATAATTTCTCTACCTCTAAGATTGCAAGCAAGACATAGCAGAAATCTAATATACCATGGTATGTTATACTCTAAAGTCATTAATTAGATGACTCACTGTAGGATAGATCTCACCACGATTGTGGATTTCACATTATATCAGCGATTTGCTATGGCAAATATATGTAAAAATTATATTTAACTTGAGTGATTCGATTCTTAAAATCGATAAAAATGGATTTGGCATTTTACAGAATATCCTGCTTCATGCTCTGTAATACCGATTAATCAGGGTTTTTATTACGCCCCCTACAATTTATAACATGGCGCGAGGGTAATTAGTCCTTTTAAATGCACTCTGTTTATTTAAACAAAATTTTAATTAGTGCTCGATTAAATAAACTTCTAGGCATTGAATTAATTTATCTGAGCATGGAATACTATTATGTGAGAAATCGTAAGTAGTAAGGACATAAGTATTTGTCCCATGGCAGGTTCAAATAAATGGATTCTACCACTATAAATTAAAATCTAATACCAGAGAAATGTAAATTTTGTTTTAGCTTATAAAAAATAGCTTGTTATAGCTTATAAAAAATAGAAATTTATAACAATGATAAGTATAATAAATTGTTGCAAGTATAAATTTACAATGAAAATTGGAAAATTATTAAATTTGTTTGCGTTATAATGGAAAAATCATTTTTTATAACATCGGCAAAGACCGTTGATTATCGGACAACCTTGTCAAGGGTATGTCACCTTGTATATAAGGAGCATTAAACTTAAGAGCGAACTGAAATAATGTTGAACCTTTGTACAGTGCGGAACGAAAAAAATATAAACCGTTAATATAAAGCATATAAGCCACTAATTGAAAACAATTCTACTGTTAACTCATAATAATATGTCACTAATATCTGTCTGTATCCACATCTGTACTATTGCTAATTTTCGAAACTGTCGATAAATTCGCAAAGCTCGATAAATTCGATAAGTTCCCTAAACTATACAATTCGCGTTACATACTTTTTCTCTTAAAGATGGATTATCTATATCGCTGAACATTTTTCAAACAACAAAATCGTTTGTTTTTGTTATCATTTTCGTTCGGTCACATGATTTTTGACGTTACAACGCAACCTACACTTATGTATATGCATCATTATTTCGAACATGGCCGCGGTAGAGTACGAAATGAAAGACGATACTTCGACCGACTTGGAAACATCGGTATTGTCGGATGAAACGGTGAAAACGATTGAGAAACATAAAACGTCGGGAATACCTTTGCAATCGTCTTGGACATTTTGGTTAGACAAGTAAGAAGATTAAATTACTTACAATTTTATAAATTTACTGATCCAATGTAGAGTATATTATTGCAGTGCGTATATAATTTCTTTTTGGTTTCATTTTTATGAGACATCAAGAAAATATATCGGAGTAATGTGTACTTTTTTTAATATCGTAAAATTATTATAAATGACGGAAAAACTAGTTAGACGTTCAAGAAAACAATGTAACGATGTGAAACAGTATTAGGTGCTATTAGTATCGTTTCATCTTTATTTATAACCTATATCATTATACGTCAATCTATATAGGATTTTTATGATAAAACTACAGACTAATATGATTTAATATATATTCAACAATAATTGTATCTCATGTTAGTGTTTTATTATATTAATTCAGGAAACAGCTTTTGTTGTTTTGTAGATATTTGATTAGGAAGATGGAATTGTTTGTATTGTATAAATCGCACGTAATGTACAATATAATATGTTTAAATGAATAATTTCCTTATATATCTTCCTTTATTGTATGTATATTTTAAATAATATTTTCTTTGGCCTTTTGTTATATTACAAAAGGAAATGTAATAAAACATAATCCTGAAAAAATTGAATCATTGTTTGCTCATAGTGTATATAGAAAGTTCTAAAGACTTGGTAAAATTGACAGAGCTATTTCTGGCACAACTGTCGAAGAATATAAAGAAAATTTAACGAAGATTTATACTGTGAACACTGTGCAAAGTTTTTGGGCTGTTTTCAACAATATACCAAATGCTAGTGCTGTACAAGTAAGTATATTTTATAATATGTTAGTTAATATTAATATAAACATAAATAAATTCTTTCTACAATAGGTCAGATATAGTTATCATTTAATGAGAGATGAAAGATATCCATTATGGGAGGAACCAGTCAATCAAAATGGTGGAACATGGAGATTAAAGTGCCATAAATCTGATACTGTAGGTATTCGAATTGTCATTGTTATTTAACACATGTATATTAATAATAATAATTTCAGGAAAAAATATGGAAAGAAATAGTGCTTGCAGCTATTGGAGAACAATTTACTGATTGCGTTGCAGAAGGTGATGAAGTTTGTGGAGTAACTGTATCTATTAGGGAGAGAGAAGATCTTGTCCAAGTAATGACTTAGACAAAGTAAAAACTAGTTGAACTAAAGTTATATGCTACAACACAATGCTACAAAATTTTCCTCCCTTCTTTCCAGATATGGAATGCAAATGCTAGATTAGCATCAAAAGCTACAGTTTTAAACAAAGTTCATTCTCTTTTACCTAATGTAAACTTCTCTGAATTTTATAAACGTAAGCTTGCTAGGATTATATTTTTATATGTCTTTGTTTTTTATTCTATTCTGTGATATTTGTATTTTATAGCACATCAATCACATCATGCCTATGGCCGTCGTTGAAGAAGTATTAGTGTTATTAAAATGTTAATATGTAATAATAAATGTTAATATAAAAATTCAGATGTAGATTCTAATTATATAAGAAAATTTCTATACATTTACTTTACTATAAAAGTTATACAGATTTTTAATTTGTTGATATTGAATTGTTTATTAACGTTAGTTAAGTATGTAAATCATTTATAAGCGTACAAATATCGCTGAAATTGTAACATTACATTGTCAAATATATTTTTATATTTAGAAATATATTTCTGACTGTTTTATATTTATATAATAATGCAAATTATTTTGTATTATCCAAAAATTTTCCATTGAGTATCTTCTTTCATTTGCCTTGTATAAAATGCCTTTATTTCATTGTCTATAATAAATTTCTTTACGATTTATTTGATTCATCTTGAAATATTCATCACTGACATGTGAAGATAATTTATAGTAATACATATTAATTTAATAATAATGACATAGTATAAAAACAACCTCATTTATAGTATTTCAATAAAATAGGTGTAGGTATGCGACCCTTTTCGTATTCCGCTTTACCGAGAAAACGAAGAGATGGTGACAAGCAACTTCTTTCACATACTTTTAAAAGCAGATATTTGAATCTCTAATTATACGTCTATAAAGACGATTCGTTGCCCGGCTAAACGGCGCCAGTTTAACTTTTTACTGCTTTTCAATATTCCTCGTATTGACGTCAGTGAACGAATACCTCGAAAATTAAGAAGTTTATTCGTATACGAAACTCCATTAAACTAGTTTTAAATTGCATTTAAATTATGTCCCACACGAAGATGTTTCACCGTTTACATCACCCATGTATTCCCCAATCTTCAAAAAATATGCAAATCAATTATAGGCTTCTGTATTCTCTGTCAAAAATTTTACTTCGTATTTTTTCAAAATTATGTAATACGGGTCTTTCTCCATTTTTTTACGTAAACTTTCTATCATTCTTAAACTATAAATTTTTAAATTTAACTATTAAACTAGACTCTAATATAATTTTTAAATTTAAGTATTGGATCAGTTTTAATTTTTAAATTTAAAATAATATTCTATATAAAATATTTAAACTTTTAATATAATTTTTAAACTAATATAGTTTTTAAATTTCTAATTATTTAATTAATAGACTAGTATGTTTTAAATTTTTTAATTTGATTCTTGAACTAACGTAGCTTTCAAATTTAATTATTAAACTAATACAATTTTTAAACTAAATATTAAGAGAAATGCGTTACGATACAATATTTGTTTAAACTTTATCAATAACTTTTTATAGTAATTTATTCACAAAAATTGCAACAGCACCAACACGTCCTTGTAAATAGCTTCACGGATACATTCAAGTAAGTAGTAAATGCATGTAAGTACATAACCAAGATTAATAAGGTTGCGTTAATGTCAGACAGACAAAAATAAAAACCACTGAACTTAGACGTGTGTTATCAGAAACATAAGTCATCATATGCAATTATTTGCAAAATACGAATTCCATAACAAAAAATTCTCTCGATCTTGTACATTTCACCTTTCGAAATTGAAAATGTGAATAAAATTATTATATTACTTTTATTCGGTATCTCTCGTTCGACTAAAATACTATTTGGCATCAGTCAGTAAAATCTCAGGTTAAAACGAAAACTTGGAATTTCCTGAATTCGGAATAACGCTGTCAATAAGATTTGCGTAGGTTTGTACACGTGACCAGACGTACTGTTATATGTCTTTGGAATTCAAAACTTGTGAAATTTATTGCACTCATATGCAAAACCGTTCGATAGGTAGATCCGGCATTTATTTACGCGCTATCAGTAGCTCTTTATTGGTATTATTGATATTAGGCCAATGGAGATCATGACAATTTAGAATCAGATTACTTAATTTTTTAATTTTTACAAAATACAATTAAATAAAATTAATGTACAAAATTAATGTAAATAAATGTACAAAATAAAATTAAATATTCAATAGAGTAGTGATCTAAATTATTATAGTCATGAATAATTCAATACTATTTAAAAGTTAATACAATGGGAGAATTAATTATTTCATATAGATAAAGATGACAGAGTAAGAAAATTTGTTTCATATAAAGTTCTTAATCGACGTTGATTTTCCTCTAAAAATCAACATTATATTAACTCGTTTCATTTACAATCCTTTTTCAGCCAATTTACATTGTTGAATTTTGACAGTGTGATTATGAAAGGAAATTCCAAGAATTTAATTATGACCTTTTACGTCATAATTTCTTCTTTCATCTGGGTTCTAGAATTTTATAAAATTAGTCGATGGTTTTAAGAAATTCCTTTGATAACCTATCTTTCTTCTTACTTAATGATAGAAATTCTTTTGCGCCTCTGGTTTATGTAGTGGAATTTTGTAAAGTATCTATTATTCTAATGCATTTTTCTATCTTGGAAAGATAATATTTTCGTAATACATTAATATAAATTTTATGCGTTATTTTATCTAATTTAATCTTTAACTTCATTGCTATAAACCAATACACAATACACTACATTTCGTTATAATAGTTGATTAAAATTGATATTTCATTATAATCAGCCAGTGATAAATTATCCTTCACGAAACGACGTAGAAATAACGTACGTAGTTCATTTAGAAATAGTCAAATTAACTTTATTCAACAGATTATCATACGCATCTACACATTAGCATAAGGTATTTTCTATTATGAAAAAGGTTAGACTATTCGTAAGTAAAGAATACATTATCCAATTCAAATTGAGGAGAACTAGATTTCTCGTATACACGAAATGACGATAGATAAATTATTTCTGTGTGTATATAATAGTAATTTTGTTTCAAGATAATTTATTGGCCAGGTATTTGCGACAACCTTTAGAGGCCAAAGAAGGAATTCTCACAAAAAAATGTAATTGTATCCCAATGATGAGCCTGCAGATCTTAGCATGATAAATTTAATTCATTCTCTAACAAATCGTCGTATCGAAAAGACGTGGCAATCCTCAGGAATTTTCAGCTATAAGGTTTCTACACTCATTAATCAATCCTAACATTGTTCCATATATAGTAGTAGTAGTAATTCTGCATTCCTTAGAGGCGCCACATTCTCGCATCACTCAACGCGCCAAAAAATTCACGCATAATCATTTCAACTCGCTGACACCGTTACCGGCAACAAATCGTAACTCATTTAACTCTCTTCGGCTTCATTTCGATATACTGCGCCATTAAATCGTTGCATACTCATCTTTTTTTCTTATGAATTAATATTGTTTTTATACATTTGTAAGACGCGGCAAATATTTTCGTGGCGCCACATTATTAACCCATGAGGCTACGTTAGTCGAAATATCAATGTTTATTAGTTCTTTTTGTTTATGGAATATTTTTTATAGGATTAAAAAAATGGGAAATTTTTCCTTGCATCCTGGTTGAAATAATCTCTTAGTATTTAATAATTCTACAATTATTATAGATACAATTTTAGATTATTTAAAGGATTCAACTTAATACTTTAGTATAATATTAGAATAACTTAAATATAAAAATGATTTGTTAAATACGTGACTTTTTAAGTATTTTATGTTACATTTACCTCAGTTTGGAAAAACGTAATTTTATTTTACATTAATACAGATACTTGAAATTCACACCAGAAATTTTTAAAAAGAGTGAAACATCCTGTAACTATTATGTCAACCGGAACAAATTCTGCACCTCGCTATCTTGGATGACGATCGTTGTGATGAAAAGCGGAAGCGATTTCCATAATCTTGTATTACGATATTCATTTCACGATTGACAATTGTCCTACATTCCATTTTAACACAACTAACAATAAATAATAAAAACAAACAATAAAAATAAAATGATATTTTTTGTATTAATTTATTTATTAATATTTACAAAATTGCTTTAGGATAACAGATAAAATATTCATTGTATAAAGCGGATTCACTGATTTCTTCTTTTCTATAATAAAACAAGCGAAGTATACATTTTTATTCGATCAATTTAACATCTAAAGGGGAAATAAAAGCGAGATGCACTTGTAAAAACTACAAGTAATTCATAGTTCGCGAACCAAGAAAAACGGTTGTCAAGCTTCACTGCTCAGTTTTGTGAAAAAGTTAAATTGTTGGAGGGACAATATTTTTATCTAACATACTATACATATATTTACATATTAAAAGTACTAAAACATACATTTATATAAACGAGTATGAAGTTTCATAAATTTAAATAAATCAAATAATGAATATAAATTAACTACTTTTCACATAGTAATGCTCAAAATGTTTTAACTACACCACCTTTTAATTACAAATGTTACATTATAATAACTTAATTAACGAATTTTCTTCCTAACGTAAAATAGTAATAAGCAAAACATGTTGATTATGTGGAGTAGGAGATCACTGCAAAGTTGAAAGGCAAACAAAAATAAAGAATATATGTATATTAGTTATGTGGAGTGGAATAACTTTGTAACTTATTCTATAATTCTCCCGGTTATCTTCTTATCATCATGCAATGTACAAGTTCTAGATTTACCTTCATTAGACTTTCGTTTTTAGCATCTTAATGCATTTTTTATATAGCTAAGAGAAACATAACCTTAGGAGACCGTAATTGATACGAATACAGTTGATCAATTAAAAATCAATCAGAATTTATCATAGACTTCTTTTACTCCCTTACTCTATATAACGTAGTAAGGAAGTTTCTTAGGTTCACGAGATTTTCATGGATGAAAATCATAAACAAATTGTGCACATGCAATCATGTTGGATCATATGTCACGAATGCCACAATCAATAGATTTGGAAAGTAGAATGACTCATTCAGTCGACGAATCACCATATACGATTTTTCTAAGGTCATTCATTTTCAAGTAAATTGTTTTTCACAATCAATTGTTTTTACGCTGATTTACCGATCGAAAATATATTACAATTACATTCATGAAATTGTACAGCAGTGATTTTCAACCATAAAGAATAAACTACTGAACTTTTATACGTGCATAATTTTATTAAATAAATCAAAATTTATTAAATAAAACAAGAATGAGCTTCATAAAATAATAAATTCAATATTTTGTGTATATATAATATTCTTTTATTAATCATAGTCATGGAGTATAATTACAAAATTTGGTTGTTGAACTTTAGAGTATCATCTATATTATAGGTTATGTTTTTCGATATATAGGAAAATGATCGAAATAGATTCTTAATAAAATTGACAAACTCAAAATCATGGTGATATAGATTAAGATTTTGAAAATTTGAATTCACACAATCCTATATATATGTTAATATTTAAACGTATTATCTCTTTAGTTTTGTACTTAATTAAATTACGTTATAATTTTATTTACTGCTACGACGAGTTTTCATGCCTTGTAAAAATATAAATTTTTATAATAATAAATGCAAAATGTCGTTTTACAAAAATTAATAGTGGACTGATACGTGTTATAATTTTCATCTCCCAAATTCATAACGAATAATTTGAGAACCACTGTTGTAGATCTATTCTTATAGGATCCGAATGACATAATAGTTGGATGACTGCATGCTGACTGTTAAATGTGCAGCAAACCTACGAGATAGTTGAGATTACCTGCAATGACGCTGGTTACAGTAATTGACTTAAACAGACAACCATTCGCATTGTCTGTATTTAGCTGCACGAATAATACAAAATACGTACAGGGCCTCTTATTCGTCAACGTACACTTGTATCGACACGAATATGTGCGTGAAAGTATGTTTGTGGTACATATTTCAATTCTCACATTCGCTATTATCATAGAAAAGACTCATCGGCAATTTTTCTTTTAAAGTTTTCATAAAGTTATCTAAATTGCTCATCATCTTAAATGAAAGCTTATAGAAATCATTTTCAGCATTAATAGCGTAATTGTACAGACTTGGACATTATACTAGATCATGGATTTTTATACACTTTTATACACATCTTTATCAACATAAGTTACCCATTCAGGGATACATATAACAACTATGTACTTCATTTTAAATATTTCTTATGTTTTTAGATATTATGTGCATTTTATACATTTTTATACTTTTAAAGATCTTATAAATGCATGTATATTCGCAATCTAAATATTACTATAAAAAGCATACTAATATATACTATTCCTGTAAGAAAATATTGGTAAAAACTATCAAAAACTCATATATCTTTCTTAATACTATAGGTTATAATTGGTACCCCTCTTAATATTCCATCCACGTGTCTTCCCAACGTGCTCGAGTAGATACAAATAGTTGAATAATTTTTAATATTTCATACGTCATCTGTCTTACATAGAAAATCAGTTTGTACTTCTAGATTCGCAAATTGTTAATTAAGTAACGGAATGTCATAAGCTGAAATGTTATTGTTCTATATTATTGCCCTCTAGTAATAGAATATATTTCTATGATGTAAATGAAAAATCTTTTTATTTGAATTATACTTCTTTTTGTGTAGAAATTCCAAGAAATTACGATATGAGTGATTGGAAACATTTCTAGGCGAATATTAATTTATAGTTCGATCATTGACCTACGTCACATCCATCTTTAAGTAGCCATAAACTTTTATACGAAAATAAATCATATACGTATATGTATTCACACTGAAATAAATCATAGTAAATATTTTGAGAAACACACCATGAATACGATACAGAAAATCACGTATTCACAATTATGATATTTCATTTTGAACAATATTTGTCTTTTAATATTTGTATTGTACTTTCATTCTTTTATATGTGGAAATTCAATAATAGTAATTTTTGGCGAATAGAGTTAGGATTTTGAAGAATGTGATTCTAAGGGCTTATTGTTAAAGTAGCTGGAGGAACCTGATAAGCAAGATGGATCCTTTCATGACAGTGAGCACCACGGACTTCCTCTTACATTTAAACTCATTTTCAATAGATTTTCTCTGTGTCTACAATTTTTAATTCTATTGTAAAACTCTCATAATTTAATGTACCAAATAAACAAAAAAGTTGATATACAATGAAACCTTTTTTTCTATCAGGTTCGTCACCTCATTTTTAAAATATTAAATTTTTGTAGTTATATGAAATTACTATTACATAATACAAAATTTAATATACTTGAACCTAATTAATTATTATGTAAATGCTGTAAAAAATACAACAGTGTGCCAATACCTTTTGTAGACATCGTATTTTTGATATTATTGCATTACATATATAATCCAATGAATCTTAAAAAATATGAATTAAAGATTTTGATTCATAGAACATAAAAGTAATGAATATATTTTTTGCTACACAGAAGTATCTATTAATTAGGTGACATCCTGGAAAGAAGTAAACATTATGGAACAAGCAGTGGACTCTGTTCCTGAAAGTAGGAGTGGGGGACCTGGTGTTTCATGGACGTCACTGGCATACAGAACATACATATAACCGGGATTTGAAGGAAACTCAGCCAGTTTGCAAAGACTATTGAACGCGATAAAGTCGGTTCATCATTTGCGTCCATTTGAGTCCACGTGAATTTTATCCAATATTACTACTAATATTTGGTTAGTTAGTAAATAATTCTTAATTTTGAAATTCGTTATCATATCATTTGTACATATATTCTGAATCATAAAATAAGTGTTTTCGTTGATAGTATATCTGTGATAGATCGAATTCCCTAGATTAACAATACGTATAAAAAGTGTGTTCGTGAAAGCTACTAAAGATAAGTGAAATAGCAAATATGAAGATTCTGAGAACTGCTATGCTGTTCACCTTTGTTCTGGGATGCTATACCTTGAGTGTCACTGCTTCTGCGATTCCCATGTGGGAATTCCTCTCCAGGGGTGAGAAAGTAAGGATTATTTTCATTTCTAAATTGAAGACGTTATAGAGTAAATCTTTCTCCAAAAAATTATATTTAAATAAAATTTGATTTTTAATTGTCATTTTAATAATCATTTATTGAGACAAGCACTACTTATATATGTGGAATTTGGATTTACATCATTTAATCTTTCATAGATAAACTTATTGTTTATTTCTATTTCACTTGAATCTTAAAAAATATATGACTGATGTATTTTGTACGAAAATTAAATTTTTTCTTTCACATAAAATAAACTTCGCACCACAGTAATCTGTGGATGATATCAACAACAGCAGACTTTCACCGAACACGATCGAGTGCATTCGCTGAAAATGCTCTGCTCGTGCACTTGTGCAGACCGGTCGAGTGTAATTGCGTGAGTGCGCATCGGACGTTGACTTTTCTCATGACATTGTGCCCTTCTTCTCGTAATACTTCTTTTTTTCATAGAAACGGTCTCAAACGCAACAATTTGCGATCAATGATTTTGCCATCTGTTGATAATAGCTTTGCCTGTCAACAATAGCCATAGAATATTTGGAAAAATTTAATTCATCAATTTTTTCAATAATCTTTTTACAATACAATGTTGATTATAAAAGTTAGAATTTTTAATTCATAAGACTGATGGAGATTGTTAATCTCATAACAATACTGTTTATGGATGTCAAATATGTGGAAGCAAAATTAATCAATCATGATTATTTGTTAATATGTTTTTTTATTTTTACTTATTCTTTTTAAGATTATTTGAATCTTAAAGTAACATATAAGTACGATAATTCATTATTCTGAGTACATTTCTATATTTCTTACAGTCGCTAAACGGGTTACTGTTTATCAGTGAAGAAAGAATGTGGTAATCAAATACGGTAGCAAGAGAGCAAGAGAGATATGTTACATTATTCTTCAACATTCTCGCATTGCACATCCTAATATAGTATATATATATACATGTATACAGTTCATTAAACTCGGTATAAAAATTATTATATATTTTATATATCTACATATATGTATATACAAATTAAGTATTTCTTATTCTAAGAAGGATTTTCATATCAATTATTAACATTAATTACTTAGTAAGATATTATATTGCATCGAGGATTTTGAAATTAACTGTCCAAGTCAATAAATGAATAACTTCTAAAGCAGTTAGTTTCAAACTCCTGAATGCGATATAATTTCTTAATATATAATTAATATCGTATTGATATATAATCATAATAATATTTACAATATTAACTAATATTAAAATTCCTATTGAAGTAATTTAATATAATAATTTAATAAAGCTGTAATCATGCAAACACGCGATAATCTTGGTAAAAGAAAAAGGCGTGAAAATCGCCTTATGCGCAATATCTGTAATATGTTCGTAATATATGTTGGTAAAACTGATTGCACGTAAGTTGAAGTTCAAGAACATGCTCTCTATCTATGGAGAGATCGAACTTGTAACCCATATTAACGAATCGACTTAGGATATTTCAATATTCCTAATATTTCTAAAATCTGAAAATTTGCTAATCTTAATATTAATATAGAAAGATTATCATCTGTATTCATTTTCTGTTTACGGGAATTTTTTATCAGACGATTCTCTGTCCATTTAGACTCTCTTATTTCCGAAATCTTTGAAAAAATAACACAATGATCTACCATCGATCACGCAGCAAATTTATGTAGGTCAGCATCGGAATACATGGATGTACGAACGAGCACAACTTGTCGAAATTGAAACTTATCACGTTCTATATCGTACATAAAAATATTTTCTACTTTATAAATATCATTTTTCTATGCGCATGAATAAATAAACTTAAACGTAAAATTAGTACATTTTTAAACATTTTATTGAAAAAGTAATTATCGTTAAAAATTATATACTTTATTTTAAGACAAATTTCTCATTTTCAGAATTTATCTTTATACGAGTATATGAAATAAAAATAAAAATTAGAAAAAAAAAAAAGAAACAGAAATAAGTATTCCAAATCATAGAATTAAATATTTCAAAATCTAAACATACGAATTCTGAAATATAGAAATAACATTCCAAAAATCAACTAATTCGTCTGATATAATTGTATAAATAACGAATGACAAAAATTATCAAAGATTGATTCATCAAAAATATTACTACAAAAAATGTCTACGAAAGAAATTGTATCATTACGCAAGTAAGCTTGCCAACATTGTTCGATTGGTAACACTTATCGATTGTCATTATTATTAAATTTCGAAATATTTTGTTGTTGTCCAAAAGACGTTACAGAAATGTCATTAGAAATTCTAAGGTTGAATATTCGCGTAATCGTTGGGCCATAGATAGAACCAAAAGTATGTGGACATCGATCATTGTGCTTTATGTAGACGCACCACGAACGGGGGCATGTTTCACGTGGCAGACAGAATTTCTCGTGACGAAAAATAAAAAAACGCGTGTATCGCAATCAAAGTCCGATACGTGATGTACGGTACAGGCTGCGACATGCATATATATTTGTTTGTTATAACTGTAGTGTTCGATATCCTGTATGTTACACATTGCCGAGTTTCACCGGACGCGTGTAGAATGCATTTGCTCCGACGGAATGGAAAATAGCTTTCGCGATGATCGTCATGATGATTTACTCAGAGAAAAACGTATCCATCTTCTGTATACGATATGTATGAGCTATTCACAGGTCAAAGTCATTAACTGCTTTCTTTGAAATTTTAGTACTAAAGCACTTGATTGATGTTTATATTATAGAATTTGTTTTTTGGCAAATAAGCAGCTCATATATTGATCTTCATAGTTTCATTTGATATTTGATATGACATAAATCATGCTATAGATAGTACCCAAGCAAATTAGCTCGCAGAATTGTATGTATATTGTTGTATTCTGATTGATAATGTAGTGAAATAAAAGGAGGAAAAAAAAGGTTTTATTGGTACTAAAGAATAGAATATTGAAAATCGATGTTGCAAAGATATATTCTTAAAGACTTGTATATTTTAATAATACATTATTTGAATTTGTTCATTGTATATATTATATTATGCATAGTGCTTTATATTTGAACCATATTTTAGTAATAATATCTTACAAATGAAAGGGAGAATTTTAAAGATCGGATTTAAGGATGTTACTTGGCGGAAAATAATATTTAAAAATAATTGAACGAAATATTTGCAGTCATTACCGAAGAATTACTTCTTTTAGTCACATAATATTTATTTGGTCAATAATGATATATATTGCATTGAATATATATATATAATATTGAAAGAGATTATTTAAATTTCTTTTTAAAGATAACCTATAAAATGTTTAATTTCAGGCGAGTTACTTGTTAAGAGTATTCAGCATGCAAGTAGCCAAGTATTGTGCGGATTCATCCATGCCGGATTGCAACAAAAATTTATTGGTTGCCGGGATGCGGAACTTAGCTAACATGGACAATAACATTCTCGATCAATTGGATCCATATCAACGTGATGCGAAAGGACTTAGTAAGATTTCCAGTTTCGCTACATGGAATAAACCGAACATAATATTAAAAATTAATTCTGTTTACGTTAACTTACTATTTCTTGTTTATAGTTTGGCGGGCCATGATAAAAAACGCATATTTTCCAAGACTTGCTCCTAAGCCAGATGAATTCTATTTTTCCATCGGAACAGATTCATTAGGTATGTATTTATGATAGAAATAAAATATTGTAAAGACGATAGAAAGGTAAAAATAGTTTAAAATTGTATTCTAGGATCATTTTCTTGACCTTTGTAATTTTCTAATTGCCTCATAAAGTTCATTAATACAGATATTTGCAGTTAAAACAAGATGCCTAGAAGTGATAAAATGGGAAACCATTCTACAATTATATTCTAGAATCATTTTCTTGACCCCTGTTAATTTTCTAATTACCTTATGAAGTTGATTAATACAGGTGAAAGTACTAATTGACAAGAAAAAAGAAAAGAACAAAAAAAAGTTGTACTCGAACCGACTACATAATAGTCGAGAAAAATGTTAACCGTGAAAATCAAGTTCGCATGACGTTTGTTAATGATTAAAAAGAAATGTAAGCATTGAAAGAGATTATTATCTGCACGATCCGAAATGAAGGAGAACAAATACTGTTGTGAGAAAGTTCCAAGTCTCAATCGCGCACGTTCCACTATAGAAAGTTTTTTTTTTCTTTAACCGAACGAGATCGCGTTTGATAGCAGAACGGTTGTTTTCAATTGGACCAGCTTCTTTTAACTGCACTTTCACCCGATCATCTGAACGAGTCAACCGAAGTTCAGGGAGGCTTTTTGGATGCTATGAAAAATGTTTTGTTTACTGCGAGGATTTGAGAAATCTCATTCGATGTTCTAGTTTCTCCCGTAAATTTTAGAGAAGAATAAAAGAAAAGAAATTAGAAGAGATGTTGAATGGAAATTTATTTTAATTGATCTTCAAGACCTTCTTCTTCAGATTGATATTCTAATTGATTTTATTGAATTCCTATTGCCCACATCATTGTGTATATAGGTTTATGATGTAAATTTTTTGTAAATGATAGCATAATTGTAAAAAAGGTGATATTACAATGGCTACAAGAAGTAGCAGCACATCGTTGTATTTATTATAATTTTCAAACTAATTAATTAAATCCAAGTATATTAAATTTTAAAATATATACGTATATTTTATACGTCTATAAAAATTTTATGCTATGATAATATCATGTGGGACCTAATAAGAAAAACATTTCATAGGAAAATAAGGGATGTGTCAGTACTTTTTATTAAAATAATTTTTCTTTTCAATTATATTGCCAATTATGTCTTATTTGATATATCTATTGAATTAAATTTAACAGGTAATGTAGTAAGAAACTACAAGTTTTAATGTAAATCATAATTTTTCTATGAAAAAAAAATCTACGCCTGATTTTATATTCGCCTGAAGCCTATTTAAGTTGAATATGTCAGAGAGAGATGGAACTTTTGGTCGTTTAAATTCTTGCACGTCTCTTCCGAAAGTCCTTGCGGAGAAGAAATATTTGACAACGATCTGACGGAAGTAGGAAGTAGTATCATGGGATACTGATACAAAAATATTAGACGTCCAATTATCATAATGCGGAGGTCATATACGCGAAAAAAGGAATGACTTTTTAGTCACGTATTATTCTGTTAGTAACACGAGTTTAGAAGTCAATTATGCTAAAAATATTTACGATCAATGATAATTCTGTTCTAGGAAACGTATTCGTTTATTATGATAAAACTTAGTATCAGCATAAGTGTCTCGTTATTAATGGACCCTCGGTGTCATGCTGCTCTTTTAATTAAAATTTACACTTTTGCATAGCTGTTTAATTACGTGATTACATTCATTTATTAACGTGAACAACAAGAATATGAATTACTTAAGTCACAATGTTAATTCGGAAGCAATTGTTTAATATTAACTAATTATTTAATATTATAATAATATTAATTCGATTATTTAAATAATTGATAGATTCGTTTTCTTCTTTAAGATTATTGATTATGTTATAAAAATTTTGACGTAGTTTTTAAACAAACAGAATAGTTAATCAATTTTGTTAATAGAGCTATTTAGAAGATCAATAAGTTCTCCTCGAATCTTTTAAGAAATAGCTTACAATTATAAAAATCGTTGAAATATACAAGTTGAAAGGTTGCTA
The DNA here is from genome assembly GCF_024516045.1 of Bombus affinis. Classification (NCBI taxonomy): domain Eukaryota; kingdom Metazoa; phylum Arthropoda; class Insecta; order Hymenoptera; family Apidae; genus Bombus; species Bombus affinis. The sequence continues at coordinate 16,384,050 of NC_066344.1, forward strand.
AAGTCTATTATGGAAATCTATTTCTTCATATCGAATCATATAGAAAAGTTGAGAAGAGAAATTTAAAAGTATAATCGCGGGAGAAACATAAGTGATCTTTTTAAGCAATTTGAGAATCCTGATTCATATCAAGCGAAAATGAATTATCTAAAATAATTTTGCTATTCTAAACGTATTCGTTGTTCTTACTTTTTTTATAGAACCATTTATAATCGGCTCCTAATTTTGAAGAAATCATATATTTATTGTTCTTATTTTTCAGCTGTCGGTGATAGCGATGTAAACGGCATAGGAGAAGAAACAATGGCGACACACGATTATATACAACCATCCTCTGAACACACTGGTCCATATCTAGTTGGACCAATGGTGATTCGAGTGTATCCGGATGGTCGACCGGTTCCGGAAGATACAACGCGTCCTCTACCTCGAGATGAAGATATGGAAGAATTCAGGCGCTCCAGAGTACCTTCAGTCGAGGAAATTAAAACTGATAGTGAATTCTATGAGAAACAATTGAAAGGAAACTCATTCGCGGAAGCCAGTAGTCATCGACGGTCTCAAGAGGAATCTACTCGATTCCGAAGTAGTCATTCACCATTTAAAAGACGATTACTTCAAGAAGTAACTGCAAAGCGTAAGATACGGCACCATTGAACAGGAAGAGTTTGGACTGGCGATAAAGAGTCGAGGAGTCCCTTCATGTAGGCGGCTGTAAAATTTGTTGAATGTTGTTAAAAGTAATGACAGAATAAGAAATTATGTTTGTTCTTCAGAAAGTTAATACTATTAGAAGGTATAGGAAGAGGTAATGAATAAATTGCAGATTTTTATGCATTTATAGGAAATTGCACAGAATGCACACAAAATATGAAAAAATATATAAAATATTCAAAGTATAGTGCTCTCTATAATATTAGATTGTCCGAAAAGTGTCTTTCTTTTACAGACACGTCTTTTACAACGATGCACCTTTATACAAACATGAAACCTAATCTGTCGAACGTTGTGATCTTTATTTTGATAGAACAAAATGGATCATACGTAATTCGATAAAATAATATAAAACGGAAAATGTTGTGCATCCATTATTTCCTTATAAAACAAAAAAAACTTTTCGGACGACCTAATACTTGGCAGATAAAACGATATTTCCATTGAAGTTTTCGTTTTTAATTATATTCTCAAAAATATGAATTTGCATAAAAATCTGTAGTCTCAGGATGAAATTTACTTTGAGATTGTTGAAATTCTTATATGGAAAATAATATCTTCGGTAGGTATAATGAAGACACATTTGCAAGAATTTGGGTCAATTTATATTCTATTCAGTTTCTATATTCAGAACTGTCGTGGTTATTTCTTGTAGTTATGAAAAACTGGTCTTTCATAAAAGAGATAGCTGTTTGTTATAGATTATAGTTGAAGATTATTTCTTGATGAAGGGTTAATATTTCAATCATTTAGTCGTTTTGAACAATTTATTGCATGTAAGAGAATGAATGAAGAGTGATACTTTTCGATAATTTTAATTGTTTATGTGCACATTGTTAGATAATAATCTCGTAAAGCTTAATAGCGATGAGTTTGAAAAGACTGCTTTTGATAATGGTATTCATATGTTTCGTGTTAATGATCATACCAATTTCTAAAAACATTTACTACAGAATGTAATATTTAGGAAGTTAATTGACGATTGGTCGACGGTTGAATCGTTTGTAGTTTTCAACCTTAAATAAGTATATTAATAAGTACTTCAAATTAGTATATGTACTCCTCTTTTTTTATATTTCTGCACACTCTTTTATACGTAAATAATGTCGACCATGAATGTTGTTAATCACGCAGTTTTCCATTAATTTATTATTTATTTCATCATCTATAAAAGTATCATTTATTTTTACATTGATTTCATTTATAATTTCACACACTATTCAAATAAGCATGAAAATAGACCAGTTCTTTTTGTTATTTGAGATATTTCCAAATCTCAATTAGATTTTCAGTTGTTTTGTTTGCTTTTAAGGTACATATCTTTGTGGCATAAGGGAACTTACCTCGCTGAAAATTTATTATTTTTCATGCTGAGTGAATATACGTACAAAAGTCATGATATAATGAAATATATTTTTGTGTATACAATAATATTTGCGTTCGTTAAAATATTATATTTATTGCAGTCGTGTAATAAATTTCGAAAACGGTGAAAGTGACGATTTGTAAATATATAATTTGAGTTTTGGTATTTTATATTTTATGAAAATTTTGTACATAATGTACAATTTCGAGATTTATATTTGCATAGAGCACAATATTAGAATTTATTTTAGGATAACGAGCCCATATGTTATACGAATACATAATAGTCTAGATTTTGTATAAAACTGCTCATAAATATTTGTAAGATGTAGTAAGATTAATATTAAAGTGAGAGAGATAGTTTGTCATTATAAATATTTTTAAACCACAGATGATTTAAAATAAAATGTGATATTTGATTTGAGAAAAGTTCATTTCCTTCATCGTCATTTTAAAACTTTTTATTTCTTATAATAAATGATTAAATAAAATTAAATAAATGAAATTTAAATTGTTTTTGTTAATTTTTTACCTATTGATAACAACTATTTTGTTGATGACAGAATTTTTTATCGATATGGAAACGGGACTTTAGCGACGTCAGCTGTATAGTTATTTGCCGATCTTGTTTCAGTATTATCAATGCTTCAGCTAAATAAGGCAAGGGCGGAACAAGCATTTCAATGGAAAGTGTGTGGGGGGGGGAGACAGAGAAAGATACGAGGGAGGCATTGAACTGATTCCCATTGTTGAGTTTTTTCAAGTATTATTTAAAAGAAAGAAACGGAATAAAAATGTCCTATGAAACAAGTAAGTGACACCTACAGATTTTACCTATTTTTCGTGTATCACCGACAACTTATTACCATGTATTTTGTGTGAATATCGAGTTATCCAATTTTCCGGTCTTATCTCGAGCCAAATCATAACACTTGAAGTGCATCAATGATTCACATATGTATGTAATGTCACGGTTGATTACAATTAAATTAATTATCAATTTTTTTCAGATACAACCATATATACAGAACTGATTATTCATTAAATCACCGGATTTTTCATTTTTTATTTTGTGCAGTTTTACTGTACTGTATCATGAAGTAATTGTTTTACATTTCTTGCTTTAAATATATTTGCTTTTCTATCTAAATCGGCGTAATTGCTTGCAATAACTGTAGCTTATCAGATCGAGTTCAATTTACTGCGGTGTATAGTATGAAATAGAACGAAAAAATGAATGGTTATAATATGAAAATAAATGTTGACATTGAAACTTAATTATAAATTGTACACATAATTAAATTTCCAAAAGGAAATACTATAAGTTGTAATTTTTAAACAAAAACTACAAATATATTTTAATATTTTGGGAATAGTTCTAAACATTTGAATTATATTTTTATATTATTTTTAATGTAACTTTTTAAATTATGTTTGGTTGTATTAATTAACTTTGGATTAAAAGTAGATTTTTGGGGGAATATACGAAGCAAGCACTTTAGGCCAAAATACAGTTTTCATACCTAAAATAATTTGAAATATTGCATATTGGACTTATGCCAATGAATCAAGGAAGTATATTTTAGTTCTCATGAGAAGATGCATTCTATTATACAATTTTCAGATCTTATTACAAATAACATGCTATAAGACGTTTTTTATATTAATCTCATATTAAAATATTAGTCTTAATTTCATATGTTTGCAGAATACATATTTGCTACACTACCCAGAACACAAAGGGGACAGCCTCTTGTATTAGGAGGTGATCCTAAAGGGAAAAATTTTTTGTATACTAATGGTAATAGTGTAATCATTAGAAATATTGATGTAAGTATAGTATATAAAATAATATATTCAAGTCCTATATAGAATACTAAAATGCAATGTTATCTTATTCACTTTTTATTTTTAGAATCCAGCTATTGCAGATATTTATACAGAACATTCATGTCCAGTTAATGTTGCAAAATATTCCCCAAGTGGGTTTTATATAGCATCAGGTGGTATGTACAATCATAGATAACTATTTATAAAAAGATAATATATATAAGAACCCAATATAGACTTAAAAATTTATATGATTTTTTATAATAGATCAATCAGGCAAAGTACGTATTTGGGACACTGTCAATAAAGAACATATTTTAAAAAATGAATTCCATCCTATTGGAGGGCCTATTAAAGACATAGCATGGTCACCTGACAATCAGCGTATGGTAGTTGTTGGAGAAGGAAGAGAAAGGTAAATAATTTATAGCTTTAGTATGGTTTTTATTTAATTTTATTTAATTTTAGTAACAACTTTATTTTTGTATATAAATTTAGATTTGGTCATGTATTTATGGCCGAAACCGGTACATCTGTAGGTGAAATCTCAGGTCAAAGTAAGCCTATTAATTCATGTGACTTCAGACCTACTAGACCATTTAGATTAATCACAGGAAGTGAGGACAATACTATTGCTGTTTTTGAAGGACCGCCATTTAAATTTAAGTATGTATATGAAAGTTAAATGGTTTAATATAAATTGGTAATAGTAAGTTTTGTATGTAAGATTTCCGGGTATAAGCAACGTTTTTGTAAAAAGAAACATTTTATTAACAATCAGCTTCGTCACCCGCAAGTCTTAAATAAAAACTTTATGTATTTGAGATATGAAAATTTTTAAATTTTTATTTAAATAATAAATTTATGATATATGCAGAATGACCAAGCAGGAGCATACTCGATTCGTTCAAGCTGTACGTTATTCGCCTAGTGGTAATTTATTTGCATCTGCAGGATTTGACGGGAAAGTATTTATTTATGATGGTACAAGCTCCGATTTAGTTGGAGAAGTAGGATCTCCAGCTCACCAAGGCGGAGTATACGGAGTAAATAAATGAAATCATTTAATGCCAAATTATTCTAAAGATAATGATGTACTCATTTTTAACATGTCTTCATAATCTCACAGGTGGCTTGGAAGCCAGATGGAACACAATTATTAACTGCATCTGGTGATAAAACGTGTAAACTTTGGGACGTAGAAACTCGCTCATTGGTTAGTGAATTCAATATGGGATCGACAGTCGATGATCAACAAGTATGTAATCCTTTAATTTTGCGATACAACAAATAATCGATAGCGATTTTGAAAAAATAAAAGTAAAATCGGTAACAAGATCAATTTTCTTTTAGGTCAGTTGCCTTTGGCAAGACAAACATTTACTATCTGTATCTCTAAGTGGCTTTATTAATTATCTGGATGTTGCTAATCCTACGAAACCTCTTAGAATAATAAAGGTAACGATAGTATCCATAGTAAGGATGCTTTTATAGGATGAGTTTTTAATTTTTGGACACTTCTAGGGCCATAATAAACCAATAACAGTATTAACTTTGAGTCCTGATAGAGGTACAATTTATACTGGATCTCATGATGGGTATATTACCAACTGGAATGCAAAAACGGGAGAGAATGACCGTGTCCAAGGTCACGGACATGGAAATCAAATTAATGGAATGAAAGCTACAAAAAATTTGCTTTATACCGCTGGTATCGATGACACTTTAAGATCGGTTAATATCGATACAAACACGTATACAGATACAGCTATAGTTAAACTGGATTCGCAGCCGCGGGGTCTAGATATTTACACAGATCTAGCTGTAATTGCAACCGTTCGCCAGGTAAGATTACCATTTCATTTTATTTTAATTTAAAAACTAGTTAAATTAACAGTAGGTGTATATTCTAGATAACAGTTACACAAGATGGACGAAAGGTATCAAATACATCAATTGATTACGAACCATCTTGTGTGTCAATTAATCAAGAAAATGGTGATGTAGCTATAGGAGCGACATCAGACAATATGGTATACTTTTTTTAAACTTACATATTATTTCGTAAAAGTTAGTAAAATAGTAGAAAATATAGTGCATTGATTTCTTGTGTAATTTTCAGATTCGTATATATACCTTATCAGGTACGAATCTAACTTCGAAAATGGAATTAGAACATTTAGGTACAGTCACAGACGCTGCTTATAGTCCTGATAGCAAATACTTGGTTGCTTGTGACACAAATCGAAAGGTGGTTCTTTATACTGTACCAGAATACAAGGTAAAAAAAGAAGTGTTTGTTTTGTATAATTTATACAAACCTCAAATATCTTTGAAATTCATACATGTCGCTTGTACAAAGTTGCAGAAAAGGTGTTACCTGTTTTCCCATTTAACCTTCGTCACTTAGTAGATTATTAATATATCTCACGCTTTGAACGCATATATTGTAATTAATATTTACCATTAGCAAAATATTGTGATTGCTATATTGTATGTATTTATATCAATTTTTTTTTGTAACAATTGCTCCTAAACGCTTGTTGGATTTTTAGAGGGTGAGTAAAGCTTTTCGCTTGGAAATAAATGTTATCTGATCGTAATTTGATTAAACAATTATTAACGAAATATAACTTTACAGCTTGCGCACAATAGGGAGTGGGGTTTCCATAATGCAAGAGTGAATTCTGTAGCATGGTGTCCTAATTCAGCTATGGTTGCAAGCGGTAGTCTTGATACGACGATCATCATTTGGAGCGTAACAAATCCAGCAAAACATACTATTATTAAAAGTAAGTATACATATATAATCTCCGTTTTTTTGTAACGTTATTTTATTTCTGCACTTGTCATACTTTATCTCAATGAAAGAAAATTTATGCGATTGTGAAAAACAATTTTGTTTCAGATGCTCATCCTCAAAGTCAAATAACACGTTTAGTTTGGTTAGATGAGGAAACATTGATTTCAGTCGGGCAGGACTGTAATACCAAAATATGGCGTATAGAAAAGATTTAATTAATGTTTTCTGAAAATATGTTGTTTTTCCTTTCTAAAAGAGCTTAATTTTTTGAATGCATTTTATTTATTTTGTAGTCACTGAATGAATATTGTATATTATTTTTGAATACCATTTTTCAAATAAGATTGATTAGTCCATATTACGATCATTTATATTCGGTATATTGAAATAATCAAAACAAGTACATATTATATACAAACGAAATTGCAACAATATCTCTTTACATTTTTGCGCCAGTGTGAATTATAAACAACAGTTTTTTATACTACAGGTATTTTTTAAATATTTACAATGTAATACGGGAAACATGCCCTTTTTTCTGGTTCATCGATTTTTACTGGATGATTTGTAAAAAGTATTAATTATGAAAAAAAAATCATCAAAACAGAAAATGTCTGTCTAACGCCTACTTTGTCTTTATTAAAACAGTGTAACGATAACAAGAAAACAATAACAATTCGAACACTAAGGGTTTCGAGGAACGTCATCACGCTTTAAGTTATTTGTACATTTAAAAACAACATAATCAAGATCTTACTTGCCTTATTCTTAATCAGTCTAGTACTGAATATTTCTTAAAAAGATGAGGTACGTAAGTTTCTCATATTAAATCCTTTCCTAATGTATTTTCATATAATAAAATATTCAATTCTTATATTCAATTGCAACGTTTAAGTATTAAATCCAAAAAAAAGAAAGAAATAGTTAAAAGGGATCATATAAGTTGGAAAGTAGTCTTTATGTATCTTCGTTTTAATCCATTGCACGCTATAATGGAATCCTTTCAACTAAATAAATAATTGTACAGAGTATGTACCACTTAGACAAGGAAGCATTTTAATAATTTTACAATAAAAAATCAATACTTTCATATTGATTCAACCTTTTTTCAAATTATAAATCTATTACTTAAAAGATATAAACATATCTAACAATAAATAACAAAAAAAATCAAGAAATGTGTAACTAAATCTTCAACTTTTGATTTATAACCATTTTCTTCTCCCTCCTTTTTTTTTTTTTTTTTTTTTTTTTAGTTTTTTAGTCAATAAAGTATTTAAGTCAAATTAAATAGCACAAAATTTATGTTTTAAATAAGACGTGTCTAAAACAAAGGGTATAATATAAACCAAGGTATCTAATTTCTATGATTTCGGTGTACTATATCGTGAACGTTTTTGTGACGACGCAACTGGATGTCTATAAGAAACATGTTTTCTAAGCGCGTCTCGTGATCTTGATACGTGTGAACAAGCTGTACAGCTATACGAACTGTTACTGTGTGTCTCCATATGTACCCGCAAATTATATTGATTACTTAATTGTTTTCCACAAATAAGACAAGTGACACTAGATTTATTGTAATTCTGAGAAGTTCTACTGCCTACAGACGTTGTCAAAAACTTGAAATTCGCATCCCAAACAGGAGGAGGCTTTATATCTTCCACAGGAGTAATTTGATCTTCTAAAACAGGTGTGCTCTCATCTATTCCAGCTTCCGAATATGCTTTCTCAGCATATTTGTTGGTAGAAGCATTAATGGAAGGAATACTGACTTTTTCTCTTTGATTTAACTTCGCATTAATAGAATAGTAAGGCTTAGTCTTCACACAATAAGGTATACTTTCTTGATCATTAAAGGGTTCTTCCATGTTCTCAGCTACATCTGTATCTAGAACCGTTTCTAAAGATTCTCCACCGCTTATGACATTGTCTTTATTTTCTTTTTTTATCGGCGTTTCGGCTAATGTTTTTTCCTGCAGTTGCGTTGGTGGAGGTTGAACGTATAAACCATTATCGTGTCTCGAATTTTTCTGTAAAAAAAAAGCCAGGAGAAGAATGAATCGTAATTGTAAAAAAATTGGAATATTGAAATTGAATTAATATATTTGAATTCCCTTTATCTTTCATATAATTAAACTTTTACGTTTTATCAAGTATTCAGAAATATTCCTGTTCTACCTAGCCTCTAAGATTAAAGATCTTTTAATTATAAGAAAGAATTGAAATTTAATTTTTTAATTTTCCAAACACATCTTTACAATTTTATTTTTGCAGTAAGTTATTCTGTCGAACAATTTTCATGCACTGCTTCCTTTATTCATTTGTATTTTTTTCTTTCTTGTATAGAAAATAGGATTGTTAAGTATTTATACATTAATTCTAAATTTATTAATTCTAAATTTTTGTTATAATCACCCTTGACTAAAATATGAAGCATTATTTTAATGCAAAAAAAAGATACACAATATGTAAAAAAGAGATTTAACTGTTCTAATATATCTACTGAAAGTTTTAGTCATGTAGAGAGATTTTTGGATAAAGCTATTTTATACCTGTAAACTCATTCTATGGGGAAAGGTTCCATGGGATGCATCCACTTGCATTTAGTTGCAACACACACAACGATCTTGATCTCGTGGATATCGTTTATATTCATTATCGTTCCTTCGATGCACGCATGAACATAATATGTGTAGTAGGTAATTCCTTCGTGTGATACTTCTTGAGGAACGACAGTGAATGTATTTAAGTGACCTGAACAAAACAACACGATCAGAGGGTAATATAAAGATTAAAGAAGGGAAAAGCGAATATGCAACTAGCTTTAGAAATTACTCTGTTGCAATTCTGTACAAAGGAAGAGGTATTTTATTAATGTCTATATATTATTGCAATGTTTGGTTGTTTATGTTTATTATATGTGTGAATGTACCATATGTTATATGGTAAATGATGAAACAATCAACTTTAATTAAATGAAATAGAAATGATAGACATCCTTTGAAAAAAATTTATACTTTATAAAATAATATAATCTTTGAAAAATACCAATGAACATAAAAATCATTTTGTTGAGCATTATATTAAATTAACAATTATTAAATAATTGCACTTACTGAATATTTGAACAAATTCAATCAACAAGTCATTAATATTGACATAATTATTATAAATGAAAGTGTAATTTTGTCAATATATAAATAAGTCTACATGTTTTTGGAAAACAGGTTACAAGGAAATTACAATTATCAGCGAGGAATTGCTAATGTTTAAGGCACTGAAAAAGATACATGCTTTGTTACGTATGTTTTTTACAATTCACACTGAGACAAGCTTCACCAGATAAGGAATAATGATTTATCAAATAATACTATTACCTGTATGTAATTAATAAACAATAATTAATTTAATAAAATTTAATAATAAATAGTGAGTAACATTTGTTTAAGAACCAGCTGCACATAGTGCTATTACCATTTTTAAATTAATTTGACAAAAGCTAAATTCTATTCACAGTTTTAAATTTTAAGATAAGAATTTTTTGTCCAACTGAAAATTAATCATCAAATTTTACTATTCATAAATTACCACATTTTTCTACACTTAATTGCATAAAACAGTTAATTGCATAAAAATTACATTTAAAATGCAGTCATGCTACTTGATGTATAAAGCATTAATATAAGAGGTTTGGTAGAACAGTCGTAAAAGAAAAATAGAGAAGAATATAAATTTTCGAAGTTCAAAATATGCATTCAGAAAAAAAAATTTATATGTGTACATTAAGAAATTCTTACAGCGCAATATTAACTACAGTACAAACTTACCAATCCAAAATATTTTGTGCAACCATTGCTTTGTATTTTTACTATATTAATCAAAAACGTAGATGAATTTCCTTACCCCAGCTATATCAGCTAATCCACGAATATGTAAAGTATCTGCCATAGCCAAAAGTGCGGGTAATTGCTCTTGATAAATATTTACTTCACCATTATACATAAATGTGACAAGTGCACATAAATTTGCATATTCCATTCCTGGTAATACAATTACAGGATGTTGCAAAGAACTTAAGTCCTAAAAGTTGATTCATATAATTTTTGTTGATTAAATTTAACAAAAAAAACAAAAAGGTAAAAAAAGAAAATGTTTAGCAATTTAAAAAATGCATCTAATACCTTAAATAATTCTTTAAAGTAGTAACTACAAGCAGAAAGGATAATTTTATGTGCATGTATGTGTCTACCACCAGCACTTAATGTGACATCTGTTAAATAACCACCATCAAGCAGTTTAGGAAGAGAACTCAACAATGTATTTTGAAAATTGTGCCATCGTAAACAAAATTGTTGGCCCTCCATGTTTTTACGTACTGTAAACCAAAATTGCACAATCTTTTAAAATAACATTTCATATTTTATAATGGTTATATTATCATACATATAGAATTGAACAAATTTAATAATTATTATTTGTTCAATATAATTTGCAAAATTCCAAAATTTCTGAACATAACAATTAAGCAGAAAATGAAATTTATAGTTAGGCTGTGGATTTCTATGCAAATTTATATTTTTATGAACACAATTAATAAAGATTTATTTTCTTTATTTAAAACTATAACAAGTATTTTAATGTAGATATATTATATATTTCTGTACATATATATGTATTCTGTATATTTTTGCATCTTCAAATTTCAATATACATAAATGCATAAAAATCCACTCTCTATTTATGATATAATTATAAGACCATAAATTACACAAACAAAGCTATCTTAAAATAAAATAAACATCCATAACTATGGACAAAAAGTTACATAAAGTAGGTACAAGAATACTATATTTTTCTATACCATCTTCTAATCATATACATATATCTTTACTGAAAGAAAAAGAAAAATAATTAAATTAGAATATGATAAAATTGAACCTTCAAATACACAATGCACTGCCTTAAGAAGGTTATGTGTCCAAAACTGTTAATAAAAGATGAAAAAAATTTGGTTGTGGATCTGATTTGATCTATTTGCGCCGGACGGGATGGTAGTTGGGTTACTGCTGGTAGAGCAGTTCAAGAGACAGACAATACTATTTATTTAATCAGGCTGCAGGTTCCAGCCAAGTCTATTATTGTACTTTCAGGTATGGCTGGAGGAAAGAACAAATATTGACTCGCAATTCATATGAAACAATCAAACATTTTTACCATTTATCATTCTTATAATAATTCGTCAACGTCACCGAATTAGAATTAGAATTCTACGTGTCACTTGTTCTTACCTCGATAAAAATTATTTGATAAAATCGCCAATGATATTCTTTACAAGACACTTCACATCCATTTGGCAAACTTCGCCATAATCACCAGTAACGTAGAAAAAGTACAGTAGCCTGTTCAACGTCGACATATACTGTCACCTATCGACATATTACAGAAGTATTCGAAATCATCGCTGAAAAATACGAGCAAGAAAATGATTTATTTGATTATTTCTTTTTAATTATTACTTCTTTTTATTATTTGTTTTAGTGGATCATTTTCTTTTATTCATTATGAATATTGATTTCTAGTCTCCTTTATAAATATGGTTTTTTTTAATTTTGCCAGTAATGGATATTACAAAATATTTAATTATAAATACGAGATTTGATATCTGATAAACTTACAGAAAATTATGTACGTATGTAAATTAAATAATTAATTAAAAAGTATTGTTACATTACGTTATATGAAGTTTACAAAATTTTTGAATAGATGGGTTTTAAATTATTAAATTAAAAATATTTTAAAAACTATTCATTTTTGTTATCTCCATAGCCTTCTTAAATTTTTTTTATGAAAGAAGAACTAAGTATTTTTATATTATATGAAATCTAGAAAATTTTTAAATAAATGGAACTTAAATTATTAAATTGAAAATTTTATATTTAAAAAAAGAAAAAGATTAATAAAAAAATATTCTGTACTCTATATTTTTGTATCTTAAAATACTACATAATTTTCTTTATGTAACATGTATATAATTGTATATAATTGTATAATAATTAAAAAAAGTTTTTTTTGATCTCTTAATTTTATTAAATTGTAATCTTTATAGAACATTTGTAATACATTTCATATTATGTACTTTTTAAATCCCTTAAATTCATGTTCTTTAATAAAAAAAAGATTATCTTATATCGTTATAAATTATATTATTGACTGATTAATAGTTTTGCAAATGCATTTGTACATTATATGTTTTGCTGATTGATATGAGGTATTTCTAAACATACATATTCTTCTCTGTTAATCTCTTTAAGTCTCTTCCAGTCTCTTTTTCTTTGAATTCATTTCACTCTTTAATTCCTTCATTTATATCATTATTATTACTTATAAATAACGTAATTGAAGATGTAAATGATATCTTAAAATATTTAATCATATGCTATTTCTCTTGTATGTTATTTTGCACGTATGTACAGGTGAGATGGCGCTAGAACTTATGTTTTTTGCGATTTATCAGTTTATCATGATTCGTTGTTGTATGTTGAACGAGCAATATCTGGCTTATTTTTATCGTAATATTCAATAAAAATATTATACGTATTATATTTTCGCGTAAATGTCAGAGCAAAATGTGTTTAGTTAATCAATCACTTCGAACTTAAAAGATGTCTTTTACACACTTATGGAGACTAACACTTCATTTGTTATGTATAATTTCATTCAGATTTCCATTTATTGATAGCGGCGATATCAAACAGTTAACGTTTTGTGAACAGAAATCATCTCGCAGGTAATTAAATACAAATTATTTTGTGCACATATTTAATGTTAAATTCAATGTACCTGTTATGCATATTTGTAATTTGACCAACATTACTTGAATCAAAATGAGTGATAACACCATCCATTGAGGACATTACAAAACATTACAACATCCACCAGGTGTTGTACACTTGCCCATTAAGGTATCTACTATATTATGGAGTGTTTGTATGAACAAATACCTGAAATGATAAAAAAATGTATATGCTTATTATGTACCATGAAATTTTAATGCGAATTACTTTTTACACTTATCAGAAAACGTAGAAGTTATATTATACTTTCCTATATCACTTTTAAGAATACTTTATTTATGGAATAAATTATTATTTTTATTAATTATTGAAACTTCGTAAAATAAGTCATGTAAAATAAACACAATCAATCAAAAAAGAGAATTTTGTGTTATGTAAAGGAGAATTATATTTTGAATATTGTACTACATTCTATTACATAATTTCATTTTTATTTTATTTTATTATATTTGCAGATAAAGCATCATATTATGTATTCAATGTAATAAAATATAATTTTTTTATATTTTTTGCAGTTTGTTATTTGTAAGTACATTAGATGGGAAGATATCTGCCTTAGATGCTAACAATCTTGGGGAGAAACAGTGGACATTAGAATTTAATGAACCTATGCTATCATCAAATATTCATCATAGAGAAGTAAATAAATATTGAATATATTTTACATTTTTAATATTATAGAGAAATATTAAACTTTCTTTTTGTTATAGCTTAATAATAATGGAAAATGGGTTCGTCTAATTCCATCTTTAAGCGGTGGATTGTATCAATTTGATGAAGAAAGTTTAGAAGCAGTACCAGTATCTGCAAGCCAGTTGTTGCATTCATCTTTCCGTTACTCTGATGATCTAATATTCTCAGGTGGTAGAGAAGTAAAATCATATGGTAAATATTGCTAATATATATCTATAAATAAATAATTAGTAATATATAAAACTTAAAAGAAAAAAATGAAATATGTATTCTTACTAGGTGTTTCAACCATAACAGGGAAAATTTTATATGAATGTGGTATCAGTGGTTGTATTAACATCACAGATGGAGAAACATATATCAAACAAGAAGTGATCATTGTTCAAAGATTTCAACAAACTGTAAGAGCAGTTGAACCTCGTACTGGTATTGAGAGGTAAATTTCATAAAATACAAAATTCATCAAATGTTGTTAATGACAAATATTATATTAAATGAATTTACATTGGAATAGATGGAACTTCAGTGTAGGGCAACATGACTTAGTACTTGTTCCTTATTCTGATATGTATTGCCAAAATAAAGTAACACCTCATAGTTTAGATATTGAAATTAAGGTTAATGTACCTAATGGTTTGGTTTGGGCTGTTGATAAGAATGACCCTACAGTGAAATTATGGCAATATAAGGTAATTTAATTAATTATAGGAATAAAATATATTTGCTAAGCTCTGTACTGGTTACATATATTGGTATTTTGTTAGTTTGATTCTCCAGTTGTTACTATATGGCGTGAAGATGCAAGTACAAAAAGCAATGGGTATAAAAATTTGAAGGAAATTAATTTATTTGATAGTACACAACAATTTTGGAGTACAGATTTTTCAGCCAGTCCAGCACTTTATTTGGGTATGCACAACAGGCAGTTATATGTGCAAGAAAATACAGAACTCTATAAATCATTAGATGCATCACCAAGGTATATGCAGCATACAAAATATCCATGGCAACCTCACCCTGCTATTGGTATGAGAGCTTGGTTTTATCCTTCATTAAATATGTCTACAAGTATAATATTATGGTAGAACATAATATAACTCAGATAATGTAATTAAACAAGCTCTTTTAGATCATTCAATAAATAATAAAGAAGATGATGTATTACTTGAAATAACTGATGCACAAAGTATCACTGCATTATCAGTTTTATATAATTCGGAATATGTAAATGGTACATACATATAAAATATTAAGATTTTGTTAATAGTAAAAAAAAGACTCATACTTTCAATATTTAGCATTAATTTCTTTGATACAAATTTTTTTTTAGGAAATGGATTTTATTTGTATTCAACAGATCAGTTAGAATTGGACAATAATAAACAATGTAATCATACTACTTCAAATTTGATTGTTATCAAAGAAGAACGGAAATCGTTCAAGGAAAATAATACTCAAGGAGAGGATGAGGATACTCCTGTTCAAATTATCATTGTGTCATTATGGTATTGGTGGTATGTAAAATGAAATAAAAAAAGTATAAAATATTAATTCTTAACCTAAAATCTTTTCAATAGGAAGGAAGTTTTAATAATATCAATTACTACTGCGATTTTACTAAATTTTATGTTGACACAACGTCTATTAAATGCTACAACAGTTGCTAAAGATGCAGCGTTTCCGGTAAAGAATATTATAAATCTTTTTAATATTATAAAGTTTAAAAATATTGATCTTGATGAATGAATTAAAAATATTTATATTTATATGGAATTTTAGCCTTTAATAGTTGAAAGACATATAGAGACAAATAAAAATAACCAACCTACTGATGAAAAGGAAATCGATAATTTTAAATCACGTTATCTCACAGATTTTGAACCAGTGGATTGTTTGGGAAAAGGTGGTTATGGTGTTGTTTTTGAGGCAAAAAATAAAATAGATGATTGCAATTATGCTATTAAAAGGATTGCTCTACCAAACAGGTATAAAATTCTACAGTATGATTTGATACAGTACAGTCAAACATGAAAAATAAGTACAACCAAATTTACAAGCTCATCCTTTGTTTTGTTCAACAGTACATATTCAAGAGAACGTGTAATGCGAGAAGTAAAAGCATTGGCTAAATTGGATCATCAAAATATTGTAAGGTACTTTAATGCATGGCTCGAGTGCCCACCTTTAGGATGGCAAGAAAAACATGATCCTCAGTGGATAAACAAGATTACATCTCCAAATTCAAATTTTACTTCAGAAGAAATTCATACGGAAACAAAAATGAATAATTCTGTTTGCATTAATGTCAGTCAGACTGATCAATCATCAATAGATAGTGCTTGTGAGGCCTATGAATTGAATAATGATTCGAATGACGATTCCTTTATTGTGTTTGTAAAATCCCAATCAGAAAGTCAGGATGAAAATCTTGTTAGTATCAGTAACTCTACTACTAAGAGTTCTAGTTCATCTCATTCCAGTAACAGAGTTGAAAAAGTAAAGTCAAAAGCTACTAATCGTTCATATTCTGAAAGCATCATATTCAAAGACACTGGCAGTAGAGTGCCAGGAAAAGAAGTGAAGAAAAAACGCCAAAGATCGTTTTCTTTAGATCTAAATAATAAGTCGAATACACGTAAATCTCCAAAAATGTTCCTTTACATACAAATGCAATTGTGCCAAAGGTTAAGTCTCAGAGAATGGCTAAAAATGCAGTCAATACGAGATTATCATCGTGTATTAAATATATTTCAGCAAATAGTTGATGCTGTGGAATATGTTCACTTACAAGGACTTATTCATCGTGATTTGAAGGTAATATCTGAAATAATGTTTTATTGCTCGAAAGTAAAAATTGTTATCTTAAACGAAATGAATTTCAGCCTTCAAATATATTTTTCTCTTTCGATAATAAAATAAAAGTTGGAGATTTTGGCCTTGTAACTGCAATAACAGAAGGTTACAATGAAGCTCATACTCCTTCAGAGAACGAAAACGTTACATTTAGAAATAGTTTACATACCGCATATGTCGGTACTCATCTTTATATGTCTCCTGAACAAATAAATGGTCAGGGCTATAATTATAAGGTTGATATCTATTCTTTAGGAATTATTTTATTTGAACTCCTCATTCCATTTGTTACTGAAATGGAAAGAATTGTTGCCCTTATAAACTTAAGAAAGTCAGTATTTCCAAAAAATTTCAGTAACGATTATCCGGCCGAGGTAAGAAAATCATATAATGTATCCTTAAATAATCTTAATTTCTGTTTTGGCTAAAATATATCAATTGCAAACATCTTATTTTTAGTACAATTTGCTGAACATGATGTTAGATGAAAATCCTAGTAAAAGACCTACAACATTAGGCATTAAAGCAAGACCACCATTATTAAATTATGAAATAGCTAATAACTAACTAAGGTCTCAGTATAGACGAAGATACAAAATTGCATTTTGAATTCTCTCGATTAACACAACATTCTTCTGTGATTAGTAATGGTAATAGTGAATCCTGAGAAACAAATTGAATAATTATATTCTCATAATTAGTTGAAATATAAAAAAAGATGTAGCTATAAGTCCTGTGTAATGTATTTATATATTATCTTAATTATATTTTATTATATATAACTTATATTTTTTAATATTATTGTAAATTTTAACGTTATGTTAACAGGGGTACTTGCTCGCCTTGTTTTATTATAAAACAGCATTTATTCGGAATTACCTGAACGAACGTCAATTCACGCAAACAATATAAAGCGTGAAATAAATTTATGATTTTTTGGTAAAGATTCATATATTGACTGTTTTATTTTATATTAAATAATTGATACTCACAACATTTTTTGCTGTATTGTCTTTAAACTGTAAATATAAGCTGCCATCACTGTAAGACAATACTTAATATAAATATATTTTTTATATTAATTCGTAGCATCTAAATATTTTCCTACAAAAGTTGTATTATTTTATACTACTGTTACTTAGAGAATATTGATGTTACCTTCAATATTGTTGAAATTAGTTACGTCTACTGTTACAATTAGAAATTTATATAAATGTATTTTGTAATAACATTAAAAGAATATGGGAATTTTATTAATTCACTAATTACTTCTGTTTACTTCTGAATACTTCTGTTTTTTATGAATTCTGTATTACGAAATAAGTTATTAGTGCACTAATTTGTTAATTATATTATTAATATTACTTCTTGTCCTTTATCTAATTAAAAAGCTCAGTTATCTTCTAAAATTCTTGATACAACTTCATTTGCAGCTTGCTGACTACCGAGTAATGTTACACCATTCTTAGATAAGACGAAATTTATAGTGGATGTGGGATTGATGTTAAGCATTTGTGGAAGTCTATAAAAACCATGCCTAAAATATCATATGCTTTATTTTATTTCAGTTCTAACTTCTAGTTTTGTAAAATAGTTCATTAATTAATTACCCATTTCGAGCATCCTGAAATATTTCTAATAAACACCAAATTATCAAGAATATGAAACACATGATCACAACTTTACAGATAAGATTCCATTGCTTCCAAATTGTACTTTCAAATTCTAAGAGATTAAAGTTTTTCACAAATATAACATAAATAAATTGTTTTATTTAAAAACGACTGTATTACCTTCACTTTTGTTCATCACAGTAATACCAAATGTAAAGATAGTTGGACCTAAATCTTTATTTGATTTATTTCTATGATGATAAATATGACACGAATAAAAGTTTTCTATTGTATCACGAGTTATATAGCTTGCAATACTAACAGTACTAACTCGTCCATCATCTTTCAGATTGAAAAAATCATTGCTTGATGGAAAATTAAATATTACAAAATTAATATAAAAAGTACAATAGTGAATTTGACATATTTACTTGTTTCCATAAGATTTTAATAATTTATCCATTATCAACCATAGAACATATGTCTGTTTAGAAAATGTGTGTTCTTTTTCAAGAGGAATTGTATCATAGATACATGATAATTTAAGTTCTTGACCTAAGAGTAATGGTATTTCTTCATAATAATCTAAAATATTATTATGTGGAATTATATTATTGAGTTTTAGATATCTTTATAATATTATATTAAGAATTATTACCAGATATACTAATAGTACGGCTAGAAAATCGATTGCTACTTATTTCTAGAACTGGTAATGATATAAGATCTATTTCTTTTCCATTTATGTTGAGATATCCAAGAGTAAAACTTATTTGTGGTATATCTACACAGTTAGAACATATCTTCCCCTATTATAAAAAATTGTGAATTTCATATATGAAACAGATTTTTTCTTTTAAATAAAGCTATTTACTCTCATATCATCACGTATAGCTCCTAAGAATATGTCAGTTCCTGACGTAATTATTGTCTTTGACAAAGTTAAAGGTACATATCTCTTTTCATTTCCATTAATTTGCATATACATATTTTTACCATCATGAGCTATTACTATTTCAAACCATTCTCCTATTAAAACATGTTCCATACTTTCAACTGCAGTAGAAGTTTCTCCTTGGTAAAATTTCAGCTTTACTTTTCCCTCTTCTAATAATAATAAGATATATTTATTGAAGAAATCACCTGGTATTGTTGCTATAAGTCCATTCATGCTCTCTATTTTTATAGCAATTATAATCTAAATTATAATGATTATAAAATTATTATTAAATAATGGCTTTGAAAATATTATTGATTAAATAGCAATTGTTAATTTCTTACTTGCCAATATTCTATACTTTCTGGACATGATACTGCAACTGAATCCGTCAAACCAATGT
This sequence comes from Bombus affinis, assembly GCF_024516045.1. Taxonomy (NCBI): domain Eukaryota; kingdom Metazoa; phylum Arthropoda; class Insecta; order Hymenoptera; family Apidae; genus Bombus; species Bombus affinis. The sequence goes on from NC_066344.1 coordinate 16,404,118, forward strand.
TAATAAAACCTTCATTGTCATCTCCCATCAAATATTGAACATTGTTACTACTGGATAAAAGATTTACATATTTTGTACCATGATTATCCTAAATGATATTTTATATTCAAAATATATTTATTCACTTAATATTGCAGAACTGAATAAATATGAATAACTTTTGATGTATGAAGTTGAACAAGTGCGAAATTAATTGTTAGTTCTTGAATTTGTCCTTGAAATCCTCCGACTTCCATTGCGTGATCCAAGTCATATGAAATTGGAATGCATGAAAAAGTAGTAACTTCATGAAAACCATCATCAATGCGTAATACTCCATGTGTCCCATATATTGCAATTAATATTACATGCCATTGTCCAATCTAAAAACAACATAAATCAAATACAAAACAATTAATGTATAAAATAAAACATTTCTTACTTCCAATTTGGTCTCATGAATTAAAGCTAGTGTACAGTCAGTAATTTGAGACAAAAGTACAATCTTCCCATTTTGAAGAAACAATTTTACGAAGTCGCACATCAATCCTTTACAATCCTTTTCAAAACGATAAATAATCATACCAAAAGGAGATAGTGGTAAAAACCTTAGATACACATGAAGCAACCGTGAAGGTCTTCCAGTTTTATCATACTGAAGACTACTCTTTTCTGTAAAGTGTACTACTTCATGTAATTTATTTATACATGGTTTAGTAAAACACTGACGAACTTCAGAAGCTGAACCAACACAAGATGTACCATTACCACTCGGAGAAGGATTGGTACACATTCGATTTCTCAATTGTGTACCAATCCCACAACTTGAAGTACAAGGTGACCAAACCATCCATGTTGACCACATTCCATTTACTAATAAAAATTAATAATTGTAAAATAATTTTTACAGATTGTACAAGTTATTTCTAGAAAATGTACAATATTCTACTTATATAAAATAACATTCTTACTAGAACAATTATTAATTATACAGCCTTTTATATCTTTGGATGGACCTTTACATGAAGTTCCTTGTAAATTTTGAGTTTCTGAACATAAGCGTTTCCTGGTTTGAACTCCACTACCACATTTTACACTACATGTGCTCCACTCATTCCAATTACTCCAAGTACTCCCTATTGAAAATAATGAGATAATATATAATTTAGAAATTATATTCCATGTAATTAACACTCAAACCTTGGGGATTTATACCTGAGTGCTTCCTGCAGTTAATTCCCACGCAGCTTTTCATTTCAAATGCTAAACCACTACACATTAATTTAAAATTTGAAGGAGTTGGACTATTACAAATTCTTGTACGATATTTTTGTCCTTTGCCACAAGTTGCAGTACATGCCGACCAAACTCCCCAAACACTCCAACCACCAGAGTCTGAAAATGTTTCATTATTCACATGCATTCATACATTTATGTAAATATTAATATGTATTTAATTATTTACTTACTTGGACATCCAATATCATATTTAACACAATTCATAGCATTCCAGTAAAGCATCTTTATAGAAGGTATATAAAAATATTATTCTTAAATTGTTCTTTAAATAATTACAAATTCTATTGTTTATTACCACATTGTTTCCAAGAATCTTTTCTACAACAGAAAATGTACAATCGGCAAGAAAACATAATTCTATTAAAGCTGGTAATTTTTTATGAAATTTCTTTACAATTTTCAGTTCTCCTTTACGTATAGGATGAGCATTTACAACTGTTTCGTAATCATTCATCATGCACCCTAAAAAAAATATTTATTACATTAAATTACATGTAAAATTACATTGATATTCTATCACTTTAGGTTGTACCAGTAATTTGACAATTTTCAATTTGATAAGTAGGACCAATACAAGGGGCTCCATTATTTAAAGGCACAGGATTATCACAAGTACGTCGTCTCATTCTTTTCCCTTTAAATCCACATTTCCCAGAACAAGATCCCCATGGACTCCAAAATGTCCAGCCACCATCAATGGGACATGAATCATCAAGTTTTAATCCAAGATTGCAATAAAGGTTTTGCATTGCATTCATTACATTATCTGCAATAAAAGTATTAACAATATATTAAATTATTAATATGAAACATATCTGATATATCTTTTACCAGTGGCACCAAGAAAAATCAGTGAAATGAGAAATATTAGGAAAAAGATTGTAGATGGCAAGATTTTCATTATATGTAATAATTTAGAAAATAAAATATAATTATTATTATTGTATTATGTACTAAAAGTACTGAATCCTAAAAAAAGATGTTATATTTTATATTTAGTATATTCCTATTTTAAGCGTAAATTGTTTAATGCATAAAGAGATTCAATTTGAATTCAAACATATTTATCTCCTGTGTACCAGATAAATTCAAGCCAATAAGATTCATTAGTTTCGCGTATGCGTATGTAGTTTGTATGGTAATACAACTTAAAATTTACCTGTGTGGCGCGAGCGGCATAATCCTCGTGAATGTCATTAAAAATATATAAATAGTTCTAATAAATTGTAGTAAGTGTTTCTTAAGTAAAATGAATACGTTTTTATTTTTAGGATGCAATTATGTTTTTAAGAAACAATACAGTAGATCCTATTATTTTCAATATTATTTAATGTTTAGACTGATAAATAAGTCTAACCTTTAATCACAGGATGTTTAGATGAAAAAGTCAGATAATTATTTATAAGTACATAAGGATAATGATATTAGTTGATAATAATTATACAATAATAATAATTTACGTTAAAACTTGTTAATACCCTTGCTATTATCTTATTTCTATCTTTTTGTTTGAATTTAGTTCTGTGTGCATTTAATATTTAATTTTTCCCTGTACCGTACAAACATGACCCTCACTGAAATGGAACCGCTTAAAATACACTTAGATGCCTTAGAAATGGCAGGGAAAGTGGTTGATATACACATTACAGCTGATAGCAACTTTCCATCCTTAATTAATCTTATGAGATATAACGTACAAGGTAACTTTGTTGTTCTCTTGTCTCTTGCATATTTTTTTATTATTCGATGTTCTATAAAGAAACTCTTTTTTGTTTTAGGTGGACCAACTGTTAGTGGTCTTGATGATCATGATTATCCAAATTTAAATGGGATGTCATTATGTTTTCCTAATATAAATCAAATGAAAGCATACAGTAAAATTTCTTTGCCATCTGAGATAATGGAACATTTTCATCGTATCCTTTTATATAATTGATCATTCTTTAATATTTATAATACGCATGTTTTGTTTGCTTCCTTACATAAAAAATATAATTTCTTAATATCTGATTAGATATGCAATGTCATTGTATGATGGGTCTTTTTACAGAAATTTCAAAAGCATGGCTTACAATTGATAGTGATATATATGTTTGGTCATATGAAAATGAGTAAAAATTTATTTAAAGTTTATAAAATATTTTCTCAAGGTATCATAATTAAGTAATTAATATTTATAATGATAATATGTTTTTAGGTCTGATGTTGCATATTTTGATGGGTTAAATGAAACTATTATAAGTGTAGGTTTAGTAAAACCCAAAGCAGGGGTGTTCCAATCTTATGTAAAATATTTGTTGATTCTTACAACTACAGTGGAAATAACTATTCTTGGAGTTACATTAACAGAAACCAGTGATGGTATAATACAGTTTCAGTTTTACTTGAAGATTACATCTTTTTTAAACCTTATTGTTACCTTATTTACTAAACCTTATTTAATGTTTCAATTTCTAATTTAGGCACTTCACCAGAAATGCAACTAGTTCCTGAACCAATTTTCACAGTTGCTACGGATGGGATTGGCATTACAACAATAGCTAACACTAATAGTGGGAGAATTTTCCTTGGTGGTAGAAATGGATCCCTTTATGAAATATATTATCAGGTAAAATTTGCTACACAAATATGAATATAAAAATAATCGATATAAAAATCATAATTAATCACTTTAGTATATGTTCATTGTGTAGGCAGAAAGTAGCTGGTTTGGGAAACGTTGTAAAAAGATAAATCATTCTGAAGGTCCATTATCATTTTTAGTTCCATCATTTGTCACTATAGCTTTATCAGAAGAAGAAGCAATAATACAAATTTCCGTTGATGATTCACGAAATATTTTATACACACTCGGTGATAAGGGAACAATTACAGTTTGGGATATCGATAATAATGGAGCGTCCAAAGTCGCGTCTTTGTCACAAGCTTCTTTAGTACAAAACGCTGTTCATGTTGTTAAGTATGTATATTTATACAAATCCTAGTTTTAAATAACTGAAATTATAATTCATATTACATTTATCATTTTTAGAACACTGGATAGTAATAATTTTCGACCATTGGTGAGCATATCAGCTATTACAGAGTCAGAATCAGTACATTTAAACTTAGTTGTAGTTGCAGCTACTGGAACACGCTTTTACTTCAGTTGCACTGCAGTTGCTAATCCGACAACAAGACCTCAAGGTCTACAGTTAATACATGTTAGATTGCCACCAGGTTACGCTGCTAATGCTACAGTAATGAGGCCCAGGAAAGTACAAATGGCACATTATAGGAAAGGTATACATTCCAATATTTTCTTGTTAAGGACATAATATTAAAATTTATATACTATGCAGTATATATCTGTTACAGGAACATTAATTCTTGTTTGCGGTGGAGATACAGAAACTGCTTTATGTTTAAGTAATGATGCTTATCCATTCACAAATTATTTAGCTGAAACTCAAAGTCCTTTATCTCTCGATAGTCCCGTATGGGCAATGGCAGAAATTCTTGTGGAACCAGCTATATGTATTGAAAAACAAAGTATTACACAAGAAGAACCTCCTCTTCTCGTAAGGCAGCACATGGAAGCGCCACGAAAATTTATATTTTTGACTTCTCAGGTATATAAATAATTAAAGGTCTGTAAATCTATTAGATGTAGTTATTTACAAGTTGTTTATTTCTTTACTTACAGGGTGCCATTATTTATGTTCAAGTTCGTCCAATGGATATCTTAAAGCAGCTTCTATTAGAACAACGCGGTCCTGATACAGAAGCCGTTCGCGCATATTTTCAGTCGCAATCATTGGAACAAGCATGTGCAACTTGTCTTATTTTAGCCACGCTTGAAAGTTCTCAAAATGCTGAGGTCCTGATTCAGATTAAGAATTAAAATCAAAATTTAATTATAAAAATTAAGTTTTGTAAAATTAGAAAGTAATATTTAATTATAATTTGTATAGTTAGCAGAATGGGCAACAAGAGCATTCTTTTTATATGGTAGTCAACGAACGACAAGCATTGGACCTGCAATTGATGTACATGGTACTAACTTTGCTAATATAAATACAGGTATTACATTAATTTTATATGAAAGTTTTATTTTTCTTTATAAATTTTTCTTTATATAGTTTATGAATGTCATAGGAGATATGCGCACATCAACACCGAGAGTTCCAAACTATGATTTAAGGCTTCAAGGATTTCGACCTCATGCACCAGTTGGACTTAATACAGACATTTCTCTGCAACAATTTTCTGCAAAACACAATGGTTTATATCTGTATGTAGGAAGAATACTTCGACCAATATGGAATATGCGTTGTATTAAACAAGAAGTTATAAACAACAAAACTCAGGTGACTTAAATTGATATAAATTTTTTTCATTGTTTTTGTTTCTGTATATTAACCTTTGCTCACACTATAATTTCAGATCTCTAGTACAATTTCAACAAGACAAGTTAGCTGGATTCTAAGTCTTCTGCAGGCATTAAGATCGTTTCTCAATAAAAATACCCACATTACTAAGCAGTATGTATCTATATACTATTTCAACAGCTTTACAAATGATTAAATTTTATTTGAACTACTTATCGATTTTTAGACACGGTACTACTAGAATAACTGATGGATTTGAAACAACTATACCTAGTCATTACCAAGAACCAATAGTCGAAGAAAGGAATTCTTTAGCTGCATTAAAAATTTTCATTACTCATGCTTGTGAAGTGTTAGAACTTTGGAAAATTTTATGTGAAAACCATTTAAATAATATTGTAAATTGTTTATCAAAGGTTAGTCAAATACATATTACAATTTTCTTTAAGTTGAAAATTTTATATTAATATTTATAATAATTTATAGGATCAAATTAATCAATTTTCTACAGCTACATTTCGAGATTTAATTTTAATTGGACATGAAATTTCTTCATTATTGATCATTCATCTTATAGATAGGTAAGTGAGCTAAATAAATAATAAAAATCCTGTGTACTAATTTTTACAAATCTACAGTTATCTTGGAGATAATGCATCTGTTGATGCTGTTAGTCAAAGATTACGAGAAGTTTGTCCAAATTTATATAGAAGCGAGGATGCTGTTTGTTCTAAGGTACAAGAAGTAAAATTAAAAGAATCATGATTTTATTTTTATATATTGTTAATATTTTTATAAATCGTAGGCTAATGAAATAATTTTGAAAGCAAAAAGTTGTACAAATCCAGAAGAGAAAGAATGCTATTTGCAATCTGCTTTAAAGGTAAACATTCTAATATTGTGTATAATATTATTTGTACAATTTTATACTCTCTGTTTACATTCACATCCTTAGCTTTGCAAAGAAGTTGCTCCCAGACTAAATTTAAGTGCAGTATGCCAACAATTTATCGCTTGTCAATTTTATTCGGGTGTACTCGAGTTATGTCTCTGTTGTGCAGAAAGAGTAGACCCCAATAACGCTGCCTTACATTATTATAAAAATAATGAACCAATCGAAGATCAAGAAGGAAGGTTTGCTTACATGAAAAGGTACTGATTATAAAATTACATTTTAATAATTGTACGTTTAATATATTGCATATTCTAATTATTCAGATAATTTTTTGTATATAGATTAGAGATTTATAAAGAATTCACTACGTTATTGGATCATCTTTATAATCAAAGCATTTCTAATCCATTGACACCTACTATACCCAGTAAACCTGGTCCTCCACAACAAAATGGCTCAACTATGCCTGTTACACCAGCAAAAGAAATAGTAAAATATACTTTCTTTTTAAATTATATTATTTCCAATAAATTTACTGGATCTTTTACATAAATATTTATATCTTTTAGTTGCATGACATCATAACTGACGCATTACATTCTAAGTGTGAAATTCTCCACGCTTCAGTATATGCTTGGATGATAGAAAGAAGGCTTCACGGAGAACTCGTTGCTCTAGCAGCACCTTCTTTAGAAGCTTATCTCACCCGAGTCAATGCACCAGACTTGCTGTGGCAATTTTATGAAAAAAATAAAAATCATGCTGCTGCAGCTAAAATATTGGATGCTTTAGCAACCAAAGAGTATGTATAACGCACATAACTTTGATTAAATTTACACTTTTTTTCCTGATTTCAGGAAACTACACTTTATTTTTACTTTCTTTTCTTTTCTTTAAATATAGATCAAATGTAACATTATCACAGAGAGTTGAATATTTAGCTCGAGCAGTAGTTTGTATGAGAAGTGACCAAGCTGGATACGCTCCATACCTTGGCATTTTTTTACGTGAATTAGAAGACAAAGTAGAAGTTGCTAGAATACAACAACAGGTAAGCGATTATAAATATTATAGCAAAATCTATTTAGAATATGATTTGTATGTTATCATTGTATTGTAGATATTAGATACAATTTGTAACCAACATTTAAGCGGTAGACTCAGCGATGAAGCATCTAGAGCATTAAAGTTTTCGTTACTTGATATAACAAAGGTATGATCCAACTATGTGTGTTATGAATTAAGATATTTGTATGGAACTTTTAGGATTCACATCTGTTAATCATTCATTATAGTTATACCAAGAATATGCGGACCCTTTACAATTATGGGAGTGCAAATTATCTATAATTCATTGTTCTGGTCATCAAGATGCAATGTTAATCCAGGAAATTTGGACTAATATTATAAATAATGGTATTAACATTCTATCTTATACATTTATATGAATGAAAAAATGTCTCGTATTTACGTTTTAATAATACATATTTACAGAATTAAAAGATACGTCAACAGCAGAAGATAAAATGACTATTTTAATGAGCAAAATTATATCCTTGGGACAGGAGTATTCAGGATCACCACACTGTTTTCCAGTTGGTAATAACAAAACCCTTTTATCACCATTATGATATAATGAAAATATAATATGAAACTATAAGATGTATTATATTTTTTTCAGATTTTCTAGTAAAACAGTTAGAAATAAAAGCATGTAAGTTAAATGTATCAAATAATGGAATTATATCTGGGTTTCTACAGTTAGGAGTATCAATGGAGGATCTCTTAGATATTTACAAGTAAATAGAATATGTTTATTGATAAATACATTTCTTTATATTTTACTTAATAAATAAATGCATAATGTTTGTTTTCAGAATGATTGGCAAAGATACTCGAACTTGGTTCAACGAGGGAAATGATTTTCATCTTATCGAATCAACTGCAAATTTAGTTAATTACTTTATATCTCATTCGAACATTACCAATACTTTCGTTAAGTAAGTACATTACTGCGTCATGAAAACAAGTCAATAGATAATCATAAAAATAATTATAACAAAATGTGACAGTTACTTAATTTCTATTCGATTAATGTTAAAATAATTGATTGAATTGCAGACGAAAAATAATAACGAAGTGCCAAGACGTAATTTCAAAGTGTTTAACTACATTGTATAGCAAGCCTCATGGACAAGAATTAATAACGAAACTTAGATCGATTCAAAATGTTTTAACTCGTATGTAAGAAAGAATTTCTACTGTTTTTACAATAAACTAACGTTTCATAAAATCGTATAAATCGTGGAAAATTAAAATACAAAATGACTGAAATACTTTGTTCTGTGAGAAAAGGATTTTATTAAGACACAATATAAAGTGTAAATACGAAGAAACCACAAGTGCTCAAATGTTGTCATAAATATTATAACGTCTCTTTCCATTAATAAAAGTTACATGTATTGATATTTATGATGCAAATCACCTCTTTTTTTATTACATTAATTATGTGATAATAAAAAAATTTTACTTATTTTACATCTAATAGTCTCTGAGGCTTTTGTCTTTTCATGGTTTTCTATATCTTGTGCTTACTAAAAACATTTATGTAAGATTTCAGTTATGCATTTTTAGGATGATAAACTAACGTCGTATAATAAAAAATTCTTATTGCATCGATAACAAGTATTAAATTTTTGGTATTAATTAAGGTATGTATAAATGGAAACATTCTGAAGTCAATTTCAAGACATTGTCCTATCTCATACTACAAAACAGTTATAATGAATTTTAAAAACTTTTTGCAAAGGTTATACAAATATGTGTAACTTATGTTAACTAAGTGAACGATGTTCCAACATTAATATAATTTGGTGGTCCTGAAAAGGACCATTTGTTTTGCTTATTGATCTTAAAATTCAATGTCAGTTTATTATATCAACTTAGATATATCTTCTTATTTGGAGCTGGTATACTTGGTGACTGCTTTAGTACCTTCACTTACTGCATGCTTAGCCAATTCGCCAGGTAACAGTAACCTCACAGCAGTTTGGATCTCCCGAGAGGTAATTGTAGAACGTTTATTATAATGCGCCAATCGTGATGCTTCAGCAGCAATACGTTCAAAAACATCATTAACAAAACTGTTCATGATGCTCATTGCCTTGCTAGAAATACCAGTATCAGGATGCACTTGTTTCAACACTTTGTAGATGTAGATAGCGTAACTTTCCTTCCTTCTCCTCTTCTTCTTTTTATCGGCTTTGCTTATGTTTTTCTGAGCCTTACCGGCTTTCTTCACAGCTTTTCCACTTACTTTTGGCGGCATGTTGAATGCAGAACGCTTCAAAATTCAATACTTCCAGCGACGTAACCGTTACAAGAGTCGGTTGTAGATTGTTCGTCCAGCGCTAACGCTTCCTTTATATAGCCAAATCACGTAACAGCAGCGCACCAATCAGGGCGCTTCGTGCTCGCTAGATGGAATTCCTCGCCACGCGATTGGCGCGCTGCTGTTGTTGTTACCTGGAAATTGATTTCATAGAATGTATTCCACACATGGTTACTTGCGTTTTTATGTGCTCCAAACGTTGAGTTATACTCATTTTTTCATAAAAGTGTATTTTTTACATTCTATAAACAATTGATATGACAAAACTAATTCATTATATTTAAATGATAATATAAATATGATTATAATTTTGAACTATTTTACAATGAATATTATGTATATTATAATATGATATAATAATTTAAAAATAGTGATTTTATTTGCCTTATATGATGAATGAAGAGGCTGAATTAAATATTGGCATAAAATAGATTTTCTTATAGAATTTTGCGTGAATCTGTAGAAATTGGGATTTGTTATGCAATCGTTTTTGGTAAAATGTTACCTCCAAGTCCAAAGTTTAAATATATGGATTATTTAATGATAATGAATTATCATTAAATAGTTGTACGATAGAAATAAATGTTAAAAAGTAGATAATGAACTTTTTAATAAAACGTAAATTTTCAATATCATAAAGTCGATAAAGGAATCGATTTTAGAACTATTCTAAATATATAACCATTGTGAACTTTGTAAGTACTTTTATCAATGAATTTTCAAAATATATCACAAATAATGATATTAAACTTTATAATAGTAATAATACCAAACGAAAATACTTTGATTCTAAAGTCGATATTATTCCGAACAAAGGTATTACATATGTAATTTTATTGAGAAATGACGAAATTAAATCAAAGTTTGTGTTTTTTACACAATTGTACGTATACTTTTATTACAATACTGTACAATACAAGTATTGTTGCCATACTTTTATTTATAGCTATATGTTGTATATATTACTATATATGTAATATATAAAAATATTTATATACGAATATAATATTCAGCTTCTTTTTCTCTTATATAAATTTTTCATTGTAAAGAATTGTTCTTTGTTATATCAGACGATTATACATTTTGTGAGTTTCTTAGAGAGCTACAGATGTTCGTATTACAAGCGTTCTAACATTCAAGCTATCGCCGGTTTACTGAAAGAGTAACACAACTAAGAAAAGTAATTTTTTCAAAAAATTGATTTGAAATAGGTTGTTTGAAGTAAAGAATTATAATTTATTTAACTTTCTTGTATCAGCTATTTAATAATTTCTCGTAATGAATAGTTTATGATTCTCGAGGATCTATGACAAAATATTATTTAAATACAGTTATATATAGTATAATTTAACTGTTATTTGCTATTATAAAAAAATAGTTAAAATAGCGTTGTGATTTCTAAGAATGTCAAATCCTAAGGAATAATGTTGTTGAAAAAGTGAAAAGGAAGATAAGAAAAGAAAGTTATGAGATATATGTACATACTCTTATATTTACGAAATTTTTAGGGAAATTATTTTTAAATAGGAATTTCTAACAAAGATAGTTTATGTAGATATATTTAAGTAGATCATAAATGAATCAAACCAATTATATATATTTGCATAATAATCAACGAACAATTAACATCACGTGATGTATAGACTATGGTAAAATTATTTTCACCAATGAATTGTCAAAACATATTACAAATAAAAGTATTAGATATAATAACACTATATGAAATTTTGGAAAAATAAACAAATTTTATAGAAGATAAATAAGTATAATATTAATCAAATATTTTTATAGCTATAAATATATATAATAATAGAATAATAATAAAATAAACTATTACTCAAATAATTTTCGCAGTCCATAGAACTAGATAATTAATAACATATTTTTAATGAGACAATAATACTTTATATATGCTCATATACCACATAAATTTTCTATTTTATAGAATAAATATCCCATTTAAATTTTTTATCTCATAAAATAACACATACTACCATAAATTATTTACCCAAATATTTTTTACAGGTTATAGAATAAAATAATTACATATGCTGAAAGAGAAAGAGCGCGAAAAGAGAGAGAGAGAGAGAACATAAAGCGGTTATACGAAACTTCTGTTTATCACCAATCACAATAGAGCTTGTTAGTGATTGGTCCGGGAGTAGGTGTCGCTGCGCCTATAAATAGCTGAAATGGAAAAGTCACAAACAGTAGTTCTCTGCTTGTTGCAGTGATCAGTTGTAACGTTAGTGATTTGTTTGTTTATATCCAAAAGTTAACCGATAATGTCTGGTCGTGGGAAAGGAGGAAAAGCTAAAGCTAAGGCGAAGTCTCGTTCGAACAGAGCCGGACTGCAATTTCCAGTTGGTCGTATCCACAGACTTTTGAGAAAAGGAAATTATGCTGAAAGAGTCGGTGCTGGAGCTCCAGTTTATTTGGCTGCAGTTATGGAGTATCTGGCTGCTGAAGTTCTCGAATTGGCGGGAAACGCCGCACGAGATAACAAGAAGACTAGAATTATTCCAAGACATTTGCAACTTGCCATCCGCAATGATGAAGAATTAAACAAACTTCTGTCTGGCGTTACCATTGCACAAGGAGGTGTTCTTCCAAATATTCAGGCTGTACTTCTGCCAAAGAAAACTGAGAAAAAAGCTTAGACTTCAAACTAATGACAAAATGGCCCTTTTCAGGGCCACAAATACTTTTATACAGGGGAACATATCTGTTTGAAAACAATTTGTATTTTAACGTAAATTTTTGATACTAAAAGTATTTGAATAGTTAAAATAACAAATTTTTTATTTTCTATAAGAATTTTATAGGTTTATACAACACGTGAATTTTTTATTTTTGAGAACTATTGGAGTAATTGAAATTATTTTTTATAGGTCTGTAACCATACATTAGGAATTTTGAATATTCTTGCAAAATAAATATATATGAGAAGAATTGGTTCCTTTTCTTTGAATTGTGTTTTTTCATACTCCATATATACTCCATTTTTAAATACACCTGTTTGGTATAATTTTTGCTATAATCGTTGGTAGTTAATATTAATAACAAAGCTTCTCTAACTTTTGTATGCCTTTGTATTCATATTATTATGAACTTAGAATTTATTTTTATACTAAAGTTTCTTTGCTTTAAAGTAGGTTTTCCAAGAACTTTAAGATTAATTTCTTGTATATCAATTTACAATATATTTAAAGATATTATCTAGTATTATTTACTTCTAGCAATAATCTTAACAAAGGGAAATTGAGATTACAATATAACTTAAATGCTAATAATACGTTAACCTATGAATGCGCCATTGGTTTTTTGCTATATGAACTTATTACTAATACGATGAATTACTTAATTAAAATTAAATAAATTATTAGTCTATAACATGTTCTACAACTATGTCAATAATGAAAGAGAGGAATTCATTCATTTTCGTCATCCTTCACTTCTTTTTCTTTATTACAACTGAAATTTAAAGTTTTAATTTGCGATCTGACTTACCTTACATTTTAAATATCCAATTAAATATAATAAAATTGCCCTTACATAAATTTCTAATACATATTATAAGATTTGTCACAAGTAGATCTATGGCTTAAGTATTTATAAATAGCATTTATAAATAAATAAAAATAAATTGATTATACATGAGGTTCACAATATTACATTGCGATTTCTGAAGTATAAATCTGATAAGAAGTAGAGATAAACAGAAAGTGTCTATAAGGATATTAACAAGAAAATTTGTCTACATTTCAAAACTATAAATAGGATTTTTATTTAAGTATACAAGACTGTTCGTTTGTAGGTAGAATAATTGCAGTATTTTTATTTTAGTAAAAAATAAATGGACATTGTAAAATAGTTTTATGTATATGCAAACAGTGTTAATTATAAGTCGATAGAACATAAATTAGTTGAGTTATATGTTTTGCCACGTAAACATAAAGATTATACTCGACAACACACCTTAGTGATACTAAAATAATAATAATAATAATAATAATAATAATAATAATAAATAAAAATACTGTATGATAAAGGTGTTTCCAACATAATTCAGATGATAACTTGGCAAAAGCCTTTGTTTAGAGTAAATGCGTTGGCAACACTTATACATAAAAGAGAATGGAAACATCTAAATCCGACTTGAAGTTGTATGTATGTATGTATGTACGGTAGTTTTGCTGAACGAGTGACTTCCGAAGAAATGATTTCTTATATGTATGTAATATGAAACGAAGAAAACTAGTTAATTCTTAAGCATGCAGTGTTTGTATTAATATAGTTAGTTTCTTAGCGGTAAGATCTAGATTGATTACTAAGAGTATCACTTATTTTCTATGTATATAACCTTGCTTCTTGTCAATATGTAGTATGTTAAGTTTAGAACGTCGAAATTTATAAAATAAAATTGCGGTTCACCTTCTCATATATGTATAAAAAAAACAGTGCATTATTTATTTCAACAATAACCTAGGATATATTTAGTACTTCTTTCTTTATAAGGTCGAAATTGCGATTATTTTGTATTTAATTTATCAGTGATATATTACTAACAGTTCGCAAATGTACGTATTGTTAGAGTTTATGTTGGTATATGAAACTGTATATAAAAATTTTAAAGGTTATCAAGATTGTTTATAATATAAAAAAATCTTGTTTTATACAAGAATATTTTATTAATGGAGTTTATTTTTATTGTAGATAACAGCCTACGGTAAATAGAATCCTCTTAACAAGACGGCATGTTTGTAAGAATCTGGTTGCGAATTGTCACGGGGGATGAATGAGGAAGAATTATTGAAACGGTCTGCTGCAGAGCGAGATAGAATATTTAGCTGCTACGACCGTGGTAGAGAAAATGGAGCAGAAATTGATCCTTGGGAAGATCCTACCTTTGAAGTATATCATACCACAGACAGATATGGATTCATACAGTAATTATTATAGCAAGGACTGTAATAATATTATTGTTATCTTGTCATTAACATGTAACACTTATATTTTAGTGACAAACGTTTGCCACAAAAACCAGATCCTAATGAGATTAAGACTCACCGGGTGGAAATGGAAAGACTAAAGAAATGGGAAAAAATGACAAAACAATGGGATAGTTCTTCAACTAAGGAAAAATTAAGGCGCAGAGTATATAAAGGAATTCCTAATAGATTTCGTGGTCAAGTGTGGGCATTGTTATTGGGTATTAAAAATTTAAAGAAAGAACAAGCTGGTAAATATGAAGAGATGTTACAACTTGCACGTAAATGGTCTACAGAAATAAGACAAATCGATGCTGATGTAGCTAGGCAATATAGAGATCATATCAATTATAGGTGTGTAAATTATATAAAAGATTTCTAAAAATGCATAAAAACTTAGTATACGTTTATTGAAAGTTATATTAAATTTTTAATTATTTTCTACAGAGAAAGGTATAGCATAAAACAACGATCTATGTTTTATGTATTGGCTGCCTATAGTATGTACAATATGGAAGTGGGTTATTGTCAAGGGATGTCTGTATTAGCTGGATTACTTTTACTGTATATGGATGAAGAAGATGCATTTTGGGGTCTTTCTGTGTTGCTTGCTGATAAAAAATATACCATGCATGGTCTGAACTTGTATCATAAATTTAATATTAAAAAATGTTTTGGCTTAATATTAAACAAATATTTATATTTATAGGATTTTATGTTGACGGATTTCCAAAATTAAATCGTTTTATAGAGCATCACGATAAAATTATGAATAAATTTTTACCAAAATTAAAACGGAAACTCGATAAATGCGGTTGTGATTCTATTCTTTATGCGCTAAAATGGTTTTTTGTTGTTTTCCAAGAGAGGGTAAGAAAATATTTTATACTTTGTTTTCTAAATTGTTATAAAATCTATTTTATTAGGTTGTCCTAAAAGTTTCTTTCGTTTTATAAGGAAGTAGTAGATGAACAACATTTTCTTTTTATATTATTTTATTGAATTATGTATGATCCATTTTGTTCTGTTAGACAAAATTTTGTTTCAATAAAACAAAAAATGTCGTGTATCTATTATTTCCTTATAAAACGAAAGAGACTTTTAGGACAACCTAATACATACCATACCGTATCTAAATACAATTATTTATTTATAACAGACACCTGTGAGCCTCGGTCTTCGAATTTGGGATATATTTTTATTAGATGGGGATCGCATTTTACCTGCTATGGCATACACAGTCATGAAAATGCATAAACGTTTTCTTATGCCGATGGAAAGTTTAGATGAATTTTGTAATTATTTGCAAATTAAATTAGAAAAAGATTTTTGCTTTGATGATGATACAGTAATAAGTACTATGGAACGTAGTATGGAAGAACTAAAACGTGCCAAGTTGGATTATCCTGGCCCTCCCTTACCACACGAATTACCACGATTCCCATTTGGCACATTTAAGGAACCTACTTTTGCAAGCAAGGTAATTCATGATGTTTCTAGAAATAACTAATAAAAATAACCTCGTGTTTAATATATATTTTAATATGTTTAGGTTGGGAGACGTACTGAAGAATTTAGCGAAGCACAACACGTAATGCGAGAATCTATAACACAACGTAGAGATCTTGTACTCGCTGATGACGGTAGAGAAAGTACAACACCGGTTGAACAAACCAGTTGTGGTCTTGGCGGTGAGTTACGATATAGTGAAAACATAGTACATGGTAACACAGATACTTGCCTTCTACATTCTAAACAAGAGAGTATTATTAAGGATGAGGAGAAAGATAAAAGTACAGATACAGATGAGATTGATATAATGGTTATATATAATACTAGACTGTAAGGTACTTTTCAAAGATAAGGTTCTGAGATTAAAAAGTATGATATTGCTCAATTACGTATATACATATATGCTCGTAAACGGATACATATATAAATAGAACTTTACAGAAATATTATATAAGCCATATTTTGAAGTATTATAATTATTGCTATATAATCGTAAGTAAATTTTTTTATATAGATTTAGCATCATTTAAAATGAAACTACACTTGCCTTTAAGATTGTATTAGAAATTTTCATTGATAATTTTTTTATGAAATAAAAAGTAAGGAGTAATAGACTGTGATTATTTTAGAATACTCAGGAAATTTCATACAAAAAAGTATTAAAAGAAAAAGGCTAAAATATCAGTGCACATTATAAAATATTCTTGTTAGATAACAGCAATATTAAATTATGAGAATCACGTTAAACTTAATTGTCAATTAATTACAATTTCATTCATAAAGAAAAGCGTGAGGCGTGTGTTTTTAGAGACAAGCTTTAATTAATACAGATTTTAAATCAAATGTATTACACTTACTATGTGAAAGTATTTTGTGAAAACACAATTGTTCGGATATCCTGTTGCAGTATAATAAAAATTACATATATGTGCAGGAAGCAAATTCTCATTTGATCCAAGTCTTGATGATGGGGCCTCTCCCAATGGCTCGCGCCGGTCATTGGCAGATACATCTGTTACCTCGACAGCTGACCTTTCTGTATTTAGTTCGGCGACACGGTCTCAAGCGTTAGACAATAGTCTTGATACTCAAAGTAATATTTCTAATGCTAGCTCTGGCAGTGGTGGTTTACCCACACCTAGGGCAACGCCTCATCAACCAAGTCCAGATGTTGTACGAATTTATGTACCATATACATCGCCTATGTCTGGCTCATACAAAGATGATCTTCCGCGTACACTTCCGCGATCTTTAGAAACAAATAGAATTCGCATACGTGTCGATCCTGATCAAACACCAATAGTGGAAAATTTAAAACCTTTTTCATTAGAGAGTCCAGAAGTCGAACTAGACTTAAAATAATTAATCTATTCATTCGATAGCTATAGCATTTCATGATGCAGAAAACGATTCATGACATTACAATGAGTATTAAACGAGGATTTAGATAAACAAAAGTTTTATCATTTGTTTTATCTATATCTACATTGTAATATACACAAAGAAGTAGTAGTAAAAACAAATGTTAATTACAATGAGTACGAGAGATGAATAATGAATGTTGAAACGTGCATATACGTACTATTATCTTATTTTCTTGGAATAGGCGAGAGGATTTAAAGTAAATGTCATCCAGATAGAAATCTGTGTATGTTATATGCACTAATTACGAATAATTGTAACCATTCGTATCGAACGAAACTTATTGCACTGTTGCGATGGCCTAATTTACGTTTATAGTCAAACACGAATTATTTAAAATGTATAATAGAGAATTATCATTTTCAATACATGTATATTATTCCTAATCAAACGATCAACGATATTTTAAATAATGAAATTATATCTATATAACTTATCGCATAATTCTAAAGATAACTGCATAATATTCGTCATACATTCAAGTTATACTTCAAAGAACAATAAGATGATGGAACTTTATGCAGAAGGATAACGAATTATATACTAACATTATTTGTAATATTTAGTAGATATTTGAAAGAAAATTTTGAACTATTATATGAAGATTAATACGAATGTAAGACATTACAACAGCATAACGAATAGGTATGTAAACTTTTAGCGTAATGTATAGATAATTTTTAAAGTATATGTTTTTAAATCCCTCCCTCTGACGAACAGGATATACAAGATATTTTGGGGTATAATAAAAAATTGGCCATCATACATATGTATAAAAATATGAGTCAATTTTCCATAGTAAATGTAATACTAGAAAAAAAGATATTTTTGTTACTATGAACATATAAAATCCGTTGAATAACGATTATTATATTTTCAATATTGCGTATATTTCTCGAAAATTTCTAGAACTATTGATACATTATGTACATTACATTGGTACGGTATGAAAAGAGTATACATAAAGT
The DNA here is from genome assembly GCF_024516045.1 of Bombus affinis. Taxonomy (NCBI): domain Eukaryota; kingdom Metazoa; phylum Arthropoda; class Insecta; order Hymenoptera; family Apidae; genus Bombus; species Bombus affinis. The sequence goes on from NC_066344.1 coordinate 16,422,945, forward strand.
TCCATACTCTAGAAGTATTTAACAAGCAAATAATTTTACATTACAGATATTGATGGGTATTTATTCTTTTAGTAATTACAGATAGATTAACATTACAATGACATTGTTTCAGAATTTTATTTTCACGCAAATCTTTAAACGTTGTATATTCTAGATTATTATTAGATGATGAAATCATACAATTTATGTTTTATATCTCAAAATATTTAAGATTATTTAGCATAAAATCAACTAAAGTTGTCAGGTATTGTTAATAAATTTGAATTTTTATATTATCCATCATTCTAAGACAAACTGTATAGTTTAAATCATTGTTAATTAGTTATTTTGGGAACAATTATAAGTTGGTAACATATTATTTGTACAATTTCAATGTCAACATAGAAACAACAATATTTTAGTTGATAGATTATCATAAGATAATGATCATATCTTCTCAAAGAAGATACATTCTATTAATGAGTTAAGTACTATACTGCCACAGTAATACTAGTACTTTATTTATTTTAAGTTCCGTTTTTTATAACGATTAATGATATATGTATTGTTGTACATACGTAGTATTTAAAGAAGGAAAAAGGGGAATCTTCCATTACGCAGAACTTGAAATAGATTCCTGAATGAAAAAACTTGCAAGGTATTTGTTAGAACTTTTGCCAAGGAATGTGAATACTGAACAGTTTTTCTGATATGCTACATATTTATTGTTTAAATGTACAAAGACATAATTTAGAAAAACGTGCTTCATACTTAATTGGTTCTGTAAAACATTCCTGGACATACAGTATTCCACCATGTATATAGAGTATGAAACTTATTAATTATTGTCGTGATAATATAAACCTGATATCAATCACTTGTTATATTTACTAGCATAAGGTAATATTTGTTAAATAAATATTAAATGTTAATGGTTCGAATCTTTATTGCATTGTAAAAAAAGATCAACCAAATGATGTACAGTTCTATAGTGATACTGTCTTGTGGTTGCATAACATTAAATTTTCAGGAAAATTGAAGTAAATCAGAATGATTACCTTATATACAAAATATTAAAAGACATGGAATTGCATAGATGCAGAAAGATCTAGCGATAAATAGAATGAAAAGAAAAAAGAAAAGAAGTTACGTAAATTTACCTTGGAAAAATACATTCCTTTAACCTGCATTAAAATTAAGAAATACAGTTCTTCGTCAATTTTTAGGCTTATTCATACTTAAATTGCCATGCTTATACATAAATATCCTTATACATTAAGTTAAAAATAAGTAATGAATATATTCGCCGATTGAAAAACGTCACAAATGCCTTTTATTCTTTGATGTTAATAATGTGAGATGTAACATTAATAAATTGTTCAAACTTCAATATTTTACCTTCGTGAAGGTTTTAGTTATGTAATGTATCATTTCAGATTGACCAAATTAATTTTCTCAGATTTATTTTTTTATGAATGTATTCATTAAAGTACTTTAGAAACGAATCAATTTAATACTCAAACAGATTTATATAACAAAAAACAATGAAGTATACCATATAATTTTATTCGCAAGTAAATGTATAAATAACATGTTTAAACCAAAAATGATATTTAATATAAAGGAATTAGAGTAGAAATTTGACAAGAATCTTATAATGCCTAGAGATTATAACTATAATATGTACCAAGCATTAAGCTCAGTAAGTGATGTTTCTTTTACTATTGAAAAAATATCTGTAGTCTGGAACATGAATTGTGGATAATTGATTTTACATTACTATTACAGTAAAAATTACAATGCCCTTATTATTGAATAACACAAAGTTTCAATACAAGTTTGTTTTACTTAAGTAGAACTTAAAATGGACAAATATATGTTAAAAAGATGTATTCATGGCTTTGTTCAATATTCACATTCATATTAATGCATTATAGAGATAGATTAAAGTTCAAATGAAATATTTGATGAAACATGTGTATGTATTTAAAGTTGTACTCCGAGTCGATATTTTTTTTATACAAGAGTCGAAAAAGCGTACTATATAATGTAGGCTTCAGTATAGTATTTGTAGAATGTTCAAAAAACAAATACAATTCGATAATCCAATATGTAAACTTCTTGATGCCTGATGACATAATCACGTTGTAAATTGATTGAAATTATCAAAATAATAAATAATAAAAATCGTATATACTTGAATACTTATTTATTTTCAAGAATTTTACTTTTTATCAAATATTCTCTTTAATCTCTACATTTGCATGAGAGAATTATGGAACGACTATTGTAGCAAGCAGATGTATATTTATAAATCTTAAACAAATGAAAGTGTATATAAAACGAATTTTGATTGCATAACTTAATTTTACTTTTTGCTATATTTATCTATTTTCATAGTATATATACAGATACTATAAAAGATAACTTTTGTAGGAAATATAAGATTTCATATAAGACTTCATATAAGATTAGAACTTTTTAAAGTGGTACAATACCAATTTATACACTTTATACATAAGACATATTGTAAAATTCAATAATGTTTGAGCAGTTATTGTCGAATGTGATACAGATACAAAAAAATTAATTAGGGTAACTTTTTTTTTGATATTACTTTATTTAAATGGTAATTTAAATGCAATTATTGCATGCCAAAGAGAATGTCAGTTACCAAGCTAGTAATAGTAACCGTACTCATTAATATTCTTTAATACTCGTATATGTTTAAAATATTTATGGTTCAGTTTTCAATATGAATTATATTTTTGGATAAAATATATACACCAAAGAAAAATATGTTTAATCAATATTTGGTGTAATAACAAGTAGGATTGATTTAAAGAAATGTATAAATGTAACAATGTACTGTAATAGCAAATTTAAAAAAAAAAGTATATAGCACAGAAATGATTTTACTATTAGTTTTTCAGATACAAATAAATGCAATGTCTTATTACTATGTTGTACTTTGCAAGTGGAAATTGTATTTGTTAATGGGTATTGGCTTTCCATTAATTATCACTTGTGGCCCCATATAATAACGCCATAAGAGACTGTTTCCTCTTTTTAACTGGTTGGTAGCTGAAAGGTGAGACCAGCAATCTAACCAGCTATTGTAAATTGGCATTTGTGGAGGAAGACCGGCAATTAATCTTGATGAATAAAATTTATTAAATTAATGTGTATTTTAACTCTTTTAAAATAAATAAAAAATTATGTTTATTTCAAATCAACTTACCCACAATTATTAACTGCCATACAGTGTGATATCACTAAAAATGGATATGTAATTGTTGTTACTATAAACTGTAAAGAATAAGTTGTAATATTTGTCATGATATGTATATTATAATTAAATAATTAATCTGTTTACCCTTATGACAGAAACTGCATATGGTTTCAATTCTCTATCACTTATAATATATTTATCAATAACATAAGTAGATGAACTGACTAGCATTAATACAGCAGCATTTCCAATAAGCCGAGGTAATAATCCTGCATAGTATCCCATGATTCCATTCTCTTTGTATACTTCCACAAATGATCTAAACAATCCGCTGTTAACGTAAACAAAGAGACAATGCATCTATGATTAATAGCAAAATATATTATACATGTATTTTGAGTTCTATTATCTATATTGTGATATCTACATACTTGTATTTTGTTTCTCCACCAACAAATTGTGCCATCATCCTTAACGCAATAACATCTAATGGATGGCTAACTATAATTCCAATCATTCTACTAATTAGGTCTCGTATGAATTCATATATACATTTTTTATGATTCTGACTATAAAAAAATGTAATGTGCATTTTTATAACTGTCATTTGAAAACTTTATGTTACACATACAGATATACACATCTATACATTTACCTTTCTTCTAAATCGCAATCATAAATTTCTTTACTCGGTTCATCATTAAATTTAATGCATTTAGAAGCTTTTTCAAAAGCTACAGCACTTACAGTGTAGGCACATAATTTTGGAATAAGACCACGGTAGCAGCCAGTGAATCCATCTACATTCTTTATGTATCTAACTGTAAAGTAATAATTTAAAAAAAAAAAAAGAAAGGAAGAAAGAAAAAGAAACAGCAGTTTGCATCAATCAAAATGACAAAGTAATTTCAAAATCTCATAGTTTAATTTATTTATGACACTAAAGAATGATTATAAATAAAATTTTTTACCGTACTGAAAAACGTTAGGTAAAGCTAAAGCCGGTTGTCCAAATAAAGTAGTTGTAGGTCGTGGTGGAATCGGTTCATATCCGATCTATTTTGTTATAAATAAAAATGATAAGTTTCCTTTGAACAATTTTAGTTTCTGCGTCAATTATCCACTGAGTATATTTGTTACCTGTATTAAAACTTTAGCGTATTCGATAGGATGCGAAACGGTATTCATTAGCATACGAAGCGCAATATCGGAGAATAATGGTTCATCTATTGGTGATATCATGTTTATTTAGAATTTATCTTGCCAACGTGTCAGCACAAAGTATCTATTTATTTGATGATTTTAGTCAATAATCACAGTCAAATTGAAGTCAAACTTCGCTCAGTATATTGAAGCTCATACGAATCTTGTGTGAAGAGAACGCATGTTCACCGTCTTTCCCATCCAGAAACTAGGTAATGTCAGTAATACAATATATTCCGAGACAGAGAACCAAGGGAAACAAATCGTATATTTAGAATTTTCCTAGATGTGAAACTCGATTATGATTATCTGAAATAGATAAATATATTGCATTAATAAAATGAATAAAAATACTAACACGATAACCAATCAGTGACTTGGATACTTTTTTTTATTTTTCATACATTGTTGTTTAGGAAACTTAACCTAAACCTAATGTAAACGCAATAACCAATCAGTGACCTGTATCTTTGGTGGATCATTGTTTAGAAAATTTAATTCAAACACAAACCTAATTCAAACACAATAATCAGTCAGTGACCTGGATACTTTTTTATCTTTAATACATCGTTGTTTGGAAAATTCATTTAAATTTTCAGTTTATAAATATATTACAAATACCAATGAATTGCACCAAATTTCGAATCTTTCGATGTTAAAAAATATATCAATATTTATGATAGTTGTATAAAATACATAAAATAATAATAAATAAAATTGAAACTATTTTAAAGAGATGTCAATTATGAATAGACTGCAGATTTTTATGCATTTATAGGAAACGTAAAAGTTCAAAATTGCACAGAATGCACATAATATGAAAAGATATACAAGGTGTCCAAAGGTATATAGTGCCTTTTATAATATTGGATGGGTAAAACAATTTCTATCTGAATTTTCATACAAATTTGCAGACTAGTTATAACTAGTATAACTATAACTAGTTATATTATAATAAACATATAATATGTATATTATATTTTAATTATATTAAAATTGCAATTCGTAAAATTTTGAAAATTTGGTATTATGTTGTTTATAGCGCTCTCTGTCGAGAGGAGTTGGAACGTTATTTTTCTAGATTGTTTTCGTCATGGGTGCTAGTGAGGTAAAAAAGTATACGCGAAGAATATCGTGCTGAGCTCATCTTACGATTTCTGATTCATCTGTTCTTGCTTCGATGGCAGAACTGCATGCGAAGTAACCGAGTAGTTAATGTGATGTTTTGTAAAGGCAAAAACGAGGTAAGTTTTTCTATTAATTATTCGTTATTTTAACAACAATACATCGACATATTTCCTCGTGGCATAAGCGGATATCATTTCTTTTTTTCTTATTCTATGTAGAGCAGACATTCGACGGACACGAATAATAGCGACAACGGTTAAAAAATTTTTCATCTAATTGCGCGATTAAAATTATATACGAAATAATTTCTTCGTATTATTTTCTAGAGACAAAAGTTGGTTTCATGCTTTATGGAATCAAAGGAAAACTATAATCATCGTATAAAAAACAATTGATAGGCAAACGTTATTGTTTCGAAGAGATTTATAGCTATAGAAAAATGTTTTGCAATCAAAACCGAGTTTCGTTCTAGATTTATTATTGGTTCTAGAAACGTGTAAAGTAAAATTTAATGAATAAAATTTACTTCTAATAATTTGCTAAATTTATACGTTTCCACGAAATTAGTTCATCTTATTGAGAGATGCATTCCGTTATTTCTTGTTTCTACGATTTCATTAAATAAATGTAAATGAATTATTATATAGGAATTAAATTAAATGTTTTAATTATAGATATGAAATTTGTTTTAATTATTCTTAAGAAGTAATGGTATTGCAGAGAGTTGCGAAACTAAGCAATGAAAGGAATATTTTAATATAATCTTGTTGCAGAATGCCAATACAGGCACCACAGTGGACTGAATTTCTTTCGTGTCCAGTTTGCTGTCATGACTTTGATGTGGCCATACGTGGTCCAATATCGTTAGGATGTGGTCATACCATATGTCGTACGTGCCTTGCAAATTTACATCGTAAACAATGTCCTTTTGATCAGGTAAATAGTTTTATTATTATTATCATACAAATAAACTTGTACATTTATATATTTGACTTTTGCTATTTAAAATATTTAATATAAAATTACTTCTTGTTATGAACTATAATTTATTTATATTACATATTTTAGAGTATTATTAATACAGAAATAGAAAGATTACCAGTAAATGAAGCTTTATTACAACTGGTGGGAAATCCTGTTCCCACAAATGTTGCAACAGCTTATCAAAAATTGCTACCACCTGAAGACCATGCTAATTATTTGGTTGCAAAACGTTGTATTGAGGAACTTGCTCTATATCTCAAACCATGTCAGACAAATCCTTCTTTAGCTACAGGTAATATTAATGGTTATTTGTGTAGACAATTCTATAATAACATTACATAATCTGAGTCTATGTTTAACTAAACAACAGGTGTTGGACTTGTTTCTCGACCTATGCAAAGGAAATTGGTAACTTTAGTTGGTTGTCAATTGGTTGAACCAGAAGGAAGAGCACGTGCAGTAAGGGCAGCTAGAAGTTTGGGTGAAAGATCAGTTACAGAGTTGATATTACAACATCAAAATCCACAACAACTTAATGCTAATCTATGGGCTGCTGTAAGAGCTCGTGGATGTCAATTTCTTGGGCCAGGTATATTACTATCAAATAACTCAGTAGCAATGAAAAATATGAATAAAGTAATATATACTAATAAACATTTCTTTTATTTATCAGCAATGCAAGAAGAAGTACTAAAACTTGTTTTATTGGCTTTGGAAGATGGATCTGCTCTTTCTAGGAAAGTATTAGTTATGTTTGTAGTTCAACGTCTAGAATCACATTTTCCTCAAGCTTCTAAAACTAGCATAGGACATGTTGTACAATTGTTGTATAGAGCAAGTTGTTTTAAGGTAAGAATTATTCTTCAATTGCAATAATGAATATTTGTTATTAAGAAGAATACTTAAATAGAATGTTTGAATAGGTATCTAAACGAGAAGGAGATTCATCATTAATGCAATTAAAAGAAGAGTTTAGAACATATGAAGCTTTGAGGAGGGAGCATGATGCTCAAATAGTGCAAATTGCGACTGAAGCTGGTTTAAGAATAGCACCTGATCAATGGTCTGCATTGTTATATGGAGATACAAGCCATAAATCCCATATGCAAAGTATTATAGATAAACTTCAAACTCCACAATCTTTTGCTCAAAGTGTACAAGAATTGGTGATTGCTCTTCAACGTACTCCTGATCCTGGACAATTAAGTAGTCTAAGACCTCAACTAGAATTGCTAGCTGCAATAGATCCTAGCCCAGGTATGATCCATTACATTGCAACATTATATTAAACAAGTTAAATATTTGGATTAATTTCGGATTCATTTAATTGATTAATTTTGTTATAGAAACTGAGCCTCCTACATTAGCAGAATGTCGAGCAGCATTAGAAGCTGTTAGAACTGTAGTCGCAGCGTTAGTAGAATTCATTCAACAACACGGTAATCGGAAAACGCAAGATGGTACCCACAATGTAGGTCCTGGGCAACCAAAATATAAAGTGAGCATGTGTCGAGATCTCGCACTTAGAGGCTCTTGTCCTAGGTCTACTAATTGTACATTTGCTCATAGTGACATGGAACTAGATAAGTAAGTACACATGTACGTGCTCAAGAAAATTCTGTAAAAATGTATCTCTTATGTATGTACATCTATTCTCTTATTAGATATAGATCAAAAAGTCGGAAATTGAGTCTCAGATCAAGTTTACCTGGAATCAACCATTCAGATGCGAAAACAGACAAATCAGTTACTGGATCAAATAATAAGACATTTAAACAAAATGACGATTTATCTTATCATTCCATAAAGTCACATGATAATACTCATAGGGAAAGTAAGTGTTTGTATAAAATAAATAATACAAAACATTGATTAGAAAAATTACTATTATATCATTTTTAGGCTTTAATTCTATGAACAAAGTTAATCCAATACAACATCACAACCCAACAAATGAAAACAATTTTATCGGATCATTAACGAATTATATGCTACCATCTCCTCAAGGAATGTTACCCGTGGTACCGACGAAAAATATTGACGTACATTGTTCTCATTATATTATGCCTAATACACCTGTTGATTACACTGCACCTAATCTTAATATTTGGGATTCGTCGCAGCTTTCATCTAATATGACCAATGGAATATCTAATACTAAAAAGGTAATATGATTATTGTTATGTGTTAATAACTTTTACTGTATATATTGAAATATTTCTGCATATTGCATGTTAAAATGTTCTCGTATACTATAGCAGCGAACCGTTGCCAAAACATTGGCGATGTTACTGCAACGCAGGATGGAAATATTAAACCAACTTGAAACGATTGTCAACAAACAAGTGCCACAGATGAAAACGGTACGATTGTAATATTTCATTATTGAAATTACAATGAAAGTTTGGAACATATATTTTATTATTCTCTTTTTCTATTTATAGAATTATGACATACAAGGAGACACACTATCATCGAATTTCTCTATATGGACAAACACACCAAATAATCCAATGATTTCTTCAACAAATATGAATTGCAACAATAATTTCCGATGCGCAGATCCCATTCTATTCGATGATGAATTTGTGCCATTTGATGCATCATCAAATAGTAAATATGGACCAATTTCTAAACTATCCAAAAACTTAATCAGGTAATAATTCTTTTTATAACTTTATCAAGTAAAGAAATATTGTTTATGAAAAATAAATACATGATATTAAGCCATAGCAAAATAATTTTCTTTTAGATCTACTAATGGCGTACAATCTACTAATTTCTATGCAGATGGAGGAACATCTCCCACAATATCTGCTTATCGATCTATGCCAACCACAAATTCTATTGCGTCTTGGTATTATGGAAATCAACGTAAGTGTAATGAAAATTGTTTTTGGGAACAAGAGAAGGAACACTAGAAAATATAATATTCTATTACAGCTTATGCTACAATTGGTGCAAATGGAGGAATACAGACTATCAATAACAGTAGTTTTGGAGATAGTTACATTACATTTGGTCGTAATATATCCGATACGTCAACGCACACGCAATTTCCACGACCAGATAATATGTCTAAAGAGTAAGCTAAAATTTAATACACCATTATTTTCTTGTTAATTATTTGGAACATTTAATCTTATTATAATTGAATTTATTCCAGCTTAATCCTTGAGTCACAAAAGGTAAAACAACAATTAAGACATCTTGAGAAGAAGATTAATGACTTGAAGGTATTATTCAGTTACTGTTTGCTTTCAAATAAAATATTTAATAACATTAATATGTAAAAACATTTTCAGCTTGCCACACAAGGTGCAACTTTTACGGCCGGGGAAAGGTTAGCACAAGAATTACAAATGATTGAAGCTGGCATCAGAGAAAAAGAAAACGACGTACGAAATTGGAGTCCATACGGTACCGTACCTTGGATTCAATCGTCGAACAATTTACTTAGTTCTCAAAATTTCAATCAGGATTATAAGCCCGAAGAAGTAAGTTATGATGTTGTGATACTGCATTGGAAGAAAGAAATTAAGTATATCAAATCTGCTTATTGTAAAAATAATCGATTAAAAATTTATATAAAACTTGAAATTGGTTCTTAGGAAGATACCTATGAAGCAGGTATCGCAAATGATATGCGGGAATTAGAATTACGATGGGAATTCGAACTGCAAGAACAGGAAAAACATTGGTCAAGTGAAGAGGATAATTCTAAGAAATAATAGTAAGATAAGTGATTCTTACTACATTATGTACTTCTTAGATCTGACCATTATTTGTCGGAACATGTTCTTTTTAACATGCGCAAATAATTTTCCGTGCGAACTTCCATGCATCAGCATGTTTAAATTTTTTCAACAAAATGACTGAAAGTAAGTGAAATTTCTACTATTTGCCTAAAAAAACATTTTATTGTAAAACAAAATCAAAAGAAAACTACACACATTATCAAATGAATAGATAGACAAATTTATCATCCTTAATTAACATGAAAGAGTCTCCTATTGGTATGGTATAATGTAAAAGTGGATTTACTACTTCCTCATGTACTATGTCTTTAAAACGTCTTCATACTTAATACTAATTCTTTAACTATGGGAATGTATTTTTTCCTGAAATTATTATCAGCGTGGTGGTAAAAAACTAGTTGTAAATAATGTAACGTTTCAAAGAAATCTTCATGATGATGTAGCAATTCATATTTAGTTATGCAGGAAGTCGCATCGTTTTAATTTTTTACTAGCTGCAGTAGAGAGTCTATCATAAAGAAAAATCAATGTAAGAAGTGAGAGTTAGCTGCCGCATTGGAATTACATTTATAGAACCAGTGAAGGGTTGATCGGTGTTCCGTTATGGATATCATAATGAGGACATTCATTGACAAGAACAAAAACAAACGAGAGCAGATTTGTTAAAATTTAACAGAAATTAATGTCAGTGTTTTATAAACATGACAGGATGTAGTATATTTTGTTTATATGTTTGCACAATGAAGCAAAGAATATTATATTATTGATACATTCGGAAAGAATGCTATTTAACCTGCAACAAGGTTACATGATGAAAATATACGGATACATATAGGTGTTATGCATACATAAAATTAACATATTCTGTTAAAATATTGCATAATTAAGATATATATTGCTTCTAATGTAAATATATATATCTTAATTATAAATATAAATAAATATATATATATATACACATAATAATTGATTTTTAGCTGATAAAACAAAATTTTTTTTAAATACTTAGCTTTCTTACTGTACTTCCTTTTGCGATTCATGTTTTCATATTTGAAAATATGTTTCTAAATAAAACACAGTTACTTGTACATCATATCACACTTTGTTGTATCATAATATTAATACGATGTCAAGTTTAGTTCCAAGTCTCAAAATACAAATTCCAGTTTCGGATTTCTTTTTTTCCTTTTCTAAATTCATTTTTTTGAATAATCATTTATAATTGGTTCTCAACTTAATACAATTTGTACAAAATTGATACATTAATGAGATTATGAGCAAAAGTAATTGAGAAATTTAATTTTCTCATGACTGTTAACTTTCTCCCTTTTTTTGTGAAGTTACAAAAATTATTTTATTTTTCCATCTTTTTTTAAATCAGTACTAAGAGTCCTATTTCACATTTTAAGTACAAAATGTTACAGTTTCGAATACTTGAAAAATTAAAAAAAAAGAGAAAAAAGGTAAAATGAGGAAAATTTAATAATGTATAAAATTTTCCTTTATTTGACAATATGTAGTGGAAAATTAACTATAGATTCCATTTGTGCCTGGTAAAAGAACCATTGCATTTTAATTTATTTGCTGTGACTAATTGACTCGTTCGAAACAGTGGTTTTCAAACTATTGGTATGTTTGTAGCAGTTAATATGTTTGAAAGGTTTAAGGAATTTTTATGATTTTTTATTTTTTAGTTTTCTTTTTTGTAAATTTATGTTTATCTAGTGCAACAGAGTCTGAGAGCCACTGATTTAAAATTATTTGTTACTAAAAAGTGAACAAAATAATGTAAACAGACTGTTATGCGAGCTGCAGCTCTCACATTTGTAAACATGTTCGATTTACGGACTTACGAGAAATAGAAACAGTCACATTGGCTTCCTCTTAACTATTATCTTAATTTCCTATGCTAGATACGAATTAACGTATGTATTATTGGCATACTGTTCTTATTTCTGTATTGGAAAAACAAAAAAAAAAGGAAGATGGAATTAATATTTTTCACAGCAGGATGAGTGAGATATGTATTTTATTTTATGGACGAAAATTTATATTCTTGATATAGCTATTTGCTGCATTTGATATAACATCTGTTAATGGAAAGGTTTTTGTTTCTTTGTTAACAAAAAAATTTACTCAATTAATGTTAATAATGTTTTGTACATGTGATAAGAAAATTTGATCAAGCTGAGTACATTGATCAAGTTGTAATCTCTTTACAGTATAGTGATTTATGCATTACAATAGTCTTTGGGTTCTTCTCTTTTTTATAAAATAATGTGTAGTATAGATATTCATAATTCCAGTTTTAGTGGAAATGGCATAGACTTCTTATGAAATGTAGAGATCAAAGGAAAATTGATCTATCTTTTTCATTAAAACTATTGTTTTGCCTTGCTACACAAAACTAGATATGTTCAAGTAGAATATTATTTCTTTCGAACTAAAATGTGCCTTTTGAATCATACATAGCAACACATACAAGACCATATAAGACATTTTGTACAGTTGCACATATTGAGTTCAGTATTTTTGAATCCTGCAGAGGCACATTACTCTGAACCATGGAAAGAAATGTAATCTCAGAACATAACTAGTTTCTTATAAAAAAATTACGAATAATGGTGCAATTTTATTTGTTTTATTAACTTATCGTTGCAAGTTTCTTTCGTTTATCAGGATATATCATAAAATATGAAATAACATTCGTGAAAAAAATTATAGAAAAAATTAACTTGTTCTACTCCAGTGTATAGAATTACATTTTTCTCCATTCAAACTACATCTATTTTACTTCTAATTAGATGGAGTAATTGAAAACCATCACATGAAAAAATTAAATACTTCCTTATATTTTTATAAAAAAATATATTTCCATTGCAGATTCGAAGATATGTAATATACAAAATATTAAACTATACGTTTGTTCTACATTGAAGGTATCATTGATATTGATTATGTTTAGATTTGAAACTATATTTATATATGTTTGAAAAATATGTTAGAAACTTTATTATTTATTTTGTTACTGATTTCACAGATACAATTATGAGATCTTAAAGAAAAGTTTATGTAGTACAAATTTTTTATTATGTCTATGAGAACTTCGTTTGCAATCACTATACATTCATCACAATGTTATATGTAGATATCACAACATATAATTGGCGATTGTACTGAAGAAAATGTGTGACAATATTGCAGAAAGGGATCACTATTTAATTTCTTGACGTAAATCTAACAAATACTTTTTATATGGAAGTAGTTCTCACATTTTAAATGAAGATTTAACATTCGTTTTACATCAAATGATATAGTTATAAATATCAAATTTTGTTGATTTTACAATTCTGATTAAAGTGAGTCATTTGAATATTCTGTAAAATAGAAATAAGAATGAATGTGAAAGATCAAACGTTCCTTTCTGTAAATGAACACCATATTCACAGTTTGTTCAGAAACGAAAGCTTCTAAGATTATTAATTTCATAATGTTTTGTTTCAAATTACTATCTAATATTTTATATAATTCCTTTATAAAGACAACTAAAAAGCTTTGAAAAATCCTTGAATATTTCTGTTGTTTAAAGAAATTATGATTAGGTAGTGATCTGCTTTTCACAAAAGATGTTGTCCTTTGATTTCTTCTTCTTTCTTTGCTTATTTTCTTTTTATTCGTAGTATGACTCATTAATAAATGTAGAGAATAAAAAGCGAAGAGGGCTGTGTACACTGGGAAGTAATAAGCGCAACAATACTGTTTGTGCAAGCTTCAGATTAATTGCATGTTAAACATGTCACTATGTGTATAATAATACACACGTACCTATGTTAATGGTATGAAACCACATACAATCTATATTATCGTTCTTTGTTTGAACATAATGAAACAATAATAATTATATACATATCGGTATATAATGCATATAGTCAGTGAGCACTTGGCACTTAGCAGTACTAATAGTACTTTTGTGACACTTACGTTAAATTAATTCCTGATTGTAAGATTTTTTGTTACATTAGCTGTAAACATAATGGGCAATGCATGTATGTACATTTTTGAATTATTACATTAAGAAATTACTTGAAATCCTTTTGTACGTAAAATAAAAAATCTTATAGCGTATGTTTTTATTACATAGAAAATGTTAATATATATTTCTAAATAACATTACATATTAGTATTGCCTATTGCGTTTAACATAATTGTTAGTCTGGCATTTTTAATGTATTTTTCTAAAATAAATAACTATGGAAAAAGTCGTATTATAATATACACATGTGATAGATTCACAGTAGTACTTACTACCCTATTTCGTTCACTACTCTAGAATCTAGAGAAATAAATAAAAATATTTACACTGTTCAATACATCTCGTCTCATATTCATATAGTCATAAATTATTGACTTCATTCGTCCGTTTCGTTGAGAAATACTTTAAGAAATGCTTAGAAGAATATTACAATTCTATTAATTTTTTCATTCATCGGTGCATGTAAATACAAAAAATTTGAAGTACGAATATTTTGACAATATAATATCGTTGCATCGAGGTAAGATTCTTCAAACGTTTTGTATCGTCTATAAACATTCATAAAAGTTTGATGTATTTTCTAAAAAAAGTGTGCTGTAAGTGAGAGTGTAATATATTTATCTATTCAACACAAATATGAATTTTTTGTTCATTTATCGCTACAAAATTAATTCCTGTCCATTAAAATCAACAATATTATGAAATTAATGCAATCTCGCTAAGAAAAATTCGAAAATCCGCGCGTTCGAAGAATCACCTTTGTCGATCGATGCCGCGTAAAGATGATTCAGAAATCTACCATTAGATGGTGTCTCTGAGTATAGAACACAGGGCACAATGCAGGATGTTCCAGTGTCACCGGAATTGGACTTAGTTGTGCATAGACAATTGGTCGGTTATGCTACGGACGTGAGGAAAAGTGGTATAGTTCCACTTTGTATGGTGAATATACGATCAATCTAGGCGTATTCGTTTCACAGACGAGCGTGTGAAAACTCGAGATTTTTTTGTTGACGTATGTTTTCACTTTTACATTATAAAGTATTCGTAAAAGCTTGACAGTTAAACAGACACGCTAGATTATATTCTGCTATTGGTAGAAAGTGCACGAATGGTTGGAAAATCGATGTCCACAGTTTAATAGCCACCACGTGTGTGCAGCTATGAGTTCAATCGTACTAGGCGTGTATAACGATCGAAACATTCCGTGCAGTAATCGTACTGAGAATCTGCAAGTGGTTCGGGAAACAAGCACGCATAAAAAATAAGGAAAACAGGAAGATCGTATAACAGTAACGCAGGTATATACTGGGAAGAAATTTGATACTTCGTAATATAGAAAGTATACAATAATGCCCGATGGTCGAGGGAGCGCGGTGCATGGCGTAATGCCACCGCATTATTTGCATGAGTTGCCGGCAGAGGATGAGAAAAGGTTCGAAAAAATATTTCAAAAACTAGATCTCGATGGAAACGGGCGAATCGATGTGAAAGATCTGTCTAAAGCGCTTCGTAATGTTGGAGTCGATAAATACTATGCGGAGGTAATTTTATAATTCATATTTTACTTGGTAGATGTTCGTAAATACTACTGTATACGATACTGCATAACTAGATGCATGCAATTTTTGAGTATTGAATAGAAATTAATATTTACATGTATAACGCTTTATTACTTTTTTTAAGATAGTTTTGGAACGATTAAAAATTTATAAAATACATATATATATTTCATATAGATAGAGTACTGTTTTGTTAAGTGGCTGGGACAGTTGTTTTGTTAATGTCTTGTTAACTGGTTGTCGCTATCCCCACCATTGCATCATAGACCGGTACTCCGGCGTTGTAGTAATGCTTTTCTAACTGACCATGGGTCAGGATTTTATCTGGCCATCCATTAAGCAATACATATATTTGTAGCAAATTCCAAACATCTCTCTCCTCCGTTAAATGTGAGTGAGATACTGTCAGCTGGCACATATTTATTTGTTTTATAAATGTAACACTTGCGAAGTCAGTTCTACACGTACATGACACTTTGTACATTCGAAATTACGATATTCATTTTTTTTCCACAGAAGTATTATTATCTCTTATCTCTCTTTAATTTTCTATTAATTTAACATTTTTGATATAGATCACTCTTTGTTAAAAAATCAGATTCGGTTCTAATCCCTGGTCAATTAGTAAGGCAATATATGTAATGAAATATGTACTTCATTTATTGTTAGTGAATATTCGTACTGTACAGTCGAACTGTATAATGCGGATGCATACAATTGCCCGATATTAAATAAAAGTTACTTTCTACATATACGATATTTTTTACATTTTTCAGACATTATTTAAATGTATTATAAATGTTCTTAAAATATATTTTATATATATGACTTCATCGAATAAGTACGCACGCATTGCGCGCTATGCAGTAAATTTGACTGCAGATATCGCATAAAAAGCTTGGCACTAACCTTTATTAGAAATCTCCATTGTTCTCTTATAATGGAATGCATATTTTAACTATTCCATTTTAATTTCTAATAACTTTGAAAAATTGTAACAAAAACTTCTTATTAATTGAATGTTTATCAATTCATAAAAAGTAATAATTAAATAAATTGTATAAAAAATAATAGTTAACAATAAAAATATGAGCTATAAATACTGTATATTTCTTAGTTATAAAATAATTTATATGGGACATTTTAATTATGATATAATATCGATAAAGTTTAATTTAAAAATCGTGAACTTTACTCATTATACGATATTTTCCGGCTGTTCAACGCTTTAT
The DNA here is from genome assembly GCF_024516045.1 of Bombus affinis. NCBI lineage: Eukaryota > Metazoa > Arthropoda > Insecta > Hymenoptera > Apidae > Bombus > Bombus affinis. Next base: position 16,440,056 of record NC_066344.1, read on the forward strand.
TTTTTCTCTAACTCACATTCCAATTCATTTATATTTCTGAGATACTCGTATTAAAAATTTTATTTTATCTTACATTTTTATGTAACTAATGTAGTAACGACCTTGAATACACTGTAAGCTAGTCCGATTTAAGATATTCAAAAGATTTTATATTATTTTAAGGAAGGTTGTCACTAACATTCTTAAAGCCGATATATATATACATATGTATATATGTATATATATATATATTCGCTGAAGTTTGTAGTTAATACAATTTACGTGATTTCATCAAGGCTAATACCCAGTGTTATACTATTTTTTAAAGCTTCAACGGAAAAACGCGTTCTAATATACAAATTCAAAGCAAATTTTTATTTATTTATGCGTCAAAATTATTGGAAGAAAACGTTTTTTATTTATCAAAAATTTATCGAAATCGATCTGGATAAATTTTTATTTCTCTCAGAAATACACATACGTGTACGTTAATTTCTTAAATAATTTTTATACAATTTGAGCGTTTTGTTTTTTTTTTCAGCAATTTTTGGCCAGTTCGGATAGTACTAAAAGCGGTGATATTACACTAGCAGAATTTATATACTACGTTCGCGAACATGAAAAAAATCTGCGTCTGCAATTCTCTCATCTTGACAAGAACAAGGATGGTCAGTAGATGTACGAAAAAATGACTATTGTGCAATGTACATAACAGAGAACTTGATGTCTACCTCTGTTAGCGACTTCCCTAGACACTTTTATTTAAAGTAATTTTTTATGCATTGATTTTTGGTGCACACTATTTCATGGACATTAATTGATTGAAATATATTCTATTGTTATTAAATACCTATTTTTCTCTTACACATTACAACATAAAAATAATTAAAAATTTTTTTGCATAATATTCTATTTTTGATAAAATTTCTTAGTTATTATTAAAAATTTTATTATAAACTTTCGAAAAAAAGGAGAACTAGTTTCCCTAAAGTTTGAAATTTACTGTATATAACTGTTCTAAAAACTTTAAATTATAAATTTCATTAAAGAAATAAGTGAAATTAGTTAAAATTATTTCGAAATTTTAACAAATACATAAAAAATAGAATTCTACACTTGATTAGTTTCTTCAAATGAAATTTCACAAAGAAAATTATAAAATTAAATGGATAAAGAACCGCTTTCCATAAGTAGTACTTTTCATGTATCACTTTATGCACGGATAACAATCTTAAGTTTACTCAATGTCAAGGAAATAAACCGCAATCTATAAGTTCATAACCGTTGTTCTTTTCTTCGTTTACCTGTTAGTACTTAACTTGTTAATGTAATAAAAAACCCGTAACGTAATATTTGTCATATCGTAATTGAAATTCATTTCCGCAGGTAAAATCGATTTAGAGGAATTAATAAAAGCATTCGAAGAATTGGGAATAAAAATGGATTATAATGAAGCGAAGAAGTTATTGCAGCGGTCAGTTCAATGCACAACAACATATTTTAATATTTTATTTTTTAGTCTGATATAAAGATTTTTTATTTGTGTAAATAACAAAATAAAATACAGTTTATAATATCGATTTGTAGGATGGACAAAGATGGAAGTCTTACTATAAGCTTTAACGAATGGCGAGATTTTTTGCTGTATGCACCGAGTACCGATCTTCTAGGTCTTATCGAATACTGGCATCATACAAACGTAAGTAATTAATATGATATACATTACGATCTACATTAATAATCAGTCGATATTCTTATATATTTATAAGTGTAAATATTCAGAGAATACATAAAAATATATAAAATATACGTTATAATTTTTAGTAGACTATATAGATTCTATTTCGTTCCATCATAAAATTATATAAAAATCTGCAGTCTAATAATTGCTACATATTATTTTATATAGAATATCACAACAGTTTTTATTAATTTCTTTTTTATTAATTAATTTCGACGGTAGTATAATAAAACAAATAAATCCGTCTACTACTCTATATACTAATTGTACGATGAACTCATGGGTGTAGTTCGTGTATGTATACGGAAAAATGATCGAGTCGATTTAAACTTCTGATTCGTCGACAGAGAAGGCTTGACCGGAGGTGTGACGTAGCGATTGTCATTCAAAATGACCTTGATAGTTTTCCAGCTGTTTCTACCACCTTTCCCCGCTAAAACGCATCCCCTTCCTTCTTTGACTTGATTTCGTCACGCATGCGCTGCTCGGACAAACAATTTTCTTGCGCATGCGCCTTAATTTTGTACGGGTATAGTATCTTATTGCTAGAGCAAAGAAGAGAAAAGTAAGAAATCTAACGACCAACGATGTTTCGTGAAGATGAATTTGAAATCTTTAAATTGTGATCATTTTCTTCGGTATAACAGAAAATATCTACATCAGTGAAAAAGACGTTAGTTGAAACGAGAGTGATTGAACAAAACAATCTTATAAATGGAGTTTTGTATCGATTTTTCTATCTTTCATGCTTTCATTTAATAGAAGAGAAACCATTAAAGTAACGTAATGTAGTAGCATTTACTTTTAAGTTTGGTTCGAATATTAACATCTCTTAATTTTATTTTGCAATTATTTGGCATTGTCAGATTTTTATCAGAGACTTTTGGTCATTTCGACATCTATTAGTGATAAACTTGAAATAACAACTTAATTTTGCATAACTGTTATGATTATTATTTAAAAGAGTAGCGTAAAATATGAAATCGTTTACTAAAACGTGCATATATATGTTAGATAATATATGGATAAAGAACCAAAAACAATTACGGATTGGAATCAATATTTTGTTACTGTCTATAGACAGTAAATTAATTTAAAGACTATCGATGATATTTAACGAAAAATATCTCTGTTTTTTATCATTTTGTAATTTAAATTTAAGCGTATATCGCGAGATTTTTCAGTATAGTGAAATTTCGCAATGTTTCGTCAGCCGTGCACTCACTTACTATGCGAGGTCATCGTCTCCAGGAGACAGAAAGTGCTGTGCTACAAATTTGCAACTAAATAATTCCAACACTAATATTTCTCAATTTGAAATCTGAAATATTCAAATTAAAAATATTTCAAATCTGAATCATAATTTATAATTAAACATGAATCATGAGAAAAGCTAAAATTTTAAAATACCATAAAACAATTTTATTTTTTGTTTATAATTGCAAAATACATTATGGTGTATATATATATATATAATTTTTCAAAAATTAATTTTTACCATATACTAAATATATAAAAATTTCAAATATTTTATGGGCAGAAGTGAAATAATGCTGATGATCAAAGATCTATCATTCAGGTCTCTATTAGTTTTCTCACGTGATGATGCATTTCATTATTCACGTGCGTGCGTATTATGGCTGCGACAGTCTCAGTCTATATATGACTCACATACATAATGCATACAAATTCTACCTAGGAATCAACATGGCATGAACAAAATTTCACTTTTTCATGCTCTTTTTACCTACGTAGCCTTTTCGCCGCACGTTCAATGGCTACAAACAGTGTATTAATACACCATTGTATTTAATTGATCAGTCAGATTAAAATATATTAAATTTTATATGACTTACTAGGTATTTTTATATGATTACTATAAATTTGTCAGTATAAAAACCAAATGTATAGAATCTGATTAAGAAAAACACTTTATAAAAAAACAAGGTTATACGTAAATATTTTTTGTAGCCACTGTATAAAGAAAATTGCTAAAATATTTCTTTTACCGACTGATTAAGTACGACCGCCGCGTGTGACTAACAATGAGTTAGCTCGCTTCTTATGGTATTCAGTTTTCTGTGCCGGAATAGTTGACTTTCACGTGAAAAGAGGCCACGTGGCTACACGTCCTTCTCAAATGCACTAACGCTCCGATTAATATACACAAGCGTTCTAAATTGAAACATCAATAGGAGTTTAGATTATTACAATAATGCTATCTGTTATTCATCGCTATTGTAAAAATAAATTCTCCTTAATGTGGGAAAATACAAATTATATTGAATTGACAATGATTATAGAACAGTAGTCAGTATTCCACAAATTATCTTAGATTCTAAATTGATTTTTAATGTTATTAATAGTTAAGAGGATGTACTTCGATATAATGTACTTAAAAAGAAGAACAACCTATTCAGTCCTAAAATTTTAACAATAGATGACAAATCCATGATGTTCTCTGCCAAAGCTAATTTCATACTTAATATTTAAAATATGATAACCAATACTTTCTGAATCAATATTTTTCATGTAAATATTTTTCAAAGAAATCCCATAACTAAGTTTATTAAAAAAGGCAGTTTTGCTAATAGATGTATATTATTGACAAAATATTGAACTTTAAAATTGCTCTCAAATGAAAAACTAAAAACGTGACTTATCGTTAAAAAATGTTTAGAACAAAAAATTTATTTTATCTACCAAGTATTATGATGCGCAGTTTACTTTACATGTTTTATATATTGTGGAATATTATGTGCATTCTGTAAATTTCTGGATCTTGGAATTTTTCATAAATGCGAAAACATCTACTTATAATTTTCTTTGCTCTATGGTCTTTGTATTTTCACATATTTAACAACTTAATAAAATATCAATTTGTATAGCAAATTTTTTAACAAACTGAAAATTAACCACGTTGCAAATACGGAAAGCTAAAATCAGTTTACGACAGGTATACAAAATACTTTGAATAACGTGACGTAGTAGGCAAGAAAGTAGTGGGGGCTTCCCCATCTAGACGGCCATATGCCATATCTTTGTTTCAATACTCGTACCCGTATATCCGTACTGTTCCTGGGCACTCTTCAGTCTTGAGATCGGACTCCGAGCTCTCAAATCGCTGACTAATGGCGAGGCTCGTTTTATCTAATTCCCCTCTGTATTTCGTTCAACAAGATTTGCTTAGCATTATTCGTATCTTTGCCATGTGTTCTCTATAATGTGTTGGGTACACGTATAAATTGCTCGATTGAAGTTCAATTCGATTTTTTAGTATCAACAAGGAAAGATTATTTAGTGAATACGACTTGAATTATATTCTTCAAATAATGTACACGTTGAAAAATTCAGGATTTCTAAAACATGATTGTGTTTCGTCCACTTGTATGGTCTGCGAGGAATTTCTTCAGAATTACCATGAATTATTGCAAAGGGTAAGCGATTCCTTCTCCGATGTAATAACGCAATTATCTATAGACACCGAAAAAGGTAATGAGTTTAAATATGGTTAAGAATTTCATTGCGGTTTTATTTTGTTTCAAACTTTAAATATAATACTCTCATAAGAAAGGGAGGGAAAAGAACAGTTCAAGATTGTTTTAATTATTATTATTCTGTATGAATTTTTATGAAATTTTAGTCTTAAGGATTATAATAAGATGTTAAGAATATTTTGTATTGGTATGGATATCTGTGAGAGGTTATAAGGCCGCGTAGAGGTTATGGCTGAAAATATCACATGGTGAACAATAGAGAAAGCAGAGGTTCAAACATATCGCTAAACTTTCCTTTAACGTATCTTTCGAATAAATTTCTTGAGAAATTTATTGAATTTCAGTAAGCGTGGTTTAATATGAAAATTTATTCGTAACTTAAAAGTATCGATATATATATAATTATTTCATGATACTATAAAAATTTCATTAATTTTATTAATCATGCATACATGGTGTATTTGGAAATTTGGGTAGGAGGTACATAATTAGCATTGGATTTACGATAAATGATGACAACTGTCAGAACGGACAAACGAATGACTCGTACGCAAGATTAAATGAAGTTATGTTTTAATAAGGAATGTGTAGCCGGCAATCGCGAAGAATCAAACGATGATTCATTGTGAATGCAAATCTTTCCCTTCTCTAGTTCGTTCCAGATTGTTCTGCACAAAAGTCTGTCATTACTAACTGAACTTTACGCGGGAAATTTTACAATTGCTTTTACAATTAGTTCTAGTTAAGCAAAGCACATCAAAACTGAAATTTTAGAATAACTTTTAAACAAGTAGGAAAACAAATGGATAATTGAATTGTTATATACATCGTTGAATTATTTAAAAAATAAAAATTTATTTACTAGTGAGTAGGGAAATATATGAAAAAGAAGAAATTTAAAATGAAATTATCCTGTTGCTATCTATGAAGATTTATTTACTGCATGTAGAGTACCAATTATTATCAGAAATACCATTTGGAAGAAGTCTGGGTAGGAGTATTATATGAGTATCAAAAAATATATATAATAAAAAATTAAAAATGAAATTGTATTATTGTCATCTATGGAAATTTATTTATGGCTATTATCAGAAGTGACGTTTGTGAGATGCTTGGGTAGGAGTATTGTATAATGTCAACAGAATTGCATAATGTTCATGCATGTAGAAGTATAAAATAGACAGTCTATTTCTAGAATGATTATCCCTTGTACATTTTAGATTTTTATATATGTAGAATGAAAGTTAACAAATCTTACTTTTAAAAAGCGAAGGAAAGATTACTATTCTTTAAATTATTTTATCCCTTGGAATATAAAAATTGTAAAGATATTGCAAAACAATTGGTATACATTTCTGAAACAAATATGTATAATATGCAATATAAAGTAAGCTGTAGCTTGTAACCAGGCTATTGTTATTTGACATTTGAGACTTGTTATCGGTTTCCCCTAAGTTTCATTTCTGTTTTATGACTTAAGACATAATAATATAACTCTACCGACCAACGATTCTACATTATTTTATCACTCTTCTACACATCATAAATCATAATAAAAGTAAATTAGCAAAAGTATTAGACATATTCTTCTTTTACTGTTAATATAATATTTAAAAGGTAAAAACCATTTTAAATATATATTTTCTAAATATAGAACCATTTAAATAATGACGAAAAAATACTAACATTCTTTCACGAGAACAACTGAATAGTTCCGAAAGTTAAAAGACGGAAACTTTAAATATTTAATCGCGGTTGATAAATGTCTATCTTTGATTAGATTTATCAGAGTATCATTTTAATCAAAACATCTCAGTGTGTCTAGATTAACGCGAAACGCATGTTACTCTTATCTTATGTACGATAATTTTAATATAAGAATTCTCTGCAAACAGAATAAGTGAATTGTTTTGTGAACGAAAACGTCACAAATTACTTCTAATTAATCGAAAGTAGAGGTTTCTATTTGTATGTAAATACATGCGTATTAAAAGTATTTGTACTTCAATCCTTATAAACTTTGGTACACAAAACCTTACACGTTATACATATGTTATGTAGTATATTAAATGACCTCTATTCTGAAGGAATATATTTAACACTGCTTTAAATAGTTAAAGTTAACTGTAAGAAAAAACAAACAGTGTACTAATTAATACTAATATTTTCTAAAATCACTACCATTTTACATATCAGGTTTTTCTCGCAATAAAAATGATTGCTGTGAGTCAAAAGCATTACGCTTAATTAACTATAGTTTACTCTTCTTCAGTTACCGGAATTGTGCGCCTTCTAGGTATTTAGCTAGATTCAGAATTAGCGACCTGTCACGTGATTAAGGTGTTTTCACATGTAAAAGAAATAATACGCGAATTGAAGAAAATTTTAAAGTTAGGATTGGGCAAGGTACCAAATTGCTTTGTTGGCTTCTGGCCTGACTTATCTGCAGAAATCTGCATACTTCGTTTCTCTCAGTCGTTCTTTGGATTTATTCAGTTTTAACTCGAGTTTTTCATCCTTATCCTTCGAACAGGTACAAAAAACTGTTCCATGATGGATAGCGTGGATATAGATACAGATATTATTCTTTAGTTTAACGTAAAGTTAAGTATCTACGATCGGTATTTCTCTTATTTATTTTACTCGGTCCTTTGTTTCCCAAGCGATATGACGGTTCCGAGAAAAACTCTCGCAATAGATAAGTTTGCTTCTCTATTCGTTTTCATCAGGTCTTATTACTAAACTGCGGATGTTGATGCAATTTTATATTTTTATGAGCATAATTAAAGAAATGGAATCTAAATAATTTATTTCATTTACTAAATATTATAATAAGTATTCTATTTTAGATATTTTATGTACTTTTGCATTCTGTAGATTTTTTAAACATTCACAATTTACTTACTACATTTCAGTTCAAACATCTTGTACGGATATCGACATATCTTTCTTTAAGGTCATATCATTTTTCTTAATAAATACATCTAGAGCGTTACTTGAGATTCAGTAGAAATACATTTTTTCACATGAATTGTGCTAGTTGGGAAATTGACTATAAAGTTTACAACATTAAGATCGTCCACTTGATTTCTCGCGAATATGTTCACAATTAATAGGCGTATGCTGCTATCGATTGCCTTTTTACACAAAGATATCGATAATAGCTGCTTGTATAATCAGTCAAAGGCGTGCAAGGTCAAAATCTAATTCAGTGAAACCTAACTGCGTCAAGGTTCTTTGGTAGCAGATTCTATCTTTTTTATACCTAATTTACCGAAGTGGACAAAAAATCCGTTTTCTTTTTTTTATTGTTATGCAGGTACTTTTGCCGCTCGTTGTATCAAGGAGAACAACTTTGCCGCATATTTTTGATCAACCATTTACCTTTCTCGTTCACAGTCTCGCTTATAGAATTTAAAATACAAGTACACATAAATAAATAACATGTATTTTTATTGTAGGCGCGCGACTAGTACATATCATGTTAATGGCCGCGTCTATTTCGAATTTTAGGAGATTAAAAAAAACAAACATATATAGATGTCAAGTTAATAACAAATATTTGCATTTTCAAGCGATCTGCTAATATTAAGCTTATCGTATAATTATTTGTTCGTGATAAAATAGATTTAAAGCTAATTACCTAAGTTATTAATATGTTTGCAAGACCGCTAAATGTTTCCCCTTCGTTTCGTTTACACTGTTAGAATATTTATTTCAGGCAAATCCGACGAACGAAATATTACTAGAGATTACATTTTTGAAAATTATGTAAAGGATTGTCATTAATTCGCATAGCTTTCACTACAAAACGCTTTCTAGATGTAGATAGCGTCGATATATGTATATGGAGTTTCATAATTGTTTAAAATAGCGTTTTAAAAAGTTCGATTATTTGATGAGAGAAATCGTGTCGAATTATAAGAAAAATGAAGAAAGCTTAATCGCAAAATATGATGTAATGTCTGGAACTGATAAGAAAGTTGAAAACCCTATCTGTGCCTGAATAATTTGAGAAGCATATAGTTGATCGGAGTTCAAGAATTATCTGACACGTGGTACGCGACTACCGGCAAAGCGTAGCTGAATATGTATTATGATGAGACCGGGGTTAACCAGTGAATACTGGTTCAAAATGTATTGGAAGATAAGCGGTCGTTGAAACGTTTATTTTTCAGACGAACGTTAAAATTATTGCTTTTAAATTTTTCAGTGAAAATCAACTACATCCCAATAAAATTTGATATTATCTAAGTATTCAATATTATCGAATAATTTATTTAAATATCCAAATCAATGACCAATATAAAATATTTCTTGTAATTAGGTCAAATCATCAGTTGGAAATGAAGATAGGAAATAAAAAAGAATATCATTAGGAAAAATTAAATGATTTAGAGTGAAAACAAAGGAACATATCGATTGGTGCATAAAAAAGATATTTAAAAGAGTAGAAATATCTTAAAAATTTCTGAGATTCCTTCTCCACTTTTGGAGCATATCATGTATCATGTAATATTCTTGAAATTCTTGTTTATCTTCTATAATTTTAAATCTACGATTGTATACAATAAAAACACCCTGTATATATGTGTTTAGGTTGTGCAAGTTGTCAATTTTTTTTTTTTTTTTTTTTTTTTTTTTTAGTATTTTGACAATAATGAGAGTCACATGTATTTATGCATAACAGCTAAATGTCAAAGTCACAAAATATGTCGGGTAAAAGGTTAATCGTTAATGAAGTAATCATGCACGATTTATCAAAGTTAAAACTATATTTTCGCGGTACGGTTCCTTTTAAATGCAAAGTGGAGGTTCGTTTTCGGTGCGTTCATTAGTTAGGGTACTTGTTTGTAAAGATAAGATCTAATAATTATATTGGTTATTGCTTTCTTTTTGCAGTATATGGACATTGGGGAGGACATTGGTGTCCCTGAGGATTTCACAACTGGTGAAATGGTCTCTGGAATGTGGTGGCGACATTTGGTGTCCGGTGGTGTAGCAGGTGGTGTATCACGCACATGTACGGCACCTTTGGATCGTATTAAAGTTTACCTGCAGGTGGGTTTGCAATAGAAAAATCCTAATAAATTTGTTTTATAAAGTTAAATAAAAAAATTCAAACTATTTAACTTTATGTAATGTAATTTATTAAAGTTTCTGAAAAGTAAGAAAATGGTTGATTATCTCAGTGGATTGAAAAAATAAGGAAAAGAGAAAGTAAAGCTCAAATGTATACAATAGCTCAGAACAGTATTTGAATAACTATGCAAACTTTTATGAATACATCATATGTATTATCTAAAATAGACACAAATATTGACTACCAAGTTTGATTCAAATTTTACCATGTTTATAATTGTGGCAGTCATGTCTCATTATAGTACTCATGAAATTTCAAAATGTTCTATACAACAAATATAATGTATAATATGGAAGTTTCTTATGGTAAATTTGCAAATATTTCCATTAAGCCATTGTAGGCATAGTTTAATAAAGTATAGAATCAAAATATTAGATACGTATTAAAAATTAAAATCACAGTTAAATGAATAGCTCTCTGCTTTACTTTATTTTAAAGAAAAATGCTTTCAGGTGCATGGAACGCGACACTGCAAAATCAAGAGTTGCTTCAGGTACATGCTGCGCGAAGGTGGCTCCATCAGTCTGTGGAGAGGAAATGGTATAAATGTACTTAAAATTGGACCAGAGAGTGCGCTGAAATTCATGGCTTATGAGCAAATTAAGAGAACGATTAAAGGAGATGACATTAGAGAGCTTGGACTTTATGAACGATTAATGGCTGGATCTTTAGCTGGTGGGATTAGTCAGTCAGCCATATATCCACTTGAGGTATGAAATTCACATGACATACTGTAACACCGATGTAATATCTTCATTATTTTTTAGTGATGTTGTTCGTAATATATTGCAGGTGCTCAAAACTAGATTTGCTCTTAGAAAAACAGGAGAGTATTCGGGTTTAGTAGATGCAACAAAGAAGATATATAGACAAGGTGGTTTGAAATCTTTTTATAGAGGCTATATTCCTAATTTAATGGGAATAATTCCATATGCTGGTATTGACTTGGCTGTGTACGAGGTTAGTATATAAAAAATGACTGGTACTTGATAATCTTTAGTTGAAATATTATACATCGGTTTTTCTTTTCTTTTCTTTTCTTTTGTATAGACTTTGAAAAACAGGTATTTACAAACACACGACAAAAATGAACAACCACCCTTCTGGATATTGTTATTATGTGGAACAGCCTCAAGCACAGCTGGTCAAGTGTGCTCATATCCACTAGCGCTAGTCAGAACGCGGTTGCAAGCAGATATGTCACCAGGGAAGCCTAATACTATGGTTGCTGTTTTTAAGGAAATTATTAAGAATGAAGGTATTCGCGGTTTGTATAGAGGTTTAACCCCAAACTTTTTAAAGGTATGGAATAATTTATATAACGATTAATTTTTTATAAATAGAGATCATAAATTATTCATATATTTTTTTTTTTTTTGTTTTTTTAGGTTGCACCAGCCGTGTCGATTAGTTACATGGTATATGAAACAGTCAGGAATTTCTTGGGTGTTAATATGACGTGATGATTATTTATTTTAGGTGATATTAAATTAACTAAATTATTCTTTAATTACATCATAAAGTATACAAGCAAGCCAGTCGTTGGTTGAACAAACAATTCGGCATGTTCTGCCTTTTGTTATATGTAATATCGCTTATTTATTGTCAACTCGAAGCTTCTACGATTATTTAAGCATTTGCCATTCTATTTTCCAATTGTATATCACACTATTAAACACATAGAACATATTTATAACAAATTTCATATAAGGAGATAAGTATAACAAAAGTGGCCAGCATAAAGAATTTTAATTAGTTTCCAATGAGTTCACATTTATACACTCCGTGTATACATCATGCTAACTAGTTTAAATGTATTCATTGTTATGACTTACACTTATATTTCGCTTCTATGAAGAAGAACAAAAGTGTAAATTCATAATTTCGAAATAGAAATGATAGTATAAAGAACAGTAGAAGAAAAGAAAATAGTATTATGTCTTATAATTTTATTTTGATCGTTTTTTATGGAAAGGAAATAAGGATGTGGCTGATAGTTGTAATATTAAAGAAAAAAGAAATTCCTGTACGATCCACGTACGATTTGTAAGTCAAGTAATCTATAAATGGAAATGTAATTTTATGAAAATGTAAACGAATGTATTATTTAGAAAATACATTAGATAATGTTGCAAATTCTGAAAATAGGAGGATCGAGTTATATTATTGCTGTGATATGTATGGTTATAAGCTAAATTGGAAATATAATTCAGTGCATAACATCCTATCAATTTTGTAAATGCGTTTTATTTTTATTGTAAATTTCTTCCAGTATTTAATGATAATAACGAAAATAATAATACCAATAATAATAATAACAAATCCGCTATTATCAAGATGTTATGCTATGAGTTATTGCAAACACTGCACATAAAGTGTTAAACTTGTTCCATGAACGAGTACTCCATCCGCGATATTACATTTATTACACGCATTGTTTTAACATAATTTTCTGATTAAATGAATCTTGTAGGCATGTTATGTATATTCTATGTATTATAAATATGTATATTTAAACTCCAAAGAAGTACATCACGATATAGCATTATATTCGTGCCTGTTTACTTCTTTCTTCAAAATAATCACGAGTGTTGAGTGATGACGATAAAAAAATAATAGTTTTACAACTTATCTTTGGACAAGTATCAGGTATTATTTTTACGTATATTTTTAAAATCAAAGATATCCTTTTATTTTTTCCATCACGTTTTTAACATAAACGAAATATAATGTAAGTGAAGTAGCTAAAAATTACAAAACCCATTTTTTCTGGGTAATTCTAGCATTTATATTAGATGTACGTACTGTATAGAAACATTTAACTGAATCAACATTTTTGATTACTCTTTTAAGTCTATAGAATGTTCGTTGTGCTTTGGAATAGAATTTTATAAATAATCCATACGAATTTGGAAGAACTGTAAAAAAGTAATTTGACGTGTCGTTCAAAATTAAAACGTTTTACAGCATTACGCAGTTAATACAAATTATAACGAAACTGACGATTAAGTCATGTGAAAAAAAATGTAAATTAATAAATTTTTAGTTCTTTTTATGGCTTGATATCTATTGTACACATAAGATTTTTGTAAAAAAATAAAGGTAATTTATTAAATATTGTAAAAATTTTAGTTCCTAAGTAATTAGCACTGATTACTGAATTTGACTGATAGGGGATGTTATCTGTTAAGTGCATGTTACAAACGATATTCCTGCCTCGAACAATATTCATACATTAATGATATTAATTCCATATTATGATATACAAACATATGCATCATATAAAAATAGTCACTTTTTGCTGCATAGTTATTTATATATATCAATACCTATTAAATTTATATAAACTACCAAAGATAGAGAATGTCTTTTACGATCTACTAAACGAACATATAATATTTATACTAGATATATCTATTTACTTCTATATACAAAATAACAATGATTATGATATTTTCTCGTGCAAATAAAATATTGTATAAAGATTTTAAATAACTACTTTGCTTACTGTTTTTCAATCCCATGATAAATATTTCAATACAGAATTAAATAGAAATTGTTATGAGAATTACATACTATTATATATTGTTCTATTGATGGTATGATATCAACAATAAAAATATATTCACATTTTTATATATATATTTTTTTACCAAAAAGATTTTATTTTAATGTTTTGTTTAGTAAATATTAATATCTTTGCTTGGATTTCTTGACATTATTTATTTTTATGAAAAACAATTTATGATAAATCGAATTACGTAATGTTAAATATATTTGTAATCATATAATATTTTAATTTTTTATATTTATTATATCCAAATAAAAATAAATATTTCTAAATATTTGTACGTTTTCGAAACGTATACTGTCTTATTTTAGCATCCAAGATATTTGTTACTTAAAAAATTTTGAAGCCATTTTTGTTTTATATGATTTTCTAAATTTATTAAGATAATATAATAAGCATAAATTGCAGTTTGATGATAATAATAATGAATGAGTAATGTGGCATAAAAATGATTTACCTTATTATATTTTATACCCATTATAATTAAATGTTTACAAATGAAATGAAAAAATAAAATATTGGAAACGAAATTAATATTAAAATTAATTAATATTAAAATACGTAACAGAACCTAATATATTTCAGATGATATTAACATCACAATAAACAAATATCAATCTTTGAGCAATAAATTACAAAAAATGTCATTTAGTTACTTTTCTATTATTAGGTATCTTAAGTAAGATGCACATACGTATATAAAAGTAAGCTCAAAAAATTTGCTGAGCATTAGGACAAGATATTAACATGGAATGTCATAGTCAATTTAATGGAATGTTGTTTAGGCTGTTTCTAGAAATTTTGCAGCATCTTCATCTAGGACCCAATACAATTCTCCACTGTGGGGTTGAACACGAGCAGCTGGCAAATTTTCTCTATCTTGCAAAACTCGCTGTTAGATATTAAATATTAAGAATAAAAATACTTTATATGAATTACAACTTAAAAATTAGTTTCCTTTAACCTTCAATGAAATAATCACCTTAACAATTTCAGCTTTACCATATCCGGTAATAGCAAATATGCATCTTTTTGCATTATTTATCACAGGAAGAGTGAGAGTAATACGAGATAGAGGTGGCTTGGGAGAATCATTAATAGGACAAACCCACAAACTTGCTTCGTTTAAAAGTTTGTGACCAGGGAAAAGAGAGCATATATGTCCATCTAGACCCAATCCCAAAAGAAGCACATCAAAACATGGAACACGGTCAGGAGGGAAAAATACAGACATCTTCTTAATGTAATCTTTTGCAACATCTTCGGCTATAAGTATAATAATGTAATTATATAACTGCTATTTTATGGGAAAAAAAAAGAAGAAAGAGATTATAGATTGAAACATATTATTTTACCAGACAGATCAGGATTAATTTTTATAAATTGTTCTTCAGTTATTGGTATCTTCCCAATCAACTTTGACTTATATACTCCGTAAGTAGAATCATTGCTATCGAAAGGAACAACTCTTTCATCACAGAAGAAGAAATACCATTTACTCCAATCAGTTGTAACATTAGGTAAACTGTCAACCAATAATTGTACCAAAGACCCCCCTGACACAAATAATTTCAAAATTTTATTATTAGTTTAATATTTTAATGTAAAAAAATAACTTTTGTACTTGTAAGAGGTATAAATGGTATATGTAAAAGGTATAAATTAAATATTGGAAATAAAAAAGTATGAAAAAACATATTATTGTAAGAACAATAACCTGCTCGCTTAAATTGTAATCAAATGAAAAAAGAAATAAATATAAAATCTCGTCAATTGCATAATTTTTTACAGCATGTATAACCTATAAATGTATGTATTTTAAATGCAGATATTACTTTCAGATTTTCTTTAAAATATATCTTATAAGGATGGAACACTCAATGGACATGATTAATCATCTGTTTTTATCATTTTTGTATTTATAGTGTTTATGTGAGAAGTATATCACCTGATAGTCCGACTTTAAATGTATCGCCAATAGTAAGTGCTTCTTCAGCACTCGTTTGAAGAAGGTTAGACAAACATGACACTACGGTTCCATCCCGAGGTTCGACTAGTATTTTCTCCATTATTTATAAGTAATTTTAAAATAACACTTAAATTTCTAATCGTAAATAAACGAAGAACTCTACGTGAACAGGGAGACTTGTCTTGAATATAAAGACGTAAGGTAGTATTAGTTATACATATAGAATCGGTTAACAGTAATCAGAAATCAGAATACAGCATTGGACATTCACGATGACACGTGATAAACTCGCAATACTATCTTCTAAATGTAACACTATGATCGCGCCGCCAGTTTGTTTTGTGTTTGTATATGAACGTATCTTTGTTCAACATGAAATTATGCTATGAAGTACATCGCTTATTATAAAAAATTTATTATTTATATTTCAGTATTTATACTATTTTATCGATTTATATTTGAGCATGTAACGGCAATATTTATTTTTAATCCATGTTTCATAATTCTTCAAAAATTGAAACTATTTCATTTTATACTATGTAATCTCTGATCTAATAAATTTCTTTGAAAAGCGAAATGCATTTATTTATCAATACAAATCCAAAGTTTTTATGAAATGGATTATATTTATGAAATAAAATTTTGATACGAATTTTAGGTTATAAAGTCTTCAATGATAACTGGAATATTTGACTCAGTGAAGCAGTATGATCAAGTCAAGATGCGCAATATTGTACACTTACTGAATATAAAAGCGATTTAGATGATTATTAGTCATTTTTTTGAAAATACTACATAGCAATCATGTCATTTTGTATGAGACTTGCTCGAAGTAAACCCATCCGTTTATTAGGGAGTATAGCTATCAAATGTTGGGCTTTCTCTGGAACTTATATACTTGCCTGTTTCCTTCTATATTGGTTGTATGGTGGGATTTCTGCTTTCTTTCTACTTTGTTTTGCTACTACAGGTATATTTATTAATGTCTTTTATCAAATTTTTATATTTCTAACAATGGTTGGTGTGTATCTTAATCAATATATATTGTAGGTATATTGTATCATAGAGAGGATCAACTTGTTTATCGTCCAGAGTCACCAGCTAATTCTCGGATATATGTTCCTGCACCTTCAATATTTAATTTACCTTATCAAAGCATTTATACTAGATCAGGGGATGGCACCATGTTACACATGTTTTTTATTTCTCAACCAGAGGATAGAATAAAAAAGGTGCCTACTTTGTTATTTCTTCATGGAAATGCTGGTAATGTAGGACATAGGTCAGTGACTTTTGCCACTTTATCATATAATTTTATTTTGTAATATGAGATAATAATTCTAGAACTATATTTCAGACTAAAAAATGCAGTTGGATTATACCATACTATCCAATGTAACATTTTAATGTTGGAGTATAGAGGCTATGGTTTATCACAAGGATCACCATCTGAAGAAGGTTTATACATGGATGCTCGTGCAGGAATTGATTATTTATCTAGTAGAACTGATATAAATACTAATGAAATAATCGTATTTGGTAGATCATTAGGTACTTATATTTTTTTAAGTGAGTCATTTTTGATAAAGAATCTATACTATATGTTTAATATGCTCTAATATTTCTATAGGTGGTGCTGTAGCTATCAATTTAGCTACAAAGCCAGAAAATTCACAAAGAATTTGGTGTCTTATTCTTGAGAACACTTTTACTAGCATTCCTGATATGGCTGCACTACTTTTTGGATTGAGATGTTTACAATATTTACCCCTTTTTTTATATAAAAATAAGGTAAGATAATTTCTCTTATAGCTTAGTTTCTTTCAGTTGAATCATTTCTAGTTGAGTTATTTTGTATTGTAGTATCTGTCCATCCTCAAAGTGCGGTCAGTAACGGTACCTACATTATTTATTTCTGGTTTAGCGGATACGTTAGTGCCTCCACGTATGATGCAAGAACTTTACAAGAACTGTAAAAGTCCCTGTAAAAAAATACTTTCGATTTCAGGAGGTACACACAATGAAACGTGGTGTCAACCTCGATATTACAAAAATATATGTAATTTTTTAAACGAATTGAGGGAAAATCCTCCGGTCCAAGTGACATCTAGTCACTGGCAAATAGACGATATATAAAGACAAATTGCAAAGCTCACTTTACGTCCAAAGCGATGACTACATTTTAAAAATTGTTCATCTTAACGAATAAAAAAAAAAAGATAAATTAATGTATCTGAATAAGTTATTAATCTTTATTGTGATCAAACAATTTAATTACAAACACAATTTAGCTCATAATTAATGCGGATCAATCTTCTATGAAAATATTTTATTAAAACATATATTAAGATTGCAATATCGGAAGTGATACAATGTTTGAGATCATCGAAATATCATGATTTAAATTTAGTTAAGTGTCTGTCATGCACTTGAAATTTGTGAATAACTAAATAAGACCTTAAATCCTTCCAATACTTAGGGTATTTTTAGGGAATGTTTAGATAGTTTTAGTTAACTATTTTCATCGAAAATAGGCTGTTTTTGTATAAAAAAAATATTATATACAATTATACGAATACTAATGTATTTATATGTGTGAATTAGAAATATATATTTATTTTAATGTTTTGATAAATATATTATTATATATGTATTCTTATACATGTATTTATACACACATTATATGTTCAAGATAACATTTTATTTATTCATATTTTTTTCAATAACATTTAAATTTAATTGAAAAGAAAACTGTTTCTGTGAGAGTCGTATTATACAATACTTTAATAAAATTCATGATTCATAATTCATTTTACCAACAAATTTAATTTTTGTGTGAATATTAACATTTGATTGTGTATTCACTAATAACTTTGTCAGTCTTATACAATGTTTAGTATTCAGATGAATGATAATTCTTGAAGTATAAATTAATTCAGGGAATAAATTTATTTCCATTCATTATTTAACTTTAATCAATTTAAGAGATTATATAAGTTATATGTTATTACATAAGTCACTTTGTAAATAAAAGTATATCTTCATATAATATCAATATATTGAAAATTTAAGAAAATTTTCTTAATTAAAAAAGAAATGTAAGAAAAATATACAAGACAAATAAATTTATATACTAAATAATGATAAACTTTAAAATTTCCTATTGACTCTCCTTCTTCTTATGGCTATTCTTTGTGTCCATAGAATTCCTCCTACTATTAAAAGTGTTAATACAGTTGTAGCTATTCCTACAACAACTAGCAAACCAGTACTAGAATCAAAATGTACTACTTCATTAGACATTACATTGGCAACATTCATTGTAAGATTTTCTTTAAAGACTGTTGTATTAACACAAAAAATTTCACCTTTCCATCCGTACCAATGTACCATTCTTATGTTTGATATTTCTGGAGGCGAAGTACACCTTATGTAATGTAAAGAAACAATAAAATAATTAGTATACTATTTTTCGTTATTTTAATTCAAAGCATTAAACTGATTTCTAATAATAATTTTATAAGTTATATACCTCAAATCATCTAAAAGATGGGGCTGGGTGGAATAAAGTTGTGGAACCAAATCACTTAACATCCATTGTAGTGTACAATTACATTTAAATGGATTTCTTTGTAGATTAACACTGTATATCATAGAATTATTGTTACGTACAACCAGCTCTTTTGCGACATAGGAAAGTTGATTATTACTCAAATCTAACTAATAATAAAAAATTATTTACATAGGTAACTTTAACTTACTTGGACAATATTCCAAAATAGCAGCTTGAAACTTACTGAACAGAGAGTCATGTGTCTCAAAGCATCTTTATGAATGAAAGACAACATTTTGTTATTGGATATAGTAAGATGAATGCAACCATTCGATGGTGGTCTCAAATTTGCTAATGTAC
This sequence comes from Bombus affinis, assembly GCF_024516045.1. NCBI lineage: Eukaryota > Metazoa > Arthropoda > Insecta > Hymenoptera > Apidae > Bombus > Bombus affinis. The sequence goes on from NC_066344.1 coordinate 16,459,869, forward strand.
CTTCATCAATAGCTTTTAACATACTCAATTTACTTGCAATAAATGAATTTAACTTTAAATCAGAGCTAATTGTCAAATTTTCAATAGGGTTTTGGCTAACATCAAATTGGGACAGTAATGGGAAATTTTTAATAGATATTACTTCAGGAACATAAGTTAATTTATTGTTAGATACGTCTAATACTTTCAAATTTTCAGATATAACATTTGGAAAATTTGATAACATATTTCCACTAATATTCAGATGTTGTAAATTATCTGTTATTATGTTTGTATGTAATTCAGAAATATTGTTGTGCTGTAGATTTAATACTTCAATATAATCCAAATTGTATAGTATTTCCGAAATTTGATTATATCCAGAATGTAATTCAATCAATGTCTTTGGTAATGCTTGCATATTTAGTGTAACAATAAAATTGTTATTTATATGAATTGCTTTCAAAGAATTTAAAACTGTTAGACTACAATCTTCTAAAGAATGGATTCTATTAAATGACAGATCTAAATATTGTAAATTTATTAATGATTCTAGAAATATTTTAGGTAAACTGGATATATTGTTATGAGAAAGATCGAGTGTATTAATCTTTGTTGTAGTTTTGTTCATTAAATATTCTATTGAATTTATATGATTATAACTAAGGTTTAATGATAACAATGCAGGAAGTACTTTCAACAACGAATCATCAAAAATTCTTAATGCATTTTTAGAAAGATTTAGATCTTCGAGATTGTTCAAGTCTATAAACATTGCTGTATATATTTCTTCTATAATATTTTCAGATAAATCTAAACTTTTTAAAGATTGTAACTTCTTCAATAGATTTGTAGGTAAATTAACTATATTGTTTTTAGATAAAACAAGTTTGTTCAATACTTGATAATTGTCTAATGTTAACAAATCAAAATTAAACATGTCATTATTTCCTAAATATTTTCCATGACAGTTAATTTCCTGTTCTTTATTCACTGTAATAAATAAAGTACATATTATTAGCTAAATTTATTAATAATTCATATATGTAATTCATATATGTATTCATGTATGTAATCATATATGTAAATAATTTTAAAGAATTTGTTTTTAAATTATATCTCACCAAAGTGAAATAATTTTACTTACTTAGAATTGTACATGAACATGTTGAACATATATCACATGTAGAACTTTGTATTATCAATGAGAAACACAACCCAATTAAATTTAAATAAATAATCATTGTGTTAAATTGTTATTTAGAGACCTTATATTTGAACAACCAATATAGCATTACTCATACTTAGGGTGTAACATGCACTTGGCATCTCTTTGATAACATATCTGATAACAGTGCTTAATAAGAGAACGTATATCTATTTCATCTAACTTAGAAGATAATTATAATTTCAAGATAAAATTCAAACTACTTTCGTTTAATAAATTTTATATCAATTATTTATAAAATATAAAATTTTATTTATATTCCGTATATCATAACAGAATCATAAGATATTATTGTACTCTAGTAAGTATCCTAATAACCTAAAGTAAGTATCCTAAGTATAATAATTATAAAACATGCAATATAATATAATAAAGTATGCTATGACTTTTTAAAGAAATTCATCAAAGTAGTTTGTTTAGTGTTTTTCTTTCCTTTGATTTCTGAAAGTGATTCAGGTGCCACTATCTTCTTTTGGTTTTTTACTTCTACAATTTCTGATTCTTCTTCAGAACAACTTTCATAAACATGTACCTTTTTTGTGACAAGAAAACCATCTTCTTCAAATGTTTTATCTACTATTTTTAAAACCTTACGTTTTCCATTTTCGAGTTTGACTTGTGGTGGAGAAACAGAACATTTCTTCACAAAAGCAGGAGGATTTTCAGGCGAAGATGGTAAATCTAGTTCTGATCCTTGTTCATTATCAGAAGATTCTGAACCACTAGAATCACTCTGAATTTTAATACGTTTTCTCTTTTTAACAGTATTCTTGGTGTCTTTGCTATGATTACGTTTTTTCCCTCTTACATTCTGCTTTTGTTTAGAATTACTTTTTGAAATAACTTTCTCTTCTACAATTTTTTCTGATAAGGAATTTGTGCTTTTGTCTTTATCTGAAGAATTTGAACTTTTATTTTTATCTGAAAAATCTGTAGTCTTTGTATGATTCTTAATTGGTTGAAAAGATCCACTTGATTCTCCCTTTTTTACATTTTTCTTTTTTCCAGCACCAACATTTTTAGATATTTCTTTTGTATGAGTAGAAGCATCCACTTCCATTGTTTCTGTATTAGAAGATACAGGCGGACTTTTTTGTTTACTGTTGACTTTCCCAAACAAACTATCAAAACCTTTTCTGTCAGCATTTTTCTTTTTAGCAATTTGCTTCTCTTCTGTGCTTAATATCTTTTTTTCTTTGTCTGCTTCAGATGTTGATTGTGTCTTTTCTTGAGGAACAGATTCAACTTCTCTTGACGTGGTACCCCAACGGAACATATGCATCTCTTCATCATTACGATCATTGTTCTGAATGCATTTAATGGCACTGAATTTAATATCTCCATTTTCAGTTAACCCAAGCAGTTGTAACTCAGGAAGTACTTTTTGAAGGCTATAAATATGCTCGGAAATAATTTTACTATATTTTTCTTTTGCTGTTAATAGATCTTTTTCTCGGACAATTTCAACTTGCATACCACCATCATGTAAAATTCCAATTAACAAAAAGGTACAATTAAAATCTTTTTCCTTTTTGTATCTTTGCCAAAATTCCCATAGAATTTGTTTTGCTACATTGACGTGAACTTCCAGTACTTTGCTTAACCATTTATAGGTTACCTATAGTCATTTTATGCACTTAAGACAATTTAAAAGTCATTTTTATCAAATAATATTATAAGCGATTAGTATAACGTACATTTGAAAGTTGTATTATGAGAAATCGAGAAATTTAAAAGAATACTCACCAGTTTATCATTATCAAATATATATTCTGTTACAGTTTCTAAATATTCGGGTAGAGATTCCTCAAACATATTTAATAAAAGCTTTTAATTGACAAAAAATACTTTTATAACAATTAGACAATTTAATGTTACGTACATTTCCTAATAAATGTACGAAACCGCTTACATATTTCAAAATGACCAATTGTACAAAAGTTTCTATATTTTTATAATAAATCCTAAATTTCTAATTCAATATTTTTAAATAATTAAATTTAATTTATTAACAATTTTTATTCATATAAAAAAATTTAAAACATTAAATTTTGTTAAATATTATAACGCGATAATTAAATTGCTGATTTTTATGTATTGTTACGCTATCGCTTGAATTTGCTCTTAGTATAATTACGTGAAGTTGGTTTCAATGATTGTATCTGGAAACATTCGACATAAACTATGAACGAAATTTGAACTGACCGACTATATACGTAGATCAAAAATTGTACATTGTCTAATTATTCACCGAAAGCAGCTGAATAAGGAGAGGAAATGGCTCAGAAAATAAACAGTTTTTTGTGAACTGGCTTTAAATTATTTATTATGGTGCCAAATTAATAGTTTAAATTTTTTAATGTAATCTCTTGGTATTTTACCCCAGCAATTTTCGTGTAGACTTTCCTAGAACTTGAGCTGTAACTTTAGATTACGACTATTATGTGCTGCATAAATTAAGAGTCCGAATTCTTAATATGATTCTTCTACATCTTATCTTTGACGGCTATGTAAACTTTTTTAGGAAGTTTGCTGTTTCTTTTTTATACTATTCCCTTCTCAATCGCTGCACATGTAGGTACGGTCTTCTGTGAGAAACAATGCTCCTATCTCCACTTACTCAGCAAGACAAGATCTAGGGGAGGGGATTCTGGACCTGGGCAGGAATCGAAGATCAAAAGTGAAAAAGTGAGTTTTTAATCAATTCAAATTTTGACTCTCAAGTGCTAACTTCTTGTTATTGTAATTAAAAAGTACAAGTTGGAATAAACGATCGTTTATAAAAAGAACAATTTTTTTTAAATCTTCGCGCACTTCTACGAGCAGAGTGGTCAGCGCTTTATGTGAGGTTGATACCAACCTACGTACCTCCGTCCTAAAACTCCAAAGTGAAAACGTAACAACATCTATGAGAAATTTAAAAATGCAGATAATATGAAAAATTATGTATATCTAAGTTTCATTTTTTAAATTATATTTATAAGAATATGAATTTATATAAGTATTCATAGTCTAGTGATAATTATATGATAATGCCAACACTGTTCTAATGGGAATTATTTCACAACGCGAGTTTTACCAAATGAAACAGTGAGTGTTCACATAACAAACAAAGATTGTTAAATTAACTATTTCTCGTGGTAGTTGAATATATACTGCAGAATTATTTTGAGTGAACATTTGTAATATCTTTATGTAAAACCGAGAGAAAAGAATTATGGTCTCGGTGATGCAACCATTCATGGTGAGTGAATTCGTGAAGGTGAAACGAGTTACCGGTTTTCTTCTGCTTTGAAAGATATCATTTTTCGTACAATCGTTCGAAAAGTTTGAAAATTAATTGTGTCACAGGATGTTGAGAGTTCGAGAAGTTACATCGATGAATTATACTCGTTGGATCCTCAAAAATGCTTAGAAGCTATTATGTGAGTACAAATCGTACTTAACCTCTAAACTTGTTTATTAAAGGTCATTATTCATTAAAATTATTATAATATATGGTGTAAAGAACCGTTAAAAAGGTAATATTATTAAAACAATCTTATAGTTTTTCTTACTTTCCACCATTACTTTGGCATTGTTGATTTAATTGAACGTTTATGTTAACTATAATTGATCTCTTTTTTTTGTTTCTAGATGCCTAAAAAATTCTGTGATTGGAAGTAATAGACAAAAAGGATCTGTAATAGCACAAGGTGTAGTACCTCGTTTATTGCAACTTCTTGGAGATACATCAGACAGAATTGGAGATAATATAAGGCTAGAGGCTGCAGTAACTTTAGGTTCTTTAGCTAAAGGAACTGATCAACATGTGCTGGCACTTATAGATCTTGGTGTAGTGCCGTTGCTTTTTCAGGTTATATTATCTACACCTATCACAGAAACGCCATTAGAAGAAAAGCCAAAAATAACAGATTTATTAAACGAAGCATGCTTACGTTGTTTGAGAACAGTATTTCAACATCCATCAGCACCGGTTCATTCAATATATCAGGATCCTGCACTAGTTCCAAGATTGGTGTCATTAGCAAATCAATCAGTCACTTGTCAAATTTGTGTAGCAACAATTTTAACAACAGCATGCAAGGTACAAAAATGACAAAATCAAATCTAATTTTGCAATGTAATCCTTAAAATTATATTTTAAATAATTTCTTGTTAGACAACAGAAGAGCAAAGTGCTTTAGCCAAAGGTGGTGCAGTAGAAACATTAGCAATGCAGTTGGATTCTTCATTACCTGATGTTCAATCATCAGCTCTAGCATGCTTGGCAAATATGTGTTATAAGAATTATGGGGTATGTGTCACGGTTGCATCGGCAACTACCAGTAACACACCACAGGGTAGACTTGTACCTGTAGCATTAGGACAATTAATGGGTCGTGAGAAAAGCTCCTTAATTCAACTTGAAGCTGCAAGATGTATTACATATATGCATAGAACTGGAGTTCTAGTACACAAAGATCCTAGAATTATATACCGTGCTTTGCCTTGTTTGGTACGACTTTGTCATCGAGATCATCCGCCTCGTGAAAGAGTAGCGGCGGCTGAAACTTTGGCTTTCCTTACCGAAGTTAATACCGAATTGCAACGTCTAGCTTCCATTAGTAATCATTTAATTCCTACTCTTGCAGAATTATTACGATGTCATCCACATGTAAGTATGTTATACATTATAGATTTACATATCTATTTTGTATGTTTACTATTGTTAATATTTCGTGTTAATAAATTGTACAAGTGCAAGATTGTACTTGCAATGGCGCAGCTACAGGATACAACATTAACACAAGATATGCGACAAGCTGCATTCAGAGCATTTGCATCCCTTGGTGCTAATGATGAAGATATTAGGAAACGTATCATCGAGACAGAAAGTCTTATGGAACAAGTAGTGGCAGGACTTCAGGATCCAGGAGGTTCTCACGTACGTTTAGCAGCAGTTAGATGTCTTCATTCTCTTTCTAGAAGTGTTCAGCAACTCCGAACAACGTTTCAAGATCATGCTGTTTGGAGGCCCCTTATGCAACTGTTACATGGTGCAGATAAGGGATTGGAGGGTAAGATATAATAATATTTTTAGACTTTATGGATTATTATTGAAATAATATGATTTATACAAAATTACGACACATTTCCTTTAAAATGTTTTAATTACACATAACTCATTCAATAAGATCATACAATATTACTAAAAAACATTGAAGATATTCTTGCATGTTTTTTGTAATACCAATTATATAAATCTAAAACGAAAATTTTTCAAAATTAGATCATGCTATTAGTATCTATTATTATTAATTAGTATAACTATATTATGTAGGTAGAGGCGAAAGTGAAGTTGATTTATTAACTGTTGCCTCAAGTACATTATGTAACTTATTGTTGGAATTTAGTCCAAGCAAAGAACCGATTCTTGAATCTGGAGGAATAGAGTTATTGTGCTCGCTTACAAAACGATGTACACCGGCATTGCGATTGAACGGAATTTGGGCATTGATGAACGTGGCTTTCCAAGCCGAACAGCAAGTAAAATTACAAATTTTACAATGTCTGGGAACAGATCAAATCTTTTGTCTTCTGGCAGATCAAGATATACCAGTTTTGATGAAAACATTAGGTTTATTACGAAACTTGCTCTCTACAAAAGCACACATAGATCGTATAATGGGAGAACACGCTGCTCACGTTATGCAAGCTGTTATATTAGTTTTAGAAGACCCAAGGCATCCAGCAGACGTAAAGGAGCAGGCTCTCTGTATTTTAGCGAATGTAGCTGATGGAAATCGAGCAAAAGATCATATTATGGCTAACGAAGATGTGCTTAAAAAACTTATGGATTATATGGTTTGTAAAAAATATTTTGCCTTTTTGTTTTTCTTTCTTTAATATTTTACTCTTTATTTATCGCCTTCTTTTAATTTATTTGAATAATACAACAAATATTTTCCCGTGTTATTTTATGATTCTTATATAATTTATGCTTCACTAATATGTTATTGAAGTTCTAGCAGAAATTTCTAACATTTATGTTATGAATCTAGATGCATAGCAATGTAAAACTGCAAATTGCCGCAGTTTTTTGTGTGTGCAACCTAGTCTGGAGGGAAGAACCTGGTGCTGCACAACGGCAAGCACGTTTAAAAGAACTGGGCTTTTATCGTATTTTGCAACAATTACGTCATAGCAAAGATCTTCAATTGTTTGATAAGTATGACAAACAATCTTTAAACCTTCCTTTCTATTTGTGTTTGAAAATGATCTTTAAATGTCCTTGTAAATTATAATAGTTCAATAAGATATTAAATCTTAATATAATTAATATAAAAATATTTTCTCTCAAATATTTCTGACTTTTAATATACATTTGTCTCATTTCAGGGTCAGAACGGCTATGGCACAATTTTATGATGCCTAAATTCCAGATGTGTTGTTGATGAAAGTTAGATTTTGATTTAGATTTCTTTTATACGCGAAATACAATTATATTTTGGTGTTAACACTGTGATTCTGTATTTCGTTGATGCATAAGCATTTTATATTTATATAGAAAAGATACAAAAACAATATCCCTGACGATGTAATCTGTTTATGTTGTATTTATTTTATTTAAAAAAAGAGAACAATATGCAATATTTCAGTATATTAAAAAAAGAAACAATGTAATAATTGTATCATACATTTTTAAAATATGAATTGTTTGATACAAAGATAATGTCAAAAGTAATTGATTGCAAAGTTTTACATTGTGGAATGTCAACAAATTATATACAGGTATCCGTATGATATACTTCATATTAAACATATTTTGCTATAAATATGATTAGAAAGGTTGATAATTATTTATTATCACGAAAAAAATATTTTTAATGTACTTAAAAGAAGTATATGACTAGTATCTCTTATAAACTATCATCGATTTTAAATCTTTGGTATGGAGCTTGAAAAGTTATTTATGAAAATTTAAATATTTTTGATTCTTACGATCATCTTGCTATTTTCATTATCTGGAATGTTAAAATTCAACTAATAAGTATGAAATACCAGTGCAAATGTAAGAAATAGATAATACTCGTAGCATTATCCTATTTGGAGGAAATAAAAATATCTCTTCTGACTGTTGCTATAAACTGCAACTAATCATATGTCATGATAATATAGTTTTAAATACTTAAAAAAAATTAAGCAGATGCATTACTGTCATCAGAAAGATTTTCCATGGGATTGTTAGCCAAAGGGTCCAGTTCAGCAAATAAATCCAACCAGGAATTACCTTTTTTGCCAGTCTTATTTTTTTTCTAAGAAAAATATAGGAAAAATTTAATAATAGTGTTTCAGATATTATTAATTTGATTTTGGTAAAAACAAATTTAGTTTTTGCTTACCTTGTCACCCATGTTGATAGTCGGCATGCTTTTCTGTCCAATGCCAAGCGCTGCATCGCCCAAACTTTGTTTCAATATATTCGGTGGCAAAAATGTATCATGCGATATCGCATCCCACTCGTTATCAGCATTCTGTTTATCAGTGAGAATATCATTCAAAAGTACCATATTTTCGGATGCGAGGAACTGTAAAGATTGCTCTCTTGAATTTTGTTCTTCTAAGGAAGAGAAATCAGCTAGATTAAGATTTGTATCAGATTTGTCAAATATATCCATTGTTAAACTTTGTTCACCAAACTTTCTATCAAGTTCAGATGGATTTCCTTCTTGCATATTACTATGAGTGGCGTTATCTAGAATTAAATTTTCAAAAAGTTGATCGAGATTCTCCTTATATTCTATATTAGAAGTAGACTGTGAAGTAATTTCATTATTCGAGGAACTGGAATTCATGTCTAATCCTTCCAACCCTTTAATGTCTTTTGTCTCATAATCAATATCCAATAATTTTTCATCTTGTTTATCAATTTCAGCTGTATTTTGTTTGGCTGGTTTTACTTCTTCAGCTTCTTCAACACTGTCATGATAATCCATGTCAAAAATTGATAACCTATGATAAAAGAAATATATTTTATCTAAAAATTCTGTTATTAACACTTTTTAAAATTTATAACTTACTTCTCTTTATCATCGAGATCATCATCACCTCCAGTTTCTTGAGCTAATTTACTTGAGGGTTCAGCTAATTCTTTCACTACCATAAAATCATATCGTTGATAGCCTTTAAAACTGCTTGCTATTGTAGAATATGCTTGTGCAGATTTTTCAGTAAAATTTAGAAGTGTACTCTGATATAAAACTAAAGCATGGCTAAACATATTACATCTTGCTGCTGCTAATAGATCTACCTTTTGAAGGCAATCTAAAGCCAGATTATCAAAGGCTATTTTACCTCTGTATGAATAAAGAAATTATAAATTCAAAGCTATCTAAATGTATATAGAATTTAGATGTTAACAATAATTAACAATACATACTGTCTTACACATGTTTGAACTTTACGAAATCTTTCTAATTGTTTTGATGTATCAGGATCTAATTCCTGAGAAATATTTTTCATCCATGACAGAGCAGCTCTGTACTCTGTACGAGCTTTTTCCATTGCTTGGACCTTTTGCAGTGTGTCTTCAATAGCTCTTTGTCTAAATGTTTCTACTTCCTGATACAATCGTCCTAATGGTGCTCTTAATGCAAGTCTTTGTTGACCAGAATATGATAAAGATTTTCCAACTGCTGTCATCATCTTGCCAGCTCTAGTTTTATCTTGTTTACCAGCATCTTTAAGGAACCGTCCCATTGCATTTTCTTCTTGTGCAAGATCTATATAACATTTAATAGTACAATCATTTTTATTATTTTTAAATTTTTCTTTACCTTAGCTAACCCTATTTTATAGAGACTTAAATATTAATAACTTACTGCATAATCGTTCCTGATATTTGTCAATAATTCTTTGTAAATAAGAACAAGATTCCTGAATGCTACGAAACAGTTCTAATTTGGCATCCAATTCTGCATCGGACGCTACTATACACTCATCTTCCTTTTTACCTAACTTTCGTGATAAAGCTTGTTTTGTAACCCAAAACTGATGTTGCATTTTTGTGATAGTAGAATCGTCGTGCATATTGGTCATCTGTACCCAACGATCAAAAGTATTCCCTGATATACCTGGTCCGTTTCTGTTACTAAAAATTATACCAGATAAATGTTATTACAGAAAACGTTACAACGGATAATAAATAAATATAAAATAAACAACATAATATTATTTTAATTGCATGGCTAGCTATCTTATCAGTTACGTGAATGATATTCTATATTATGTATATGATAAATGATACTTTGTTTATTGTAAAATTGGCTAAACGACAATAATTCTATAGAAATTAATATCAAAACACTTACTATGTGTTCATAATGGAAGACGATGGTTAAAAATACGAAATATGATTAACGCTTACAACTAAAAAGACACAAATGATTTCTAGGTATGATTTAAAATAACAAATTACTTTATAAATATTATACTTTTTTAACACGTATGATTAAAAAGTGCTCTTTTTTTCAATTAATTAAAATAGGCGTTTGTACTTTAATACTGATAAAAAAGCAAACACACTCTTTCCTGTCAACCTGACAGACCGAGTATACAGTTTACTATAGTTAATTGTCCACCTATGAACTGCTTAAAGTGAGATTTTAATGGATGCGACATAACAAGGCGTATTACCAATGAAAACAAAATTTCTTAAGAACACATTAACAAAAAACAGTTTGTTTATTATTTTACGAACTTGTAATAAAAGAAAAGATTATTAGTTTTATTAAATAAAAAAACAATTATTTGTTATAGAACTAATTTCAGACAGATTTTCCAAAAATAATTTATTCAAAATATATGCGATTACAAATACTATTAATAAAATATCAAATTTTAGAAACTTTACTAATTTCTTAGAAAAATCATTATACTATTTCTTTATTACCCTTTTACAGCTAAGAAAGGATTTGATTTACAATATTTTTCACATAATTACGGGTATTTTATCGAATGAATACATTCCTCTCATTCAGACAAATCATGGTATTAAATTATAATTACTTTAAATATAATTTAAAGAATTACAATAAATAATTTTATATTGATCATATATGTATATTGTATTAAAACAAAGCTGAAATTATTTTTTTAATATATTACCATTTTCATAACTAAACTAATTTATCTTATTATACTAACATATTTTTAGAAAATGTAATTTTTTATTTATTATATTTTTTTATAAATTTGATATATTCTAAAAAAACGCGTGAAGTAAATTAAATTTTCGAATTTTACAATCATAACTTGTATATCACTACTTAATTCTATAATTTGAATAAATAAATGTAATAGAAAAAAATTTTGTATCGTTGTGGGCGAATAATTTATGTATTTGTCCTATTTTTCTTTTTATTAGTTAGTAAGATGTAACTAATAAGATATGCAAATAACACGTAACTAATAAGTTAACTAATAAGTTATACAAGTAATATAGTTATGCAAAATATAACAATTTACATATTATTTCTTAAATTCATAATTTAAATGAATAATTATAATAGAAAAAAGTTTGTATTTATTCGAGTGCAAATAATTTATGTCTTTGTCCTATTTCTCTTTTTTTCTTTTATTAAGCAGAGAATATTAAAAAGGGTCAAGTTGTTCCATCTGCTATTTCTAGGTCGTCGTGACGAGCATAGATTATGAGTAAAAACAGCAAAAAGGCAATGGCGGCTATTCTTCAGACAGTCACCGAATTTATTATGAAAAATTTCGGAAAAATGTGATCTCCGTGTCGGTTCATCGTGAACAAAATCGAGGTACGTTTTCACATTTTTATTGTCGAATTTACAATGTCGATGATCATCATACTTGGTATATTCTGATGAGATGTCACATGCAACCACATGTGGATTTGAAATTAATAGATACTTTTTTATAAAAACAACTAATCATGAAATCCAGGTATTTTTATACATATTTCAAACATTTGACGTTAAATACGATGAATATCATAAAAGACAGATTAAAAAATTTTTCTCTTATGTCTACCGCGTTTTTATACTGTAACTTTACGAATCGAAAAAATAATAATTTACACACAATCAGTTAAAGCGTATTTTATTTGTAATATAGATAATATGTTAATTTTGATTTTTCATTTATGTGTGCATTTTTGTTTTAAGATAATAATGTAAATAATATTAAGTATATTCGAAATATGTGGAATATAATGTATATTAATAATAAAGGGATAGGAAGTTCCAACCTATTATGAAACAGATTTGAATGTTTAAAAATATAGTGGCTACTAAAAGTTTTTGCATGTACGTAGTTGTATTTTTCAATGCAGTGTCTCTCTATTAGGTTTTACATTTCATTTTCATTGTATGAAATTTTTGTAGTCATATTTGGATTTAATTAATTAGTATGTAAATGTTATAGTAAATATAATGTTGTGCAAGTAGTTTTTGTAGCCACTGTATATATTGTATTGTTATTGTGTAAGTTGTTATTTAAATATATAATTATAAGTGATAATTTATATTTTTTATATTTTTAAGTATTAATTTGATAGCACTGAAATAGATCTTTTGTTATCTATCATTGAATTGAATTGATGTATTAAAATTATATTGACTATATTAGTTCTTACTTCACACGTTTATATTTATTGCTTTATTATTATGTTTTTATGTATAGAATAAATTATTTTTATTTACAATTGTGTTTATTTCTTTTATTTCAAAGTTTTGTCTCCCCATCCACATAGTCATTGGATTGTTAAATAATGAATATTTTCTGTTAATACTTGGTATCTTGTTGTTGTTGTGCAATGTTAATTAATTTCTGTAGGTGTGGCCTGAAGGCCAAGGGATGATATTGCGTGCAGAAAAGAGATGGCACACAGTATGCGTAGACAATGGCTGGCAAACGTATAAAGCAGTTGCTTAATTCAATGAGTAACGAATGGTGGTTAATAGTGGATCAAATAGGAAAGATCGTCGGCAGGCAGGAAGGAGTAAACACTCGAGTGTGCCTAAGTAATGAGCGAGACTCGGCATCATCTTCACTCGGTTTCGGACTTGTATGCAGCCGACGAGATAGAAGTACTTCTCTTAGAAGAGATTCGTGACCTGGAACTACCAGCCTCTGCATATTCTAGACCTGAGGACATTCAGGACTTTGATATTGGTAAGAAAATAATTTGTAAACTGCAAATATTTAGAAAGAATAGAGTATCAACATATACATTATTTGATATTATATTAATAGCAGGCAGTAGAACAGGGGGGCAAATTAGCTCCCAACCTTTGGAGCTGGATTCACCAGGGGTCCATTCAACAGTCCATTCATGGGACTCACATGCTAATTATCATGGTCACTATGGCTATGGTGATCACCATGGCTCTTCCTCAAATGCTTTGGCTTGGCCAAGAGCAAGTCACTTGGTACTTTATTGTGACATACAGGGGCATCTTAAAACTGCTATTGGTGTTATTAGACTTTTACTACTTGTAAGTACTATAGCATTTAGATTATTATTTCATTTATTTATTTCTAAAACAATAAGTTACCTTAAATTGTTTACATAGATATCATCTGCAGCGTGTTTGGCAACATTATGCAGCTCCGGCACTGCCAAGGTCAGCTTATTTATGTTGCCTTTAATCGGGCGGCTGCGTTTCATGATCTTTGTAGCAGTTTTCTGTTTTTTGGTCACTGCATTGCTCCTCTTCCTTGATATTTCGCATGTTATATATGTTTTTCCTTTCAATTGGGCAAAATTGGTAAGTAGTCAATGATTTATCAATATTCTATTTTTAGTTAATGTTACTATCATGATTAAAAATATAAATTTTTATATATATATTTATTAGTGGTTTAATTTTTTGACACTGATATATCTGATAGAATCCACCTCTTATAGAATGCTTGGATATTCACTGGTATAGGCTTATCTTATGCCTTGAGTAGTGCATTATTAGCATGCTCTATATGGGAATATCACAGTGGTGGCTGGGTGCCAAAACGCACTCGGTCTCAGTTGTCTGCCGCGGCAGCGCTTGGACTGTCATGTGCTATTTTAGCCTTCTTACTTTCATGGATACATGGTCGCAGTGGATCAAGTTGTAGGAGTTCAGATAGTCGCAATCATACACCAACACAACTTTATAAGCCTGTTGACAATTCTTCCTCTTCGGGAGTAAGTAATTTTATTTCTTATCATTATTTTATAACTATATTTAAACTATTGTCAATAATTCTAATTTTTATGTTTTTAGGTTACTCTCAAAGAGCGGAGCCCTAAGAGGCCTGCTTCATGGGCTGTCAAAAATCAACAGTCAAGGAAACAAAATATAGACAGTGATACAAACACAAATAACGGCCATCACGGCAATGATAATCATACAAAATACAAGCAAGATGCCAATAGAAAAGATCACTGGGCTTCTGCAAGGGAACACTTCTTACATACCCAAGAAACTAACGAAGATATTCAAAGAAGCGATGTCGATATTGAAAGGAGAAGGAGAAGACGAAGAAGAGATGGTGATAGTAGTTCAGGCGATGGAAATCTAATAAGTACCAAAACCAATAGTGGTCATATTCTGGAAGATAATAAATCTAGACGGGTGCCGCGGAAATTACCTCTACAGTCGGTGGAACAATCCCGACCTTGGCCTGGTGCTGAACATAGAGGCAGTGGTTCTATGCAAATTAGAAATAAAACTTTACAAATGCCAGTGAACAATAAAGCACAGGACTATTGTGGCATAGATGAATCTAGTTCAATGCAAGTGACTCAAAATGGTTTCCACTGGGAAATGGAATGTACATCTAGCAATAGTATGGAGAAAGCAGCAGAAATAGCTATGGATCGTACTGCCATGTGGACTGGACAATGGCATCCACCACCTGATGACGTCCAACCTTGCTCTAGCAAAACTATTGATCCTTACAGCTTTGCCTGATTGAATTTAAAAACGCGTATACATGTGTTAGAAAATGTTGGACTCATTGCAGTGAATGACTTTTGGGAACAGCTATGTAATACAGAAGTTTCCCTTGAAACGATAGTTTCGTAATATCATATTGAACCTTCTTTCACTGTTTGTATTAAGGAAAGGATAAAAAAGAACGGAAATATTTTATTGTCTTACCAATGAAATATTTATATTGTTTCTAAACGAATTTGTCCAAATTGAATGTGTTTAAACTTACATATGTAAAAGTCACTTTAATGTTAAAGTAGTGCACAGTGACCATAACGTCTTTGTTATCATCTTTTAAGTCTATATTTTTCTCCTCTGTGCATAAAATGAGATTAAGTTTGGAATTAAGTTGTTAATCAGTTATTTATGCAGGTGTAGATAAATTCCAGAAAAGATCTATATTACAATCAAGACCATGGAATAATGTCTTATGTCCAAATGTTTAAGAATCCTATATAAAATTATTGTTGCCTTGTATATTATGCTGCCAAGAAAATAATTTCTTTTTAGTTGTCGATTTTTGACATTTTGCATTATACAACCAGACTGCCCGTCTTTGACATACAGATAATGTCATTTCATTCCAATTATATATCAAATAATAAACCTAAGTATTAACGGGATTATTTGTAAGTATAACTTATATTAGTAATTAAAGATTAAAATATTTATTTATTATTTTGTTATACTTTAATGTCAATATATTCTGTTTCCATGCATACTCAATAGTTAATAATCAGGCAAATGTATTAATTTTCTGTTTTATTACAACTGTAAATTTATGAAAATTGTTTTTTGAACAGGCAACAAGTATTTATATTCAGATTGAAAAACTAATATCAGTTTAGCATTTCTTAATATAAGTGAATTATACAGGAAATTAGTATGCATGGAACAAGTGTTTAAATTATACTACTTCGATTATTGTTCAAAACGATATTCTTGTTGCACGGAGATGGACGTAGAAATGTGTTTCACAAATTTAGACGAGAATTGATAAACACAAGTTATTTTCTGTAATTATACCATAATGAAATCTAGTTTTTTATTAGTATTTTATACGTAAACGATTGAGTTTTATACAATTATGTAGTTTGGTAGCTTAGATAAAGTCCATCTCTATTTTTGTAAAAGGTATACGCACTATTTGCAAGAAGGGAATATAACGATCAGTAATGGTATTGCATTACTTATTTACTTTAATGAAAATCTCAAACCATTTCTAGTCCAGTACTCTTGTACAACCTTGTCTCTACCGATTCATCAAATTAAAGAGCAAACTAATTTTTAGTACATACATATCGTATTAGAGGTACAATTCATCTTGAAAATTATCAAAAGATTGTGTTTCTTGACCGTTTGGTCCTTGAAATCTTTTTACCATACAAGTGGTACATAGAATCGGTTATATTGGGACCTCTGTTTTGTTTCACTTGATTAAGATTATTATAATCACATAAACACAAAGAAGTAATTAATTTTGACTAGAATCATAAGTGACAGCTACTTTGTCTTTTGATACAATATTAGAATATATACATCTGGATCAGGCATCTAATTATATGTTGGCGTGTATAACGCGTCAGTTATCTAATTAATTGATTAGCATAAGGAAAAAATGCGTGTTCATATAGGATCATAAAGAAAAAAAGAGAATAGTATATATTATGGTAGCTTCGTTGTGTCAAAATATTGATGATGTTTTAATTTGGTTTTCTTGAACACAACGAAGAAATAAATGTAATTTTTCTTATACATGGTACATTACTGGTGTACTGATAAAGTGTTTAAACAAAATATGGATAGATTTCATGATAAAAATGTTGGGTGGAAATGTTACATGGTGCAAGATATTTAGCTTAAAAGTTTAAGTAAAATAATTAAAAAAAAATGTACGGACACTGCCAGAAGAAATATAACGCTCTTTGAGTGTCATGTATGTCGAATAACTTTGTTACTTTTCAATAACTTAGTATCAGAGGCTTTACCTCGCTACGATTTGCAATACCTCAATAAATGAATTGTTAGACTTATATTTAGTATGTGAATCTACAACGGTGTTTAATGTATTTCTGTATGAACTTTAATCAAAAACGCTTCAGATTATGGCACAAATAACAAAGTTTAACATTAGGTTTGAACTTCAATCCATCACAATTTATTCTAGAAAGTAAAGAAATAACTAAATATTACTGTTTAAACAAAGTGCAAATCTATTTCACCATTGTAACAAGATTGTTAGTTTTCTGATAAACATACCCTTTCTTTACATTTTATAAATGACATTGATTGAAAAATAATTCTTTGATTAATTATGGAACCAGTTATTAAAATTCGTATAAATTGTCTAAAACTTCCTTCTACTACTTATTCTTCCTTCTAATCTTGGTATCACAAGTTTTTATTTCTTGTATTATGATATATTTATATAATATTTCTTTTAGGTATTTATAAATATTTTTTTACTTCATTATGAAATCAATCTAAAATCCAGAGAGGTATTTGCATTAAAAAGTAGCATGACATAGAATTTTATTAAATTTTGTTGAACAATAGCACACACTGTACGCACAAAAGATTGTCTAGAGCTAGACAACTGCTATTGTTTTATTTTTTGCATATATGATTTAATTCCATGAATAGTTTATTATTTAACTTGAAATATACAATAATTATTATTGAAGTTTCATATTAGTCACTTTTCCAAATACTATATAGCTTTAATAAGATTAAAATATATTTTCAATTTGATTTATCTTATTCGCTTATAAAATGATACTTTCAATTAAATATTTATAGGATTATAATGTGGTGTAGGAAATTAGAATAGATTTATTGAGTTATATTGCATTCAAACAGTATTTGGAATGGAACAGTTTAATAAGATTTACTTATACACATTATTTTGTTTTCAACAACTATAATACTAAATAATGACAATCCAAAAGAGATACATGAACTACATGACACAAGAGATCTTTGGCCTAACTTTGATTCATTGGATATTACCAAAAATAAAATGTAAGAGTCCTTACAACCAAAAAAATCAATTGCTGTAGATCCTTTGGATGTATTTCGATTCATAAATAGATATTAATATCAAGTATTGAAAGCATCATTTGTATGAAAATCTATTTCTATTAGGATGATGCTGTCAATACTGTTAACGATAAATATGGGTATATAATAATGTTTCTATTATAGACTCATTGTGAAGGTAAAATGTTTTCTGAAACAAGGAAATATTATTGTGAGTTGATATATGTGATTGAGTAAATTACCAAGAGTTACATTATATATTGACCTGTTGGTAATTTGTCATACTTCATTGCGATTGTTCTGGACAATAACGATTAATGATCGAATGAACGATATAACACCTAAGTTATTATTACCGTTTATTCTTTTAAAAGTTATTTTGTACATTTAGAGATAATGAAATGAATGACTGTTGTGTAGTATAGAGTCTATACTGTAGACTATACAAAAGTCATATATGCGTATATTATATGTTAATTATAAAATATACTACGAAATGTTAGTAATTAGCAGCAATTTTGTTCTATGTTAATACTAAAGAATATGTGTACATTTATTAGTTACTATGTTGTAAGTATTAAGGCTCGATTGACGTCAACAACACAAATATGCAACAATAATTAAACAAAGAAAACTATCACGCAATCGTCCGAAATACAAACGAAATTATTAAAAATATTCGCGATTAATAATCTAATACTCAATTATTATCTTTTGCCAGTGCCAAAAAAATCATAGAATATGTGTATGTATATGCATGTATATATATACATATATATATATATATATATATATATATATATATACACACACGTGTGCACATGTAAACGTATCAATGTTCCATTAATTGTTGAGACTGGTGCGAGATAAATGAAAGAATGAAAAACTTTATTTGATATGTATTCTCTTAAATCAACAGTCTCCATCAATATTTTATTATATCATTTGTATTCTTTAAGGAACTTTCCTTTAGTACATATAACTTTATGAAATATTTGCATATATGCTGCTATGCTTTGACTATTTTTTATAATTATTTGTCTCGATATGTATGCAAAGAGTTTATAGATTAACATATTTTCAAGAACTAAGAACCTTATAGAGGTCAGTAATAATTTTTTAATTATTCATATTGCTGTTTTCTATCTCTTTCAATTTCCCAACTATGTCTTCTAACTTTTTACGTTGTACACTTTGCTTCATTCGTTTACTTTTATCTTGCGCAAAACATTGAATATCCATTGTCTTTACATAATGTAGTACAGAATTTCTTTCCAACATAAGAATGAAAAAATAAGAAAATATAGCATTTAATTCAAAAAAGTATACAAAAAAGAACGAAAGATTGTAGTAGAAGATATATATGATTAGAAAACTTACTCTTTATTCCTTGAAACTTGAAATGGGAACTAGAAGAAGATAAAATGAATAAAGCAATTAAATAAATAATTAGGAATATTTATATATTTGAATATATAGTATTGAATATTTAATTATATCTTACCTGCTGTGGAAGTCTTAATTGTTTCATGGTTGGATGTTTCCAATTGTTGTATTTCATCCAAGCATATGGAGTGTTATGTATATTTGATAATTTTGATTGTGTCATAGTATGTACTCCAAATTGTGGATTAACAATTAATGGTCCACGTTGTAATAATTGCTGCTCCTGATAGGAATGATTGGAATAATATGGATCATATTTTGTGAAATTTTCTACAGATGATATTGCCAAGGAATTTGCCACTGCCACTAAGAAATAATAAATATATACATACATATAATCTCATATGCTTATAAAAAATGTTAAAAAGATTATAACAATTATAACAAACTCTTGGCTTTCTGAATATTGAGTAAAGTATCATAGTACTGTTTTTTAAATGTAACCAACTCTGTAATAGATGCAGTTTGTTGTAAAGTATTCAAGCTTTTTGATTTTGTTTGCTTCACTGCAGATCTGTATATAAATAATTTTGTTAAATAAGTTTGCTGATCATGGAAGATATTAAATTTACACAACAACTATATGGTACTTGTATAGTAAATTTTCTATGTAGTCCTTTTTCTCACATTCTATTGTTTGTGTTTTACTAACTACAGCATTTAAGGTCTTATGAAGCATTTTTAACTGAGTTGGTTTTGGACAAATATGAAATGTTTCCAAGCATTTCTTTTCAATGAATTTTGTTGTATCCTCTAGTGTATTAATATTCTTAGAATTATTTGTGTTATTACTCGAAATATCTAATTGATTATTCTTTTCCAGGTTTCTTTGATCTACCAACTTGCAATGTTTGGATGTAGGAGGAACCATATACAAAGGTTTGGTCCTAGGCAATGTTGGAAATTCTGCATTATGAAAGAAGAAACGCTTTTAATATTTGTATACATTGAATTGAAATATGTTAATGATTGATGAATATAAAGAGCTTTATTACTGATTAAAGTCTCCTGTTCTACACGTTTTAAAAAGTTCTGCAAGCTTGTTTTAAGTTTCTTATGCACCATTAAATTCTCTTCTTCTAATGTTTGTAGTGTCATCTTTTACAAGAATTGTCATAAATTATTTAAATAATTGCTATAACTAAAAATTTCCTTTACCTGTATATTTATTATTGTATCTTTTCTTTCTTCTTCACAATATACAACATCCATTTTATATATATCTTGTTGAATTGCTTGTTCATTCTTTATTTCTTGTTTAAAATGTTCTTGAACTTCCATGTTAAAAATTTTATTTTTGTTCAAATTACTATACTTTTTTTTATTTACATCATTATGTAAAATCTCACAATTTGTTTCTGATTCTACAAATCTATCATCATATGTTATTTTCAAATTGAAGATCTCATTCTTATTCTGTTTATTTGAAATTATGCCATTTTTATATAATTCTTTTAAACATGTAGTATCCTGTAATATCATTTTTACAATCTCTATTCCAGGATGGCTAAATTAACAATATTTTTAATAAATTAATTGTTACAAACCTGATGGAGTGCATAAGGCACGTTAGCTATATTGCACTGATTCCAGTTATTGAATCTATCAATGGACAACTGGAAGTATTTATCATCCATTGATTTAAGAAATCTTTGTTGATAACCAGATGCAGAATTTCGATAAAGATTAGTTTTATACAAAAGATGAGGAGTATGGAACCATTTCAATGTTGACTGAAGTTTTAATAATTCTTCTTCTTCATTAGTATTTAATGAAAAACTTTGTTTGCTATTAACGTGAGGTTTTATATATGGAATATTGTAGTTCAATGTATCATACATATAATTCACATGATTATGAATTGTTGAAATTTCATTAGGAGGAAAACCTTTGAACACTTCAGGTACTGAAGATACAAATTTTTCATGCAATTCAAGATTTTGAGATGTGTCAAGTAAAATATTTTGGTTTAGATGAATTTCTGAGTCTCCATTCAATATTTCTGTATTAGCTTCTTCAGGTGTCATGGTAATTCTAAAAAATAAACTTGTAATTAAAAATTATAAGAAAATAATAAAAATTAATTTAATAAAAGTCATACTTTTGACACAATGACTTGTTATTAGGTGCTTTAATAAATTCAGTAATTTTAAATATCAGATTTCTTATTTTATCATTTGAGACTCCTTTTGGTAACGGTACTATAGAAATTATCTGTTGTTGTAAGTCGCTATCCAAATTTTCAGATAATATAAGTAAAGCTCTTAATACACGTTCATATGCAATTATACCATCATTAGGATGGTACATACTTAGCAATTGATTTATTGCTTTAATAATATTCGTGCCTTTTGAACTTTGCTGTAAGGCAGTCCATGGAAAATTTTCAAATGTGGAAGTAATATTTACCATGGGATTCCTATTTTCCGTAATTGCTAAAACAAAGAATGAACCTTTTTTAGGTAGTGGTTTCACAAATCTTAATGGGTTTTCGGTTTATTTTATGCCATTTCTATTACAGGATTACATATAAAATATATCTATTACTACTATTATAAATATTATTATTATACATCAAATAACATTGTTACTTACTATTAGAAGAGCTTTTTATCTCCATTTCGACATAAACGTCTTTCTATAAAGTGACAGCTTTCTTCGATATTAATACAATCAATTGGTAATTACCAAATAATGAAAACAGCTGCTTTGATATATTATTGTTGACAAATGAACAACGCGTTTCTCGCAAGTTCGTTTGCAAGTCGATTGAAATCGGATTACAATTCGAAGTGGGAAGGTGTTCTGTTCTTATATTCAGTAAATGAAAAATGATACATGCGGAATTTCTGATTTATAGATAATAAAAAGAAAAAGATAAAAAATAGATTATAACAATGAACTAGAACAATGAAATGAATAAATATAAATGTATTTGTTGTAAAAGATAATGTTTAAGCAGAGTAATTAAAATATTTATAGAAGTATAATGGCACAAGTATGAAGGAAATTAGTTTCCCAAGTAGCATGAAGAAATTGTATTGGTTAATTATAAAACACAAGTGCACCTCCTGTATGCTATGGATTATTTTAATGAGAATATTAGTCCTATGCTAATAAGTTTAAGAGCTTTGCAACTATTATTATTTGACTGCTGCTATAAAAGCAGTAACAGCACAGAGTTCAATAAGTTGGTGTAAGATGATTCTCCCAAAAGATCTGGTACTTTTTTCTTATTTGATAGTATTAACTAGAGCATCTTTTAAAGGCCCTTCAGGAACAGCACCATGGGCAAGCTATGCTTCAAAATCTGGTAATATAAAATATTTAATTTTTTTAAATATAATTTTAATAAAATAATGTTAAAATTAAAATTTTCGGGTAGAGGCTTTAATATTTCACATAAATGTACAAAGTATATATGTATATATTTTATGTACTCTTCCTTATATGAAAAATGTTCTTCTAGCTTATGCAAGAGCTCTCGGACTACCAGTAACAGGAATGGACACCATAACAGTACCTTATATGTCAAAATCTCCCTCCTTCCCAAAATTTGTTGATCCTAAAATGATGATTTCGAAGAAGACAGATATGCTGAGCAACTTGTTTAGTGGTTTGGGACCTGCTTATCCTATGAGCTTCAAACCATTTATGCCATATACAGTAAGTCCATCTTTGTACAATACTGTTGACAAAACCCCATTATTAAGTAAAAGTAACATGGATGATGAAGCTGGCCAGTACAAACGTGGAATTTTCGGACCTTTTGGTTCAAAACCTTTTGGTCCTATGGCTTCTAAGTTCAGGCCTATGCCTCCATTTTCAAGCTTAAATACCATACCTGAATATAGTATGAAGGATGAGATTTCCCGTAGAAAAAGAAGCATAGATGAGTCTACTGTAACAGAGCTTCGTTCAATTATGGGCACTGGTAAGCCAGAAACAAAAGATTTGGGACCTTCACCTCCATATCCCACTCTTGCTCCAATTTCTGAAGAACCAGAAGAAGATGTGAATGTACTGCTTAAAAAGATGGGAGGTCCAACAGCACCAAAACAATATTTACCAGCAATGTTTGGACCTTTTGGACCTGTGGTGGATCCATCTATGTTTATAGCAAAGAAAACTACCTTTTTGGATAATTTGTTTAAAAATATTGTCACTTCTACTCCAGCACCAAGTCCGATTGAAGTTCCAACAACGAAAAGTACCATTGTACCACCTGACTTTTGGTTACCATCATCTGTAATCCCTAATCCAACAGAGTACAATGATAAAGTATCAGAGTTCCTGGATAAATTGTTTGACACTTTAAAACTGAATAAAACTGCACTAACTAGTGATGACGATAGTGCAAATTTTAAAAACGATTTGGTGAGATCTATTGTATCTGATGGAAGTCATGCACAAATAAAAATAGCAAGATCCATTGAAGACCTCTCATCGATCAACGCTGCTAAAGATTCAATTGTTAGCAACATATTATCTGAATTGGGTGATTTAAAAAGCAACATGGTTACAACAATGAACGATTTGATTTCTTATGAAAAGTCTGCAACATCACTATCATCAAAGAAACCATTTAAACCTTTTAGCTCTGGTCCATGGGCAAAACCAACTATCGATGGAATGTTTTCTTTTCAGCAAAAGATGGGTGTTTTGAGTCAAGTATTTGATATGTTAACTGATTTACAGAAGAATATTACTTTGGCAGTTCAAAATATAACAAAAGCAAGAATGGCATCCACAGCTGCTCCCGGAGGAGCATTTAATGCCAATTATCCAATGACTGATAACATTCTTTCTTCCCCTAGTGGTTTGCCCATTAATATGACTCTATTGGATGCTATTAAACATAAATTAGATACATTAGATTATGGAGTGCCTCTTGCATACAATCCGAGTTATAGTAAATTCGGGCTACAGATGGCTCGATCACTGCCAAAAGATCCTGGCTCAGTTTGGGTTTCTTATCCTGAAGATGCAGGTATAAAGCGCGAAATTGTCAGTGGTGCTGAATCTTTTCTAAATGAGGGAAGCAGTCAAAAACAACAAGCACGTTCAGTTAAGATGCAAATGCATCAGGGATATCAGAGTTTGCCAGCTGGTTCTATAGAGTCTGTACAGGCAGGTGGAGGATCTACACGTGAACACCAAGGTGGAGGAATAAAGCTATATGTAAGCATTTAAATCAAAACAAAAGTTTCAAATTAAATATTTTTTGAATATATATATTCGTATATATATATTTGTATTCTATATTGTATATAATGAAAGCTAAATATGATAGTTAACAACAATTTGTATCATTGTAAAACAAATGATGGGTTGGCAAGATATCTTATGCAACATCATAACTTCATTTGTTTCCAGATACAAATGCCTGTATTGCCTAATATGCAGGTGCCTGTCTTTCAAAATAATAATTACCAAAACTAGGTATGTGTAATTTGAATACTGTGAATATTGTGAACATGTTCGTCTGTCACAGGATCCCAGCGATTACGAGGACTATTATAAGTGGGCCAACTGGATGGAATACCTGAGAAATGACAATAGAGGATACAGACATCACAATCATCATTAGATTACCGACCTAGCAGGAATATTTCTATCACTTGTAATTACAAACTCTCTATCTTTTAACTGATCATTTTTTTCGCATACTATATATAACGTGTACGTTTGATGATACCTTTCAATAAAGTATATTTTGCAAAATACATAGAGAACATAAAACCATGTACTGGGAAAGGCACAAGTTCAAAGAATTTTGCTACTTTAAAATATATAAGAAGAGTTACCTTGCAGATATATAATTTTTTATTAATATAATATACGCTATATATACAATTTCGTATGCGGTAAATGAAACGAAAAATATACGGTTAACAGTAATGAACTTAAAATGGTGAAAAAAATACGTACATTGATCAAGCAATCATCTGCGCACATGGACGCAATCCTGCATCAAGTGCGTTGCTTTGTTTCTCTGTAATCAGCAATGCATTGCACGCAGGGTAGCGTTAGTGTGTTAGGAAGCACCAGAATTAATAACATGCCTTGGTTTTTGGAAAAACAAAAGAAAAGATATATCATTCTCATGTCCTGAATGTTTCAGTTCAATTTTCCTATTTGGACTAATAGTTTACATATAACTACGCTTTCGCTATTTCTTATATAAAGTCATATAAAATTATGAAAATGGCAATACTGGTAAGTGTCGACGTTGGACATCTAATTTACTTCTTTTTGGTAGAAACTTCCAATTTTAATGATAGTAGTAACAAGTCATTGCACATATTTTTCATTTAATATTACATTTCAAACTTTGATATTTTACTGTGTTGATTATATCTTATATCAAGAAAAATTTTATCATCTGTCTTTTGTCACTCTGGATATAAGATGTTCCATTTGCTGATCGATTCTGAACACCATATAAAAGGACGCCAATACACTGCTTAATGTTACCAATAATCCCAAGCCTTCGAATATTAACTTCGGCGCGAAGATCTTCCAAACCATTAAATGTCGACAGTGAATTGTCGTAGCAAGCATGCTACCAAATGTCTATATGAAGTTATAAAAACTCATCAATAAAAATAGTTTTTAAACTTCAAATTATTTCTTTAACAGTGATTATTTATTTAGTTTATACTTAGTTTATATTGTTGAAACATTAGCAGATCTAAAATATCAAAAATGTTGCTTACTCTGATTCCATGAAGTAATACATATTTTCCTGCGACTGAGAAAATTGCAGCATGAAACACAGAATCTTGTTCAAACAGATGCAGTTCTCCTCTTTTCATGTTGTCTTTCGAAAATTTTATTTTAACTAACTTTGGAAATATAAGATAAAAAGTAAATGGTACAATAACTAATAGTGGTAATGTTGCACCTAGTATAATGTGCGATCCGAATGTGTTTATTCCTACAAATTATTACTTGTAGAAAGAGATTTAAAATTAATACAAACAAGATTATATATAGATACCTATTAAGATTGCTGGTAATAAATTTCCATAGAAATGTCCACCTGTTCCTACAAAAGCAGCATCCCAATGAATTGTAGGGAAAGTTGGTTGATGCCCAGTTCCATAAAAGAAATATTCTGCTATTAAGAACCAACACAATAGTATGGGAGTAGGTACTTCTACCAGTTCAGCTATTTATAAAATTATAACAATAAGAATGCAGTTTGTAATTTAAATCATTTACATATTATCTATAGGTTAAAGTACTTACATATACTATTAGCATTTTTGTATCTTTCTATTGCTGATAAGCCCAAAACAGAGGTACAACACATAAACATTAAGAAAGTACTAGGTGATAATATATCCCCTAACAATAAAGAATATAACAACATAAGAAATACACTTAATGAGACAAATGTGGCACTATACGCAGTACCCAAGCCATAAACAACTGGCGTTTGATCTACATCTATATTTTTTCGATAAATTGACTCCTTTATTTTCTCAAATAATCGAGGTACTACATTTTCATCTTGGTGTATGTTAATTAATTCCTTTTTCTTTGGTAGTAAAAATATACTGAGCGGACGATAGTATAATATAAAGATTGCAAACAGACTCAATGCATATACTATGTTAGGCAATGTGTTTACTTGCCAAGATAGTGCAAATTTTACTTTTACAAATTTTGGTAACCTTTGAAGGACCCAATAACAACCCATACAAACACCTATCACAACAGGACAGTATTGTCCTACTAAAACACTAGGAGAGAAACCAGAAAGGTTTCCACAATTTTGCAACCATAGTCTTATTATTGTAATGTGTAACGCAAGTATAATTAATGTAATGGCAAGTAAAATACGTTCTAAATTGTCCGATGTTATAGAACTTGCTTTACCAAATACAAACATAGAACATATATATTGTTGTTGCTCCTCTCTACAACGCCAGAAGTAATAAGATAATCTTATGGAAATGCATGCTATTAAGCTACTGGCTATTATAATTATCTTCAAGTTCGATTTTGTTTGTTGTTTTAAAAATGGCTTTGTTTTTCTTTCTGGATTTTCACCAGCATCTTTTTTCATTAGATTAAACATAATAAGCCAAAGAAGAGTAACAATTAAAAAAGATAATACATTATTTTCTTCAACAATATAGCTGTTAGAAAAGAGACTGCATATTGTTAAAAAAAGTACTAATCTTGTAATATAGATCAATTTTTTTATTTTTCTATAATCATACCAATTCAATGAAATAACATCCCAATTCTTAATAATTAATATTATTAATAATATTATAGATACTGTACCAGTGGCAAACAATGTAGTGTTTTTGAATTCTTCTAAAATATCAAAGAAAAACAAAAGGCACATTATTAACGCAGTAATTAAATTTGCTAAAATAGAACATTGTAGAAATGAAGACTCAAATATCTTATACATACGACTTTCTGGAATGCCTGTGATAAATAGATAAAAGAAAAACAAAGCACAAAACATCAAAAGTAGGCCTTTTGACATTAGACTAGAATCAAATTGAACCCATACTTCAGAACATGTATCTTTGAGCAATTTAAAGTAGTTCCGACTATTCACAATAAAAGAGTCAAATTCTTCAATAGTATTAATACTCTTAATTTGGTTAAATAGATAGTTATACATATTTTCCAAATTTTGAAGCTGTTCTTTAGAAAATAAGTAAGTATCTTCAGAATATACACTTATATATCTTTTTGTCTGTGCAATATTTCTCCACACTGAATGCAACAAATACCATAACTCATCTTTTAATTTCCCATTTCTTGATGAACTTGGAATTGAATCAAGTATAACAGATCCCAAGTTTGAAAATGGTATAGGTGTTCCAAGAATAGATGCCAATGTTGGAACAAGATCGATTTGGTTCACAGTATTGTTAGATGAATCATATTTTATCAAAGGAACCATAGAATAAACGAACATGGCAGCCTCAATTTCATTCTTGCTATCACCACCATGATCACCACTTTCTGTCATTCCATGATCACCAACAACAAAAAGTACTGTATCCTCCTCTAAGGAGTCAATGATATCTCTTATAAGACTATTTGTATCATTTAACTTTCTAGCCATCTCAGGATGATTAGCACCGTGTTTATGTCCGCAATGATCAATTCCAAGAACGTGTGCTATCAGGAGAGACCAATCTTTCTTCTTCATCTCAAAAAATATACGGTATCTAACATCTTTATCAACAGTGTCCAGATCCCAAACATTAAAAGATGGTGATGGAAATTGACGTTTAAATTTGCCAGGAAATAAATTAGTCCAGGTATCATCACCCATGAAAACTATACCTTCGGCAGTGCTTTGATCTACAATATTATCTTCGTTGATGCTTTCAGAGGCAAAATTAGATCCAATGTCAATGAAGGTTGGCAACGATCCTGTGGTAAGACCTTTTAATCGTTGCATGGTTGTTGTCGGAGGATCTGCTATGAACTTATACAAGCGTGAATTCATAGGTTGATTTTGCAACAATTCGTGAATTATCGGTAACTTATTGCGATAATAAGATGAGGTAGAATTATTATCATTATACCAATATGCAAAATCATATTTTAAAGCATCTACGACTAATAATACAACACGTGACTTTCTTTTGAGACATGTGGTTGCAGCGGCATCGGGATTCTGAAGAAGTTGCTTGACGTTACAATCAAAATCCGTGCAATGTTTACATTCAGCTCGTTCCGGTCTTGCAACGCGATTGAGCAAAAAGCCGCTTGTGAAAACCAACAAACCAGCTGCCATCAAATACGACATCCATCCTTGAAATATCAAATAATTCCATAGCTTGCTCATTTTTCCGTCGATCCGTTATTTGCTTGCGTTCTTCAAAAAAAATTTGATACTAGAGAAATTCCAACATAAACTTAACCTATTTTTCGATGTAAATTTGTTCTTCACCATTGTCACATTACTGTCACAATAACTAGTGAACATTTGTTTAGAAAAAATGTTGGATAAAGAATATTAAACGCATGACACGGTAAGTCGATGAGCCATATTTTTAGAAAAAGTATGTAAACTATAACATATTGATAAAACGAGTTGAAATATGTAACTTCGTGCTTATATGGCGCTAAATTTCAAGTATGTTATTGTGGCGCGACTATAACACGATTTGTAAATACTTTACTTCGAAGATCTGTTCTTATGCAATGCTGATAAAACAGTATTGTATCGTGGTATGATAAAATTATTGTTTCGGTTTTCAACAAATTTTTCAAAGTCAATATTGCATTCAAATTTAATCAGTTATTATTAGATTTATATTGTTCGTGAATCAAAATTTTATTAAATGTGCGATTTTCGAAACAATAAAATACATATGAAACAAATGGAAACAACAAATTAAATTTTATTATACATATAATTTTGTATTTGTTATTATTAATAATCTGTTAATAATATTATATTACCATCTAAATATACCCTTTATTAACAATAGAAATATTATATTATTTAATAATAATAATTTCTTACATTTCTCATTATTTTCTACTGTTTTACTAAAACTTGGTATTTATGATTGTAACCGCAACTATCGTAATTTTATTCTATACTAAATTTATAACACTAAATGAGGGTTCTACATATACAGTTAACCAGTCTAAAATAAGTCACACAAGTCATTATATGCATATCGAAACCTTATCATTAAAGATATTCAAACTTGGTTATATTCACATTATATGACGATATCATGAAAAATTTCAGTTAAAGTTATGAACAAATGGATCAAATTCTTCAGTGCTATAAATCTAATCGCTTTGGCAAATCAAATAGTCGGAAATAACCTTCTTAATATCGGAGATTTGAATTGTGATAAGAGTTTCGAACGATTATTTAAATGGAGATCTGTTACGTACGGTTTTCAAGAGGCCAAAGTCGTGAACAAACCGATTTTTCTACTCATCCATAAAATGCAATGCCCTTCTTGTCAAAAATTAAAACAGAAATTTTCTAATTCCGTACGATTGATGGATCTTAGCGATCGGTATGTATCGAAATACGTATATACGTGTATGAACATAAATATACATCATTACCGAAGCCTGTTCTAGAACCATGTCTGGAACTGATTAATATTAAGGTTATTACCATTAGATGACGCTACAGTGGCGTCAAATACTTTTTACACAACTAATCACAATCTTTCGTCGACCATTAATTAATATGAATTTTATTGGATCATCCCATAAGCAATGTGACTTTTTTTAGTTAAGTTTGGAATAATAAAAGTTATTATTATCGAAGTTTTATAAAAAAAAAAAAAATTAAAATAGAAAACTTAATAGGGAAAAATAGGCAATTGTAAAAAATATAGGAAAATTTATCATTGGTCAGTTGCTACAGCTAATTTTTTATTTTCATCTAGCATATGAAAACTAACGACCACATTCCATATAAAATGATACTTCATAGTATAATATTTATTACATATTATAGTATAGTATAAGTGTGTATATAAGTGTATAGTATATTTTATAGTATAGTATAGTATAGTATAGTATAGTATAGTATAAGTGCGTATATAAGTGTATAGTATATTTTATAGTATAGTATAGTATAGTATAGTATAAGTGTGTATATAAGTGTATAGTATATTTTATAGTATAGTATAGTATAGTATAAGTGTTTATAATACTTTAGCAAACATATTCTTAAAATAATCAGCCCTGTAGTTTATTTAATTATATTTTTAACGATTTTTACAGATTTGTGATGATAAAAGCGGAAATGGGACATGATGCAGCTTTAGACGATGAAAAATTTCAACCAGATGGGCAGTATGTGCCTAGAATATTATTCTTCACATCTAACGGTGACTTTATCGAGGAGGCATATAACAATCATGCAAATGCGGATAAGGAATATAAATTTTTTTATAAGAATCCTTCGGAGATTATAAATACTATGCTGTTGGTTTTGAAAAATTATTCTAAAGAGCCATTGCGAGTAATATTTCAATATGAGGAATTGTTGCATCTAGAAACTTGTGATATGGAAGATGATATTCTTGTTCCGACTCTCTTACATTAATAATGTAACATTAACCTTTGAAACATGTATGGCATGGAGCTATATATGTAATTTATCAGGTTTATAATAATCTTAACTTATAGTAGAAAACGTTAGATAATTTTTTTCTTACTAAAAATACTAAAAAAGAGATATAACTTAATTTAATTTTGTACTTATAGATAATATTGGAACTGGGAAGAAAGAAAAATGAAATTTCTCTTTTCCATTCACATTTCTCACCTTTCCTTTTTATTACTGAAAAAGATGAATTAAATAGCAAGGAAAGGTGTAATTAAATTAACGAGAGGAATGTCTTTTAAAGAACGCAGGTAGATAATAATAAATACGATACATATATTTATATATTGCATTTATTTCTCCAATTACAGAAATTTTCTTTTAGAGAACAGTACAATTTATTTCACTTGACTAAATGAAATTAAAAATCATTATTCTAATTCCATTTTTTATAAATATAAAAAATAAATAAATGAATTTATACAGATTCTGAAAATAAGGAAACAGTGAGAAGAATGAAGACAAACAACCAAAATAGATATCGTGAAACTTTTCTCTGAATGGATTAATATGTAACCAATCTGAATGCGAGCTTGCAGCAGGCGTAACCTTTTCAACACTGTTCCCAATGTTCGAGTCTGCGCCCATACATTAAACACCCATGCACATCAACCTATCACCAGCTCGTACCAGCAACCCTAACGGCGCTTGCGTTTGCAACTGTTTCCATATCGTGTAATGCTGCCGTATTGGTCGACACTGTCTCACTAAGGGTTGCTAACCACGCCCATTTCACCCTCTAGGAACATAGTGCGTTGATACATGCGTTTATCGTGCACGTGACTTTCTTAAAAACAACTGGTTTTCATTTCAACTATATTAGGTATAAATTACGTATTATTATTGATGATTAACTGCAAAATGTTTGAGTTGATAACAAGCGTGAAAAATAACTTCAAGCGTGTAACTTATACATTATATAATACTTCTTTGCAATAGATTGATTGACAGGAGATTTCTACTAAGTAGATATGTATATCTTAGAAACTATAACAAATTGGAGCAATATTTCAGTTTGCAAAGATTTGACACAATTGTGAAATTTTTTGGAGTGCCTGCTCTAATATTATAATAATACCATTTGCATAAAGTTTTTATTAGTGAGATGGAAGAAAATTGAAAATAAAACAATCTTGTCTTTCTGTTTGAATCAAAATTACTCAAGCATATCTGGGTTATAAATGACCACAATAATGTACATCAAAATATCAAATATTAAAATGTACATATATTTTACTTTTATTCGATATTGTATACTTCATCATTAATCATGTTCATTGCACTAAATATAACGTGCTAAACAAGATAAAGAACCTAAAAAGTAAGTTTCTACTTTACTGCAACAATACCAGTCGAGGATTAAAATTAAAGACCCAATATCGAGTCCAACTCGAGGATCGTAAAGGGTCTAAAGTATCCACATTACCATTATTCCCATGACCAACGTCTATTGGAAACAGACGTTAGATGTATTCGCGGTTGCACGAGCGCGATTCCTGGGGCAGAGAAACGGCACGTAGAGAAACGTGCACGCATATGGGTTATGTATGGATCTCGGTGTGTTCTGTGTTTGAAGGGTTGCAGATAATATATAGCCCGTTTCGGCGGAGAGAGCTTTTTAGCTTTGACCGTTTCATCCGGCGTCGGTCGGCCCCGTGTGCTATTGCGCCCCGTAATATCGACGATGCCTATATCCACGGTCCGTCACGTTTATTTTTTTTCCTCTCTTTCCCTTTTACCATCCTCTTCCTTCCTTTGGGACGGGCGACAGACCTCGGATTCGTTTGCAGTCCTGTGGCCCCACGTTTCTCGCTCTCTCTGCGGTCGGGGTTTTAAAAAATGAGCCAGGACATTATTTTTACGCGACCCTCCGCCTCCGCCTCCTCCTCCTCCCTTCCGGTTCAGCCGTGATTCGAGTGACCGGGGTCCAGTCCTCGTCGTCGTCGTTTCCGCCGGCGCAGCTTGCAATGTGCCGCATCAGCGAATGTGCAAAAATTCAAGGGAGAGAAATAGAGGTGGCGTTAGGGGAGGATTCGAGGCTGGCGAAGGGTGGGGAAACGAGGAAAACCGTTTCCGCGAAAGATGAAAATGGGAGAAAGTGAGAGAGAGAGAAGAGGGGGAGGAGAAAAAGTTGCGGCGAGGTGTGAAAGTGAGAGAAAAAGGGGAAGAGCGGCGGAGGGAGCGAGAGAGGGAAGGAAAAAGATTATATATCTCTCGTCTCTCACGTCCGTCCGTTCGTACAGTCGTTTTCAGGGTATGCATGTGGCCTCGCGGATATATCGGCGCCGTGGAAGCCATTTTCAATTCAATCTGTTAAAAGCACGTCAAAAAGTCATACGGTATTTCACCGGCGCGGTAGATCGCGGCGAGACCGCAGGCTTCATCCGGCGACGGTGCCGCGGTGAATGCCACCCGTGCCCTATGGATCTGTCGAAATATATGCCTCTACATACGCAGCTCTCCATCTGACACCGTTCTCTCTATATGTATATACTATTTTCCTATCTTTAATACAAACACCAACCATGGTTCTATGAATGCCGAGGGTATATGTTCTTATTGATTCTTCGTCTCTCTAGATATCCTCTTGTCTTTGTCTTTGGTGTTAAGCTTTTGTCGTTTAAACGTGGCTACTTTTCATCATATCGGTCATTAATGTATTTCTCGTGTCACGAGGGCTACCTTTTTTAAAAATAGGAATTAAACCCTTTGAGCGCTGTGGGCGCATATAGGTGTCTGGCGAAAGCTATCGGTGTGGACTAAGGACATATATATGCGCTTTCTGTAAGTGCCCGGCATGGGCTAAGGACGCATGTATGGGGTTTTCAATTTTTCCGAACACCTACGCAGAAGTGATACTATTACGTTTGTGTGAAATAAATATAAATGCATTCCTTACGGCAGTAAACAAATGCCAATAGTGGCTCGTTATCGTTGAAGTGGTCACCGCTTGTAAGAAAACTGTACATCTGGTTCTTTTAGTTTTCTCAAGCACTGAATTTTTCACACACAACTAAATTATTAACTTGTGTTATATTTACTAAATTTACTTTTCTCGTTTATTGTTTTCTACTTTATTACCCAAATTCTAGTTAACTGTAAATTTCAATGTTTATAATAAATAATTAAAAATAACTACAAAATAACGCTCTCGAATCATTTAATCTCGTGCGAAAGAATTACTATGACTTATTACGATTTGCGCTTTCAATAGTCAATCAACAGAGTTCAGTCTAACGAAGAAGTATTCCGTCCACAGCGATCGTCAGAGCTAGAAAGGGTTAAGAATTTTAGATTCTTTCGTTATTACAATCTAAGACTTCCTGGTATAAGGTTTAAATAGAAATTGTGTCGTGACATCTTACCAGCAGAATGATGCAGGTCTAACATCTACTAGCCTGTGTTTGTTCACTCTTCAGTAGGTAGGATTTCATTTAGATTATGTCCAAACCTTGTCTTCCTCATATTTTTTAAATCCCCCTATGTGTGTTCATCCTATATGTAAAAAGTTATATCAGAGGTATAGCAAGATAGATTGTGACTCTAAAAACTATGTATCGGTAATTATTTGAGCGATTTGAATTGCTTGAAATTTTGAAAAATGAAAAAATGTTTATAAAAACGTAGAATCCTTCCTTTTACCTAACACAGATATAGTGTTGCAACTGAAATAATACGATTTGTTTGTCTGTTGATGGCTTCCTCGTCGACAGATCGCAGACAATTCACCCACGCGAGTATCGCAGATTAAGATCAACCTGGTTTTGTACCTGTTCCTCTTCGCTCGTTTGACATAGCGACGCATGGTCTAATCTCTCTTATCCGATCAGAAACGATTTGATCAGCTGTTTCCTTGGTGTCGTTGATCTGTGCGATGTTGGCAAACACTGTAACTCGATACAGACGCGATTTTGATCTTAATCTCCTGTTTTCCCCAGTGTAAACAGCCGGAGGGAGCAGTGGGTAGTGTACAAAATACGTTCTTACTCGTGATACCTGCTACCGCCGATAAATCAGTTACATCTGGAAACATTCTAAGATCCTAGGGTAAGAATCGTGGGAGAGTCCTTAAAGGAGCTGTTATTCTTGATCTAGATGCCTGAGAGTATACTTTATATACTGTATCTTTTGATATTTTCTTCGTTCTCTGTTGACATAATTTTATATATGTTTCAATCTATATTTGTTCATACAAAGGAGTAAGGGGAAAACGTTAGCGATTTTAACATTAAAATATAAAGAGAATTTAAATTCCGCGTTTTCTTCCCTCATACTTCATACAGAAAGCAATCTTAGATTTAAAAAATATGTATATCCGAGGTAAATAATAAATCACAATGAAATGATATAAAACACTTAGAATACTAGATTCTCCCTATTATCGAAGGACTCAAAGTATCAATAAAGTTTGTTAAAATGTTTAAATAACAAATTTCGATTGAACAAATAAAATTCTTGAAACTCGAGAAATATTCTTTCAAGGTTACTTAATCTCTATGCATTATTAAATATTTGTTAATTATCTACATTTAAATATGGTTGAATATTGAGTAGCTGCATTTAATATTCGCGAGGGAAATTAATCAATACTTAGGATGTTTTTATTAGGCTGCAATTTGTAATAATTCGGGGATGCAGAAAATCGTGTACTCGGCTTATAATTGCATGGATCGCGTAAACGGCAGTGCACGAGGAGGGGTTGGCTGATACTTTAAAAGCAGGTGTGCATTACCATAGCTATTGGTTTATTGATTTATCCATCGGCGCGTACGTACGCTTTGAGTGGTTGATATGCCAGAGTAAAAAATGGTCCGTGTTGGTGTAGATCGACGGCATCGACGAATACCGTTTCGCGTTGCGGGCTTTTAATGTTGCTCAAACCATCATTGCGTTCTCACTAATGATGCACGAGCATGGATTAATCGGTTCGTAACCGCGCTGAAACGTGCCATTCACTGGAGAGCGCACGGTCAAACGCATTACTTTCGTTTTACCAATTTTCTATTCTGCCAACAATCCAACGATGAGGTATACTTGAAAATAAACGTATGTTTATGTCTTTACGTTATTTATCATTACGTCACTGTTTTACATGCAACACGTTGTACTACGCGTTGATATAATTATTGAAAAAAGAGAAAAGTATATCACATAGGCCTTAAATATAGATATTAAATATTAATTTATAAAATAACTAGATATGTATATCTATTGCACTTACTAGTTTATAGGTACGTATTGTAAACTACTTTTTTTAAATAATTTATAATTATCATAACACGATATCTTTGTAATGAGCTGCCACAAACAAGTAAAATTTTAGGTTACATTGCATCTCTTTTTCTTGCTATGTATTTCTGGACCGTATACATATAAAGGCGCTACGATGAAAGTTACATTGTTTACTTTTAGGTTAGAATCACTCGTATATATTATAAAAACTTACCTCATGAGAACAGTATACTTACTTACAATTAGTATAGTTAGGATATAAGGAATGTGTTTATGGTATTTATCTATGTTTCGCGGTTTTCGTGTAACACGTAGTGCTATTTGCATACTTTTAAAAGAACTAGAAAAAAGTGATACGAAAAAGAAAATATCAGAAGAATTCTAAATAGTTTCTAATGATATGTAATGTGAATTTGAGTATTGTATGTTCCTATTACGTGTAATGTGACACAAGCAGCCATAAGTACGAATAACCATTATTGAAATGCAAATACCGGTTTCTTCGAAACTACACCGATATAGTTACTTTCGTTCGCATGACTAAGTCAAAAGAGTAATAGTGCCATTGTGCGCGTTACGCGAGCCGAACGTGCATTGTTGTACGCAACGCCTGTAGACAGGCAGGAGTAGAGGTTAGGTAAGCAGAGAGATATACAGGATCTAAATCGCAGAATGCTTAATACATAGAATGCTTTTATTCGGTTCTCATTGCGAGGTAAATAACATCTGTACATTAGATCACTATAAAATCGGTCGCCATTCGTGAACGACAATAGGGCTTCCCCCCATTGAAACCTCATTGTAGAATATGATTCAAGAAAGGCTCGTCGCTATGACGTTGTGTGCCCGTGTGGTTTACAGAGAGTGGAACTCGATGGATCTGAAAAAGAAAGAAACGGAGAAGAAAAGCAAAAAAGGAAAGAGAAACAGGCGAAAAGAGATGGACTAACCGCGAGCAATCGTGACCGAGCGAATCGAGGTAAAAAAGGAAAAAGAGAAAGATAAAAATTTAAAAAAAGAAAGAAGTGGAGGAATAAGGAAAAAAAGGAGAAAAATAAAAAAAAGAAAGAGAAAGGATATATTCCTTCTACGAAAGGGACGAAGAAGGCGCGCACGGTTAAAAACAGTCCCGACGAAACAAAAGGCGGAGCATAGAGAGAAACGTCTGAGCATCGCTCGCATTGTATTTTACGTTGGAACGGGTTTTAAATAAAAGAGTAATGTGTTTGTCCGTTTTGCCTCTACCAGCATGATAGAAAATACACACGTCTGATACGCGCTTCTGTACGCATAGTTTATCGAGGGTGAGTAGGTAGGTGGGTACGTGGTTAGGTATGTCCCCCTTTCACCCCGAGCCAGATATAAACTCTTAACATCTTGGTGGAACAGCATGTTCGGCCAATCGGGTAGATGCGCGGGCGTGGCCGTGCCTAAGCGCGGCTTTGCGTTTGGCCGAAGCCCCGGGGTGGAACACTGTGGCACAGTGTTTTATTTCGCGCAACTGTGGAGGGGCTGTTAGTTTCTGCCCTATCCCTCCCTGGTAAATTCCTTCTCTCTTTCCCCTCTCGCTCTTTCTTTCTTCTTTTGCCTATTCATCTCTCTCCTAAACGTTCCACTTCGCTTTAACGTCGGTCTCTTTCGTGCTCATTCGTTTCTTTTCGTATTACTGTATTCCCACCCGAACGGTACCCCTCTCCTCTTCACTTTTCCACCTTCTTCCACGTTTTTCCTCTACACTTTCCGTTTCTATCTCTATCCATCTCTTCTCTCTTTCCCTCGTCTCGTTCTTCTCTGCCCTCTTGACTGCTTCCTGGTCCCCTCGCGACATTCTAAAAGTCCCCTCCCACCCCTCGATATTCCCTACTCCCCTCCTCCGCGTGAGCGCGCCCCCCACCTCCTTATTCGTCCGCCTTCAGCTCCCTCTTTGCTGCTGACACCATCACCGCCGCCGCTTCTCTGTCTCTCCACGCTACCTGAATCGACTCTCCCGGGATGCTGCAATTGTTGACAATGCCCAGAGAGTGAGAGAGAGTGCTGCGAGAGGAGTCGGGGCGATTCCGCATTTCGTACCCCGACACCCGTACGAGCGGTGGTGCCGCCGCTCTTCTCTGCCGGCGAACTTTCGGAAGTGTAGGCGCGTGCGCGTGCTATTAGAGCTATCTCTCTTCGCCCAACTGGTACACCGTTTCCTCCGTCTTTCTTCCTTCTTTCACTCTATTATATCCGTCTCTCTCTTTCTCGTCCTCTCGTTCCTCGTTTCGCTGTACGGTGCCGGTTCGAGAGTTTCTACCGAACAGCGTTAAATGTGATTTCTTCGGTTGAAGTAAGAAGAGCCCGTGTACCGCTTAACGCTGTGGGCCTCCTTTATCGACCAATGATTCAGTGTGGCCACTGACGCGGCCAAATATACGAGGTATACATATACAGTGTGCATATCCTGGAAACGATAAAATATATGTACTGATAGAAATATCGGTTGCGTGAGTTAATAAATCGGTTATGAGAAATACTCGGTAGTGAACGATTTTACGCGACGGGTGTTAGAATGGGAGCGACGCGTGTCAGTGCGAACTGGGCTTTATGCTCGGCCCAAAACGATTGTCCTCGGTGATCGAGCCTATTCTATTGTGAGTTTAATGACGATGCCTACTGATCCGTGATCCTTGTTGATTTTATCGCTCTTTCGTACAGTGGTCATTCACTGGTTTTGTTTTTTTTTGTTTTTTACGTTTTTCATTGATCACGTTGATTCGATTGTTGTTCTTTATATATTGAAACAATGTCGTTACCGCGGGGTGTCGGTCTTGGTGTCGACGTTGGTCAATTGATGCAACACCAGCAACAGCAGCAACAACATCACGTGCTACCAGCCGCGTTCTTCCTTCGTGCCAGTGCCGAGAGATATCAAAGGACACCGAAGTGTGCGAGATGCCGTAATCACGGCGTTGTTTCCGCGTTGAAGGGTCACAAACGGTACTGTCGTTGGCGGGACTGCGTGTGTGCTAAATGTACACTGATCGCTGAGAGACAACGGGTTATGGCTGCCCAGGTAAACTGTTGTTATAAAATCTTTGTCAAACAAGACGAATTATTGTTCGATTTCGATAACACCTGTGAGAATAATTGTTTGTTTGGATAACATAATGATTTGTAAGAACTGTTCAAATAGTGATGTACTAAGATTGATCAATGAGAAGAGTTCGTATAGTGGTACATATCTAGAAGCTCTAAAGAATGTGAGGTTAAATAAAACGTCGTGATACGGTTATCCTTGATTGTCAAGAAGTAATAATTTTCTTCCAAAAGATATTCTTTACTAATAAACAGTATAAATAAACGCAATTGTATATATTTTTCAATGGTTTGTCGTTAAATGGTCAAATATCTATTTCGAACATCGTTGTTCTTTAAACAGATATTACATCATATAATTATTTTATTTAGAATTTTACAATATAATCATATTTTAAATTCTATGCATTTTATGCAAGTTATATAAAGTGCAACATGATCATTATCTTACTAGTTGAAATTATATTTAGATGCTTTACGATCAAAATCTTTTTTTTAAAGATTAGCTATACTTGGATGCTTTAAGGACGATTGAATTTAAAAATGTTACCAGATGTCGCTAGTAAAAAATAAATAATGACAGGTTTATAACCAGTAATGATTCGATAATGTGTTAAAATAAATAGATAAAATTGTTATTGTAATAATTAAAGAATATGTACATATATGTGTACTTAGGTTAACTAAATCTTAATTCATTAGTGGAAACCAAGAAGTACCTGTAGCAATTGCGGTAGAAGTGTTAAAAGGGCGGCTTTTCATTTTACATCGTGTAATCAATCAAGGAAGCGTGAACTGATTCAATTGAGATCGGCACGAGGGTCTTTCGAAACATGTGATACTCTTCTCGTACTGTTTTACATGCTTTTGAACACGAATAGAAAATTAAACACTTGTACC
Source organism: Bombus affinis (assembly GCF_024516045.1). Lineage (NCBI taxonomy): Eukaryota > Metazoa > Arthropoda > Insecta > Hymenoptera > Apidae > Bombus > Bombus affinis. Next base: position 16,500,892 of record NC_066344.1, read on the forward strand.
ATTATTGGAACTCTAGAAATAATGATACTCTTAATCCTAGTCTTTAAAGTACGAGCGTCTCATTATATTTCTTCAAAGAGTCACGAATAATGTTTTGAATACGTAGTTTGATCACTTTGATCCTCGTTGGATCGTAACATTAAACCCACTCGAGGCCCTGAATCGAGGATCCTTATACCCTCTTATACAGGTTAGGTTATTTTAATACTCATATCGCTGCCTTTGTAACTAGATTAAGATAGTCAATATTGTAATAGGGAAGCTAAAAATGATAAGAACATCAACTGATTTCTCTATCTTTACCATTAAACTAATATTACTAGTGCCTTATAAGAAACAAGTTACCAGTGTTAATAAATTTTAGTGCATTAGAATAGTACAGTTTTTCAAGCAAATCTCTAAACTACAAGTTAACCCTCCATTAAATGTACAATTATAAATCGTACGTAAAAATGGTTATAATAGAAATCTTCATCTTACAATTTATAACTTGACAAACCCGTTTTATTGCGTAGAAGGGTGCAAATAACTTTTTCCTTTATCTTTTCGATATCTGATAACCAAAACTAACTAGGATTTATAAACCATACAATTCCATCAAAAACTCAAAAATAGCCATTTGAACCAATGAAAATTAAAATTCTCGTATTTTACCCACAACGAACATCCATCTCAGTTCTACACTCAAGAATGAGTATCCATAATTCAACTTAATCCTCAACTGATATCATTAGATCATATACGAACCGTAATAGTCTACATTAATTTATTCAATTTTAGATTACTATATTTTAATTTGTATTTCTAACTTGAGCGTTCTGACGTATGATCCAATGGTCGTTACTTGAAGGTTAAAGAAAAAGAAATCAAAACGTACTTTTTCCTAGCAATTTCAATTCCTGAACTGACAAAGAAACAATTCGCAGGTCGCGTTACGGAGGCAGCAGGCGCAGGAGGAAAGCGAAGCTCGCGAGTTGGGCCTGCAATTGCAGTACAATGCGGGCAGCTGCACCACCGCACCCGTGTTGCCTGGCGCAGCGAGTGCTACCACTCCAGCTGGCAGTCCGCCCCCGCACCCGGCCCATGTAGCGAGTCCTGCCGGCCTGGCAATTCCGGCGGCTGCGGCTGCTGCGGCGGCGGCCGCCGCTGCGCATATCCAAACGCAACTCCAACACCAACAGCCCGATTGCGGTCTCCTACAGCGGAAAAGACTCCCCCAAGACGAATATCGGCAGCCCAAGGTCGAGAAACAGGAGTCAATCACCGGTGGAATCGGCGGTGAGTGAAATTTTAGTTTGCAATTGCAATTACCGATATTGTACTCGAAATATGCAACGTTTCCTGTTATACATATACATATGTACAATATATCTTGATAGAAAATGGTGACATTAAGGAATCAATTTAGTGAGTCAGCTTGCGAGCGAGTTCAATTTTACTTGGAATTGCGGAATATCGTGAATGGAGGATGTAAGGTTTCTCGTGATGCACAACTTAATATTGGCGATATTTAGGAATCAATTACTAATAATATTATTAACGAGTGGAATTTTACCTTGGGATTATTGTAATTGGAAATATATGTTAATTACGTTGAGTACGCTGAAGCTACAAATTGTGGAATTTAGCTTTGGATTTGCGGAATGTTGTAATCGAAGGCTATAACATTTTTAATCACACATAACACGATATTGGCGATAAAGACATTGATCTCCAATAAAATTTCACATTAATGTAATTTCAGAGTTATTGCAACTGGGGAATATGTATAGTATAGTATGTATTCCACGCGTTACGTATTTTAACATTAATAATAACGATATGGAGGAATCGATCATTGATGGAATTCTATGCGATATCTATACAACATTCTGCACAGTTCTATACACAATACAAGATGTGCGTGATATATTTGTTTGGTAATACCAGCAAATATTTGCAATATTATCAACATCTAAATACTTGACACATTCATTCGTCCTTTCCCGCGCATAATACCAACGATCATTGAGACCAAACAGGTGGGTCATCGTCGAAATCGCGCGCGCGACGCGTTGGCCAGCCTCACGTAAATCAAGAGTGGCACGCACTTTTCGTTCCGATGGGAAGGTGAACAGCACACGCGTATGCACTTCACGGAGGGTGAGAATGAGCCTAGCAAGGAAAGAATGAAGTCTCGAGGAAGGAGCGAAGGGTCGTGTGCGCAGAGAATTAAAAAAAGATGAGAAAAAGAGAAGGAAGGGAAAGAGAGTGGGAGAAGGAAAAGGAAGAAAAAGCCGCCACTAACGAGTATACGAGACTTTAAGCTTTGAGTGGTATAATAAGGGGCCAGGAGTTTGGCCATTATTTACTTAACATTATGGTCTCTGGCCACTTGCCCTATTTAGTCGCGTATGTTCACGCACGTTCCTAATGGGCACTCGTACGCAACTCAACCGTGCTAAACGCATGCGCTCTATCTCTTTCTCTCTCTCTCCTTCTTCCTTTCTTCCTCTTTCTCTCGTCCTCTCACGCACGTTCTACCGTTGGTCGCGTGTCATATTTTTTGCTGCTCTTATCGCAGTTTGTGGAATTGTCGGAATAGCCATTGGTTACAAGAGCATAAAGACTAACTGACGTTGGTTGTCTGAGTCTTCTGTTTTTGTAATCTAGGGTTTAGGAAATTTGAGAATCTCGTCTTTTGACCTTTTACAGCTTTAAGAGCAATGGGATTATTAAGAAACTTTGGACAATGGTATTATCACTAGGAATATATATCTTTTCTGATATTTTCATAGTAAATATAGAAAATAGTAAAAACCTAATACACTAGAACTAGTGGAATAGATTGTAAATCTCTGCATATCTCTCTACATTCTATTCATTTTCTATATCGAATTTTCAATAAAATAATCCAATTTCCATAATCTGTTAATAACAAATATGTACAATACAGAAAATAATATAGCTGTTCTCTGGAATTTTTTCCAATAGACAAGAAATCACTTTTCAATGCTTTTCACAATCGTTTTTCCTGTCTCCTTCGACTTTCGCGAGGATCTTAAAATCATGGAGATGGAAACTTCGATTTCGCTCGGTTTCAATTACACCTACGCCTCCGTCCTTAGACTTGTTCGACACACAGGAGGTCTCTCATCCCTCTGTGAAAGGTAGAGAAGGGTCGCGCGAGTAATACACACAGGATATCTCCTCCTGGTTCGATCTTCGAAACAGAGTGCTTACAGTAGTGTGTACAGACGAGGCGCGTCTTCAGTCGAGAAGTTTAGCCGTAATTGAATTTCTCGGGCCAGTGCCTACCACCGCGGGGGATTCTCGACTGGTTTGTTGGTTGGTTCGATGGTCTCCTGTATTCTTGCTAGGTCGAAGATCCTGAGGTTGCCAAGAGAGGGTTCATGCACTCTCGCTCTCTTCCTAGTCGCTTTTCGAGAGGGTCTTCCACGATGATACCGTCTTGTACATCTTCCAGACGAGCTTCTGACCCTGAGTTTTGAATTTGAATGATCGAAATTGGTTTTTAAAGCTCGTGAGCTTCTTGCGTTTCGATTGATATCAAATCGTATACAAATCATAAACGGATATAATACGTTCAATTTTTCTTACTTTTCTCCCAAAATATTTTACACGTTACATTCTTGTACCGGGATACAAACCTCTGATTCTCTATAATTTGACTTTGAGACTAAATATACTAACTATAAATTAATGTATATTTATAATAATTTATAATAACAATTAAGTTAATCGTATTGTCCATGTTATATGCACGTATATTAAAATACTGTCCATGTTATATGTATGTATATTAAAATATACGAAATGCACGTGCAAAAGTATGTAAAATATTAAAAATATTGCATTGGTTATATGTAACATTACACTTAGTTCAAACGAAAACATCCGCAGTCTGATAATCACATTCTGAGAGAACGCTAAGTGAACGAGCAGTAACATAAATTTTAATACATTATTTCTTGCAAAGGATATGAAAATATTGAAATAATTCTATCAATATACTATTACTTATGCTACACATACACTGCCGGCTGTAAGTATTACATATTCTCCTTACTCTTATGGAAAAGCTTTAACGAATTTTACTTTATTTAGTCTTTCCCATGATAGGATACCTATGATATAAATAAATTCAGAAATTTACAATAAAGTAACTAAGAGCTAAAAGCAAATGAAAAATATTTACTCCGCACTACTCAGAAAGTATCCAATTATATTCATAGCCGTTTCTCCAATGATATCAAATTTGTTCTGCATATTCATAATTCGACTTACATGCTCGAATGTAAGTACTATATGTATATCATTAAAACGGGATAATATACTTTCACGGAGAGACGATTACTCGTAAAAGGAGGATGCGACGTAGATTTGGTCTTTCCAGGGAGGACTCCTCGAATGTTAGGTAGGATACGCTTTGTACCGGGTCGTACACACGCGAAATGGAAGAACGTTCCTTTTGTGTGTACGCGCGCGGTACACCCTTTATCCCCCGAAGGATCACTTGGTCTCTCCTTCGTCTAACCCCGGGGACCATTATCCAGCCAGTTTCTCACAGTAGAAGCTTCTTCGAGTGTCCAAGAAACTTTGTGAAAGACCAGTTCGCTTCCGTTCTTCCTCTTTCGTGGCTGCGGAGGACACCAGGAAATTATTTCACTCGACCGTGCAACGTTCGCCCTCGGCACCGATCTTCTCTAACCCTCCAGTGCTTCAGCTCTGCCTCGCTTCTTCTTCCTCCGATTTCTACCGGTGCAGTACGATGATATCGCGTTCAACAGAGTCTGTTTAAAGGGATCTTCTGTGGCGACGTCGAGGAAACTTTTTCCAGTTTTCCCTGTCATCGTTGGCTGGTCAAAGCGACGCGACGCCAGCATCTGTTGCCAAAGACAATGTTTGAGATTGTGATGCGCAGGGATGGTAGATTGGACGATGGCTGTGTTGCTGGTGGTTGATAACGTCAGTTGAGAAATATCTTTTATACAGATGGGAGATGGTTATGGTTTCTTGATATTACTGTTGATTGTTGGTTGGGAAGAATCTATCTATTAGGAGAACATATATAACATGATTAATAACATCGATATTGTTAAAATAATATGAATGTGAAATTGTACAAGTGACAAATTTTGCAAATTACCATTGATAGGATCAGATAGCAGCAACTGTCTAATACGATGAATAATTTCGTTGCAAGACAAAGTTGAAATATATTAACCGCAAATTAATAAATTACAAATCCTACTTAACGTTTTGTTTGATGACTTGGCTGCATCATTTCCGCCTACAATAACCTCTATGCAGTCCGTTATTTCTAACAACACGAGGCCTCTTAAGGGTCATAGTATAGCACAAGTCTCAGGTATTTGCAATTTGTACGGAGCCCTAGCAACGAGTTTGTCCACTCGTAGAAAGAATGACGAACGTGGCACGAATAATTACGAAGGCTTATCGCCGATAGAACGAAGGAGATGAAATCCACGATGGGGGCCGGCTACTTACGTTCCGGCGACGTGCCTGGTAACATTGTTTGCAAAGAGTCAGCACGGCTTCGCGGAACAGAAGAGCCCGGCCACGGACTATTCCTACCTATTTGCATAGGTGTAGCCGGTCCTACGAATGCACGTACACGTGCAACGCCGCCGTGGAAGCACGTTTCCCCGAGTGTGTTTGAACAAAACTCCTGCCAGTCGTCCCTCTTTTTATCAGACGTATACCAATGTTAGACAGTGATCCACGGATCCATGCTCTCGATCATGAACTTTCCTGGAAATCTTCGTTTCTGTACATGATTCTTCACGCTATATGACTCGTTATAACTTTTGTACGTTTTGGTATATTATAGTGTAGTGGTTTGTTAATCCATTAAGGGCCAGGAGCGGTGATATAACGTGTAAAAGGTTGTATTAACGTAACGTTATTAAGAACACGTAGATGAAGTAATAGTTACAAGTATATATGATATAAGTTGTAGTATTTCCAAGGTACTGAAGAGAGACGTTGCAGAAGAATTATGTATCTTGCCAATGAAAAGTAACGAAGACTAAAGGTTGAGGATAATTACTTATTTTAGAATATAAATGTTATAGCCATTAACATAACTATATGTTGAAAAATTGCGACTGAAATATACACAAGAAGATTAGGTAGATACACAGTCTAAATATAAGGTGGAATTAAGCAGATATAGCGTAGTCTAAATGTCAAGTAGAAATTAGGCGAATATATAATACAATCAGCCAGCTGCAAAATAGAGATACAAATATTGATAGCATTCGCGCGTACAGTAACGTAACAGTCTCTGTACATCCTATAAAAATTGTATTCTCATTAGAATGCAATGCAAAATATCATTGCAAAGTTAGTACGTCCTATGCTGATATACTGCCGGCTAAAGTATGAAATATATATTTAATATTTGTATTTTAATATTTCATATTGTATTGTAATATTTGTCGGATGATCGTCGTCTATAACCCACGAATCAACGTCGGATATTCTTGTTCGAGTAGCGAACCGAACGTATCGCGAACTCGCCAAATCCTTGATCTTTGCATCACAGGTTCCATTTCTTCGCGAACGTTTCGTCGACCAGAGGAATATTCACTCGCCGAGAGAAAGAGGTGAGAGGGTAGTAGCAAAGAAGAAGCTAGCCATGGAAATGGAATCAAAGTGTTTTATATTCAAGCTCGATGCTTTCCTCTCACTGCACCAGTCTCTGGATCGCTTTTCCAATTTAAAGATGTTAGTCGGAAGTCTTCACCGACCACCATCCTGCCGCTCTTCCGCTATATTCTTCTCCGTTTAACGTGGAAGAAGGAAGAAAGAAGGCGGCGGTGGTTAATCAAACGTGTGCTCTATCGTCGAAAGGGCTTCTTCTTCCTTTTGTTACATCTGCACTCCCGTCGAAGAACAGTTACGCGAGCCGCGCTCTTTTTAATTACGTTCAAAGGTATCGCTTATCGCGATCTTTTCATCGAACAAGGTTTTCAGAGAGAAATTGAGGCGGATCTTCGACCACGTGAAATTACAGCGCTGTGAACGATATTATACGACGGGGACCAAGCGTCCCTTTTTTAATTTCTTCCCTGTTCAATTATTTAATACAGACAATAATAACGATTAATAGTAATCACGTGAAATCAAGACGCCGTGGAAGATATTAGAGACTCGGATTGCTTCTTCTTTAGCCGGAGATCGGCTGTTTTCTTTCGTTCAGATGCGTATTTAACTGTATTAATTGGGCATGCTGAATATTATAATAATGACAATTAATAATGATTATAATATAGCGAGATTCAACTTCCAGCATTGCTTCGATGCATTTTACATACTTTGCGCGGGATTTTGTATGTAATTCATTCATTCGTTGCTACTGATTTTTTTTTTTTTTTAATCTTTGTTTATTAATTCCAGGTTTTTTACATATTTTTTTTACATGATTTTTTTCCACAATAAACGCTCAATTCTAATCGTAGGGTGGTACAGGCAAAAGTACCGATACGCAACAGCCATGCATTATTACATTTTTTTTTTTTCTAAGATTATTATCGTAACTTAAATTTAAGCCGCTGTTGCGCTGTGCTTATGTACGATATTTTAAATCTATGTCCTGAAAGCCTGGACGCTACTGAGATACGTATTTTTTGACTAGAGCTGCCTCACGTTGCGTTGATGGAATTATTTAAGTGACGTTACTAACGCGATTGTTACGATTTTGTCTTCTGTGCGCTTTTAAAAATTCATCAGACATTGGCTACGTAAGAATAGCAATGGCTATTTAAAATACAGTGATTAGAAAAAGTATTTGCACGCGTCCTTACTTTCGAACGAAGCATTTTTAAGCTACTTTTTAGAAGTTTCATCTCCACGATACAAAATTTTTCTAGCCGTATCGGAGCACTACTAAGTGATGCAAAATTGAATGTACTTGTTGCTTTATCAAGTTTCGGCTTCACAGCCGGGAAATCTTCTAACTTCTCCACAGTTGATTTAACACATACAAGGTTCGTAGAGCTAAGCCTATTATTATAGAAAAATATACAAGATCTGGTCGAATAAAATGTAAAAGCACGCGCGGCGTAATTTCTTATGGAAAAGTAGGAAAAAGATGTAGAGTAACGTTTTTTCATTCTCGGCCTAGGTTTCGAGAAAATCGAATTTGAAAATATTTAAGTCGGTATTTACAAATTTAATGAAACACGAGTATACTCGAACGTAACTAATTCCGGGCTAAGTAATCGACAGGAGGTGACTTTACGTGCGAAAATAAGTCGGAAATGTAGAATAACATTTTCTCATAAGCCGCTTTGTTTCCAAGAAAAATAAATTGGAAAATCTATCGTATGCATGTACTATGCCGATTCTTGATTAAACACGTTCAAACTCTATTTTCTTAAAAATGACGCATTAAACGGACAAATTTTATCTTACACTCTTTACTTATTTTCCTATTTCGAATAACGTCCTATTGATTATTTGACCTGTTAAATAAACCTGATTTTAAATAAATGCTTCCGTAGATTTCACCTTAAAAAAGTAATGCAAAACAAGGAAGGATTACATTTTTAGTCGATAAAAAGTTAACGATTCATTGTTGGAAGAGGTTATTACAAAACTTAAAAATTGCCAGAAAATAAAATTCGCAAACAGGAGAAATTAGAGGAACAAAATTGAAGAAATTCGGTTGATTTCAGTGTGGTATTTTTCAATGCAAGGTACCACAAAAGCTGGCATTTCTCGGGTCAAACGCGTGACTTCACTCTGACTCTTACGGATTCCATTTTTTCAGCAGAACTTTATGATAAATTTGCTTTTGATATTGTAGCTGGTATAAAGACGGGCATATATATTTTCCGATGAGACATGTAGCTTTTGCAGCTGTAGTTGGTCGACCAATATTCAAAGCTGCTTGCTGAATTGCACGTTCCTCGACAATTTGCTCGACACAATTGGAGCAAACATTTTAATCGAAATAGTTTTCTGTTATTTTTTAAATATAATACGTAGGAGTTCGAACACATAACGTCTATGAGGTGGAGAAATATTTCCTTATAATACTTTGTCCTTTTTCTTGTATTTTTTTTTTTTTAAGTCCACGCCGTCCACTTTCTCGTCGGTTTCCTCGCTCTAACGCCTCGTTTCTCTATTTCCATCGTGTTATCATCATAAATTTCACTAAGGAGCAATACGTCTCTTCTATCTCGTCACATCAATAGCATTATTTTGTCCTTATATCTTGCAATACACCGATCCTTTTCTAGTGAAGGTGTTTTTGTATCTCGAGGAACATCAAGTCTCTTTAGTCGCAAAGTACCAACAATATCTGTCTTAAAGTCACGTAGCTCGTTCTATGCTGGTGTATCAGTGTATACTCCAAACGCCTGGTGTAATAGGTCACGGCAGAGTCGCAGAACGATGCGAATTGTGGTCTTATATTTAGGATAATTTTGATCGTAATTTGTATCTTTTGATTTGACTGATTTGATAGATTCACTTTCGCGAAACTTTATTCCAAAAGGACTCGTTTCAGAAGGAATATACCGCTTCCAAGACTTCCCGATGGACGCAGTAAAGTAGGCAAAACAATTTGGAAAATATCCGATATACGCAGAGAAAACCCACGAAACAATTCGGGGAATAACCGATATACGCATCAACGTGAATAATCAAATAATCAAACTTTTTTTTACAAAACACACACTGGCTCAACTAGAAGCGTAAAGGAAACATACCACTAAACATCATTCGTATCACTTTCTATTAAAATTTACAGCTTTCATAGTAAATGGTAATTTTTTATTTCACACGACGAGTGTACATGTCGACCGCACGGAAATAAAGTTTGTGTATTCACGTCGAACGCAGTAAACTGATTAAATGCAGTCGGTAATTAGCCAAGTTCAAGTATACTTGATAAATTTACAAACTTGATTTTTTCCCATTTTATCGAAGACTGAGCCGAGGATGGACAAATTTTATTTTATATTATTTTCTTCTTTTTCCCTAAGGAATCACGTCGTGCTCGCTTTTTACGTGTTTTACGATCGGATCATGTATATATATGTCGGGTTTTCGTTAGGATTCCGGGCGCGTGATAATTCTTCGTTAGAATTAGCCATCGTGATGCACGGCAAAGATCGTATTTACACGTATAAATATGTCTTTACAAGGTTTAAGGAATAATCAGTTTAACGATTAATTAGTTTAACGAACAATAAGTTTAACGAATGCCTTTGACAATGTTCTTGGGTTCAATAACGAATCCACGGTCAACGGAAAACTCTTTGTACAATAGAATATATTTTGTAGCACGCAGACACGTTAGCTCAGGCGCTGGCTTACTTTCAGACTGACTGCCTAGACGATATCAGTAAACTCTCCAAGGTGATGGCAAAAATAAAAGACAGATACGGTCACATTAGTCAATTACATATTGATCGGCAATATCAACAAAATTCCAAGCGCCGTTACTAGGCAGTCCCGCGTAAAACCAACATTGCTCCTGGCCGGGGCTTGATTCTTAATACAGCGTGTCCCTCAACATCGGTACTTCTTCTGTTAGACATAACTTCATCCCGTGACCGTGGCTACGTTCGGCGACCAGTTATGTCACTTCGAGCCCAAGTATTGGGATCTTCTTCCCAAAGAAAGGCCGACATATATATGTCGAAGACGAAAGGAAACCGGAGCCTTTCCTATGAAATTTTGGGAAAATCCTCTAATACTTTAGCCTAAATTCTATCATAGCCGTAATTAAGCAATTTTTGTCGTTCAATCTGATTGTAATTGCTCGAGATTTGTGATGGTGAGATTGGGCTCGAGGTGACACAACCGGTCGCTGAACGCCACGGTCACGGGATGGACGTTTTGCCTGACGGAGGTGTGGAGTGGTTGTGGCTCTTCCTAGAACAGTGGTTGCGGCGGCATACGGCCTCAAGAACGGACCTAGCCACGTGTGATTTTACCTCGGAGGTCCGAATATAATGGGACACACGTTGTAGTAATAATCAAAATCCAGGCAGAGACTGTCTAACAACGGAGATTGGAACTTTCTCGATGTTTCTAACGAGTATTTAACAAACGAACGCAATTGTAAAGCGAGGCAAATCTTCGTCAGTCTATTATTCGCGCCTATTATTATCGCCTTGGAAAGTTACACATCGAGCAGTTTATACCGAGCACCCCAGCAATTGTATTTTGTGCTTAAAAGTATCCTACGCTTAGTGAAGAGTTATCCCGTTGACCGTGGATTCGTTATCGAGCCCAAGAACATTGTCAATTGCACCTTGCGTGTCTAACACCACGGTTGTTCGTTAAACTTTAATTGTTACGCGCCCTAAATTCTAACGATAATCCGACATATGTAGGCCCCCAACATGGGGGCCTTTCTTTTGGAATGTTTGGCAAGGACCCCGATACTTTAGTCCAGATTTTTATTATAGCTACAATTAAATAATAAAACTGAGGAATAGTTGTAATGTTCTAACCCGAGTATGGGTGCCCGAGGTTTATGACAGTGGGCTTGGGCTTGAAGCGACATAACGGGTCACTGAACGTAGCCACGGTCACGGGAGGGACCTGTACCTAACAGAGGTATGGAATAATTATACAGCTCTCCTTAAAAACGAAGATCGACCCGAGAGGTACGGAGAGGAGAAGGTTGAGTCACACCAGAATCGCGTATCACATCTAAATCCATTGTCATCGACACGTCGATCATCCAATCGTTATTACTCGTTACTCTCTGTAATAATCACATTGGTATCCGTAAATATCATCTATAGTACATCACAACGATGGCCAATTCACGTGAAGATTCATTATACGCCCCTAACTCTAATGATAACCCAACATATATATATATATGTCGGAGATGTAGAGACATCGGGCCTTTCTTTTGGAAGATTCCCCAATACTTGGGCTCGAGGTGACATAACTGGTCGCCGAACGTAGCCACGGTCACGGGATGAACGAAATGTCTTACAGAGGAGGTACCAGTGTTGAGGGATACGCTGTATAAACAATCGAGTCTTGATCAGGAGCAATGCTGGTTTACGTGGAACTGCCTAGCTACGGCGCTTGGCAATTTGTTGATATTCCCGATCGATATGTATTTGACATGTGTGACTGTATCTGTCTTTTATTTTGCAATCTCCTTGGAGAGTTTTCTGTCATTGACTTGGAGTGAGTCGGAAAGTATCCCAGCGTCGGAGTTACGTGTCTGCGTGTTACAAAATGTATTCCATTGTACAAAGAGTGTACCCGTTGACCGTGGATTCGTTATTGAGCCCAGGAACATTGTCAATAGCTTTTGTTATACTTATTAATTATTTCACGCCTAAAATTTCTAATGAAACCCGACATCAGAAGTGGGATTCGAACCCACGCCCACAAAGTATATACATCTATGTATAAAATTGAACGTACTTGGACCTGACTAATTGGTACCTGATTAAATGCAGCAATAAGTACAATGACGCGTCGATACTTTGTGTAGTCACTATATGCATGTAAAAGCTGAGGATAAATCAGAGGTTTCCACGGTGGAGGGTTTGCGGAGGGAAAGCGCGAGATGGCGGAAATCGGGTTGGAAGGGTGGAAGAAGGAGCACGAGGAGGTGAAAAAGAAGAGAATCAGAGGTGGAAGCGTGGCCTCCCCCGTGGCCCTGTTGGCGTTCAGCAACCGTTTACGAGGCATAAACGCCGAAACAAAAGGCGGCTGGGCGCGAAACAATTAAAAACGTTACGCCCGATCGCTCTCCACCGGTTCACCCTTACCACCACCCCCACCCTATTCTTTCTTTCTTTCTTCTTTTTTTGTGTCTCTCCGCCCCTCACCGCTTATATTCACGATCATTCTCTCTCATTCTATCTAGTTCTGTCTCCGTTATTTTTTCGCTTGGTGGCTTGTCGCGAGGCTCTTTAACCACCCCTATAGCCATCGAATCGAGAATGAAAAAGGGACCAGGAGGGGGTGGAACGTGTATAGGCATCCCTTTCTAACTTTGGGTGCGGAGCAGCCGGTTTTTGCACCCCTTTCGCCGGCGAAACACGAAAACACACGGACGGATAAACCCCGACGCCCACACGTCCCAACGTGGAAACAAAAGGGGAATCGCGACGATTTAATGACTGATCGGGCTGTTGCTCGCTGTGTCGCTTAACTCGGCTCTCTGCCATATACCAAGATGTTATGTATCATGGTTTTCCTTCTTTTCCTTCGTCGTATGTTATGTGGTTCTTACGTGCATCGTGCTTCCCGTTAGTTTGTCTTTCTTTCCATTTTAGCTTTCGTCTTTCGCGTTGTTCTTTAGTAAAGTAGTTTCTTTCCCGTGATGCTTCTCTCTGGTTTTATATGCAAAAGGCTGAAATATATAGAAAGTGTTGTTAAAATTAAAATACATCGAGCACTAGAAACAGATATTCAAAGACGCAGTATCTGTTATTTATATATGAATTAATATATATCAATAATTCATAAACATAATTTTCGTACCAAATCATATAGAAGAATCTAGTGTAATTTAGCTCTTTTCTTCCTCTTTTCTAACCAATTAGAATCTATTGGATTGGCAAATAAGTGCTTGCGGATTTTGTCATTAGGTGGTATTGACAAAATCCGTAATCACTTAGTTGCCAACCCAATATTCCTCCAGTTCGCCTTATCTTCTTATTTTTCTTACGTCCGTATTCCTTCCAAGATTCTTTTTCCAAAATTTGAAGTACTTATCAAACACTAAATCAAACATCATCGTAAACCGCTATCAGCATCAAACAACGCTATCACTTGAAACTATAAAAAAACATCAGCAAACCTCAAACACTCAGTTATATGGTGCAATGACATTCCACGTAAAATCTAGTCGGGGAACGCTCATTCATGCCAAACGCGATGAGGACCAGGCATCAGAGAATCAGATCCAGCAGCAGCTGGATGTAGTAAAATACAGCTCTCGTTCCTTCTTTCCTATCGACGAATAAAAACCAGAGTAGAAAAGGGGTGGGGACGTGTGGATGGTTAAAAAGCGGGTGAAAACATTCCTGGGCCGATCGCCGTGAGATTAATTAATCGGATGCGACGGGGAGTCGCGTTGAAAAAAAGACGTTTGGTCGGCGAGAGCTTCGTAATACATTCCAGTTACCGAGGCAGCCAGTGGATGGCGAAGTAAATCGGGTGCGGTGCAGCGTGCATCGTGCACGCGCCGGAAGAACGAGCGACGAACGTGAAAAGGACTTCTCATTATTACGTATCGATACGCCCGGAAAATAGCAGAGGCCCGGCGATCCGTGGCCTCGCCGCGACAAAAATCAACGCGGGGAAATCGGCGCGGTTCGAGGGCCGAGCCGAAGAAAGGCAAGTATTGAGAGCGTGAGGAAAGCGGCCCGAGATAAAGAGGGTGGATGAGACGAAGAAGAAGAAAAAGAAGAAAAGCTGGAGAGTGAAGTAGAGGGGGGTTGGAGAGAGTAATGTGTGCCGGGGAAAAGAGGAAAAGGGCCGAATTAGGTTAGGTCCGCATTGGTGATGGGGCTAGGTTCACATCGGAATGACAATTATATTTCGATGGATATCCTGTTTTTAGGTACTTGGTTTTCGTGTTCGATATACATATGTGTATTTTGGTTGAAATATTTGGTTTAGTATTCAGTTAGTATTTCAAATTTTGGACAAACTTTCGAAAGTGATACAAATATGGAGAATAAGGAGAAAAGGGAAACTGAAAGGAGTAGATTGTAATTGATTAGAAAGAACAGACAAGGCAGTGAATTAGGTTAGGTTTGCATTGGGAATATGTGGGAATTGTCATGAGAATTATATTTCGATCAATATTTTGTTTTTAATGTTCGATATACATATTTGAAGCCAATATTCGATTAGTGTGTGAAATTTTGGAGAAAAATCTTGGATGGTATACAAATGTGAAGAATAATAATAACAAGAAAACTAGTAGGAATAGGTTATAATTGTACAGAAAAGAAGAAAAAGTGTCGAATTAGGTTAGATTCGCATGACATGTGTGGAGTTCCAATGAAAATTATATTTCGATGAATATTTTGTCTGTGGATATTTGTTTTTAGTGTTCGATATACGTATTTCAGCTCAATATTCAATTAGTGTTTCAAATTTTGGGGAACGATCTTGGGAGGTGTACAAACGTTAAGAATAATAATAACAAGAAAACTAGTAGGAATAGGTTATAATTGTACAGAAAAGAAGAAAAAGTGTCGAATTAGGTTAGATCCGCATGACATGTGTGGAGTTCCAATGAAAATTATATTTCGATGAATATTTTGCCTGTGGATATTTGTTTTTAGTGTTCGATATACGTATTTAAGCTTAATATTCGATTAGTGTATGAAATTTTGGAGAAAAATCTTGGATGGTATACAAACGTGAAGAATAATAATAACAAGAAAACTAGTAGGAATAGGTTATAATTGTACAGAAAAAAGAAAAAGTGTCGAATTAGGTTAGATTCGCATGACATGTGTGGAGTTCTAATAAAAATTATATTTCGATGAATATTTTGCCTGTGGATATTTGTTTTTAGTGTTCGATATACGTATTTGAGCTCAATATTCGATTAATGTTTTAAATCTTGGGAGGAGTAGAAACGTAAAGAATAAGAAGGAAAGGAAACTCGGAAGGAGTAGATTGTAATCGATTAGAAAAAACAGAAAGAAAGTGAATTAGGTTAGGTTTGCATTAGGAATATGTGGGAATTGGAATGAGAATTATATTTCGATGGATATCCTGTTTTTAAATATAATAAAGCATCCGAATCAGTTGAGACTGAGGTAGTTTGGAAAATCGAATTACCCAGCTGATAGTTGTAGAAATTAATCCTAAAATTACTTATTGAATACAGAAGTATTACTGCTGCAGTTTAAAATTTATTGTGTACCACGCAAAATATTAATTCATTTTTGAATAAATGCTTTGAAATAACGATATACGTACATCTATTACATACTTATCTAGATATAGCTTTTCACACGAATAAGAAGAACAAATATATACAATACATAATAATTATATACATTAATATCAAGAAAGTCTATTTTTTAAAGCAATCTGTCCGGTTACAAGAACTTATGGCGATATCGACGATGAAACATGAATTGATTTCACGATCAAATACCGATTCGCATAATTGATAACTCGGATAATCGAGGTTCCGATAATATAATTGACGCTATACCGTATTTAATTTTAGTCTCCGACGTATGTATCTTGATTCAGTATACGTTCGGTGTTCCAAATTTTGGTAAACGAATCTTCGCAGGAATACAAACGCGAAGCATAAGAAGAACAGAAGAATTGGGCAAAGTAGATCGTAAATGATTAGAAAAAATAGGGCGGGAGGTAAATTAAATTACGTATAAAAATAAACTTTCACATTAAACTGTATTTCAACAGGCATTCTATTTCAGATATTTGCCTTTAGCGTTCCCGTTGTTGGTTGAGAAATTTCGTTCGGTGTCTCCAAATTGTCCGAATGATTTCCAACCAAGACCATAGTGTCTTTCTATCAGCAAATTCGACTACCTTAAATTCAAAGAAACTACAACACAAAGGAATCGTTAATACGCGATTCTCTTTTCGATTTTATGATTCTTGAAACCTTGAAAGCCATTTTGTTTGCCGAGACGAGAGCAAGGATTAAACTTCTTATCTTCTTGAAGTTGGTTCAAAACTTGAATCTTCGAATCTGCCATATTATCTCGCGGTGTAACTCGCTGAAAGAGAACACAGAGAAAGGACAAAGCTCGCTGGTCCCCGAAGTCGCGAACAGCCGGTTACTTTACGATCTTCCGAACAATAGGAAATGATAATTCATAGTGGATGCTTCCTACGACCCTCGAATTACCCGGGGGTGTTCACAGGGGCCAAAGGCTGCGAAGTCCGCGGCACTACCGTGCAGTTATATAGCATCGACCAACACTGCTCGTGATAACTGTAACGCCTCGAAGGGTTATTTATTGCGTCGATTCGAACGTGCAACCCCTTTTTCCACACTCGCTGGGAATAGACAATAACGATGTGTCATCGTTTTTCCTCTCTTTTTCGTTCGTTTCCCTTTACCCTTTCTTCGTGCTGCATCGTGAATTTTTCAGGAAAAATGGCTATTTCCAGGTGCAAACGGCATCGAAATATCGTAGTAAGGATTGAATAGACATACTAAGTTCGTTTCTGTTGGATAAATGCATTAAATACTCGCCGAAATATCGCGATATCTTTTGTTTCTCGGAATCGCTTTTGTTGAAAATCGATATCCCTACTTTGTAAGTGGATACTGTAACGTTTACAATTTTGAACGATCGTGAGAAACCACTCGTTAGAGGTAATATTATACTTAGACTACGCAGATTCGTATTCTTACGAATGTAACTAAAAAACAAAAAAAAAGAAGAAAGAAACAGAACTCTAAATATTACAACGAGAGTATCTTATCTTTGTTTATTATTCGTAATTCGTAATCCTCTTGCCTTGCAGCTTAAGGATGACTTTCAGTTACATCGCACATCAGTAGTATAACAAGAGTGTATTCTAGGTACATGTATATTTTTACATATTCTACACATAGCATGTATTTTTGCATTTCTTAATTTCTCATAAATATATACACACCGATAATTATATAATTTAATTATAATAAGCTATCGGTCCGGTTTTGGCCTTTACTTATTGGTCCGGCACTTCATACGTGTAATCTCTTTCAACAATATTTAAACACTATTTTCTGAATTTTCATCGACTCGGTAAACGCTCCGTGGTTCATGAAACAACACCGATCGTCGCACAGCAAAGTCGCGATGATTCTGACACGTCGCAAAACGAAAAGAGAAGACATCACTCGTAGCAGAGATCGTATTGCTTTGTTATGTATACCGTGGCAGCGATCATAAACGAAACATGATCGTAGCGAAGAAGGTCACTCGTGCGAATATCCCTAAATTTTCTCTTGTTTATATTTTTGGCCCCATATCGTAGCGATACACACTCTAAATTCTTCCCAAAGTCACATACCTAGACCGTACTCGAGAAATGCTCTTCGCAATGTTGAGAATTCGCAAAAATTCGTTCAATGGTTCTTAAGACTAGCCCGAGCGTACGAACACTCAGAGCACCATCAGCAATCGATAATATCGTCAATATTTCAAGATTCTCAATGAAAATGCAGTTGCTCGATAAATATTGACGATATCGTATTGACGATATATATTGATCCTTTTAGTTGGAAGCTTGAGATATTAACAATAAATATGGATAGTCTGAGGGCACCGTTACTGGCAATTTTATTTTCTACTACGCACAGGAGATGATTATTTAATATACAGGGTGGTTGGTAACTGGTGGTACAAGTGGAAAGGGGGTGAAAAAAGGAGTCGAAAATATAGAATACACATTTTTCGTTTGAGGCTTTGTTTTCGAGAAAATCGACTTTGAATTTGCGCTCGGTACGCGTGCACTTGAAAGAAAAGATTATTGTAGCCTTTCATACTTTAAAACAATCGAATACGTTAGAAAGTGTTCATAGAAATTTAATTGGAAGAGCAGAAGTATGTGTTGGGCAGAATGGGCAACATTTTCAGCAATTTTTGTAATAATAAACTTTGTGATTACTTCATATTATTTCATTATGTATCCCTAATTTTCCGTTACGGCAAAAACAAACTTAAACTGCGATAATATCCATCGAGACAACGATCCACAGTGAGATCCGTTATAACGAGACGCGATAAAGTGCACGCGTACCGAGCCAAAATTCAAAGTCGATTTTCTCGAAAACAAAGCCTCAAACGAAAAATTTTTATTCTATATTTTCGACTTCTTTTTTCGCGTAGAATCACTCCCTTTCCGCTTGTACCTCCAGTTACCAATCACCCCGTATAAGCTTCGTTATTCCATTACCACTATCGATCTAATATTTTAACTTTTATGGTACGTGACAACAACTTTTCCCAAAATTCCTTCCGTTTACATTTTCTTTCGCAACAGTTGTCCTTTTTCTTTTCCAAATTTCACAGTTGGGGAATTTAGAAGTATCGCAAATAATTACGAGAAATGTTGTACACGACTATAGACGATGCGTTGTATAGAGAGACACATGTGCACGTAGGTACATTCTTAGATAGCAGTACGTCCGCGATTAATTAGACATCCCTATAGCGTACAAGTCCGTAGACACTCTTGACCGATGACAAGACGCGCTCTCGAAGCAGATACACACAGCGGGCTGGATCGTGTGAGCACACGATTCGCGTTGTTGTAGGTCTACGCCCTAAACCCGGGACCGCGGCGTATCACCGTACGGTGGAGACAGACGCGGACAATGGAATCATGCGAGGACAATGCCGAATAATTTAGAATGGCATATAGATATCGGGAGCTTCCGGCCTACGGCGCCGCTGCATAATAGAGAATAGGAGTAATAGGACACAGGCTGCAGGGCAACTGTGGAGGACACGAAACATCCCTATAAATTTCGCTTAGGCCGGGTCGACAAAGACGACAAAGACGATACCAGCCAATCTTTTTCGATACAATCGTTTCTTGTCGACCACATTGCGTAGAAACATAACTTTATACCTTTGGCGTGATATTTTCATCATATGCCACTTGGATAAGTTTAAATATAATTTATGACGCGTACACTTATTGGCTAGTTCGTTAAAATCCTCGTGCATATCTTGTGCATCGGAGTAATTTAACTTAATTTAAGTTGATACAAAAGTTAAGATCATTCGCATTTACATAGAAGTAGCATAGCCTCGTTGAGCGTGTCAAACAGATCTTTCATGAATATAACGAAGAATAACGGACCAAGCTGGGAATATTCGAAATGCACCAGATGCGATTAAGAGTTAAATTAGACCTGCAACGACACACGAAGCTTTCTACATCTCCATTAATAAAACATAGCTACGTATCTGACTTAATAAAAGCTCAATTTGTTAAACGGAATCCACCATGAAACAAGATACATGTTCGCCATTTTCTACTCTCATGAACCTCATCCTCCTTACATATTCGCAATCTCCAACATGGTAGATATATTCCATTCATGCACGAATTCGTAATAAATCTTTTGGAGGGGTCGTGCCGTGAGTTTGTCGACGTCGAAACGAGTTTTATTAACTTCCTCGGTCCTCGTCCCACAAAGCACACCGGTGATACGTTACACCTTGGCGATGGCGATACAACGAAGAAGTTAGGCATTTCTCGCTCGTGTGCGTTCGACAACAGAAGAGATTACAATAAATTGCATTCACCCTTCTCGAAATACAAGACGACCATTGATACGGGGATGTCGAATGAAATTTGAAGAGATTTCGGCTCACGATACTGTTCCCTTTTCTTCTTTCTCTTATTTCATTTTTTCTTTTTTATCCTTCTTCCCTTCTTTCCTATTTGGATTAGCGTCGTCGTCGTGTTTCTGGGCGTCACCTATCGCGATATTGTCTCCGTTTTCGCACCTTCCCCTATGCTTGGAGATCAAAATCGCTAGTAAGGTTCTAGTGGACACAGTGGATACCTGAGTGATCCTTTCATCATTCATCTCGTTGGTGGCGAATCGTTGGAATGTAGAGGAAGCAACTTCGAAATTTGTAATCCGATTCTACGACAGATATTATCGCTATCCTTCGTTCGTTCCTTAAACGTTACAGAAATTGGATGGTTAAATAAAATATGATTTACGTTGTCTTTGTATTCAATTTCTCCATATAATTAATATACAGTAGCCACAAAGTGTATTTGCACATACCTTTATTTTCCAATGAAACATTGAACCTAATTAATGGAAGCTAATTAATTACCAGACTGCGGATCTTTATGCGCATATGAAAAATTTATAAATTCACCTAATGAATATGAATATAAAAGATATCTGCTGTACAGTAGTCATTATAAAATTTACGCATCTCGTAATAAATCTCTATGTAGGTTTTATATCTCTAATTATCTGCATAAAAATACACGTTTGCGTAAAAATCCGAGGCCTAGTAATTACAACGTATAAATGCTATAATAGATACAATGCTGTGCGAATAGGTACTTTCTGTAGTTACAATAAAGTTGCTATTGGAATAAGGATGGTCTAACTTTCAATTACTCGCATTATAAACGTTCCTTTCCTTTTACTCCTTGTGAAACGTGACTTGCGAATACACCCACGCCATCATCGGAGACCTCCCTTGGTTTCAAGGACACGCGAAACACGCACATTGTTACGCCAGCTACGTTGAAAAGGAGGCAGGAAGACAGCCAACGTGAAGTCGCCCCCATGACGTCTAGCGCGCGAGGGTGGATCTCGCTGTTGGAGGCTGTGGGGTCACCGTGGAAGAATGATATTTTAATAACTGTCTGGTAATCCTTCCGACGACAATGCCGTGTTCATGATACCACGCGGGTAAAAGCTTCTTCAGCGTGGAATTTTCTATTGGTCGCAGCCAGCGGCTACATTAACACCAGCGGCGGCGATATTGCATTCCTTTCCCCTGACGACGTCGATCGTCATTAATATCATTTTCAACAACGTTGGAATTCGTGCCGGAGAGTCACGTGCTCGATCGATACCACCCCGTGAATTATTGGTCGGTTCTTCCGCTTTTCATTTGTTCAGAAGCGCGACTTATTTGTCATTGTATTATTAGACTGCCACCAAATGGTACTTTCCATTAGAATGCTGAACTGAAAAATAACAATTAATCGTGAATTTTTATTCTACTAAAAAAATACTATACTATACTATATAAATACTATTCTATAAATACTATAATACTATATAAAATACTATAAATACTATATAATACTATACTATATAATATAATTCTAATGACATAATAGATATAAAGGATGAAAGTACCAGATGCTTGGTGAGTTATTTGTATAATAGGAAGTATAGAAATATATATTTGTATAATACTACACTATACTATATAAATACTATACTATAAATACTATATAATACTATACTATATAATATAATTCTAATGACATAATAGATATAAAGGATGAAAGTATCAGATGCTTGGTGAGTTATTTGTATAATAGGAAGTATAGAAATATATATTTGTATAATACTACACTATACTATATAAATACTATACTATAAATACTATATAATACTATACTATATAATATAATTCTAATGACATAATAGATATAAAGAATGAAAGTACCAGATGTTTGGTGAGTTATTTGTATAATAGGAAGAATTAGAAATACCTATAAGGAACGATTATATATTAAGGAATTTTGTTTTAGTAATACAATACTTTGGAAATCATTAACTGATCAAACTCCTCTTTTCTTACTTTTTGATATAAAAATCCCATCGTGTAACGATTAATTATTCGACCGAAGAGCCGAACCATCTAAAGGAAACTTTATCTGTCTATTTGCAATTATTTATAAAATAAATAAAAATTGTTCGATACGTAATCTCTGATATATCCTGCCAAATATAATAAAGTAGCAATAATTTTATAATTCGTAAATCGATCATATTTATTATTAAACGTATGTAAAAGTTTTAGTCCCCTTTTCAATTTTCTTTTATTTATACGTAAATTCATTCATCGTTACCAATCCATCGTGAAGCTGGTGTTTCAGATAGATTGATATCAAGAAAACAATTGCACAGAAAGGCGGTAAATTATATCCATTAAAAGTATGTAATTGCACGTGAATGCTTGAAGAAAAGACTAAAACTTTTGCATACTATAATATAATATACTATATGTAAAATTTGCCAATATAATAAAATAGCAATACCAAATCAATAGCAAATTCAGATACTCTTATGTTCGTTTCAAATATATAACATAACAGACCCGTTATTTCAAACTTATTGGAGCAAATTATCGTCGAACGTTCTACCGTACTTCAATTTGCTTGTACACGTGTACAGTACAGTGTACAGACGTCTAGTTGAAGAGGATTGGAGAGACTCGCGGTGACTTCAACGCGGTCAATCTTGGCTCTTTAAAAATTTCTTCGATCCGTCGTTACCGAACCGCTCGAAACTTGTATTTCTGCAGGAGTGATTGAGTTTAAGCGAAACGGAAAACTATAATCCGACTCGTTTATTTCTCGCACGACGGTCGTTACGGGTCTCGTTACCGCAGAATACTGGCCAAGTATTGGAAACTATTATCGACGACCTTCGACGGACTTTCCCAACATTCTCCTCCCTTTCTCTTTGACTTCCTTTTTATACCTTGAAAAAATAAATAAGGAAGTTTGTAGGCATTTCGAGAACTTCTAACAAATTTGAGATGCTTTGGCATAATCAATTTCTGATTTTTATAATGAAATGGAAATACGTAAACCTGGAAAAATATAAAGTATGCAGAAGTATGATGGTACAAAATGTAACGTATCTAGTATAAGAGAACAATGTGAGATCATCAAGATACTTAGCATTATGTGCTTTCTTAGGAGTGAAATTATTATTATTATTAATAATTTAATAATTTAACGATGACATTGTATGGAAAATTTAACCTAGGAAGGAGGGAAAATCACGTATTAATCAATTAGTTGATGGTATCTATAATTTAATTTTAAACTTACGTATAGTTTCTGTAATATTGAAAAAATATCTATCAATATTACAGAAATATTGAACAAGTTCTTCTTTAATATTTTGTTAAACGTTCCTTTGATATTCTTTTTGATATCAGTATTATGTCCATTTTGAATAAGTATCATCTCAAATATCCGAATGAAAGGCAGCTACCTTGAAAAAAGCATGCAGTTACCCTCAGACAAATTTCTCACAAGTGTACCTTTACCGGGGAACATCGTACCGCGATCAGGAACCTTCAAAACCATCGTCACAGACAACTATACCGCGTGAATAGCGAAAAAGCAGCGATTCTTTCCATTCACGAACGCTCGACGAACCCATCTGTTCCCCCCATTGCGTTGGCCAGCTTCTTTCTTTTAATCCCTGTTTCATTAATAGTTCCCTAGTAATTCGAGCCCACTTCAGTTTCGTTCACCTCGAATTACCACCGACGGATTCCACAGTAACTTCCGTCGAGAGTGATTCCCGGAATAGACGCCCTGTGATCTCACTTTTTCTCCTTTTTCTCCATTGGAGGAGATTGCAATTGCCAAACTGTTACTTAATTCTCTTACATAACCTAAAAAAGCACAGTTTGAATTTTTATAACTGACAGGATCAAACATTGATGGCGCAATATGATTTTATTTTTATGATTGATTTATATGATTTTGATCTTATAGGGTGATTGATTTTGATTTATGTGATTGGTTTAGTATATTTTCTTAGAGGATACGTGATGTGCCAGAATAATCTGTCGCTATAAAGTGACAGACACCTTGACGCTGAACTTATCTTAACTTTACTCATTAGTACCTGCTACAATGAGAAAGGGTTACCCTGGTTATATGTTTGGGTAAAATTTAGAATTTGGAATTTGAAAACGCACATAGAAGTACATTCCATTTACTACAAATATGCATATCTGAACAGTTTTGTGCATACAATTATCCTCATACCGAATCTTGTCCAAATCTAACCACAATCTATTCCAAACCTAACCACAATCTATTCCGAATCTACTATAGAAGCAAGAAATGTGTCATAAAAATCCGTTTTAGATACCAAAAGGGAATCTCGTACAATTCAAATCAGAATCTCTAACATGATCCAATCACAGTCTCTAGGCATTCAAAGGCACTGAAAAATACACGCAATCAAATTCCACTTTGCACATTAACTAACTAAGCGACGAATCTGCTCTCTGTATGAAAAGAGAGCAATCGCGAAGTAGCAGCTAGCGGCAATTAAGTTAAACAGCGGAACACTCGATATAGTTGCTCGGGGCAGGCAAACCCCAGAGCAAGCTCGGGAGTGCCACTTGAAACAACCTTGTTATCGAAAGCGTGCGCGTCAAGAATTAACCCGTGGAACAGCAACGAGGGAAGTAGAAGAGAAAAAGGGAGAGATCGTAAGAACGAAACGTTAGGCTGGAAGCTACATTTCCTCGCCCTATATATGTATTACTCCTCTTCCCCCCCACCCTAGTTCCAGCACTCGTCCCCTCTCTGTCTCGCTAATAAGTGGCCGGTTAAACTTTTTAACGAGCGGTCAGCCGCAGTAGACTTTCTTCGACGGGCAACGCACCCCTGCTGGATTCTTTCAGGCACTGACGGCGACTTAATAGCCGTGCACGTGCATACATCTCCGCACGTTATAACGACACTCTTCAGATCGTATTATGTACGTAGTTTAGGAGACTGTAGAGCGTGGTATAGTGGTGTACGTTATCGTAATTGAGCAGTTTACATGGCATTTTTGGTAATTTACATTAATTTTTCACACATTTGCAGTATATTTATAAAACGTAATAATACGCTCATAATGCATTTATAATACGTTTATAATACGTTTTATGATACATGCAATATACAATACTTTTATAATATATTTTCTTTGTATTATGCTATTTGTTATTTTTACATTGGAACTGAGATATGTTTAGAATGGGTTTTGGTTAGGTCCGGATTACTTTTGAACAAGATTTAGTTTGACAACAGCTACATATATACATATTTACAATAAATATTACGTTCTAATATGATTCCAAAATGTTCTATATAAGAGACATAATATATCGATAAAAAATTTGTATAGAAAATATTCAAATATTTTCATCTTTCTACATACGTACATGTATATCGATATAACGATAAATCGTTACACGCTGTCCGTTACGTGATTGGACGAAACGGTTCGACGCGAATACCAGCGGGTGGTAAATACGCGCGGGGCTCACAATAAAAGATGCACAACGTTTTTTCAAGGGTGTCAAGGATCTGTAAGAGTCAATTCGGCGTGCGTCGTAGAACAATGTAAAGTGTTTGCTCGCTGGAGAATTTCATAGGTATTGTGCGTATTAATGCGCGGTTTTTCTTTTCTTTTCTTTTCTTTCTTTCTTTTTTTTTTTTATTATTATTTCGCAAACGAACGATACGCCCTGTTTTGTTCCAGGCACAAAGAGGTCGAGAATCTCTGAGAGCACTACGGGAACAATGCTCTCCACGAGCGACACCGGTAACGAAGACGACCGTGACTCCGACTCCGGTGGAGAACTTCTTGCTGACCGTTCATTGGGTAAGGCTCCCTGAAATCTCGAATTTCCATCGATTCGTAACTAACGATTGAGGTTAGAATTGTAAATTTGAGTTATTACATGAAATAAATTGGAATAAAAATTGTAGATTAGTATTGTTAATTGTAATTGAATTTGCAAGAGAGCGTCTAGTGGAATCCTTCGTCCTTAGTTAAGTGATCTAGGTATCTATACATATAATAGGTCACTATAACACGTTTTTCAAATTTCCCGCGAAGACTTCATCATTAACACGTTTATTTTCGGCACCATATACAGAATAGAGAATTAATTAGAGTTGATTGTAAGCTACAAAATACGTAAATGAATGTACAAATATATAGGTATTCATCTAATTTTCGTGTTTAGCTAAAACCATAAATAAACCTAACCTAAATAGAAATTGCTATATCTTATTGCTATATCTTTATAAATATTCACGTGTTTATGAACATAGGTAAACCTAACCGGAAAATAATTTTTCTGTAATTGCAGTTCCGACGTCGGTTGGAATGACGGAGAACGATACAACGCGAAAACGGTCAAATAGCTTGAATGACTCCGAAGATGGAAGCCCGGAACCAGGTTCTCAGAGTCCGACGCATACACCTCCACTGACGCCAGCACTAACGCCGCAAAGGGAGGATACGCCGGCGCCAGAGAATCTCAGCCTCCGCAAAAGCGGAAGCCCTCAGCAGACGCAACAGACCCTTCAGCCAGTGGACCTGGTACAGCCTAGACCTAGTCCACCGTTACCCTCGTTGGCGGTAAGCTTTTTAGCTTAATCCTTTTACGATTACGAGTCCATACAGGGGATTTCAAACGAAACGATTTCGATGTAGAAGATATAGAGGAACCAATTTATAAGCTGTTTAGTAGTCGAATCGATCAACTTCATTTTTTGTAATTTTTCAATATATATCTGCGGAAAATTTCACTGAAATCGATTAACTTTACCTTTAGCAATCTTTTTTCTGTGCGAGCTCGTTTTCAATATTTTTATGTATATATACCTAAATCAAAAGTTTGACAAATTCGTGTAAACGAAGTGATTTTATTAATGATATAAGTGATAATAAATATATTACAAATGTGTGTGCTTATGAAAATTCATGCTTTTTGTGGACATAGAAGAGCCTAGCCTAAACAGAGCTCTGTTTTAACTTCTAAACTCGTAAATTCAATTATATAATTGTATTATGATAAGTTCTATTACTATTTTTTTCTTTTTCCATAATATTTAAAGATATATTCCATTAATTTATTTGTAACGAATGTATACATTGTTGCAAAAAAGCGACGTAGTTTATTTTGAACATAATCCTACGAAGGAGGAGAGCAAAGTTAGAATTATATTAGGCGTGCTAAATGCTACTCCATAACCATTTCCACATTATTTCTTACACCATAAACAATGCTTACAATCTCTTTTCCAGGCTGCAGCGACGGCAGTACACTTTCCACCTTACGCTCCCCTCTATGGTCCAGCAGCGAGTTCTCTCTACTGTTCACCAGCTTTGTACCAGCATCAGCACCACCATCACATCCCAGAACCACGCGAGATCCAAATGCAAATGCAGATGCAAAATATTCAACAAACCTGCGGCCTTCAGTTACAACAGCAACAACAGCAGCAACAACAACAACAGCAACAGCAACAACGATCGCCCGTCGACGTACTGTTGCGAGTGTTTCCCGGAAGACGTCGCGCGGACGTCGAGGCTCTGTTGCACCGGTGCAAAGGTAGGCACTGCAATCCGATATCCGCGGCCATTATTCGTGGACAGAACACGATCCTCGGCTGGTCCTCTGTACTGAGAGATCGTCAGACGGACACGTGGCTGAGAAACAATTCGAGAAGATTCGTCCATAGTGTTCTCGAGTTTCCATTGCAACCCACGACCGAGTTTCAACCCTTTTGGTCGCGAGATTCGTGGTACAGTCTGGGAATGGGTTTTGGGAGGGATTCTTGGAATTTTCAAAGAGGTTAGGAATATTTTTATTGAAATTTATTGAAGGGAATTTTGAGAAGAATGATATATAGATATTGGATTTGATGAAGGGGATTTTTAATGGATTAAGTATAGAACTGGGTTTCAGGGTTAGGTTCAGAATTTAGGTTTAGGTTTAAAATTAGGGTTCCAAACGTGGATTTTGGAATATTTTGAGGGAATTTTAGAAATATCTAAATAGAAAAATTAAATGCAATTTTAGAATATTCTGAGACAAGTTTAAAAATAGGTGATATGTGCTAAAGTCGCGTTAAAGAATTGTAATAAATAGTATCTGCTATTGAAAATTTTGTCGATTACAAATGCAATTTTGGAATATTCTAAAACGATGATAATAGAAGAGAATAGATATTAGATCGAATTTTCTAATATTGCAAGGAATTCTTATATAAAAGCAAGTAACTGTAGATGCTAAAGATAGATACTAAATAATAGATGCTAATGTGGTTTCGCAATTTTTGAAACACTTTCTACCGAAGGGGTTGAATTCTCGGTTTCAAACCTCTCAAGAAACGAACAAATAGTATTTCTCAATCCAGTATTCTTAATCCAATAATTTAAAGTATCCAACATAAAATAATCTACATAAATTAAGCATGCTATATAATATATCCCTTGCAACCTTCTACTATTTCCATTCCTAATCGAATGTACATCAAAGATTTTTCCAATCTAATCTAAAGAAACAAATCAAAACGATAAAATAGCCACCAAAAAGTCAAGAAAGTATGTTAAAAAGAAAAAGAAAAAAATAGGAAATAGAAACTGGCAGAGGTGTCTGTGTCGCAGGCGACGTGGTGTCGGCGATGGAGGTATTGGTCTGCGAGGACAGTCTCCAGCCGAAGTCTGCGTTCTCGCCGCTAGCAGGCGCGTTAGCGTCGGCTGCGGCCGCATCTGCCTCGGTCTCAGCCGCGTATGCGAGCCGGGCCGCTTACTGCACCACTCCCATACCGTCGACCAGGCACAGGTTCCTGGCCGCGCCGTACGCGGGTACCGGCTACCTGCCCACGGTGATCAAGCCGCCCAATCAGAGCCTACACGCAAATGGAACAGGCGACGCCTATCGGGAGACCAGTCCCGATGATGCGAGTGACAAGACGAGCTACTCCGAGTGACCGGACGATGCGCAGGCCGCCACCTGGTCTTACCTGCAATAGCTTAGGGGTAACGGTGGGGAGGGATTTCGACCGTGGAAATGGCGGCGCATCCGCTGTCGTTTCTTCAAGAGGATGAGAAGTCATATCGGGGAGCGAGAGGGTTTCCAGAAGGTTTCCGAGTGGATTCTCTGTGGGATACGAAGAGGATATTTCGAGATCATTGTGACAAGAAATATTTGGTAATTTTCTATTGTTGTTATGATGACGGAAAGGAGGTTTGGAGGTGAATGGTTCTGAAAGGAAATTTCAAGCAGATGGCAAGATTGGCGAGGACTTGGGATTGAAGAGGATCCGATGTCAACTTACGAGTTAAGTCAAGTTATCATTAGAGGTTATGATGACATAATGAAAGGTTGACAGCGAATGGTTCTGAATGGATATTTGAAGCAGAAGCTAGAGATTGATAAAGACTTGGAAATATGTGATTTCTTAAAAAAGATACGATGTCATCTTACGAATGAAATGAGTTGTCGTAAGGATTTGGAGGTTATGACGACGCAGTTTGGAAAACACAGATGGAAGTTTGGAGGCGAATAGCTTTGATGATGGAGATTTGCAACAGATGATAAGAATGAGACAGTGTCTTGAAAATAATTGGAAACAGAAAACGGATCATGGAACCTAAGTAAGGAAGATAAGGAAGAATTGGTAAAATTTACAATTCTACTTACATACTTATCAATGTAACCTAATCCGAAAGGTCCAAAGAAGAAACTTCCAAAACATGTCTTTCCGAGGGAACCTTGCATATTTCCTCAAAAACATAGTAGTCGCGTTACATACAAGGTATGTCACTTAAGAAGATATCAAAGTTCTTCGAAGGAAATCAAATATGGCGGAAGAAGACGTTCCGCAATTTTATAGCGTGTGAACCACAATGAAGAATTCCCGTAGACCCTCTCCACCGCGTGCTGCGGATACCGTTAGAAAATTTTCAATCCTGAAAAGTTGAAGATTTTTTGTCGAACGTCTCTAAAGAATATATGAAACAGTGTGGCCAGTAATCCACCGAATAATACAACTCGTGTCGATCAGTTTCGTATAGTGTTTCGTTCCGTGAACGTACTAAGAGAAACAGATCACGATAAAGAGAATGAAAAACGAGCCGTTTGTGCGATGAACGGCTGTCTCATTGTAACAATATATCTTTATACATGTGTA
Source organism: Bombus affinis (assembly GCF_024516045.1). NCBI lineage: Eukaryota > Metazoa > Arthropoda > Insecta > Hymenoptera > Apidae > Bombus > Bombus affinis. The sequence continues at coordinate 16,531,384 of NC_066344.1, forward strand.
GATAAAGCGACTTAACGAAGTGTGTATGTGTGTGTGTGTGTATGTGTGTAGGTTATGTTCGAGAGAGAGAGAGAATGAAAGAAGAAAATTGTATTGTCACGATAAAAATTAACCAGTAAAAAGAAAACAGGAAAAAGGAGGATACGACATGAGAAAGGAATTGTAAATACGCGTGAATTGCTTTAGCCTGATCATCCATTGCAGTTAACCGGAAATACTGTCACGGAGTATGTTTAGCGAAGTTACACCCGTAATAAATAACGAAAAGAGCAAAAACAAAAATAAGAAAATTCAAAAAAAATGATGTTGAGGAAAAAAAGAACATAAAACGGAAAATAAATTACGTGTTTCTGGATACAGGAACATGTACGTATAACACGACCGATTATGCATAAGTGTTTGCCTGTAAGTATCACGGCTCTAAGATGTTTAGATTCGCCGGCGACCAGAAGCGTCGTTCTTTGTAGTTACCATATGTTATCCGAGAAAATGTATAGACGGTTTATGAGAATAATAAATAAGATATTGATACTCCATACATAGTATTGGATAATGAATCTTACCCTTTGTTCACAATTTAATTTTTCTTCTCTTTCTTTCCTTTTTAAAAGCTTTGAGCTTGAAAAGAATTTTTGTTTAAAATATAGTATACCCATAAAAGGTAAATATTATACTTTAATCTCTATGCTTTTATAAATATCTTTATTAATTATAATCTAATATTCTTTACTTACCACTATACTATGAACAACCAAATTTGTATATACATACATATATTTATTGATAGAAATTTAATAACTTCTATAAATATTGGTTTCTGTGTTCCAAACAATAGCGAATGATGAATCTTACCCTTTGTTCACAATTCAATTTTTCTTCTCTTTCTTTCCTTTTTAAAAGATTTGAGCTTGAAAAGAATTTTTGTTTAAAATATAATATACCCATAAAAGGTAAATATTATACTTTAATCTCTATGCTTTTATAAATATCTTTATTAATTATAATCTAATATTCTTTACTTACCACTATACTATGAACAACCAAATTTGTATATACATACATATATTTATTGATAGAAATTTAATAACTTCTATAAATATTAGTTTCTGTGTTTCAAACAATAGCGTAGAATTATTACTAATTATTTGTTATTTCTCCCATAAACAAAGTAAATTCTTGCTAAAAATATAAAATAATAAGGTTTGTAGTTTCATGGCGGACTGGTTTCCAACGTTGTTTTCGCGGAATTCGAAAAAGAAGCCAGTGAATAACGAACGATTACCACGGATCGGTGGTACGAAGCGAAAAAACATAAAGAAAGCATCGAGGAACGCGAGGAATTCACTTTCCCCTGGGCCCGATATTTCCAGTGATTTTTCGTTTTTCTAATTTCTCTCTTCATACGGAACTTCATCGTTCGATGCACTATATACATATAGGTATACACTATGCTTCAAAACACGCATGAATCTATCCCCACCATAGCTATGATTCTCTAGCCAATCTAACTAAAGAGAAAACATAGTTCAGTTGAATGAGTAAGACGTTATTATTTAGTGCTAAAGACAAGTTCCTTTCTTTTATCAAAAAATTGAAAATCGTTGATTAAATTAGGAATACTTAAAAGATAAAAAGAAAGAAAGGATCAAGCTTGAAAATTTGTTTTTAGAGAGAAGCAGACTCTAGTTGTTTCATTGACTATGGCGTTTCAGTACGTTCGAGTGTTAAGTTGCTATCGGTAAATATCTTTCAGTATTCTCAAAGTCAATTAAATTTGTACTGTTATTACTACAAAGATGATTGAAAGAGTATCACAATTGCTCATTTCTGACAATGTATCACCGCTTATGGATATTTGACCATTTATAAACATAAACGGTAAGTTCACATAAATACATAGATAATACTATTCCATTATAAGCTTGGACGACTTCATATGCATTTCCATAATGTGATTGACAATGTTTAAATTAAAGAAGGACTGAAAGAATAAAATTCATACATTTTTTACTTTGGAATTATAAGAAAAATCTAACAAAATTGTTGAGTATACGATCTCTATATACCAAACTCGCGATATATGTACAAATATCTCCCAATTTAAAAACACCCGAAGACTAATTCGTGATCGATAATTTCACAAAAAATGGTTATCATTCTCATAACCAACAAATAGTTGTCCACCAGCAGTCGAGAAAAATTCTCGATTGTAGACAAAACGAGGATTCGATCGAATAAAGGTTGAAAGGAACACGAGTTTGTATCGTGATGAAGGGACAATCTTCCACTCGACTTGAAATTCTTAAACGAAGGGAACGCTAGGAGAAAAGGTATCGGATGTCGGATACAGTTCGCAGGTGCAGAAAGATAGGCACGGCTATAGAGGGCGACGTGAACCAAGGAATCTTTGAAATTGGATCGGTTTCATGCTCGATGCACCATTTGGATCTCCGAGCAGTCGATTTCCTGCGAATAGATTCTCGGCGACGCGACTAATCGATTTTACCACTCGATTTGCGACCAGATCCCTGCTGAATGATCGATTCAGTCCGTCATTCGTCCATGTTGAAAAGTGAAGAGAGAATGTCTTTCAATCCTTAATTTGAACAAGAGTGAAATATTTTGTGAAATATATGTAGAACTTATTTCAAAGTATCATACATTAGTATGAAATGTCAATTTTCTGAGGTTTTCGAAAATTGTTATTATATCTCGCGCCTTGAGGTTCTATATAGTTTTTGTGTTGACCATGTAATATTATACTATGTTATAGGGAACTATATAAATAGTCTAACAATGGAAGTAGATACGAAAAGACTTTAGGAAACTCGTTCGAAAATATAACTTTATTAACAATATAACTACCTCGACTAAATTGAGATCTAATACTAAATAATTTCGCAAGAAAACTATTGGAAAGCATTCACTATGTAAGTATAGCGACTACGAGTTTTTAAATATTTCCCAACATTATCTAATCTCACCATCTCAATTTATTAAAGCCACCAGTTCTAGAATTGAAAAATGCTTCGAATGCCACCAGTGTCCAAGTACAAAAATAAAAATCTACAGATATAGAATTGAGTGAATAGAAAAGAGATGTGAAAATTTCATATTCCACTCCCTGAATCTTTTGTATGGTTACTTTCGTCGCGTAAGATGTTACGTTATTGTACAACAAAATTGATTTCAATTTATTTACAAATGTGATTCCTTTATATTAATTTATACATAACAAAACTTTATGCAATTTATATAATAAATGTATTATATATTTTAGATTGCTATCCATGAACAAAGAAATATTTAACATATTAAGAAGATCTTTGGCACAAAATTGAAACAGCTATCATCTATATTATCGTCCCTTTCATATTTTCCTCAAACTTAAAAGATTTGTTAGCGGATGGAAACCACAACCTGATATGGTATGATCATATCTTTTTTATCCCATTGTGCATTTGCAAAATGTGAGAAACGTAACAATATCTCGACTAATTTCACCAACCCTCCGATATATTATAAAAACAGTAATTGATACGCGTTCTCCAGGTGCGAACAACGCAAACCCTCGACGAGGAATGCGACGAAACCGAACACAACTGAAAATGGTTTTCCAAGCAGTGAGGCGGCCGTCCGTTCCACATTCGCTTGTTGGTTCGCCGTCGAAGCAGCCACGACTTTGCTAAATAAAATCATTTTCGCGGCCGCCGATACTCTAGGGAATAATTACGAGTGGTGGCGGATTACGCGCGTGCACCAGCCGGGCTGCCTGCTGGTACACGGTATCGATGAAATACCGATAATCGATTGCCCTATACAAGGCATATATCCGGTAGGTCGATGGCTGAACACGCGCCTACTGTTCTATACCCGGCAATTTGTACCGGTGCTGGCGGCGGTGCACGCGGTTGCATTATAATACCGCCGCGGCCCGCTTATTATTTACGAGCGATGGCTGGCTGGCTCCAAGGGGTGGCAATATATCGACACCCCGCGGAGTTTCCTCCTTTGGCTACTGGTTACCATTCATAATGGAGTATAATGGCCCCCTTTCCGTCGTTCCGTGGCCGAGCCACAGGGTCTACAATCCAGGAGTTTAATCCGCAGTCAAAGTGCAACAACCCCCCATCGCCGTGTACTAGCCAGCTTCTGTATATATATATCTAATTCTAGCTCTATTTCGCTTTTACTTATGTTCTATATTTAACCGTAGAGACTGTCGTGGGTGAAATTTCAACCTCTCTCGAATTTCTGTTGTGCTGTAATAATACCATTGCAGTGTTAGTTATAATCTAGTAAAATAATCATCTTTATACTTATTGTCTAATATTTAAAAATGGTAAAAAGTTAAAGAGATGTTGTTATAAACCACTGCAAAGCAATAATTTTTCTACTTTCAATCCAGCATCTTTAATATTTAACAGTGATGAAAGATATAGTGAATACTGTTGATCTCTAAAATAAAAATAGAATATACTGGGGTAGAATTTCATAACATGATATTCTTTGATTATTAGTTCTAGGGTTTAAATTCGTTTGTATTTATATTTGTACTGTAATCCTATCAAGAGGGAAAATTTCTTTTATGAATTGTTAATAGTAAAATCTTATTCTTTCTGATGCTTTTGTGAAGAAGACATAATACACTAAAATTAATCATTCATTTAGTTACCAATAGGATTTGCAATTTTAAATCTTATCAGGGGAATCGAAGAAAAACTAGGCTTGCATGAAGACTTGGAAAAAGATGCTTTTGAAAGAGGAAATTTTGGTGGCAACCGTATCGCAGTAGCAGGGAAGATATAGCGAAGACTAAATACAGAAAATGATTCGATGCTGGTGATGAAGGGATGTAGTTTTTACTTGAAGCAGAATAGTAATTAGAATAGAATTGAATAGTAATATAATACGTAGAAATATATCAGCTCCTTTAAAGGTACAACTCATATGAAAATATCATACAAATTAAAAACAGTATTGTTTAATAGTACCACGTTTCCTCTAAACAACCGCCAAAACACTACATTCTTTACGTTCCGTTTCCAGATTTCAACAAACTACAAAATCACTACTGTCCATATACACCAATACAACCACCAGGATGTCCAACTATAGGCACCAACACTGTAAATCGAATCTCAGCGTAACAACACAATTAAACAAACAACAAAAAAAAAACGAAGGAAAGGAAAAAAAAGAGATTGAAAGTAAAAATAGAATATAAACAATATGCCGTTGAAAAATCGAGAAACGAATAATCGTTTCCATTTACCCGCTGCGTTTTTCTAAACGGTAAAGAAAGGTGACGCTCGTGAAATTTCGTTCGATAAAAATTTCAATACAAAACATAGAAAGTGTGTGTAGGAGAGAGAGAGAGAGAGAGAGACCAAAAAATCGGGGGTGGAGCAGAGAACGGGATCGCGCTCAAAATCGAAAATCAATGGAAACATCGATATTTGTCGAATACTTAAAAAGCACGATCCCGCGGAAAAGCGGCGAAACACAAGCGGACGGCCCCGCTGGGATGGCTTTTAAAATTTTTTCGACTTCCATCAATATTTGCTCTGACTTCGCTGCCCCTCTCTTCCTACACCCACTGCTGTGTTCACCTCTCCGGCTGGGAACGCCGAGCTTCACCCTCTACCTGTATCGACCGTGTACACGTGTGTGCAGCCACGTATATTTGCTCGTGGCTGGCTCAAGTGCGCGTTTTGGAAGCCAATTCTGAATTGGATCCTTCGAATCCTTGTCACGGATCAGGGAAGAGTGTATAGTGTTGCCGAACGTCGGGTAAATAGACGCTGTATTTGTTTCCTTTTCCTTTTTTATCTTTCCCTTTTTTTACTTGTTTTTCTTACTGATTCTATTTTCTCGTATTTTAGGAGTGAGAGGAAGAAAGAGTTGATGAAATCATGACTGATGCATGAGAAATGTAATATTATGTAAAATAATTAGATTGGTATGTGTAAATATTGAAAATGTTGGGTTTTGCAAATAGCGTACAAGTATAATATTCTAGTAAGTATGCAATGGAATGTTTCTGGTGCAGTATCTCACTTGATTCAAAGTACAGAGTAATTTGAGGATATGCCTTTGAGGATGTAGATCAATGTTTCCTATTGTTTTCTGACAATGCTCTCAATAACATTAGCCATCTCAAAAGGGGTCGAATTGCTTATAAGTAATAACAATCCTTTAGTATCTAATACATGATACTGAAAATAAAAGATCAAGCACTAAATTACAGTAAGATATCAGTACACATCACTGTTATTCAAAGTAGTTAAGTAAAATAGAAGTTCTGGAGTGAAACAAAGATTCATTAAAGATATCAATACACTGTTGAATAACTTTATCAAATACTACTCAACAAACTCCACCCCTTTTTCTTCAGGGTAGTCACAAAAATTCCTCATACGTTTCAACCACCAATCCTAACTTGTTATTTATTTAAAGAACATAAATTAGTACAAAATCAGTAAACACTATCAAACAGAAAAGAAGGAAAGATCTACATAACATGAACAAATTTTACAGTGAAACCATTCGGAAATCAGAGCTACAAAATGGAGCGCGCCACTACGTTCCAGAAATTCTCGCGAGAATATCGTCGGGAAACGTGGCCGCTTCTTTGTGAACCGCTTCGTCTCTATTTCTACCGATATATATCGAGGTATTTCATTGGGCAATACTTTATTATCTTCCTCGGGTTATGAAGCGGGGTGGTCGGTCGACGAGAACTCGGGATGAAACGGGATACAGAATGGGATGTAGAGGGTTGAAAGAGTAGAGAAGAGAAGGGCAGTGGATGATGGAAAGGGAAGAAGGAGAGAAACAACGAAAAGAGGGAAGAGAGAGAGGGATAGAAACAGAGTAATAGAGCAGACACCGGAGGCCACGGACACCAGCGTTTGGCGCAAATCGTACTCCTGAGGGGTGTCACGAAACAATTCCCAACTGAATAATATTAGTATCTAACAATGGACGTGCTAAATTGAAATACAGCGAGAGGACTGCGTCGCCCCCCTCTGGCTTCTCCGTGTACAGGGTGTTCTGTAACTGGTGGTGTGAGACTCTTAAACGGTTCACGGATCCTTGGTTATATAGCAAATAAAGAATAATTACTTTTGCTGTCACGAATAGAATAAAATTCATCTAAAGTCTAAAAATAAATCTATGTAAACGTACATAGCGCATATACATAATACATTATCAATTTCTTTTTTTTAAGATCATAAGATTCATAATCAAGATCTTGATTCTTTTACGCAGTTGAATTTATAATATCAATAGCAAAATTTTATAATACAAGGCATATGTTAGAAGATACAAATGCTAATAAATTCTTATTTATAAGAATAACAGGTATTAGTGTTGCTTTGATTCAATTTTAACTGACAATTGTCGCTAACATAATTGTCTTTAATTTTTGTTACGTTTCCACAAGATAACTTATTATTAGAGAAGCAAACACAGGAGTGGACATTGCGTTAGAGCAAATATTATTATTTAAAATAAAGAAAGAAAAGGAGAATGGTTTCATAAAAGAAGATAGCTCCAGAGATAGTTGTATTTTAGTAGCAATGAATGAAAATATGGTAAAAACAAAGAAATTTAATTCTTAATTCAGTTTTTTTTTTATATAAAATCATTCTATTTCCGATTATGCCACAAGTTATGGGACACCCTGTATATCACTGTCTCTATTTTACTCACTGTACGAAGACTGCACCTCCCATTGAAAATGTGTATGCAACGAAATTTCTATTACTCCCTCACGGATTACGTTGCCGCGTCCTCCGGCTAGGATGGCTCTGTACCTTTTTCGTCTACGTGTTGGTTCGAACAGCGCGCATAGTACCATCGCACATAGTTGCAGAGAGAATGGAACGAAACTCGCCGGTAGGGTGAGGAATAGCATGCAAATGAAATATTAATTAAATCTATTAAAATTCTCTGTCTCCGTTCACGACCTCTCCTTTCTCGTCTGTTACCGTTCCACGTTTCTACCATCTTCCGATTCTTCTGCTTTTTTTGGAAGAATCTTTGTTGTCTAAACGAACTTACAACGCTTTGTTTCTTTTATTTTTATATTTATTTTTATTTCCTTTATTTATTCTCCTTTTTAAGAAAGATTTAGCTTCGATTTTTTATCCGACCTTATGGTTATTTATTTTCTTTCCAGGGTACTTTGATGACGTCTTTTTTCTTGTTTAGAGCGGTTTTTAAAGCGTACTTAACTTCGTGTCTAAAGCAGTTTCTGATTAACACTTTCGCACCCGGCCATTTCTCCACTTCGCTAGAACTGAAAGCCGCGCCGAAAGGAGTAAGCCCAAAGCTGGTTGCCGCAGGTTTCTGTCACTAACAGAAGGCTACGAATTATAAAATTTATCTTCCAATATCAACTTTACTTCTTGGCCTTTTTAAACTTTATGTAAAATAGGCTGCTAATAACTTAGAAGATCTTCAAGATTTTTATTGATGAACAAGAATACTGGATAAGTATCGCAGAAAGATTTGCAAAGAGAGACGCTTGTATTGTATTATGCTAGTACATCTAGTAGAAAATTATTGATTTGCCAATAGCAAACAACTGCATATAGCTCAATCGTACAGCTTGGCATTATCTTATATAAGTTGAATTTTGTTTGCTGATAAGAACAACAATGGTAATTGACTACAATTTTTCATTTTTGATTTCAAAGTTAAGAAGCAAAAGCTATAATAAGTAGACTTCTTGGTATCAGCGCAATGATACGGTATAAAGTAGAATATTATACTGACATAGATCCTGACATATATGCACCTACTTCTAACGGTATGTCACGTAGTATTATACAGTTAAAAAACGACCCAATTAATAGACTAACAATATACATCATCAGAGTAATCGAAAGTTTTCAAGATAAAGAATCGAATCGACAGAAACTCGTCTTCCACCCTCCGCTATTACTTTCCTCCACCTCCACCCTCGAAGCCGCCCTTTCATCGGTTATACGTGCGCGTATTTCACTGTTCCGGGCCGCGGTGTTTCGGCCGACAAGGCCGCGCCACCATCAAATTCATTCTATCACTCGGGCATATTCCATTAATTACTTTCACTTTGCGTCAATGGCATTTCCATTTCAATGATCGTCGTCGCCCTCGCCTCCACGCGTCGACGCCGTTTCCACTGCCGGCATCCCCTTCCAGTGGAATCCGCCGCTTTCTGTTCGCCATTGAATTACGTTTTGTATTGTAAGTGAAATATAACAGCCGCCTATCTATCCGGAGGCGGAGTCTTATCTCCTTTCAATTATGTATTTTCTTTTTCTTCTTCCATCTCTTCCTTTGTATTTTTCACCTTTTCGCCTTTTCTTTGTTTCAGTTTTCAAAAGTAACTTTGTCAAAAAATTTCTTTCCACAATTTCAATAGAATATGAATAAAACGACAATTAATTACAGTTCCTCGTTCCAATAGAGAATTATAAATCAGTGGCTGTTAATTAATAAAAGAGAACAGTGGATTGATAAGCGTGTAAACTGAAGTTTACAAAATAAAAGGAAAGTAGAGAAAACACATCTTTTAAGATCCTTACAAAATTCTTATCCTATCTTCCACGAATCTTAACAAGAGATACACTATTCTAGGAAATTGGTAAATCAACATCTGGCTTGAGATATTTTATTTAAAAAATACACACCAAAATAAAACGTCGAACCCAAGAAAAGGATTAATTCAAATTCCAACGAAAGAGAAGGCGGAGGAACAATTTCTCGCAAGATTTTCTCTAAGCTGTTCTTCGATTCTCGACAAATCTCAATAAAAGGAAGACAACGTATACTCTTGACATACAGAAATTCAGGAGAAGATCCTGACCACAGTTCATTCAACGAAAAAGAACATTATCCTGCGTAGCCCGCGATCTTGGCATCGCATAATGTTGAAGTGTGCAACAATAAAGCGAAGAGAAGGTTACAGGTACTTCTTTCACGCAGAAGACGTTGCGTTCGTCGACTGCGTGTACTCGTCGAGATCTTCGAGGAACGAGGACGAGAGTCGTGGTTCGTCGAACGATGTTCAAAAGGAGAATAGGGTCAACACGGTGTAGAACCGATTTGCCTGTTCGACTGTTACCGAAGGAAAAAGAGAAAACGTGGACGATTGGATGGACGAAGACGAGGAAAAAGAGACGGGGGAGGTTGGAAGCGAAGCCGATGGAGCGGACGATCCTTGTTATTGTAGCCATAATGGATGGGCAAACAGGAGGACACGAGATCGAAACCGTGGCAGGTAAAACGTAGCTCATGGTCTCGTTGTACCTGCGTAAAAGCCGTGTCACGAGTCAAACATTACATAAGAATCCGATTTAACGCGTTATACGAGGTGAGCGACCATTCTATAAGATCAATAAGACGAATCTTTCAGCGAATTATAAAATCTTTCTTTTGGGGGGAATTTATAATTAATTTATTTTTTATGTTTGCTTTTTTCTACTTGCTAAATTGAAAATCTTGAGCAAAATGTTGTTCCTTCAATTTCGTAGAATAGACGATCGTTTCTTCTCTCTCTCTCTCTCTTCTTCATTTTCGCTTAAATTGAGGGCTTTGTGTCATTGGAGTGCGCTATTAGTTGTGTGGTAAACGTTTATTCAGATTGTTGGATGATGAACCTTCTGTTAGTTCTATGTAAATACAGAGATCTTTCTGGAAGTTGTCTTTCAAAGCATTATTCATTACTATGTCTACTTTCTATTTCAAAGTCTAAATACATGGAGCCTGACTTGGTAATTAAGAAAAGTATACACTGAATATCTCTATGCAACATACAGAGTGTTTCATAATACAGGCAACATTTACTTGTATTTATTTATGATTCAAATAATTTGAAATTTTATTCGTGCGTAGTAAAACCTCAATCTTGGTGGATTTTAATTTTAAAATGTTAAGAAAACGCAAATACTTAGGGTGCATTTCCAAACTTATGCTAAGATAACCTCTCTTGGTCAGTCTAAATTACGCTTCTACATTTCCTGCGCCTATTTCTGTTGCACCTTCTATACTTGATATAAGCATTAGAAAAAGAACTATAGATATAATTCTCTGTTTTATAGTGGCGATGCAACCTCGTTCCAATATCATGTCGATCCCGAGACACGTACTCCTGATCCATTGTCCTTTTTACAGGCCACGTGATCTCGAATTCGTCCGGAATAGTTTCGCGGTGACAATGAGCATACCTACTCCTTCTATCCTCTCCCTACTTCGCGATCCAGCTTTCTTCCAGGGGCAACGGATATTGAATACCGTTTCCACATGCCCACCACGTAGCCAGATCGCGAGGATCACGATTCTATCACCCCCTTATCGCGGTGACCTTAACGCAACGCGGGTTTTCAGGCCACCGATCTTCCTTCCTCTTTCCCCTTGCCTCAATTTCTCTCATCGAAGATCGTCCATTATTCGACGATATTAAAATTGTCTTCTATAATCGAGCCGCGGCTTGAATAATTTCCGGGACAGAACGTTTCCAGGTATTGGAGTGCCTTCGACCTAGTATTTCAATGCAGAGGGATTATGACGCTTTCATGAATCCCCGGTATGATGATCTTTTTGTTTCTTTGTTTTGTTTTTGTTTCTTTTTCTCTTTTTTAGGTTATGATTGCTTGATGATGATAATTTTTGAGGTTAGGATGCGAGGAATGCTAAAATGGGGTTTTTAATGAATTTCATATTAATACGGACAGATCAAGTACAGTTTAGTAAGTGTGAATTTCTCTGCATGCAAAATTGCACAGAACGCATGCTATTCTGAAGCTCTATAACGTTTGGTAAGTGATACAATTTTCTATCGAGGCTCTACTTTCTCAATTATATTCTCAAAAATACGAATTTGCATAAAAATCCGTAATCTAGTTATTACAATGTATGATGAAACAATTAGTTGATGATTAAGATACATTTAAACGGAGAACCAAAGATTGAAAAGCTAAAGACATTAAGTCTTAGGATATTAATAATCCAATCACGAACAGGATTTTCAGTTTTTCTAATTTTTCCAGACTGATTGCAATTTTGAGATACATTTCAAAACCAGCTGAGTGTAGATGCAAGAATCTTAAGTATTTTGGAATCTCTTTGAAAATATTCGGGCCCAATTGTATGGCATTGAAAAGCATTCTGGCGCGGGGGCAACGTATATTAATCCGGGATTACTTTCGAACGTGCGACTAATTTAATTTTTCGTCTCCCCTCCTCGCGATCTCTTTCGTGACCCTTCAGCCCGTTGTCAATTGCAGGTCGACACCTTTGCCCCGTCGCGTGCGCCTAATCGCTTTAGAATTAACTGCACCCCTGCGTGCTTTTGTGGGGACCTTCGATATCTTGGGGACGAGGATTCACTGAACGGGACTCGCTCCCGGTTTCCTTTTAATTTGCCGACCAAACGCATGGCTTGACACGCAACAGTGTCTCCAAACCTTATTTGAAATTCTAAAGTACAAATTGAGATGCGATCTCACGACCAGTTCCGGTTTGTTACCAACCTAGATCTAGGAAAAGATACAATATATTTTCACTGCTTAAGTACATGCGATATGTTGACTATTTTATTCATTCGTTGATTATTATTCAGAATTATAAAATTACGTTTTTAGAGGTAAACAAAATAAACATTGATATACATATGTAAAACTTTAAAAGTTACTAGTACTAATAGTAACTGCTCTTGCACGGGAGAAGCAAGTTAAGTAATAAAATAAGATAAACTTTATAAATCATTTCCACAAACTGTAAATCATCTGATTATCCTACTTAAGGTAAATTTATCACTTCATTAATATTATTAGTAGTATAAGTTAGTTATATATATAAGAAGGTCTAGAAAACACTGCATAATTTGGTTTCTTTTTGTAACCAAGATACCAAACAACAGTAGTATAAGTTAGTTATATATATAAGAAGGTCTAGAAAACACTGCATAATTTGGTTTCTTTTTGTAACCAAGATACCAAACAACAGAATGAAAGATCTAAAATAGAATTGCCAATAAACTGTGAAATTTATTAAGAATACTTTAGTTCAAGAGAAACCTAAAAACGCGAATAAATACAAGAAAATTGATAACATCGATGATCGTGTAAATGTTAACCTAAACCTAACATAACCTAACATTCGCAAGTGTCATATGGGTGAACAGGAATGTGAGAAACGGCGAAAAAGCGGCAGATAGGCATCGCGGCCAAGTCGAAAATTGTGACGTTGCTCGGCATTTGGTACAATTTTTTCCATGAAGTTAATGTTAATCAGTGGCGGACGTGACGTGGATGGAGGGTGCTCGACTGGATTTCATGTCGGCCGCTGCCAGGCTTGTACAGCCTGTATGCCATAAACGTGCTGCCATAAGTACTTTGGCAATATACATCCCGGCATCGGGACTCATCCATTACAACAGGCTAGCGCGTGATCGTGCAACCACTCGTGGAGCACCGGCGCGCAACGCAGAATCATTTTGTACCGTTCATTTCGGAACGACAATCCACACCACCAGCGAGACTTTCCCATATTTTCGCCCGATTCTTTTTCCGAAACGGACCCGCGAAAAATGACGTTTTATTGCTGCTATGAAACACACACACGAAGGCCGAAGTGCTGTTCGAGTGGGCACCGAATTTTCGACGGTCCATGACGATCCTCGAGGGCCGAGCTTCGCCGTTGCCATTGTTGCATGTTTTCAAAGTTCATTCGCCTGTTGATCGACAAATTTTTGACTTGGTGGAGCGCCAGAGATCGGACGATTACTGCTGCGTGATACGCGTTGGTTATCTTCGAAGAAGAAATTTTTCAAGTTCGTAGTTGATTTTATAACTAAAGAGTTAGAAAGAGATTGGAAATTTGTATCGATCTTTTATGGATTCGTTAAGAGAGTATATGCAATAAAAGGGGGAAGAAAATTTGAATTCAATAAATATATTACTTTTGTAAAAAAATACTACCTCAATGTCAATTTCGAAATCAACTTTTGTTATCTACATTTGCGATTCATCTAATGTTTTGATTCGCTTATTCATATTTGGTTTTGTTTATTTTTGTTTCAGGTTTGCTTATATAGTGGATTACCTTATACACGCTATAAATTTATATATAGAATTATACATAATTGATTATAATCACGGTGAGTTGGTGGTGGCGTCCCAGACATTCTCGCGATATATTGAATTTTTTCTTATTATCTATCCATCCATCATTGTCTAGTACAGTAGAAGGATAACGATATATCCTCTAGAGTAGACGATCTTTGTTCGTAACGATTCTACAGGCAACAAGAGATCGTTGCACAATGAGACCCGCATAAGAGGTATTAGAAGTACGCGTGTACGCATCGCTATACACAACCAGTGGTTTTCAACATGATATAAGTAAACTCAGGATTAACTCCTTTATCCTTTACCCGTTCCATAATGCCACTTCAACGATCCACTGGGCAAATGGAAAAATAACGAAACAACTAACTCGCTAACTTCTGATAAACGGAAGCATTATATCTTTTAAACTGATGAAATCATCAACCGATTTCTGAACATCGACAACATTTAGAGAATATATTCTAAACGAAGAATGCCGCATTATGAAAGGACAATCTATACAATCGTAAGCATTAATACATTCCTTACCAACCTACGTCTAAATGTATTAACTGATTACTATACTGTTGTTCGTTAGAATTATATCGCATTACTAAATTATTAGAATGTACAATTTTTTAAATAACATTCTGCTTATTTTTAGTGTATTTGGAACATAATCAGAGTTACATATGTACTAATTTAATATTACAATTCGACTACTTAACACCACGACATATGAGAAGGATAATGATATTTGAATTGCAACGATTAGCAAGTTCCCCTGGATGGCGCGTGAAGGAAAGCGCGCCATTAAAAGACGGACGACCATTAACATCCGCAAAACGCTGTCAATTGACCGTCCACAAAACAACTCTTTAACCTTTTCTTCGTGGACACCCCTCTCCGAGCTGTTCCCTTATACCGGTGCTCCACGATTCAAAAATCGCGTGCGTTCTTTCACGCACGCTTTACTCACGGGGGTCCCCAAGCAAAATGCACACGCGCGTTCCACATCTCGTCTAACTCCGGTCTCTTCCATTCATTCGCGTTATGTATAGTGTACAGTGCCATGTAAGTATAATAAATAAGAACGCTTGAGGACCCATTGTGCCGATTGTTTTCGATGGCCTCGTCGAAAACGACGAGGCATGTCGGCAGGGTGCACGCCACGGGGCACATACACATACACGCATGTGCTGACAAGTATACCTATATATATACAAGCGTGCATGCGTATATACATGCACGATTTTTCTTTCTGTTTCTTCCTGTCTCTTTTCCTTTCTAACGATTTCCTTGTTCAGGTCTTTTCTACATACTTCTACTCTTACACGGTCCAATTTTTTTCCTTTCTTTTCTACCTTCTTCCTTGCCCATATCCGCGAAAGTCTCTTAAATACTCCTTTATTGCAGTAAGGAGAAAACAAGAACTCAGCAGGATCCCTGAATGCAACCACGAAAGCTGGATACTCGGTCACAGTAATACGACGTGTACGTGCTCACTGGCCGTGCTCGAGTACGTACTTGCAGCCTTTTCCTAGCTCGGTTTAAGACGGTATTTCGAAGCGGACCGCGAGCTTCCAGTCCATCAAGCAACTGATCCTGCTGCTATGTGATTCCGTATAATGCTCCTTCCTAAGTGTTCCTTCGTCGATCCTTTTCCATCGATCCCCCGAATGCATGTATCGATCAGCTAAAGATAAAAAACGCTCGGGTGACTTCGTGGACCTAGATATGTATTGTACTACATAAAGAATGCAATCGGCCAGTGAAAAATGAAGAAAAAAGGTGTAAAGCAAAAAAAGGTACTAAATCAATTGCCACAATTATAATAGATTCTACGTCGTTGCTTTAAAATTACAGGCATTTGTTTAAAGGCATCGTCAGATTTGCTTTAAAATAAAAAGAAAAAAGAAGCTAACAGAATGCAATGAAACTCAACAAACGGATGGAAGTTTAAAGCGTATAAGAGTACTAAGGAGACAGAAAAAGCGAAGGAGGATCAGGTACTTCTGCAACGGCTGCTGCGTCGAATAGAAGTAATATTAACATAAGGCGACGATAAAGAACAAGCGAGCAAGGGCGAAAGAAAGACTATATATAATTTAACGACGCTAAGCAAGGGAGGACGGTGTCATTTTTTTCTTGCGCAGCGTGGCCGTAGCACGATATGGGTGGGTTCGTTTTCCAACCGTAGCTTGTGTGTTCACCCCACTTACCACCGCATTTTCGCGCATTAGCCTGCGATAGCTACGTAGGAAAATATAAGGCGTATATAGGCAACCTTGGGTACCTACTCGTGTCACCCATTTCGGGCATTACGATCCCATTTCTGTGGCTATTATTATCCGGACTCAGATCTTAAATGCGTCTGCCGGATATTGCCTCTTCGGCCGTGCCGATAAAAATTTCCATGCAAATTATCGCAAGTTACGCCCACTAACTTTTCTCTGTCTCTTTCTTCTCGTTCATTGCTTGCTTGATTTGTACCTTAACTGTCTAAGCTGTCTTCTTCTTTTTCTCTCTGTCATCTTTAGAATTTGATTCTAATTTTACGCCAATGGTGATGAGCTGTGCATTTAGGGAAAGAGAATGTTGAGTGAAATCGAATATTTTTTATATACATTCTTGCATATTGTATATTGCCAAACTTTCTAATTCATGTTCCTTACAATGTAGATTTAGGGACATTTAGAATATTTTAACTTAACATGAATAATCATTGCATACTTACCATCTTGATTAGTACTTGGATATTTCCTTCCATTTATAATACCAATAGAAATATTTAGGTATTCTATTTTTCACAACTTACCCTGTATATATTCGAGTAATTATATATTAATACATGATTTATATGCTTAGGTATGTATGTGTATGGATTGAGTAACCAGAAAGTATATCTACCTGAAGAAACTCAGTTTCGAAAGAGAGGAATATAACTTGGGACAAAGAACGGATAGAGAATCTTCTTTCGTATAACTTTTTAATAAACCAGACAATACTCGTTAGCCGAGATTATTATGATAATCTGTTGTGTACCACACTTCACCTCGTTACTCTGTTATTCATCGGGTATAGGACGAAGAATACAACATGCGAAAACAGCTAGCGGCCAATCAGTTAAGTCGAGCATTGTTTCGAACAAACGCGCGAGAGCAGAGGGTAGCCCCTAATCCTTGCGGCCTATCGAAAATCCATGATCGAAATATATCTACTCTGTCAAACGCATGCGTACCTAGATCGGTACCCTTTCGTCCGACAAGGATTTTTACGGCTTTCAATCCTGTCAGAATGAAGGACGTGTCGCCTCTGGATTTGCCATCGAAATCTTTGTTATGTACTTTGCCATAAATCAGGATGCGCTTCAATCGATGCGTTATGATCCGATCAAATTGCAGAATATATTAAATCAACGCAGACGATATTTCCTCGACGTTTTTTTCCATTCTCGCTCTTCTTACTTAAATCTAAACTAAAACTCATTATTTTTTAGTCAATTACATTTGAATTAATTTTCTCATCTTTTGCCTCGTATCTCATTTTCATTGAGATTAACTTTAAAATTTATCGATTCGATGACAAGAAATCACAGTTGTCCCCTCATCCATTTCACCGATCAAAGAAAAGAACCAATATTTTTATCTAGTGAAGTATATAAGTGAAGATTTCAAGAGAAAAACATAATAAGTATATACTTTTGTGGATCTTTTTATTTTAACATCACCTCATGATTAAACAGAATAATTTTAATATGAGATCATTGAAAATGAAAACAGCCTGCCAAGTTCAAAGATGTTAGTCTTAAAAATAGTTAATAAGTTGACAAAGTTTTGTTTAAAACAAAGATACAATCATCAAGACAAGCAATACATACTTTAATATTATGAGAAGCAATTTGAAAATTTTAAGAGAATGGAGTAACTCGCGTATAACTCCAGAATCAAATAAACGAGCAACTTTGGATTGCAGGATTGATCGACGAGGTACTAAACTGTGAAACAACTTTTCTGTAAAAAATAAAAAAAAGTAATTTATCATAATCTTCTCCTATACTCTTTAAATATAAAGATAGTAATGAAAAGACCGAGCCGAAAAGAAATTAATGGTGAAAGGGCTCGATGTTACGTCTCCGTATTTCATGGATGAGTTTTCACTGTGGTTTCCCAGCCCCTTGTCTAGCTGTGGGTTACGCGGCGACGTTGATGGGAGAACTATCGTCCACGGCCGGTAACGTGGGATTACCATGGCCAATAATTTCGCGGGGTCGAATTTGTTTGATATACTATATCCATTGTATGATCCATAGAAAGAGGCTTCCCACTCTCTATTGTGGCCAGGACGGTCGAGGGGTGGAGCTAAACAGAGACGGGAACACCGGGATAGAGAAGGGAGGGAAAGAGAGAGGTCGAACGACAGAAACGCAAAAGGGTGGCTTCGCTCAGACTCACAAGTGGCAGCTTTTAATCTCTTCCAGGGATAACTCAACTCGAGCCTGAATTGTACCTCGTTACCAGCGGTTTAATTGCTTGTTAATGGATAATCGAAGTGTTTTACAGCTCACCCCCGAGTATACTGACCATCGTATCGCTCTGTGGTTAAATGTTCCACCTTGCTGGTGTTTTGCAACTTCAACGCCAGTGGAATGAAAGGTTCGCCAAGAATTTAATTAACTTATCTGACGATCAGTTACGAAAATCTATTGAATCGTTACAAAGAAGTCGAATGAAAGTTTTTCTGCAAATATTAACCAATAACAAATTACAATACAAGTACTTCTTATTTACACATATACTGTTATGTACTCTTTCTCTATACAAATGTCAAGAATCATAACCTTTATGGCTCAAATTGAAAAAGTTAGAGTGCAAGAATTCATATCATAATTTAGATAGTTTTGGTCAGAAGTAACCATCATAAATTATTAAAGCTTCTTGGTTACCGATGATCGTTATCGATTATGGAATCTTTTTTGAAAAGGAATGATGGCTATTGAAAACATTAACATAATGAAAGACACAAAGCTATAGATATAGTGGTAAGTAAGTAGAACAGCCTGCTGTAAATAATAGAAGAGACACAAGATGGGAGGTAACGGTGCTAATTGACCGATCAATCTTCATTAGAAAACGGCTTAATTACAGTACAAGCTCTCTCTCTTATGAACTCCTCTCCGTCGTGGCCATCGTTTCCTTCACCTCCTTTCTTCCGGTACCCTGGAAAGTTTAATAATTCCGAAACCTTGGCGAGATATAAATCACAGAGGCACGACTCCTTTCGATTGCGTCCTCCTTTTCCCTTCGTCTTTCTCTCCGCCATGGCCATAATTCGAAAAACTTTCCAAGGAACAAAAGTGAGGACTTTTGTTCCAAGTTTTAGTTCTTCGTCTCACTCCTCTCGTTCGCGAGGGCGCTGTTTGCGGAGCGACGCGACGCCCCGACAGTGTTTTGTTTGCTTTGTCTCTCTTCCTGTTAGGTATATAATGCCGTAACTGCCTGGACCATCTCTGCGTACCTCCTTCGCGTCCAACCAAGAACCAAAAGATTCCAAGATTTCTCTCTCTCTCTCCATTTCTATTTCCCTCTTACGGGTTTTTGTTGGTGGAAGAAAGAAAAGGGAACGGAGTACTGTCACCGCCCACGCATACAGAAGAGAGGTCGATGAACAAGTTCATTCCGATTCTTCTTTAGACCCCTTACAGAGATCACTAAATCTTCATTCGGCAGATCGGTTAACTGTTCGATCCTTTTGTAACGAGGTTGCTAATAGGAAGTCACGGATTTTAAGATTAATTGTTAGATAACATCAAACCTAACCTTATATGATCGCAAGAAAATCTCATTGATCGATTACTTTTAAGATTGATTTTTAACATTTAGCGATATTTAGTGCTCACAACTGGGTGAAGCCATATGTAACTTTAAAATGATAGAAGATATGTAAACTCCCTAGAGTTCATGTAGGATAGGGATTCTTCTTGTTTTACGGGTAGCACGACAGGCTGTATTTGACGGACAGAGCGATCTTCTTTTGTTGTACGGACGACCATTTGAAGAAGCACGTGTTCTCCAGCCGGACGGACAGAGAGTTACATTAGAGAGACAGACAAGGTTATAGAATAGTTGTTTAAGATTTTAAAGACTGAAGATTTAAGATTTAAAGACTGAAGAAGAAAGATCGGTAGCTCAGGACGTTGAAAATCGATTCTCGATTTTCAGGTAAACATTGCACCAAAGACTTATAATTTCCCGTTTAGATAATCATCGTTATTGATTGTTATAGACGCATATTAATTGTTGTTCATTTTTGTATTTTATCAAATCACTTCATAATAAAAAAATCTCGATTTTCAGACTTCAGAATCGATCCCTGAATTATCCAATTATTGAACCTTATAGATATATATGTTGGTCCGGAAATTAAGGCATGTCAAAGATTCCAACCTCTATTTTTTATTCTTTTATTCTTATTTTTATTCTCTTTATTCTATATAGAAAAATATTAAGATATGTGCGTTTTATCAGTTGCAAAAAAGAATATATATAGTCTACATTCAGTCTATGTTACAAGTACTCAATAATGTCATCTAAATGGATGTCAATTAAATTATTACTAACCCCTGCGTTATTAGAACACCTTTAAATTGGGATAAAAGGTTTCCATCATAGTTCAAAGCGAAATTTTCCTGCGGATAGGAGTCGCAACCGCGTGTTGAATTAGAGACGCGAGAACGGACCGACCTAATTAATTTATTCGCACGTGGTGGAACGCATCGTTATTGATTGATTAGCAAGCGGCCTAAACCGCGGAATAATTTTCATTTGCACGGCAGGCTAGGGGAGGGGGTACTCAGACACGACATGTTCGTTTTTACCGACGCGAACCAAATCTTTTTTCGTTTTTCGGCGCGCGCGAAACCGTGGCGCGAAGGAAGAAGAAGGGGAGAGACGTAGTAGAGTATGATGACAGCGGAAAGACACGACCACCATAGAGAGAATGTCGATCTCGTTTTTGCGAACGGTAGGAAGACACGCGGAATGGACGTTTGTCGATATCGTTTTCACGAACGACACGTACGTATAAGTTACGATGATGTGAGGCAGATCCATTAGACTATGCAATTGTCCACGTATTGCATTGTCAGCCACCATTGGAGATTTCTATTCAGAAATCGCGGAAGTCCCCGGATGCATTGACGAGAGGTAGAGGATGATCGAGGACCGCTCTTGTTGCGAGAAGGAAAGAGGCACGAGAGAGACGGAATCCCGTGATCGACCAGGATACTGGTTACTCGTATTTCCCTTTTTTTCCTCTCTCCCTAATCGTTGTGCGTGATATTCGTTTCCACGGAAATCAAGGATCTTTCCTGACGCCCGTGTATTAGTATTCTGGAACCCATCAGAAGTCACGTGTTTTATTTCATTCGACGCTAGATACACGAACTATACAAAAATCAACGTGATTGACTTTGTTGAGGTTAACTAATTGAAATTGAGAGTAGTAGAATAGTTAAGAAGCTTTAAAGAAATGAAACTGATTAATTTGAAATTTAATTGGCTTTCACGTAAGTTTATAGTGATGTAAATCTTTTCATTTTTATTATGATACAGGTAACATAACCTAAAGTTATCGACATAATTAATTTAACGTAACTCATTTATTTCTTGTGAAAATACGAAGCTAATAAGAAAATATGAGAAAATGAAGTCGGTCAGTTTGGCTTTTGAGTAGCGCGCATGTAAGTTGATACTATAATCTAAAATTATCGATATTAATTTATTACAACTCATCAGTCTTCCATGATAATACGATAAATAATTTGTTAGAAGAATCTTCCTCATTGATCGACGTTTCTACATTTATGAAGTCGCAACAAGGTTCCTCGAATGGTCGAACAAAATTTCTCGATCCCCTAATTAACCCAGTTCAAAGATCCCGTGTCGGTGAAGTGAATCTTTGTTGCGCCCCGGTTCGATTCGCTTCGATGGAAGCACACGCACGCCGCTCGATCGAGGGGTGAACACGGGCTCTGAATAAAAAGCTTTTTACATGGCCAGAAAAAATAAAGGAGGACCATGGAGCAGCGGTGAAGAGGGGGACGCTTGCGAGAGAGGAAAGGAAGAAAAATCTCGGATTTCCTCGTTCTGCTACGCGCCCTTGTCTTTTGCCCTCTCGAGTTTCCTGGATCGTTCTCACCACGCCCAGCAATTTGCCTTGTGCTACAACTTTACGATCGATTATTCCTCGATTACGGTGTAACGAGATATCCAACGTGGTACACATGGCCATTGTTCAATTGGAAAACCACCAGTCCCCATTTTCTTACGTTAATACTAGGCCTCTGTGGACCTGTCGTGAAACAATTATACTCCCGTTAGGGCCTGCACAGCATTCATTTCAAATTACACAATGTGTCGCCGCAGCCATTGTGAAGCCGCGACCGATGATTGACAGAGAAAGGATACGGAGAATCGAAACGAACAAAAGCTAGCTGAATGATTCTAGGATCTAGAAAAGAAGATTCGGAAGAAGACTACTTAAATCAGTTTTCCGTTAAAGTACGATTCACGAGGGAGATTCGACGGAGATTTAAAGATTCGAGATTCGATCGGATGCTGGTTAAAATACTTTTTGAGGTTAGGAGGTTATGTAGGAGATTGCATTATCTAGTTACTTTGAGAATCTGTTCTTTAAAGTTAGAAAAGGATACGATCGTCCTTTTTTATATGTATAATGTTTGGTATCTTTCCCGCTTGGAAACCTTTTCTATACTCTATTCTTCATCAGTTGGACCATTAAGGGTTTCATATGCTCGGCTAAATGTGAGATATAGACGTGGTTGGTAAATTTGAAAACTTCCTTAATAGATATTTTTAAATTAGAAATGTAAGTTAGGATCTTATTTGATAGATACGTTTGTAAAGAACGAAACGGTTAACATGTCGTAAAAGTAAAGGACGCAATTGCCTCAAGGAGTATAGAGGGAGTGCTTTTTAACCACAGCGGTTGTCATCTCGTGTCCTTTCAAACAATAACGAGAGGACAATGACTAGTTTGAAATTCGCGTACAAAGCGGGTGTAGGCATGCTCAAATGGCACTTATAATGGCACTTATAAAAGGAACCGTGCCTAAAACGTACCTGTATCCCCTGCAGATATAGCCAGTATAAACGTGGGTACGATTGCAAAACCCTTTCACCGATTGGACTCATTGTGCGGTTGATCCAGTACAACGCGTCCATTCTGCTCGATAACCACGGATCGTGCAAAGCCACGCTTCGGGCACTTCTTCCATTTCCGATTATCCGTTACCTTCTTCTTTCTTTTTTTTTTTTTCTCTTTCCATACAAACTCAACGTTCTAATCCAATGGGAAAGTCTTCATTTTCTTTTTATTCTTAAAATTATGTAGAGGTCTTAGAAATGTGTGGCGTTTTATGGCATTCTTTCTTATCCTTAGGATGGTTTATTTATTGGTCTAAAGATGGACTAAATGACACAGTTATCGGCAGCATAACACATAGTTCCACCAAATTCTTAACCCTGGTAATTAACTTTCTTATCTTTACTTGTTCTATCTCTTTAAACTTTAATCCTAATCGAAACAACTAAGCTTTAGGTAATTATTTCCCAGTTAGGAAAAATGTAAAAAGAACCTAATTTTCCTCGAGTTACCAGTCACGTAATAACTCCATCAAATTCTTAACTCTGGGAAATAATTTTCATTATCCTAAAATAATCTATAACTAATTATTTTCCAGTAACCCTCTGTAAAAATGCCGGAGCTGAAAAATGTAAAGGGTCTAAATCCCAAAACTTAAAAAGGATTTCACATTCGACTGGTCAGACTAACAGATTCACCTTCTATGTATATATTTACAATTTTAATTCCCGTCCTAAGATCCAAGGATTTCCTGTCTAGCTAAAGAATCTATACGAGGTATGCATATATCGCTAGGTTCCCTTAGGTATCCGGGAAGAATTCAGTGACCGAAAAGTCGGCGAACCGTGCGGGAAGATTCACGGATAAGGAATGGGGTCCGTTTGATCGCGGGCCAGCGGTTGAAACGAGGTGAAAAACCAGCCCCTACCGTATCACTCGGTTTCTTTGGCCGGGATCGGGCCGAACAATTAGACTCGAACGAGAAAACCCTTTTGATGGCGATGCACCGCGATGAACGCACGACGGACATATTAGTATAATAAGCGGCGGCCTGTGTGCGCGTATATAGATTACGAGACAACAAAGAGAACGAATGAAAGAAGCGACGGAGATAGCAGTAGCGATGATGAAAAGGACGAGTAGTGGTCGGTGGGAGAACGCCCGATTTTAATGTGTGCCCAGGTGGTTGTGGACAGAACAGCCGCGGTTCTACGGTAAATTATTTCATATCCATTGGCCTACTGCATATCTTTGTGATCTAGGAGCCTCAAACGGCTAATTAATCAGGAAAGAATTTTCTAGATTATTATCCGCGACCATTATGCCTGGCATCTATTTGATCGCTATTGGCCACGTCGTGGAAATATGCGAACGGAAAATAGAGGATAGATGAGAATCTTCAACGTTTAAATTTAGACTCGCTGGTTTATCCTGTATGTTTTAGTGATTCCAAATCGACGCTCTTATTCTAAATGAATACAGTTTCGTTGAAATTCGATATGTTTAAATCAAATGATAGATATATACCTACATGTTGTAAATATATTTTAGGATCATTTTAGTATCGTATCGAAGTGATTGGAAACTATGATTTCTCTGCCTATAATCCACGATCAATAGAGATAATTTGAAAATTGTTTCAAAATCAATTCATATCGTATAAAGATTTTCCCAAGATCGTGCTGTTGTTATTCAAAAGTCATTTAAAAGTCACGTAATGACTGTTTTCAAGATTATCTAATAATCATTTTAAAAATAATATATTCATTTATCAGTGTAATTAGAAACTTTTAATGGCTAATTCAGTGTTCTGTTAATAACATCAAAGATCATTAAAGAAGTGTCATATTCATAGAAGTATCTCGAAATCCAGAAAATAGGGCTAAAAAGCCTCCTTCGCCGTCTCTATGGTTCCAAATACAATCTTTAAAAACATAAGCCTCTTATAACATTTATGTAAAAACACTGGTAACTATAGTTCCAATAGTGATCATAACGAAGATTGCTAATAGCTCTCTATCGAGCAATCATCCTGCTGAACTCGATTCTTCGACCATTAAGATCAAGAATCTTTTACAGGGTTACCAAACTCGTTTAAATGCGGTTTCCTCGGGGAAAGATATGCACGAACGTCACCACCGTCGCGCGTTTGTGTTCGTAGTGATGTCGTAAACCAATCGGTCCGCGATCACGCACACGCACACACGTACCACAGAAAGAAGCGAGAGCGGAAAAAGCGATGAAACGAGAGCGATAAGGAGAACGAATCGAAGGAAGGAGGAAGGGAATCCAATATAACTGCACACACGTTTATAGGGTCGATGGGAATATATTGGAGCGGATATTGAAATACTTGTTGGTAGTTTGAGTCGAAGGCGAGAGATGCCTTTCTCGATGCCATCTTGATTGCGCAATCGAGGCATCGGTCCACGAGTACAGAATTTAACGATAAAGATCGTACGGATTATAGAATCCTAGACGGGGAACAGAGTCCCCTTCCTATCTATCCTCCTTTCCCGGGTTCTGTGCCTTTATCGGTATTACGAGCCTCAACCCCTCGCTGTTTACGAGAAAACCGCATCGTTCCGTTAAATGAAACCGATATTATGTCATCACGGTTACAGTTGGTTACTTAACCTCACTATTCCTTTTCTGGAAGTTTCTTATTGTAAATCAAGTATATTCATGGTTTTCGTTCATTTACAGGTTAGTATATAGATAAATTTGACTATTTTTAACAGTTTTCATAGTTATATTGAGATGTGAGTTTATTTTTGCTGTATCTTATGAATCATTTCAAACACAACCACATTTTTTAATGGTCAGAAAGTTTGTTAATTTTGTAGAAGATACGAAAGAATTGCTATTCCTTGTTACAGCTTTATGCATAATGATTTTCTTAAAATATTAAGAATAATAATGTTTTCAAACTAAGATCAAGCAGCAAATCGATAAAATATAAGTTACAAATAATGTTACAGAAATTAAGTTTAACAAATATTTATACACCTTTGATCTACGACCGTTCTGTTGCATCTTCGCCGCTGTATTTCTTGCTCTTTTCTAATTAAAATTTCATCGAGAACCTCCATTGATCCGCCACGTAATTGAATGGTCTGATGCACGGAAATCTTCTATTGAATTTGCGGTGAAAAGAAATTTCCGTTCTCAATAAAGTAGATTCCCTCTGAACCACTGTACACGATTGTGCTTTACGATTCTTTATAACATTTTGTATCGTATTTCGATAAACAGAAAAAAAGTCAAACGAAATATTTCAACCTTTTCGTTAATTTGCAGAAACGGAAATGTTAACAAAGCAAGGAAGAGAGAAAAATGTGCACCAACAATTACAGATTATATTAAGAGGACCGTCGTTTCACGCCCTTTGCATACTTTCCTTTCTCATTCACGAAAGATATGTATTCAGTCTTGTATAATAATCGCTTCGTATTTCTTGGAATAAAGAGTCTTTGAACGAAGTAACTGTTCTTGCATTAGGTAAAACACGAAGCTAATATTGAAATTCCATCATATTCAAACGAAATACAAAGAAATTGAAATTATCAAATCTCTTTAAGTAATAAATTCATAATAAACATTAACATCTATAAGTTTACATAACATCTAACATTTACTAACTACATCTATGTTACAGTTTCAAAAATAACAATGAACACGAATGGAAACATGGTGAACACAAGAAGTAATTACAATACGGATAGTCTTTTACAGTTTCTGAAACGGAGAATTTCCTGCGTAATTCTATATTACAAAAACGAAGAGGGATTAAGGAGGAAGATAGAATTCTGGAACGCGAACGATTCTGTCGAACGGAAATGCAATTCGCAGCGGCGCCGGTAGTCGAGTCTCAGCTCGAGTCGACAGATAGATAGAGTCAAGATTCAATTAGCTCTAGCTGTCAACTGCATGATACTCATCGATTCAATACACCTTCTCGTTTGTGTGCCCCCGCACATGCTTCTTTCTCGTGCGTGTTTGACTGCGTGAGCGAGCGCGCGCACGCGACCGTACGCCAGTTCAGGTTTCGCGTTTAGTCTCGTTACGTTTTGCACACCCGAACTCCTCCGTGTGTATGTGTGTCATCGTATACCTGTACTATACATACGTGTTTGATCACGTGAATGCGCTTAGTACACGCGTGCATGCTGAAAATTAGCCCGGTCGGGCAAATCGTGAATTTTGGAAATGATTTTACGGTCGCGGCAGAGTGCGAGGGAGTACATAAATTTTCGACGAGCTCGATTTCACCGAATAATGAGACAGACCATCTGTCGTAATAGAAGTACCAGTAATATTCAAATTCCTGATTCACCGTGTTTAACGTACAAAAAGAACTGTGTTATACAAAAAGAAAACATTCTAGCTAGTCAGTTTTCAGTTGTAGGTTATGTTGATTGTATCAATATGAGAAATTTTGTTGAATTTGTTTTAAATATCTACTCATTATATGGTTGATGCTCATTTATAATAATGGTATGTAGAAAGAAACGATATAATAAGCTTGAAAGTTAAAATATTCAGAATCGATCTGCATTGATATAGTCACATTCAGAACAGATGTTTTGTAAACACATTTTGAATCTTGGGTTGCAAAGGTTACTTGTGAATTGATATTCTGCTTATCTTTATAATCTTTCAACAAAACTATAAAATATTACGACCTCTTGCTCAATGACGATAATCGTATCATATAATGAAAGTTAATCTATAATTCTTAAAGATATAATTTCGATTAACATCGAGTTCGGTGCCCCCTTTATATCGAGTTTTTAATTTTCTTGGTTCGACTAAAGTACACGGTTAATATAATGTTTTAACATGGTTTTAATTGATCATCCGTTCGTAAAGATTCGGATCCGCTTTTGAATGGTCGTTTTGAATACGTGAAAGAACACCCGTGGAATTCTGTGGTGACCGATGTGCGTGTAGGTGATGTAGGTATCACTTATCCGAGAGCGGGGCGATACCAGCCATTTTCAATTTATTTCAAGAGCCTTTTCGTGGCGGAGAAAAGAAGGGTGCCACGACTACCGGCAGAGAGATACCTATACAAACGACCTTCGACTTCTCTGCTTCCGACGACCACTTCCATCGGCAGTCGTAACCAATAGCCGTTTCACGAACCTGATATTAAGGTATTAAAGTTATTTCGATTCGAATATCATCGGACAACGTGTAGTCGATGCTTACCATTATAAATGATCCATCAATAATCATATACATATGCGATTGAGAAATCAATCGATAATTAAACTATGATTACGATTAGTAACATTAGTAACATATTACATTAGTAACGTTACTAATGTAATATGATCATAAAAGATAAAAACTGTTGATAAGCCTAATATGCTTTTGGCGAAATTAGTGTTTGCTTTTACTGAAATAGAGATATGATTATGTATACGCCTATTTATTTTCATAATACTATTTTAATTATGATTATATATGTGTTCTTTACAGTTTAGTACATATTCTTTGTATTTTTTGCAATATATTATAGATCATAGTTAAGTCTAGTAGGTTCTAGTGTTAACCATTCTCGCATGAACTTTATTCTATCTACTTTTATTATATTTTAAACAATATGGAATAGCTCCTATACGAATGAAATTGCTTTATTTTGTAAACTATAGTACGCCCCAGTTTTATTCATGTTAACGCCATTGGTAAGTCATTTTTTTCGTGGCTGAAATTTTAACGTGAAGAATGTTATTGTTTTATTAACCTAATATAATCTTCTAAATATTTTTTTATTGAGCAATATAGAAATAATAAAGAATAGAATTGAGATTGAAAGCCTTCCTTCTATTACACAGAATATCAAAGTACATATACGATTTCACTTGGCGATTCCTTTTTAACCACTTTTCAAATGGTTAATGATACTCGCTTTTTGATAATATGTATTACGAAATGACGGTTGAGTAGCTGCGCGCTTGAAAACCATTTCAAACTAGAGTACTTAAAAACCTTCCAATATTCTCGTCAATTTTCCTACAAACGCGCACTCGAGATATACATACAAAATATGCTGGTAAAATTAAACCAGCCGCTAGTACCAAAGCAGTGGTAAGTGTGAGCAAAAAAAGTCTGTGGAAAGAAGCATTTTTTACGAAAAAATCCTTGTGCACGCTTTATTTTCTATTCACGTTCGTTAACCGCAAAATTCAAGCAAAATACAGGAATCTTCAATTATACAAATAGGCACCACAATTACAGTAAATACATCTTTATACGTGAAAATTACAATTTTTGCGTAAAAACAGATTCTTTAAATAACTTTCGAAGTTATTATATTTTCGGTGCTCTCGTATCAATTTCTTTATTCTTACTGATTGTAGCTATTGTATACGGTATAATAGATCGCTATATAGTTGGTAAATTAACTAGGTTTAATCAAAAAATTATTACATACATACAACTTTTAATTTTTTTTATACTAAATTCAAATATTGATAGGATTTTTCATTCATAAGATGGATGGAGTT
Source organism: Bombus affinis (assembly GCF_024516045.1). Classification (NCBI taxonomy): domain Eukaryota; kingdom Metazoa; phylum Arthropoda; class Insecta; order Hymenoptera; family Apidae; genus Bombus; species Bombus affinis. The sequence continues at coordinate 16,561,169 of NC_066344.1, forward strand.
TACTGAAGATATGAAAGTGAAAATATAAAAATATGAAAATATGAATCATTATTCGCATACATGATTTATTGCTCCAATTTTATGCAAAAATCTTTTTTTATTTATTGAAAGGAAAATGAAATTGATATATAAAAATTCAAGATGATACACAACGAAACATGTATGACATACCTAGATATATAATTATAAAGACTTTAAAGGCGAGGATAATTAAGTATACGTCGTAACCATAATTCAATATCAATAAAAGTAAACATTGATATTCTAAAAAACACTTTCATATTTATCATAATTGTAAAAACAATACATTTAATAGTAGTCATTTTAACTGATTTACTAGCTTTAGTATCAAGTATCTGGTAACTCATTTTTACAATAGATAAGTCACATATGTGATCAAATTTCATTTTTCAACTTTATATACTAGAAACATACAAATGAAAAATACATGATAAGAAACGTGAAAACAGAATGAGAGAGTGCGAGTTGGAGAGAGAGAGAGAGGGCGTTGCGGCCGCAGAATTATTGAACCCCATTGCAAATGTGGGAGAACAGTTGGGGGAAGGAAAGCGGGAAGGGGGTGGAATGAGACGTAGGAAGTAGATGGGAGCAAGAGAGTTGTAAAAATAACGCAGTTAATTAGCAGCAAACCACTTTAGCCAGCTCGAGCCCAGTGCACACACTGTAATAAGCAAAGAACAACTCACGGGCGAAAAACGCCCTCGAACGCGAGGCAACTGAAACGCGCCAAGGCCCAGACGGAGCCTCTTTTTCTCTCTCTTTCTCTCCTTTTTTCCTTTCGTTTCTGTTTTGCTTTTCTCGCCCTTTCTTCTCCCCGCTCACGCTCCACTCCATCTCTCCAACCTCGTTTTCCGTTGCGTACTGTTTCCTCCTTTACCGGCTGCTCTACCGAGTCAACCATAAACAACGGACGTTTTAACAATTTCGCTGTTGCATAGCGCTTCGAAACTCATTGTACCGTGGAAAAAAAACCCGCTTAGTACCGAAGGTTCATTCGTTTCCTGATTTTTCTCTGCCTGAGGATTAATTTCCTTCCTACTGCAGGTTCTGGTATTATTTTCTCTAGGATGGTCGATGTAATACCCTCTAATTACCACAGCTTGACCATTTACTTACCGCGAAAAATTTGAAAATTCAAAAACGGTTCTAATATTTGATGAATCCTGAATCCACGTTTACATCTTAAGGCAACTATATAAAGTATAAGGGAAAAATGTTCATTTTTCGTGATTTTCCATTTTATAACATATTTTATTTATGAGAACTAAGCCGTGGAATGTCACCATAAGATACCATTAAAGATTTCATACATTGATTGTTAAAAATAGGAATTCATTCTGTGTTGTAACTAAACATGGTTTTATTACTGTAAAACAATAAATATTTTATTAATCACTTTTTTACGATATCTGAATAAGGTACAAACTTCACTTTATGAACAATGCAGCTCAATTTATTAAAACTTTTCCAGTAAACCAAGATATTCAAACTGAATTTTGTCATATATTACATCATATATTAAATATTACGTAATATTTCTTGTTTTTCCCCTTATTGTTCATATAATCATTGTAATTTATATATTGTATATCTGTATTATATATAATGCCTAACTTTGACCTAATCCTAACCTAAATATCTTTTTCAATTGTGATGATACAAAAACGTTTTATACGTAATTTGAATGGTATCAAATGACCAATATTCTGCATGAATATTTTTCATCTAAGGTTATATTTCTTTATAGTTCTAATGAGGAAAGAAATTCATGTTTGTTTATTGAAACGCTTATAAAGAAGGAAAACATGAAATTAAGAACGGTGAAAAGAAAATCGAAGAACAGAAAAAGTTATGCTTAAAGTAAAAGAAGAGACGCGGGAGATGTAGATGTCAGGAGCTGTCACATGCACAATCGTAAAAGATAGAGACGATTCAGTTGAGGAGAGAACCCTTTTGGTAGCTGCAACCCTCTTTTCTACCGACCACAACGATCCGCCAAAGGAAATTGAATTGGCAACATCAGTAAACGACGCCAGAGTTGCTCCCATGCTGCCGAAAAGGAAAAGAACAAGAAGGAGCAGGGCGAAAGAGAATACGAGCCAAAGAAGAAGTAGGTGAAACAGAGAAAGAGAATAGAGCCGTGTTTCACGCCTCGTGAATTTCAAACCGTTTGAAATCCAGGTGGAAATAATACAACTTTGCGTTCCTTGTTAAGGATCAAAGGAAACCTACCCCAATCTCGATTTCGAGGTCCTCCGTTCCTCTTCATTCTTACCCCTCTATCTATCTCTCTCGTTACTAAAGACATAAATCAAACAAAATGTTTGATATCCATATTATGCTCTATTTAAAACCATTTACTATGACATCTTGCTTTTCACATAACAATTGATTCTTTTGTCTTGACACTACATATGTTCAAAAATTGATCAATTTCATAAATTGGAAAATAGAGAATTTGAATTGAAAAATAGATAATTCACTTTGGAATTCATTACTTATTTTTTATGGCAGTTTCATCTAATAAATAAACCTACAGAATTAAAGTACCTGTTTCTTAGAAATGGAATACTAATTGAATATCTATTAATGAAATTAAGAAATTTATGAAAATTGGAGTTGATCAATTTGACTTCTGAAAGGCTTATATAGAAAAGTATACTGTTTTCAAAAATTTGGTTAAGCAAAATAATACATTAGTCACATTCTTGATTAATTGAATATTATTTTATTCATTCTATACAATAATATTTGTAAAATTTAGTTTACAAGTGTTGATTGAATAAGTTATAATAGTGGAATTATTTCTTAAGTTAATATTTATAAACTTTTAACTTTCTTCAATTCCCGATAAAGGACATATTCTCGAACTAGAAATAATAATTTTATATATAATTTTTCAATATAATTTGAAACTGTGTACAACTGTACACATACTACATAAATGTATGTAATAGTCATAGAATACAAAAGTAAACTTACCATAAGGATCAAACCATACTCCTTCTAATTTATCTGCTAACCTATCTCGAATTCTTATATACTTGTGACCACTTGCTACACTTTCTACGAGTACTAAAATATGTCTATAAATAAAAATTACACGATATTAAGCAACTATTTAGAATTTGATCTTTTAATGTAAACATAAACATAAATTTGTATACTTACATACATGTGTTGTGTATATAAGAATGAATATTTTTTTTATTACGAATAGCTTTTTTACATGTAAAATGTTGTAATAATGTTAATCAAAGAGGTAATCTCTTTAAAAAATGATATTCTATATAGAAACTAACCTAATCTCTACTTGTAATTAAATTATATTTTGATTTACACATACTCACTTGCTTTTAACTTTTTTTAACAATACATTGGTTAAAAACATGATTTTTAGTTGTATATATATATTTAAATATATATACAAGATTTAATGTATATCACTGAAATACTTTTACACAAGGTTTTTACGATTGTGTATAAATCAACAAGGTAATAAAATAGGTTAGGATGAACTAAAAACCTAGTCAAATTTAATCTATTTTACCATTGATTAAATATGTAGGAAAAATATTCAATGTATCAGCTGTAGATAAACGAATTTTTACCGATATTACTTTTGTCATTGAATAAACAATTACACAAAAATGTTTAAAATTTCGATTTTTATTCTCTATATAATAGATGTCTCTTATATATAAAAGAGCGAAAAATCAAATAATTTTTCATCAAAAATATTTAATATTTAATTGCATCACATAATATATTGTGTGTATATTTGTATAAATATTTGGCAGTGAATTAAACTTCTAGTCTAACAGTAAACTTCTAAATTGAAAAAAATGTAGTGTGTGTGGTGTGTGCATATAGTTATTATATAGAAAATTGTATTATCGTTATATAATACTAAAAATTTTTTTTTCGAGCAAGAACTTGATTTATTTTTTTTAATCATAAACGAACTATTTCTTAAAATAGAATTCTTTAAATACATGAACATAGTGCAATAATAACTAATAGCAAATATGTACTTTACAAAATATAAATGAAATTGTTAGAATTGAAAACCATATACATAATTTAATTTAAAGCAAAAAAAGATCAATAATGTAATAAATGTCATGATGACTTTACTTTGTCATTAGCCATAATTTCTAATCTTTTTATTACTTTTGTAAGATCGATTTCCTTTTGCAACTTCAAGTAATCCACTTTTCGAACATTATGTATGCTAGACCACGTGGGTAGCAGTTTACACAATAAACGTAGATGGTCCTCTAGTTCAGCAGGAGATAATTTAGCTCTAAACGAGTTCTCTAATTTGGTAATTACAAATTCTAATGTTAAAACTCCTTTTTTTTCAGCTACGAAAATATTACGCAGAACTTTCACTAATTCCGGTAATCTTGAATACATTACAGCCTCTTTTTCTGCATTTGGTGGACGTGTCATAGCCTCCAATGCCTTAGCAGCTTGTTTAGCACGAACCTAATGTGTAACAAAATTTTCGTCATTAAAATACGAACAAAACAATGAGAAATAAAAATGAAAATATTTACTTTCTCAAGAAGAGCCTTTGGTATGCCTTTCAGTGCACTAGTAAGATGATGATTCTTGTTTACAATAGGTGTGGCAGGTGGAGTATCCACAACTGTAATATTAACCTTTTGTACACCACCCTCGGTTTGGGTAGCCGTGCTTACTTCATCTTTTTTTGGAGAAACATTCTTTGAAGTCATCTTTGCTTCTGCTAATCGCTGCAATGCTTTCTCCATGCGAGTACCGCAATTGAATAATGATTTTGCTTTATCTAAAAAAAACCGTAAGAAATTAGTTTAAGATTTAAAGTATATCAAGTAAAGAGGTACATGCTTTTGTTCTTACCAAGAACATCTTTTGCACTTGTCATCCTTTCTACATCAGGTGGTTGTGGCAATTCAGCCTGTTCAATTACTTTACATGTTTCAACATCAAATTCAGGATGCCAACGCAAAATCTTTTCCTTCGAGATGTGCATTGGTGTCTCCAAATTAAGTAAGAATTTCTCATGCTCCTCTTTTACTTTATCTGCAATCCAAAGATAAGAAAACGTTAAGATAGTTATAACAAATCTGTCAACAATTTTTATACAAAACCAATACCAAGCAAGACATTGTAAAATTTCCTTCGTCTGTCAAGTAATACTCGCGGCCCCATACTAGCTTCAGATGCTGTTTTCAAAACATCATCTGCATCTGGAGTATTTCTTCCATCTTTTTCTTCAACAATAGGTGTCAGAAGTAATTCATATTTATCCTGTTTAGACGAAGAACCAAATGCACGATGCTTCTCCTGGCTGTAAATGTACGCATCTGGGAAAATGGTTTTCATTTGCGCTAGATGTTCCAACGTGAAATTTTTACGCAATAACTCTTGAACTGCAGGCTTTAGCTTCTTGAAAGTTATTGTTTCTTTACGATTGAACAGCATTGCAGAAACCTATAAAATTGATAATGCAGTATGTAATTACAAATATATATTAAAGACAAATATAATGCTAGTTTTTATATCAGAAATAACATACTGTATCTACGCATCTGAATGCCTCTGCCAAAAATTTATAATGATATGGCAATGGCAAACCAGAAGTGCCACTTTCAGCAAGTGATGAATACCGCTGATAAGCTGGTGCTTTTATTGGAGTACCTTTCACAGGGCTTGGGGTTGATTCTTTAGGTTCAAATAAAATTCTACGTTGAGGACTGGCATTCATTAATTGTTTATCCTTCAAAGGACTCAATAAAATTTTACTTGGAGATTTATACGACTTTTGTGGGCTGTAAATAACAACGTGAATATTATAAAAACATTTAAATTAAATTGTATAACAGAATAGAAATTTCACAAATATCTTACCTAACAGGTATTTCAAGTTGGATCTTCTCAAATTTCTGTATTTGTGGTTTCTTATCATTTTTATACAATTGCTCTAGCCTTTGTTCACAATTTTTAAACCGAGCAAGAGAAGTTTTCAATTCCGAAAATTTGGAAGATTTACTAATTTTATTTTTTATATCATTTAAAGACAGCTCTTGCTTTGCCAGTTTGTCCATAGTTGAACTTTTCTTTGGCGTTGTACAATTAGTTAATGAACTCTCACCAAAATCGTTGTTCTTCTTAGGTGTTCCTGGAAGTTTCTTTCTTGGGCTCAGTGCACCTTTCTTCTCAAAGAGCACTTTCTTTATATCCAAGTCTTCTGTGATCTTTTGAAAGCTTTCTCTGATATCGAGTTGTCCTTCTTCACTAGATGATTTTCGTGTACGTGCAACTCGTGCACGAACATTATATTTAGGCGTTTTTTGAGCACTAGATTTAGGAGAATCAAACTGAATGTTCCTTACAGCTGTATTAGGTTTTAACGTATGATCAGTCGCTAATTCTCTTCCAGGTACCACAACAGTCTCTGGACTTACTACCATTGTTTTTTCTTCTTGAATTGGAGTCAATGTTCCCGATGATTCAAAATTATCTTCGTTAGTTGGAGTCTGACTATTCACAACTCTCGATTCTTCCCGATCAAGAAGCAAAACTTTAGCCTTGTTTCGTAAATCGTCACTTGCTTGTCGTTTACGTGTATTAAAATACGCCGTTACTGACGGCTGAGACATCTTTTTTATATACGAATATATATGCGTGTGTGTATACCAGAAGAAATCCGTTAAATGTTCAAAATTCTGACTGAAATACTTACGGATTTCCAATCGCCGTAACCATCCACACCGATAACAGTGCGCGCATAAAGTCCCGCCCGTTTTGTCAGTTTAGGCGCCAAGCCAACGAGAATAAATTATCCCTATCATTAGCGCGCGAAATTTAAATGTTACACTCATTTCTGGTAAGCAAAGATTGATTGATTGATGTTTCAAAATATAATATTTAATAAATGAAATATTCTTTATTATTATAATTTTTATGCATTTTGAAAATACTCGAACTTCATTACCAAATTACAAAAAAATATTGCAAACAATTTAATAAATAAGTACTTAAAATGTATGTAACAGTACTTTGAGCAATTCTATTAAGTGATCCTATTAATGACTAAGTATTGTGGTGAATCATCGGATCGTAAATAGAAACGTAAATAAATAAATGTAATTTCACGTAACAAAATAGATGAGCTAAAATAATAGAGAATCAAAAATCAAATAAGTTATGAAAGAATGTGAGAGTTTCCCAAAGAGTAAATTGTATATTTTATTTAAAATTTTGGGATTAATTGATCTTTAACAATATTCATGGTTTTAATTTTCCTTAATATAAATTTGGTTTTTGATATACAATTTTGCATTTTTATATACAAAATAAGCATAATCTCCATTATTTAGGTATATGCATAATAAATTCATATAAACACGGTATTCAAATTTCTAAATCTTCTACATCTAGATAAAATAATTTAAATTTGTGATCTACGTTATTCTCAAAAATAATTTGAATCTAAATACTGTGGACATAAGTTAAAGTGAAATTATCATATTAAAATACCTAATCTAATTTTTACTAATTTTATGAAACGTGTAGGACAATATTTGGTGAAAAAGATTTTTCCATTATAGATATTAACAAAAATAACTGTCAATGTTAAACAGTGTGTCGAATTTTTATTTCTACTTGTGAGTTTATTAATTATTATTTTAATAATTTGCAATATTTGTTTTAATTAAAGAAAATTTTATTCATAAATGCAACAGATTATAAACTAACCTGTTATATTTAACCTCAAAATTATAGCTATTAAGAGAATTATTTCATATTTTTTTTTTTTTTAGATTATGAGCATTACCAGAAATCTAAGTTTAATTTTGAACAAAGTACCTGTAATTAAAGAAAAGTTATTTTCTCAAAAATATTTACTTTATACAAATGTAACAATATCTATTTCTCTTTCTGCCATGGGAGATGTATTAGAACAACATTATGAAATATTGAAGGTACTTATTTCAAATTTTTATTCCAATGCAGTATTCCCTTTGTTTTGATATACAATTGAAGTATATATGTTATAATTTGTTCTATTATAGAATGAGTGGGATAAATGGAATTTAAATAGAACACGAAACATGGCATTATCTGGCATGTCTATTGGTATAGTATGTCATTATTGGTATAAATATCTAGATAATAGATTACCAGGCCGTACGATTAATGTTGTTTTGAAAAAGGTTGTTATCGATCAATTAGTATGTTCTCCACTTTGCATCACAATGTTTTTTTTAACATTAGCTATTTTAGAAAAAAGTACTTGGACAGAATTAAAAGATGAAATTATTAAGAAAGCACATAAATTGTACATAGCAGAATGGGTTATTTGGCCACCAGCCCAAATTTTTAATTTTTACTTTCTGCCAAATAGATATAGAGTGCTTTACGATAATACTATATCTCTAGGCTATGATGTGTATACTAGTCACGTGAAACATGATAATTTAATACACAATACAAGCTATAATTAGCATTAATAAATTTTTAAGATAGACGAATTATCTAAGTAAATGTATAAATAATACATAATGATGTTATTTTAAAAAAATAATAAGTAACTACAAGTTGTAAATTGTATATGTTCTATTTATCAATCTAAAAGATGAAAATATATACATATAAATAATGTATAAATATTTTAGAAACAGACACATTCTTGTGTTTTGACTTATTTATTTTCCTCTTTATAAAAACTAATAAAGTAAGAAAAAAATTAAATAAGTACCAATTTTTTTAAATATTCTTCTCTTTCACAAAGCTTTCATGATAAAATGTTATGAACTTACACAGTTACTACACAGTTATATTTACATGTACATAAAATGTCTTTCATACAGTGAATAATATAAAAATGTCTTTCAGAACATTCCATCATGAATACCAATAGGTACAAGCACCGCAATAAATAATAACAAGTTACGAGCCACCAGTCTCCAATCATTTGGTACTGCATATGGTGCTAGTACCTGGGTTAATCTATGTATCTGTCAAAGTAAATGAAATATTTATGATACATTTTAGACTCTAAAAAGATCAACATATAACACTGAACATAATCAATTCCAAATATAAAAATAATTAAATACTTACTTCATGACTTGCACATATAAAGATGAATGATGTGACTAACAGATTTAATACTGGAAACCTAGGCAATAAAACTAGTACGCCATGTGAATCTGCTGCCAACCAAATGTGACCTTGTGCGACTAGAGTTTCTAAGCTAATGCGACCTAAACCAGCCAAAAGAGCTGAGTGTTTGCCACGTAATGCTAATGATGCATTTCTAAGCGCTATATATCCTATAATCTGTAATTAAAAAGTTGAAATTTAATCGTTTGAAAATAAATTTGAAAATATTATATGTGTATAGATAATTACTGGTATGAACGCAATATATGAGTGAATTTCTTCACATTCAGATACTGAATGACACAATATCGTAAAAGTAGTATAAGCGGTTAGAGAAATTAATGCTAGCAAGGAAGATAATGCAGTTCCTGGAATGTGATCTATCCTTTGCAAAACTACAAGAGCTGCCCCAAAAGTTATACCCCAAGCCACACTATATCTATCCACCCTCCAATGTGACCACCATTCCCGTATATCGTCATCAGTTGTAACAAATAATGCTTTCCAAGGCCTTGTTACAAATACTTTTTCAAAGAATACCTATTAAACGATCATACATTGTACATTTTTATTATAATATATATCTTATATGTAGATAATTTATAAATTGATACCTCTGACATGTACAATATTGTAATCATTGATACAAGACCTAAAAGTTTCAATGTGAGATAAAGCAAAGCTCTGGGTCCATATTCGTTCAAATTACCAGAATATATTCTTGGTGGTAGCCATGCTAAGAAATAAATGACTAAAAACCAAAATGAAACTAATGGAACAAAATGGTAAAACTGATATGGCCTATTCATACAAAGGCATAGAGACACTGTTAAGAAGTTTAGTCTAAACATTACCTGAAAAATAACAAATACATATATCTAATACGTCATTCATATGCATGATAATTAATATTTGAATAATACATACTTGTGCAAATCTCACTAAAGAAACATCGCCTGTTTGCCAAAAATAACAAAAATGTCCATATCCAGAAAGAAATAAATAAGCAGAATTAATTAATCTTAGGTACATATAAATGGGCAAAACGTTCTTAGCCCCAGTAACATGATAGATTAACACTACAGCTTGCATTAATCCTCTCCACTCATCTGTTTGTTCTCGATTTAAAGTTCTTGGTCCTCTTTCTCTATCTTCAGTAAAAAATAAACCAAGTGCCAATATATATCCAAGTGGTAACCAAAAACTAAATTCACTGTAGTATTTATTCTCCTTCATGAAGAAATTTGTTCTAAATACGAATAAAAATTCATTATTAATAGGAATTATTAATAATATCAGATGGAAAAAGGTACTTTCATGTACCTATCGCATAAATAAAAGTAATATAAGATGATTGACAAAAGAGCCAATGATGTCATTAATGTATAAAAATCTTGTACTTTGGGTTGTTCGATCTGTGTAGTTTCAGAATTATTTGCTTCTTCAGTATTCTCCACCTCAACAGTGGTAACATGTGAGTAAGAAATTTCGGTTCGATACTGACAAAATTTTCTATACACCCACATTCCACCACCAATTACTATACTGTAACGAATTGTTACTTACTATTTACTTAACATATAATATAACTATGTAAAAACGATTACCATAAAGCAAGTGCAGATAAGCTTAATAGCTGTAATGTTGTAGCTGGTTCTGGGTAACTGCAACAACTACCATCATCAAAATTCATATGATCATTGCAGTAAGTATTCAACAATATTTGAACCTTGTGTCTTAAAGACAAAGGACTCGCTAAATATCCATCTGGGCTTTGTTCTAATACACCTGCACCAACAAGTTTACTGCTTTCCCATATATGAGCCTCACTATGAGATAGTATCTGTGTGTAATCAATATGTAAACAAACTTTTTTTAAAGCAATTATCTATAAATTAACTAAATAAAAATTACCTTTATTGCTGCTTTATTACATAAATTAATCTGCCTGTTATCTATGCCTGATAATTGAGCTGGCAATCTTTCTTTTAATACAGGATCTTGTAGCATCCATAAATATTTTGTATTTTTTTTAACTAAAAAGTCTACCGGTTGTACAAGTCTCACTAATCCCATGCTATACTCAGAATACAATTGAGCATCACTATTATTATTAGCAAGAATTGTTGTTGCTCCACAGCCTGAAATAATTAAGCTAGGTGCATCAGTTTTCTGAAAAGTAACAATTATTAGCATCCCATTATTAAATATGTATATAATTTAGTTTAAATTGAATTGAAAATATTTATATTCAAAATGGATAATTACCATCCAGCTCCTAAGGTCTCCTATCATAAAATTATCCAATTGAGACCTCCATAAAAATTGTACATTTAATCTAAGTTGTGCATCATTAAAATTTAAATCAGAATTGTCTGGTAATTCTGTTAAATCTGATACTTTCCCATCAACTATAAATTGTGATATGAAAGATCTATACAGTTGTCTGACTCTAATATCTCCAATAAATGCAAAATGGTTACGGTGGCCCATGAAAGCTAGATATCTTAAACATCTGCGACTGTCTCTATATGAAGAAAGAATATTTCTAGAAAATATAACACACATCTATAAATTTTATTTAAATTCTTACGTTTGTGTATAGTAATGCATCATACAGCCATACGGTTGCCATTCTTTATCTCCTTTATACCTTCCTTCTGTTAATAACCACTTACAAGAATCACTACCTAAATAACATTCATAAGATTTATGCTACTGATGCAAAGTAATATAAGCAACATAAAAAAGATTGAAGAAATGTAAATATTTTTACCATATATGAGGTGCATTAATCCATGATAAAGAATAAAACACAAGACAAGTGCAGTAGCTAACTTTTTAGCACTTGCCACAGTAATTAAACTAATAAAGTGTTCTGCTGAAGTCATTAATAATTTATATTGTGATTACATTGACACTGGAACAAAAAGATTGTCTTTGTAATAAATTTTATAAGAATAATGATATAACATTCCTATTGCATTAAAAACTAATAAAATTGATTATTGATATATATGCATTTAACTAATACAAACATAATTATATAAATACAATTATCTACATATAGGTATAACTCATAAATTTTCTTAAGAATTATTGCATCATAATTGAAATAATTTAATGAATGAATTTAACCATCTCATTACAACTTATAATACAATAATAAATTTTATTAAATTTATTTTATTAATTGATAAAATTAATAATACAATGAATCGTGTATTTATTTCATTGACAATGATTTCAAACAATTTATAAGTCCAACGTTCCCGGTCATTTCTATACCGTGTCATACCATGCAAATAAACAGAATGCAACATTTGCAATATACCTAGAATCGATTGATTAAAACTACGGTATCTACGACTTAATCCCTAAACAAAACAAAAAAATATTAACTGTTATATACGTTCCTTTTCACCTTCTACAATATTTACTTTATTTTTTTATTTTTTTACAAAACCAAAAAAAAAAAGACCAGAAGAAACGGAATCAGAGATTAAAATACATATTTCCCTACTCAATCTTTATTATGCATGTCACAGTCATTTTTTTATAGAAATAATTGTTTGTGTATAGTAAAAATTTATAATTTATATTAAATTATAAGACTTCACACGAAAAGAATTGAATTTTATAGGAGCTAAAATTACAAAATTATTGTTTTAATTTACTTTAATAAAATATTTATCTAATCAAATATCTAACCAATATTTACCAATTATTTATAGAAAAAATATTTATAAAGATATTAAGCTAAAAGACTTTAAATGAAAAGAATTGATTTTTTGTTTATTTTACAGTCAAGGTTACAAAATTACATATTATGTCTTAATCTACTTTAATCAAGTATGTACTTTAACCAATATTTAACAATTATTTACATAGAAAAACTTGATAAACATATTAAATTATAAAACATCAAACGAAAATAATTGGTTTATAGTTTATTTGACTTTAATATGAATCAAGTTACGAAATTGTTGTGTTCTAATCTACTTTGATCAAATATTTACCAACCATGGGTATAGGTATAGCAACAATCGTATATTATGTACTCGCCTTAGTACCTCTTGGGAATGCCTGTTAAATTTAACTGATTTACGTAGATCCCCACTACGCGTTTTCTGACTGCCGTGCTAACCGCTATTTTTTAACGCATGACGGCGTAATACTAAATTTGATAGAAAAAATGCGATGCGCTCTGGCCGCGGCAACTTTACATTTTTCGATCGAGAAATAAACAAAGCAAAGTAATTCATGTTATGTTGCAATGAGCGATAAATCGACAATGGCGGCAATGTCCCCGTCGAAGGTAAGTTAGTAGGAAATTTCTTTAATACATATTGGGCCTCTGTGCATCTTTATATTTTCACACGATACAATATTTAATTAAATTATTCGATTCTCAATGTATTTTTACAAAATTGAAAAACTGTCGCCTTACATATATGTTATTATAGGGAGAATCCATTCGCATATTATTCATCAAACTCGGATGACGTTTTGTGTCAAATTAGACGCGCTAGTTCTTACCACTCTATCTCCATAGAAAGTTTTTTCCGCTTTTAATGCTTTTTTATAAATAATAGGAATCTAAATTTTTATTATGCTTCCGAAAAATGATTCAGTATGTTATTCATTATATGTCGATTGGTTTTCAATATATATAATGATTTAAAAATCTCATGAGTTATGCGTGTAAAATAATTGAAATAAAATATTTATGGTCAGAATATGAAAATTATATTAGCATTTTTGAAACATTAAACATAGACTGAATTCCTTTGAATGTGATTATTAAATGCTTAGAACTATAAAAATTTTGAACTATGATTATTAAATTTGAAGCAATTCTATTGAATTATAGGAGTTACATGTGTTTATTTATTGCTAATATATAGTTATATAAAGTTTGGATAGTTCTACATGTTATCAGTTCTATGTGTATATCATTTCAGAGGAGGTTACAGAAGGAGTTAACATCTTTAATACGTGAACCTCCACCAGGTGTACATGTAGATGAAGATCTTACTAGTCAAAATTTAACACAATGGATTGTTCACATGGAAGGTGCAAAGGGTACCTTATATGAAGGCGAACAATTTCAACTGCAATTTAGATTCAGTTCTAAATATCCTTTTGATTCGCCAGAAGTGACTTTCATAGGTGGAAATATACCGATACATCCACATATTTACAGCAATGGTCATATCTGTTTATCCATTTTAACTGAAGATTGGTCTCCAGCTTTGAGTGTGCAAAGTATTTGTTTAAGTATTGTATCGATGTTGAGCAGTTGTAAAGAAAAGGTAAGAAAGAAAATTTTTTATATAAACCTACTAAAAAGATACTTAGATAACTATTTTTTACTGCAGAAGAGGCCACCTGATAATTCCTTTTATGTAAAAACATGCAGTAAAAATCCAAAGAAGACAAAGTGGTGGTATCATGGTAAGCATCATATTATATAACATATAACTGATACATTATTGTTGTACAAAGTTTTTTTAAAATAAGATATAACATTTTTTGATTATTTAATAAATATTTGTTACAAAAATCATGTAGCATTTTCTATTATGTTTTAAACAGATGACAATGTGTAACAGCAACTGCAAAAGTTATAACAACTTGTCAATTGCTGGACCAAGTGGAATGACATTTTTGTGTCTTAAAATAATTATTAAAGTTTCATAGATGAAATTGCTGAAGTAATTTTATCACATATTTAAAGAATTAGGTGCATAAGTTAGAAAACAAAAAAAAAGCAAAGGCTGCATATTACTTATTATAATAAAGAAGTGATGTAAAATGCGTGAGTTATCAAATTATAAATTATTATGATGTTATTATAAATGATACATATTATCCTACAGTTGAATAGAAAAAGTATAAATTACAAAATACAAAAATGCAGCCAAGAGAAGTGCACACACAATATTGACAAGCAATGAAAGTTCATTATTTGCATAGGAAGTGCACTATAAGATGGTATCAAATTAATATATTGCAGTAATCATTATTAAGATAGTATTCTTAAAAATATAGAATGTTATCACGCTTGTTATCCTTTTTATTTAATATTTCATCTGTTACTGTGTTATCAGTTTAAGTAAAAAAATGTATAAGCAATTATTTTACCTGAATATCACGGTGTGCAATCTAAATTAATTATAAGCATAAATATATACATTCTGAATGTATAATATTACTTAATTCTACATAATTCTTAAAGGCAATTAGGATGCTATTCACTATTTCACTATTTTTTAAATTGAAATATGCTAAGTTGCACGTAATTTCTCTAGAATTCTGACATGTATTATTCTTAATCAATAAAACTCAACCTTTTATAGAATAATGTGAGAAATTATGTCGATTTCTTATTATTGATACTACTAGAAATGCTTCAGGGGTCTGAATAATATTTGACTAGTATCATTTCAATATTTTATAATGCTATAAGTTTAAAATAACATATATGATATAGTTTGTATTTGATAATTAATAGGATACATTTCAAAATAAATTACTTAATTCAATGATAATTTAATTAATTAAATGACTTAATTCATTCATTGTAACTTAATTCACATTAACTTCTCTATAATTTAATATGAAAATTAGCGAAATTAAACTTACCTACGTAAATTATATTATGCTAGTAGGTTTGATTAAATTTACGATACATTCAACTAACCTAATATAACCTTACTAATATATCAAGTCATCATGCAATGCATTTAAAAAAAATTAAAAAGAAAATAAATATTTACAAAATATATGGTAAAATATTAAAATTAAAGGAAGCACGTATGAATTCAAGTTTCATGTCAATCATGCACATAGACACAAAGATCTAATGTTACTGGGAATTTCAAATAAAATAAAAATGGCCGCGTATGGGACAATTACAATGTCTCACTGTATTAAATAAATCGAAGACACGCGTGTACATTAATTTAATAGGAGGGAGAAATATATTATGCATATCAGAATGAGTATTCGAACGAGGAAAGCTATTATCTGTGGGATCATTATATTGTTAAGTCTGTTATACTTGTATACGAATCGGACTTTGTATACAAATGAACAAAAGTATACAAATGTGCAAAACAAGAACATTTCTTTAAAATTACTTCTTGCTGCCGCTATAAGAGCAGCAGAAATTGGTGGTTCTGAAGTAATAGCAGTTCATAACCAAGCTAAATTTGAAATACAAAGTAAAGGGAAAACGAAAGAGGGTAATTAAGTAATCTGTATTATTTATATTGCATTTATATGTATAAATGATATAGGACATTATTAGATATAGATATATTACAAAGTTCATGTTATAGAATAAAAAATATGATACATAACGACATACATAATCGCATAAGTAATTTCGTGCTATTTTTGATTTTGATAGGTATAAATGATCCAGTAACAGAAGCAGACTATAGATCGCATTGTGCAATGTATCATTCTTTGCGTGAAGCATTTCCAAGTATAACAGTAATATCAGAGGAAACATCAAAGGATTGTGATAAAGTTACTGTGTCAAATATAAAAGATAATATTAATACTTTAGATGAGTATGATATTAAAGATGAAATTATAAATACAAATGACATTACAGTATGGATTGACCCTCTTGATGCAACAAAGGAATTTACAGGTTCCAATAATAATTATATGTTTTTATATATTATATAACCAATTAGTTATTATTCTTCTATTAATATGTTATTTGTAATTTAGAGAATTTGCTGCAATATGTTACAACCATGGTTTGTGTTGCTATTAAAGGAAAACCTGTAATAGGTGTTATATTTAAACCATTTGAAACAAAACAAAATTCTAGTTTGTTTTGGTCATGGACTAATCACGCAATTTCAAGAAATTTACAAGTACTGCTTAAGGTAACATACACAAAAAATATTAATAACATGTCCTACAAATTCTTTCTTTTTAATAAACCAGTTAGAAGATGAGAGAACACCAATATTGATTGTATCACAATCACATGCAGGCCAAATTCACAATGTTACTAAGATTGCATTTGGTAAAGATGTAAAAATTGTTTCAGCAGCAGGTGCAGGTAATTGTACTGACTTTATTATTTGATTAATCTCTGCTCTATTGTTATGAATCAGTAAATTTATTATATTATCTATGATTAGGTTACAAATTTCTAGAGGTTGTAAGTGGAAATGTAACTGCATATGTTCACATGACTGCAATAAAAAAGTGGGACATTTGTGCTGGAACTGCAATTCTTACTGCACTTGGTGGAACAGTTACTCAATTGTTTGATCAACAGTTAATAAGCTTTGGTCCAAATGATTCCAAAGTACTTACATGGGGCCTTTTGGCTACCACGAGTAATCATGCTTGGTATTTATATAAATTTTCAAATATTTAACATAAATATTAAATCTTCGAATTTTATTACCAACTTTCAAGTCATTCTTCCTGTCAAAGACTCTTTTCTAAAGATCACAAATATGCTAAAGACTGGATACCAGAATTCAATCTATCCTAAGCAAATATTTTGTTTAAAACATTTATTTAAAAGTTCCATATTTAATATTCTTTTGGAATACTTCCAAGTGAGTATGTTCTTTACAGTAATTTTACATTATAAAAAATTAATATTGTACTATTTATTGTTGTCACAATATTTTATATATTTTATAGTTGTTCATTGATAGACTAATTTTAGATAAATTCTGTGATACTTTCAACAAGTTTTATCTGTTCATCTTATTTAAAAAAAAAAAAAAAAAATAAATGTTTTTCTACGATACATCTTGTATAACAATATTTTGTTACTGTTGATACGAATAAGATACAATAAACTTTAAGAACAAATGAACACACTAAAAAGAAATGAAAATGTATATAAACTAAAAGCAGAAGAATGCTCTTGTAGATTTTGATCTGATCTTCCCAATTTTTCCCAATTCTACAATTCATGTTATAGAATAAAAAATATGATACATAACAACATACATAATCGCATAAGTAATTTCGTGCTATTTTTGATTTTGATAGGTATAAATGATCCAGTAACAGAAGCAGACTAATAATTCTGCAAATGCTCTTCACAATATTTCAATTAAAGAGCATTCACAGAATTATTGCTGTAGAATTGTGAAAAATTGGGACGATAGTGTCCGAAATCGAACCCGAGTACTTGGCATTTGTGCCAATTACGTTAAAGTATGTGTCGAGTTTCTTCTGATAGTTGTTCCCGAGAGTATTCTTAAATTGTGTATCCATATAAGAGCAAATTCGCAAATTTTTACTCTCAGATAGACCATAAGAAACTTGTCGAGAACTTATTATGCGATAGAACTCACAGAACCTTGTTCAGTGAAAATTGATCTGTGCCTACACTTTACAATTTCTTTCAGTTTCTTTTAATCTACGAATGAAGTGAGACTGTGATTAGGGATATATAAAAATTTAGGTCTTTGATTATTGTCTACAATATTCCTGAAAAAAGGAAAGAATAACGTAGAAAGAAAAGTTGTTAGATCAAGCCATAGATTCACTATAGACTGTAAACGATTACAATGAAGCATATTCATCACCTACAGATAATTTTAGATTGAAAGTGCTCAGCAGTTTCATAATTTTGTACGAATGAATGTAGTTCAATGTAATTAGATTAATTGTTTTTACTTACAATAACCACCAATACGTATGTAGCATTTACTGCATAAACTGGAATTAAAAATTTCAAAATCCCAAAATAAGGCTAATTTGATGTTCTTATTTCATCAGTTCTGCTGCTGCTCTTTTTGTATTTTCTTCTTTTTTTGAAGTTCTTATGACATTTGTAATTTGAATGTTGCAATCATATTTACATATTTAATTTTTCTTACTTTATGGTACTTGATTTTTTAAATTATTAATTTAACTAAAACTTAAGCATTTAAACTTCGCCCTAATTAATTTTTCATGATTTCTGTATTCGAAAAGAAAAATGCAATTAAATCGAACGTTTAATTCTTCAATTATTGTATTTGAGATAACATGCTTCTAATTGGTGCTCGCAAGAGCTACTTTCAGAATATCAAACTGTTTAGAATTACGAAGATAGTTCTCCGGTAATCCTGGTACTATGTATCCATTTTGAGAGCAAGCTAGAACGTTATTGTTTCCAGACAATCACTTTCAAACACAATATTCTATTCTCCAATGAACACGTAAGTATCTTTACTCACTACGACGTTGGCGTTCACTACTATTCATTTTCCACGATCCTAGTGTTGAATATGTAAGAGCTCCAATTACACATTATTGTCATAACACGAATTTTTAATAAAATTTACAGTAAAAGAATTAAAAGCTAGCTTAGAATTTGAAAGAAAGGAGGATAAAGAATTGAACGCACTTAAAAATAATTTGCAGACATTGATTCATAAAATGGACAAAGATCATAACAGTAATTTTTTAGCCTTTGTTTTATGTGAAAGTAATTTATATTTTCATTGCAATAATGTTGTATGTTAATGTTATAAATTACTGTATGTTAATGTTATAAGTTACTGATGATGTTGTACTTCCTTTGAAAAAGTGTCAATCAATTTAAGCTAAAGTTACTTTCTCATCAGAAATGGTTATTTCTGATATCTTTTTCAATTTTTTATTGAATTTATTAGATGCTTTTTCTTCCGATATATTATTTGAACATGAGTTCATATACCGTGAAAGTACCTTTTTCTGTAATTTTTTTAAGGAAATTTCTCCTTTACTCTTTACTATATCTAAGATGGTATCTCTCCAATTGAAGGTTGATTTTTCTACAGTATCATCACAGTGATTGATTGATGTTTCAGAAAGTAAAGCATCTTCGCTTTTTTTTGTAGGAACATCCGTAACAATATCTTCATTTTTCTTCTTAGAAACTGGTTCTTCTGTAGCCTCTACAGCATGTTTATTTTTTTTCTTGACAATAGGTTCATCCGCTTGCTGTACTATTTCGGATATTGTTCTCTTTTTCGATTTCTTTTTCTTAACATTATTAACAGTATCAGCGTCAGCATTTCCCATGCCATTCACTTTATTTTTATTCAAATGATCTTCAGTTTGATTTTCTCTGTCTAAATTTTCATTATTCTGATTTTCAACTATATTATTTTCTTGATGTGTATTTGCATCTTCTCCATTATTTACTTTTTCGCTTGTTTTATCTATTCACATATTAAACATAATGTTACAGAAATTTATAATTATAGTTAAATAAGCATTAAAGTGCTGGTTGTGAACTTACCATTTTCCTGCTGTTGTTTTCCATTTTGTGTATTAGTACTTTGTGTACTATTCTTAAAAGCTGTTTCCATTTTATCCCACACAGAATTAACTACTGATTGATTTGCTCTATTACCCACTGCATTTTTTATGAAATTTAAAAATTTATTTTTTTTACGTGGAATGTTTTCATATTTGGACAGGATATTTAAAAAGTTTCGTTCTGCTGTTGATAAGTTTGTTTCACTATTTAATAGACTATTTACTACATTAATCCATGCTTGTTGCTTTCTTTCACCCTTATTTGCACCAGCTTTTGGAACATAATCCTTGCCTCCATATCTTTCAGCTTCGCTTTTACATTTCGTATGGACTACATATTCCTCACCTCTTGAAACAATCAAAGATACATCTTAATGAATTAAAAATAATGGAGAAAATACCAATTTTATTAATACTTACCGAAAATCTTTGAAACAATCGACACATGTTAAAAAGGGCGCGGAACGACATTGAAATTCATAATGCTTCGCAACTTTTGGCTTTTGTAGCGTTTCACCACAATTATTGCAAGTAAAAACAACCATTTTCTATAATATTTTTACTTCAAATAAACAACGATTTTATAAAATATAAATAAGGACGAATATACAAAACGTTTGATAACCTACAGATCATGTACATTTGCAGTATTTTAAACTAAATGCACCACTCTCGAATTACTTGCACGTTGCACGTGCAATTAGATGCTTCATTAGATCGCGTTTACAATGGATTTTGAATTCCAGAATCAGAATATGCGTAAATTTTCATAGAAACCAATAAATTAGTTTGTTGTGTAGGAGTGATGGTGTAAAATATTTAATAAATCGTATTTATCGGTTTTATAAAATTAAAATAATTATTTTATAGATTTTAATGTTTTATTATATGTGTTTATATTGACATTTTACTTATTTTTGAAATATAAGAATATTGTAAGTTAAAAAGTATTAAACAATAGGGATTTAAATATTATAGATATTACTATTATTTATATATGTTTAATAAATGCTAAGATGCATTGGTTAAATAATTAATAAGACGATTTGTCACGTCAAACTCACGTCTAAGAGGTGAGTTTGAGAAGCAGTGTTACTAGTTACCACGCATGTAATCACGAAATTCAGTAGAAATAAAATAACATAATGTCGATTATAATATTTATATTATGCATAAATATTATATGATGCACAAGAAGCTCCTCTTATATAAGAAATATGATAGAAATTGCGCCTATTAATATTTCAAGTCTTAAATAGATATCACCTTTATGTGATAAATATACCGACATCTTTATTCACACTCGTAATCAGTAAATGACAGTTGGCTGTGTGTCATTCTTATCAATTGTCATCTTATGTGTTATCAAATATGTTCTTTATTTTTAGTTTCACAATTTATTAATTTGAATTTTCACGTAAAAGTAGCGTGCAATTTAACATAAAACAATTTATGTACATGATATATAATGTTAATGATGTAAAATGTAAAATATAAATAATTTATTATAACTAAGATTAATTTTTCGCGATTATTGTTTTATCTTATCATATTTATGTAGAGAAAGTTATATCTGTTGTTTAATATTGCCTGCAGTGCAGGGAGGATAATTTATATTTATTTTTAAATACATAAAGGTATTATTCATGTGTCCTTAAATTCATTATTAATTTACACAGTAATACAGCATCTAATAATATTAACGGGAGTATAATTCCACTGGTATCAATATAAATATTACTTTATAGGAGAATTAAAGTGTTTTTCTATTAAAATATTGAAATGCCAAGCTCATACTTATATGCTATAAATAATGAGGGACGTGTGTTTGGATTATCAACATCTGGGACTATGTGGAGAGAATTCATGTACTTAGGTCTGGAGTTTAAACAATTATCAGCAGTACCACATTTTATGTGGGCTATAGGTGGCGATCGTCAAGTTTATGTACACGTGCATGGCTTAGATGTACCTATAAGAATCAAAGAAGAAATATATGAAAATGAAGTATGTTTGAAATGTTGTTGAAAAAATGGTGATTACAATTATGCTTACATGTAATTTTTATTCAGATTTTAATAAAATACAATATTTACAGCGTTGGCTTCCTTTAGAAGGATTTAGTGGGAGATTATTGCCTACAGATAGGTATAATTTTTCTAATCAAGATGGTACAGTTGACCGTAGCAGAGAGAAAGTAAGACTACCATCCATGGCTTGGCAATGGGAAGGTGATTGGCAAATAGAAACTACATTAGATGGCCAACCGTTAGATCATGATGTAAATATGATAAAATTTCTTTAAATAATAGAGATTAGATTATTTGTTTGTAATTTATTTTATTTGCTTTGTTGATTTAATTTTTTTTATTAATAACAACGATTATATTTACTTTATGAATTGTGATTTAAAACATTTTAATTTGTATATTATCAATCTGGGTGTCATTATCAATCAGTTAATAATGGAGTAATTCATTTTTAATTGCCTCTGTTGTCATATTTCTTGTGACTTTCTGTTTATATGTAGATTTGTTGTCAGTTGTCAACATCGAAACAAAGTGTTATGATCACAGAGAATCTGATATTTTGGTAGGGATGGACATATGCAGTTGATTTTCCAGCTACATTCACAACGAAAAAGCAATGGAAATCTTGTGTTAGGAGAAGGAAGTGGGTTAGATATAGGAGATATAGTGCTATGAATTCGTGGTGTGCTATTGCACCTCTTCATAAAGATGCAACTAAGGTAGGGTTTCTAAATCTTTACATCATAATAATATTGAAGAATTTTTATAAAAATTTATGAAATGCACAATACCATATATTTATAGGAACCATTTATTGACATATCTGTGGGTGGAAATCAAATACCTGGAGGTAATCCTGGATGCCTTGTAGTCTGGGCAGTAACTGCTCATGGGAGGGTATAATATTTAAAAGAATCTTTTGAAATATTTTAGTGATGTATTAAATAATTTATAACAATAAATTTTGTACTTTTGGTTACTGCAATTATCATAATGTTATTACGAATTTAACAATGATTTGCATAGGTAATGTTTCGTGTTGGAACTAGTACAACTTGTCCTGAAGGTCAAAGGTGGAGTACTATAAAATTAGCAAATGGATATGAGGTGTGTCAAATCAGTGTTGGAATTACTGGTCTTGTATGGGCTGTATTAATGATTGGCAAAGCAATTGTGCGCACAGGTGTTACTAGAGAAAATCCCATGGGTATGTATAACTTATACTATCATAATAATATTTGATACAATCTTTCATATTGATGAATATAATGTTATTTTGTAGGAGAAGATTGGGTAGAAGTTGATCCTCCACAAAAAGATTTAAAATTAACACAAGTTAGTGTGGGTACAGATGCCGTGTGGGCTGTAACCCAAGATGGAAATGTATGGTTCAGAAAAGGCATTAAAGGTGAAATGAGTGGAGTATGTGAACAAATGGGTGCTGGCACTGGATGGGTGGAAATGTTAAGTAAGATGTCACTAGTATCTGTTGCTCCAAATGATCAGGTAAATTAATTCATACTGAAAAGGATAAATATTTATTTTTAATAAGTTGTGTGTATATGCATATTTAACATTTCTGAAGGTTTGGGCTATTGGTCATGAGGATAGATGTTTATATTATCGTTCTGGCATTACACAATCGGAATTAACGGGTAAAAAATGGAGATTAATAAATGCACCTCTTCAGCTTAGTCGAGCAAGTAGCAATGCTAGTTTATCATCGAGTAATAGACATAGTATGTGTGGTACTCCTCAACAACAGAGGCATCAAAGTTGGGGATCATTGGTATTTATTTTGCATAAATTTTAGATACTGCAAATAATCAAGTATATTGTTTATTACATAATTACATAATATTACATAATATTTACAGAATCGACCACATAGTACTAGCGAAGGTACTATGTTGATTAGAGAATGGGAAGAACAATCTCGTTCTGCACCAACACCAACATCTTTGAAATTATGGCAACGTACGAACGATGGTACTTCTAATAAAAATCCACAGCAAACTTCTTTCCAGGATATATATCTAAATGAAGGCAAGAAAAGGTAAACTTCTAATTATTTCATACATATTTTAGTTGTAGTTTTATAGTGGTGTTATTTTTTTCTTAATTGATAAAATTGTAGATCGGCGAATTCATTAGATATGGATGATTTAACTGAAGCTAGCGTTGCGAATATAACTATATCGAATGAGTCATTAACTAAAACTGGAGAATCTATAGTAGTTTCTGGAAAAGGGATGGGGAATGTTGTCAAGGTTAAATAATTGAATTTTTTCACGCATTTTTTCACTTACAATCATCTCTTCCTAAAATTAAAGTTTGAAACTAAAATAATGTAGATCAATCCAGCTGCATGGAGCCCTGTTCATTCAATTGGCTCCATGGTAGGCGCTGAAGCTCATCCAGAAACAGATGGAAGTATTTTCGATCCTGACTTGACTAGTGATTCCGGTGTTTACGGAGAAGATGAGAGCTCTGGGGCAATGTATTGGGCTGAATGTGATACCTCTTGGTATAAGGTAGAAGCTGGAGCATGTTTTGTTGACACATCTAATCCCCCGAAATGGTAATATTGATACTGTAAATTAGCGTAAATCATAAAATTGTTTTATAATAAAACATAGTTACTTACATATTTGACTTAAATTTGTAGGATTGCAGATACAAATGGTACAGGTCACGGCGACATAGCCGAGACATGGAGAATATATATTTTAGAGGAGTTAAAAAAAAGATTACAAAAAGTACAATACGATCCATCAATATACGAGAAAGTAGTTGAGAAGTAAGGCTTTGATAACTATATGAAATTGAAATTAATATATTGAAGATCTCTTTATTTATAATGATATATTACAGATCATCTTGGATAAAGAATGGTGATGCAAAATGCAAAGTTAAGGGGAGTACTTCATATGAAGATTGCATTATTGAATTAGAATGGATAAGTAGTGACAATGATTCTTTAGATTCTGGAATTGTAACTATTTTAAATTCGGACGGAGCGACAACAATTGTAAGCTGAATGAGAAATATAAAATAATCTTTTTACTAATATTTTAATGAGACTTTAACTAGTGTTTTTTCAGATGCAATTTCCTGTGTCTGAGATTATGTGTGTAATATGCTGTAGTGAACCAGGTAATCCACGGATAGCGATTCATACTCCTCGTATGCCTCGTTCTAAAGTTCTTAGATTACAGTTTTCTAGTGATACTGAAATGGAAGACTGGCTAGCGCATTTAACCTCAGGTATGTAAGTATGTTATGTTTAATGAATATAAAAATAGATAATATAAGATATTTTTTATATTTTTTAGTTTCTTGTAAAATGAATAATGTTTATGGGAAACCTGGTCCTAATTCAATATGGGCTACAACTGCATTAGGAGATGTGTATCTATATGACCCTGCTGCCTTAGAAGTAAGTTAACATCTGAAGTATGTCATGCAACAAACTTTTACATTAGTATTTTACATATGAATTATTTATAGGAAAATCAACTTTCTAATGATGGTTATATACAAGAATTGGATGCTGGAAAAGGCTTGCCTTTTGAATGTGTTTTGCAAAACGGTTTTGGATATGGCAGTTCTCTAAAAATTACAGCTTGTATTCATGATGATGCTGACAGGTAAAACATAATAATTTACAATTATTTTAATTATTATTAACATTTTTGTATATTTCAAAATATTTGATATTTTTTCAATTTCTAGGCTATCAATTAATTTTGTTTGTTATTCAACGGTATCACTGAAACAAAAGTCTGTAATGGATAGCCATGATGTAGCATTACATTTTAATCCAAGACTAAAGGAAAACATAATTGTACGAAATACATATCAAAATGGACAATGGGGTGACGAAGAAAGAAACGGAGGTAGTCCGTTAAAACCTGGTTCTGATTTCACCTTAGAAATTGTTTGTGAACAACGAGGATATAAAATTTATATCGATGATACGGAATTTACTTGTTATAGCCACAGAATATTACCACAGAGCATTACTCATTTACGAATCAAAGGATTGATGACATTGTGTAGCATATTTTATAAATCCATATCTGTACGTAATAACCTCGATATTAATTTAATACTAACTTTTTGTAACTTGATTGTAATGAAAATTTTATGTAGGTAATAATTGATCCAACTACTATGTTTTGGAGGCAAATGGGTGGACATTTAAAAAAGGTTGAAACTTGTTCTGTTGGTGTAACATGGGGAATAGGATATGGTAGTACTGCATGGGTATATACTGGTGGTTGGGGTGGTTTATTCCTGAAAGGTAATATTTTCTAAAATAAAAAGAAAATTATATTGTTAAAAGGCATAAAGGTATGGTTTAATCTTATACATTATTTTATACAGGATTAGATAGTAATACGGGAATAAACTGCATGGTTGATACTCACAATTATTATGTTTATGAAAATCAGCGTTGGAATCCGGTAACTGGATACACATCTCATGGTCTTCCAACTGATCGTTACATGTGGAGTGATGCATCTGGACGACATAAACGTACCCGAGAACATACTAAACTATTATCGATGCACTGGCATTGGGCAAGGATATACATATTCTTTATAATATTCAAGCAACAAAGTTCAAACGTTTTGTGTTAAAATATTTTACTTTATAATAGGTGTCAGATTGGATAGTAGATTTTCATACCCCTGGAGGTGTCGATAGAGACGGATGGCAGTATGCTAGAGATTTTCCTGCTCAATATCATGGTAAAAAACAGTTTACCGATTACGTTAGACGAAGACGATGGTTTCGAAGGTGTCAATTAACAACTAGTGGACCCTGGCAAGAATTAGGGAACACAAAATTACTTGATGTTTCTTTATATGTAAGGAATATTAAAACGTGCACTGCTTTTTTTATAAAACATAAAGCTAAAACAGTAACTTTTTATTCATATTTTTATTCGTAGGCACCTGGGAAACCTGGTTCTGATGCTCCTGTTTATATATGGGCCATTGCTTCTAATGGCGAAGCTTTGTTTAGAAGAGGTGTTTCGGAATCTTGCCCAATGGTATGTTTACAAATTATTTATAGCATCAATGTCATAAGTATTTACATTAATAAAATTATTTAATATTTATTTATAGGGAGTTTCATGGGAACATATACCAAGTGATCAAGCTTTAGTAGGTATTTCATGTGGTCCATGCGGGCAAGTATGGGCTGTTGGAAAGAATGGTTCTTCTTACTGGAGATTAGGTATTACTCCTGCAAAACCAACAGGTATATAATAGTATGAATATATCTTTGTTATTATTGAAATCTTTTCTAATTATTATTTGATTGTTCAGGAATACAATGGCAGAATGTTGAACCACCATCAGGTGCTCATTTGAAACAGATTTCTGTTGGAAAAGACGTGGTGTGGGCTTTAGATATGGCGGGTAAATTATCTGTGCGCCATGGTGTGCAAGTGAACGTTTTCCCAGAAGGAACGCACTGGCAAACGCTTCCTGTGATGCCGAATGATCCCATACACATAGGTATTTGTTAAATTTGTGTATCGAATGGACACTAATAGACAGCATTCCCCAAACCTATAGATTCCAAGAGTGATTTTTGTAACTTCTTTAAACGTTTGGTTAGCTTAATTTTTAGAAACAATTTGCATTGGCACTAATGTGTAGTTAGATAAAGATTGGAACTAACGAATAATAACGAATAATGTTTTATCAGAGCGTATGTAATGATTTCATCAGAAACTCATCTGATCTTTTCTAGAAAAGAGAGAAAAATATATGGTGTTATCCCCAAAGGCTGCATATTTTGGAAAAATCTTCGTATTAACCCTGCTATTAGTAAACACTGGAAATATACACAAAACATCCATTTATTTAAATGCACTCTCTGCTATAGGTATACCTTAGGTATATAGTTGTAACTTATTTCGCATTGTGTTATAACAAATTTAGACGAATTTCTATAGTACATTAAAATTTATTACGAATTTTGTAGTACATTAAAATTTACTACAAATTTATTATGAAGTTATGAATTGTTTTTAATTATTTCATGATTACAAAAATCATAGTGTTCATCCTGTTTATTTTATTACATGTTCAGTATGTAATGTGCTCTTATATTGGTCCAGATATGGCTGTTGCAAATGCGAAACAAGGCTTTCGACAAGTTGCCATTGCAAGAGAACAGGGTCAAGTTTGGGCAGTTTCAGGAGCTGGTATACTTTGTCGTAGAATAGGTATTACAGATGAAAATCCTGCTGGGACTGGTTGGGCAACCGGGATAGGGGTAAGTTTGATAAATTATATAGTTTTATTATATAGCTAAATTGTCATTGAATCAAATTATATAGTTACATTTATTATGACAGGCAAATTGGCAACATATAAGTATAGGAGGACTTGTAAATAAAACAAAGTGAACGCCTGACATTTAGATGGATAATGATCCTTTTAGTCACATACACAAAATATTGGAAATATTATAGAGAAATATAATATTCTATTGTTTGATTTTCATATATTTTTCATGAATAAGAAAAGTCAATGCATGTGCAATGATATGTATGTTTTACACGTATGTATAGGCTTAGCTTTTGCAATTGATTCAATTTTATAACACAAGCTGGACTCTATGATGTATTTAATAAATAATAGAGGTGTTATCTTATTTAAAACGTACAAAAATTAATACTGATTGAATGTATAATTAATTACGTTGTTCTTAAAATGAAGTAGCTTACTTGTTTTATATTATTTTCATTTAACAAGGAAAATAGATATAAATATGTGCAAAGAAAATAACACTATCAATAAGATTATTTATAGAATACGTCACTAAACTATTCGAATAAAATCTATTCGTATAATTTTATTATAAAATTTTATATTGAAACAATCTACAAAACATTCCAAATATACGCGTTTAAATAACTAGCAAATAATTCATATTGAATAGAAAGTGCAAGAAGCATTAATTTTATTTTTCAATAATTACATAATATCGTTAAAACTCAATTAAACTATACAAGATGTCTTGCCTAGGTATAAATTATTTTTATTATTATGGAGTAATAAAAACAAAATGGTAATGTGAGGCTGTTAATGAAAATATTTAATGAATTGAGATTATAGTAAAACAAATAATGCTTTGTATTTTTTTATTTTGTAATCTTTTACTTATCATATGCTTTTTCTATTTATAAAAACGGCATATTTAAAAAGATCGCTAAAAATTCGTGTATATAAATGTTTAAATAGCTGGGTCATAAAGTAAAGCATCGGTTTGTATTTAAAAAGCATCTCACTCCTTTTTAAAAAATAATACATTAAATGTTCCTATATAAATAAAGTTCATGTAGTGCCTCTAATACTATAATTTTACGTTTGAGTATTTATGTGTAAAGACTTAATTTAAAGTATTGGAACAAGTTTTGAAATTACTACAGGTAAATATTATAAATTTTTATAGACTCTCTCTATTGTATGAATTTGTAATATTGGAATATTTGTAATATACCATTAGTAGTAAGTTAATTATAGATGTTTTTATTATAAATGTTGAAGCTTATTCTGTTCGAATTATAATATTAAGCTTTGCCATGTTAACCATTGAACTTGTATCATGCCATTGTCTATACTGATATATACAGCTTATTGATGAACATGTATTATAATTTCAGATATTTAATTAAATTATATTATTAATAAATTTGATTTTCCTTAAAATGATATATTTTTCTAATAAATACGCAATAAATAATATAAAACAATATATTTCAACCATAAAATCGGTATCTAAATAAGTAATGAAATATGTACAGTATATATCGACACATTTTAGTGTATAAAACAAAAGAAAACAAAAGTTTTCACACAACCTTATATATGATAGAGTAGTTCAGATTTTCTAAATGAAATAATTTTGAAGTAATTTTGAATTTTTATGGTAAAATCTATTTTCCTCTGTAAGAATAATTTATAAAAAATAGTCTATACAATCAAGATGATATCTTATCTTAATATTTTATATTTATTAAAAAATATTGAAAAATGTAGTACTAAGATGAATATGCTCGTATTTTAAAATTGCCACAGTATTCACATGCGTAATATCTAAGATTATCCTTTCTGAGCAATTTTTATTAAAATATACAAAAAATATCACATGTGGCGAGATAATTATTAGAATCTGGTTACGATTCTAACTTGGTCCGCGTACTTTCGTTTTAACATTTCTGCTTCGCTTTTATCTCTTTTTCCTTGTTCGCTGTGAGATATGCCATAAAAGAAATAAATAGCAAAACCTGTGAAAAATAAAGATAATTAACAACATATGATTATAGGCTATAATGCTTTTGGTTTCTTTCTCAAATATTATCAACATTTTGTATGTATATGTATGTACCTATAAGCATCCAAACAGCGAATCTGATCCAAGTAAAACCATCTAACTGCAACATCAAATATAAGTTTATGAAAATACTGCAACATGGAAGAAGTGGTACTAATGGTACCTGCAAATGATAGAGATAATTAAACATGATATTAATTGTTTTGTTCTTATAGTTTGTTTTAGAAGACTTACCTTAAATGCTAAATCAATGTCTTGAGTAGGTTGTCTTGCAATAATAATCATAATTAATAATAATATGTTTACAAGTACGATTAATATCACTAATTCTATCACATTGCTGCCTAATGCTGTGGTATCTACAGAATTAATAAAAAGCGCAGTAATAAATATAACAATACCTGTAACAATAACAAAACGTATAAGAGCGATGTTAATTATGTTAAAATTGGTAAATAACTTTTTTTCCCCGTTTAACACTTACATAAAATTCCAATACTGTATTTTGCAACTTTATTAGACATCTCAGTTACTTCTTTCTGATTCTGTAAATTAATAATTTGTTTTAATATGTTGACTGACGTTACCTTGTAGTCATTCATTGCTGATACAGAACGATTTGATGTGCACTCCTTCGGTTGATATCTAAATGATACAATAAATATGTTAGATTTAGTGTAATTAACAAATAAACATATTTGAATATTATTGCTCTCATATACCTTAATATTAAAACGGATACCGCCACTATTGCGTATGCCAACAATGTTCCAATAGACATCATGTCAATTAATTGTTGAAGATCAAAAATAAGTGTCATGAATCCTGTAAATAAGCCAGAGACCACTGTGCCGAAAATGGGTGTCATTGTTTTCGGATGTACTATTGCAAACTGCTTAAAAATTATCCCATCGCTACCCATAGCGTAAAGTATCCTTGGTAGAGGAAACATCGCCCCAAGCAAGCTTGTGCATAATGCAAATGCCGCACCAATATTAACGATCCATTTAACAGTAGTCCATCCAATTTTATCGAAAACATATGGAAATGGCGTATCGACATTCTAAATATACAAAATATTTTTGTATAAATATAACAATAACAAGAGCTCCAATTAAAATTTAACTCGTGTATGAATGTACCTGGTCGTAGTAAGGCCACATCATAGTTAGCACGGTTGAGATACTAAAATAAGCCATTAAGATTATAATTAAGGAAACAACAATGGCTATGGGTATATTGCGTTGAGGATTTTTAGCTTCTTCACCGGTAGTTGCCACAGCATCGAAACCGACGAAACCGTAGAAACATTTTGCCGCCCCCATCATTACTCCGCTTATACCAAAGGGCATAAAGCCTCCTGATCCTGCGTGTATTTCGGGTTTGTCCTTGGGTATATCCTCCACAGATATCCTCCAATTAGCTGGATCAGCTAAAAGGTCACAAACAAATCAGCTAAGGTCATTAAGCTTTTAGATGATAAGACAAACTAAATTGCACTCTCAAGGTCTTTCTTTCACAAATATTTACAGACTCTGTTTAATATTAAAGATTCAGATAAATCGTGATTAAAGAGAAATTATAAGACACCGAGTGACAAGATAACTGGATGATATGGTGGGGCTCAGTCTTGAAAAACCTTGATCGGTATTTTAATTTTAAATGATAATTTGCAATTATTACCTTTAAGGGATCCCGCCACTACGATTATTGTAATGGTAATCAGGTTTATTACAGTGAATATATTATTTAAAATTGACGATTCTTTCACCCCCGTGCTTAGTAAGATTATAAGAAGCATTACTACACCGAATGCAAAGAAATCTGGGTATTTTGATAAAAACGAGATGTTTATAGGCATTGCGGCTTCCAATTTCTCGCGTATCACATTTCCTGTCAACGCATCCAAGTAACCGCTAAGTCCTCGAGCGACGCTTGCTGTACCTGATTGAGGAATATACGTGTATATAAATTTAACAATCAGACAAATATTTTTATTTTATTCGTGCAAAACATTTTAATTCTGTTTCTTACGAATAGTAGATTGTAATAAGTTTTAATACTAAGATAAAATTAATACTCTTTGGAAAAACAAGTATTCCTTTAAGAATATTTATCTTCGATCGAGTTTTAGAGAGAGTAATTATGCCTTTCACAATCTTTATCTGCTTACCTATTACGTACTCTAAAATTAAATTCCATCCTATGATAAAAGCAATGAATTCTCCCACTGTCACGTAACTGTAAACATATGCAGATCCTGCCTTGGGAACCCTAGAAGCAAATTCTGCATAACACATTCCTGTAAATTCAAAATGACTGTCTTTATATACGCAACTCATTATTAAGGAGCTATATTTTCGAATTGATACCATATTTTACACAGTATATAATATTTTAAAAGTGAAACAGTGAAAGTACTTCTATTCACCATAAGTCATTTGTTAATTTTAAACATAACCTTTAACAAAACACGTTTGTAATGAAATTCTTCTCATAGGAATATTTTATATAAATAATATAAAGATATTTATGCAATATTTTGACGAACGTAATTAAAATAAGAGAATGTAAGCAAATATTTGTTTCACTAATTAAATATTGTAACAATTACTATGCTTTAGATATTCCTACATTTTTACGTATTAAGTGCGTTTCGTGTCATAAGAACATATATGTATAAACATTCGTAGTATACATATAAAACAAGCGGTTATAATAAGTATCAATTTCAGTTTGGCAAAAACCTTTGCCAGGCGTTATCACGAAGCTTGTTTAACTAATAATGTTTTTGATAAGAATAAATTGTCAATATCCGGGCAACAGGCGCGAATGCGATCTTAATTTACCGGCAAATCCGGAAGCGATAGCTGCAATGAGGAAGGCGATGCAAACGGCTGGTCCAGCCGTCTCTTTGGCGATGCTGCCAGCGAGGACATAAACACCGAGACCGAGGGTCGAACCCACGCCAAGTGCTGTGAGGTCGAACAAGCCTAAAACCCGAGCTAGTTCGCTTTTGCTCTCGAGATCCTCATCGATCCGTCTCCGAACTAACACCTTCCATATTCGGCTCGCCATGGCACCCGAGCTTTTTCACTTCCTTCGCGTAAAAAAGTAATATTTGTGGCTTAACTTGTTGTTTTTAATCGTTTATCTTATAATAAAATTAAATACACTAAAGATACAATTTAAAGAAGTTAAATTCAACGAAAGTACTGTTAAACTAAATTTAGCGAACTGAACTAAATTATAAACTAAACTGTTTAATAAATTAAATAGTAAACTAGATTTAGTAAAACTAAATATACTGAATATACTATAATTAAATATATTTATTATACTAAATATATTTAATATACTATTATTAAATATATATACTATAATTAATTATAAATATACTATAATTTAATAAACGTTAGTACAATAAAATGAAATTTTAATAAATCTGGATACAATAAAGCTACAGTTTAATAGAACTAAATACGATAAGACTAATATATACATGTAGCGAGGGATGATTAATTTTGAACTTGGTACCCTGATGTTTTAAAGTACCAAGGTTCGATGGTTCCAAGATTCCAAGATCATTCAATATTCTTCAAGTGAACACTGATAGAAGCAAGGCGTTTGAACAAGAAGAATGTAATTTGCTGTTATGTGAACTCCAAGCTCGGGGTTCCGCATCTGAAATACATACAAATATTCCTATGTATACTTAAACAATCATGAAGCAACAAGTCAATTCTCATTATTAATCTTACTGGTCTTTTCGCGTTTGAATAATTAGTAGATTAAGTTTCATATTTATACAGATTCATGTCTGAAGAGTGTCTAACAATATTTTGGTGCTAGCTACTCGAAGTCGTGGTCACTTTGATTCCTGGAGCTCAGTACGTATCTCCTTCCTCCTTGATCCATAATAAATCTACTTAAATGAAGAGAACTTTACGAGATAAGGGATAGTGGTGGTAATAGACATGGTGAGGTACTGCAAGTTTCGAGCACCGATAACTATTTGTATACGACGATAATGATAGATAATGTTTCATGAAGATAATAAATCATACAATAAGATCAATACAATAAAAACGATCGTTGATTATTTCCAAATAATTCAAACAAAATACAGAATAATACAGAGCTATTACATAACTTCAATTTATGAATGGCTGCCTTATCTAATATCTCTTTTCATATCACAAAGGCTTGCACAAAAATGTGTTTTTTCCTTCGCTTACTAGAACGTATATAGATATTAGACATTGTTCTGTCGTTATTATCTTATAAAAATGTTGATTGGAATATCATATGGCGTACATTTTAGTCAGGACGACAAGTGGTAGATTAATCAATTTTTGCTCTTGAAACTAATATAATTAATTTAATACAAAATAAAGATATCGAAGATAAAAAAGCATGAAAGCATTCGTATCTTTTGTAATTATAGCATTTCTGAATTTTTTCGATATAATCTCTGCCTTTCTCAGAAATCAATTAATAAAATTGAATGAAAATTATTGATACGACATCTAATATAATAGAAAGGAACGATATCAAGATTCTTGTATTTTAACAATATCAGATTTATTCAAGAACGTTTGTAAATCTTAATCTTCAAGCAAATACCACGGAAATTTTGTAATATTCACATACATGACTATTAATAGTAAATGCAATGTTTGCCTTCCTCAAATGCATTAGAAAGGTCAGCAATGCAGTTTCTTGCAGTTCTCTCCTAACTAATCATCTCCGTACATCCATAATTTTATATTAACGCTACATGTGAACGTGCTTCGATATAGCCTACAGCTCGTTTTATCGCAAGTATCCTAGATTGATTTATACATGATGTAATTAAAAGCTACGTACGGGGGTTTTCACTTAATTTGCTCAAGCTATGAGCTCTGAAACGGTAGAAGATAGAAAAGATCATTAACTGAAATTTATTTCGAATGATGTAGGTATTATTTGGTATACGTGTTCATTACCGAAAAGGAGATATTTTAAAAATTTCTGGATCATCTTTATTTTATGTATATACATGTATAAATATATATATATGTATACATGTTTTTATACATGTATATAAATACATGTATACATACATATGTATAAATATACATGTATAAATATATATATATATTATATAAATATAATATATTAAATAATTAATAAATATATATAATATAATAAATATATAATAAATATATATAAAATATATAATATAAATATATAATAAATATATATAATAAATATATATAATATAATATATTAAATAATTGTATAAATAAAATATAAATATAATATTAATTGTATAAATATATATATATATAAATATACATGTATAAATATATATATATTTATACATATATGTATAAAAACATGTATACATATATATATATTTATACATGTATTTATATGTATACATGATTTTATACTTCAATCGAGACATCGTTTTATCCATATGTATACATATAATAAAACAGTAAAAGGACTGTGTCTGTACATTAAATAAAAAATAATAAAACAATCATCCAGGAACAGTAAGCTACGAAGTCAAAGAAGCTAATTTTTAGAATTTTTGTCTGTTTGTTTATGCTTGCATCACGTAAAGCTACTGAACTGATTTTGATAGTGTTTTCTCAGTTGTATAGCTTAAATGTCCGAAAAAGAAAATAGGTACTGATTTTATAGAAGCTAAGAAATAGCTTGACATCTGAGTTGTATGCGCTCTTATGTTTCATGAAGGTTAAGTAATGAAGGTTATCGTTAACATCGTCTTTTTTCTGAAATCTTCTTATAACTTAACATTTTTTACTGCAGAGATTCACATAATTGTTAGTACAAAAAATGTCGGTATTTTATTCATAAAAATACATCAATAATTGTAGAATATAACGTGTAAAAGATAAGGAACAAATACTCTTGCATTCATTTTCTGCGTCTTTCATACATTAAATTTGACAAAATTAAAATTCAAATGTCATTTAAATTAATCAATTAAAATATTTTTAGCAATCAATTTTCGATCTTCCGCAATGAAATCTTGTTCATATTCTAACATTTTAGAGCTACAACTTGTGTAAAGAGCTATAGCTAAATGGAACACCCAGTATAGGTATATGATATATGTATGTGTTCGTTGCACAACTATATTGCTGCAACGGACGATGCAACTTGCACGTAACAACTTTTTCGTACAGATAGAATAGCGTTAACAAGGATATAACGAACAGTGATAAATAAGGATAATTTTCGTAGAAACAAAGCATTAAATCACAATATTGAAATAAAATTCAAGTTGAATCACTAGCATAAACTTCAATACTTTGCCTCAGATAGTTTGCACAGACATTTTGTTCAAGGATAGCAATTCTTCACAGATACGTCAAAAATCTTGGTGTTTATTCTTCAAGGGTCAGGTATTCATCTTTAATATTTTTATCTATTTGTTATCTTCAATAATCTATTTGTCATTTTTTCTTCCAGTCAATTTACTAAAGATTATTATTTTTTTTTTAATTTTACTGCCATTTTAGTATTTCTAAAATTACGTATATTATCATTATGAGTAAAGTATTTATTTTTTCATATTTAAAGTATTTTTCTATTTTATAGAATCAAACTGTTCATAATACTATAATAAATTACTTTCTTTTTAAATTATGCTTAAAATATTCGTTTTAATTAATATTTTTGGATCTTTAACCTGGTTTCTATCAAATGTCTATTATTGATAAAACAATACGTAAGTTGTATTATGTTACATTTCTTGATATTTATTAAAGATTCACTGCTTAACTAATTCTTAATGAATAGATTCTCTAGAATTCTTTTGTCTAACAATGGAAACGTATTAACGAATTTTTATAAATGTGTACAATACGTATTTTTTCATAGAAACTCTCAAGTTGTTGACAGTTGTCGATCATTTACGTGTTTGTGAATCACCTTGATCTCTTTAAACGACGATCGTGATCGGTAAGTTAAAAAGACTAAGAGGAATGACTCTTGTCATTACGTATATATTTACGACCATACGCGTAACGCATCTTGATTTCTACTTTCCTATCTCCAGTACATTAGGATTCCCCGATCATCGCATCGCTGTAATTACGCCACGTTTACGATATCCATAACACGTACATGTATATATATGCTAACATATACGAGAACACGATGAATTATGACTAAATTATTCGTTCTTCGATTTCCAATTTCCACGATATACAATTATAAATGTATAATTATCATAAATGTAATATACAATGGCTATAAAAACTATTCGTACTTGTATTTTTCATATTATACTTATGTATTACATGTTACAGTTTGATATGAAACTTAATATGCTAGACCTTAATTAATTAATATGTAAATGCTATAATAAGCAAAATGATGCAAGGATACTTTTTATAGTCACTGTATATTCTTCGTTGAAGTTGCACTGTAAATATTTAATAGTAAGTGAGATTATTCGTCTTGTAGTACGAAAGTCTCGAGACGTGTCGATAATCTCACGTTTAAAAATATAGAGTCACCTAAAGAACAAAGTAAACACCAAGCATGGAAACATATGTGTGAAAGTTAACGCCGTGAAATTTCAAGCCAGTTATCAAATTTGTAGCAATGCCACTTGAGAGATTATCTCAATTAGGACAAAAAGCCTCATGCTACCTTAAGTCTCAAAGTTTTCGTGTTGGCAATATCGACTAATTGAAATAACCTACAACTGTTTTTGTTTATAATTGTCATGTCGTATTACACTGTCAAACGTCCTGTATAACAAAAAACGGGAAGTAGTTTAGAACCACTTATAAACCTATAAGATCTTATATATTTTATCAAATGATCCAGTATACGAGTTCTTTTATTTTTCTTTCACTTCTAGAAGTATTTCTCGAATCTTTATTATTTTATCTCTGTGGTGTCGCGATTAAGCGTTATCGATCACGTGAGTCGAGCACTGTGAAATTTGATCGGATAAACCTGCGAATTAATCGATATTAGAATTTTCGGTGACATTGGCGCGATAGAGAGCCAAACAGATTGTGTAGAACCCAGGTTGGTCAGCGTGACAAGGTTACAGACCAATTAAGGAGAGACATGGTGGTACCGTGTCCCCATTACGCGATCCCCCTCGAACGAACCTTTGCGTAATGTCTTTATTTACAAACCATATGCGAACCATATAGCAATTTCACCAATCAGGCCACTGATGCCTGACACCGGGTAAGGCCGAGGGTACGTTCCGCGTGTCTTTAGCTAAATTTACACCTTTTAGTTTTCGATGACCATCGCGGTTCATTCATTGAAAAACACTGTTTTTGTACAAAGTGACCATGAATTGAGCTGGTATAGTGTACTATAGCTTTTATTTTTCACATTCACTGTGGATGAGTCATCTACGATAATCCTTCAAAATGGTAGGTGTAAATTCGGCTTGAATCGTCGATCGAACCGTAATCATTGATAAGCGACCATGATCTAGACCGTTCCCCATGTAACGTGAAGTAAGTCCATAGAAACTTGTAACCTTACAGAATTTTTCAAGAATGATACCACCTCTTTATGAATCGTAAAATTAACGGTACATTGTGAACTTTCAGAGAAAGGAAAAGGAAAGGAATGGAGGTGATGCCGTAGAAGAGAAAAATTAAAATTTCAGATGAACAAGTTTCCAATAAACAAACATTTAATGTAAAAATAGTATGATTATTCATCCAGATCTCGTCAACGCATCGATTGTCACGCGAATTTTATATTTATATCATTATATTATAATAAATATATTATATCATAACATTTAATTTTTGTAAAATGTCAATTGTATTTGCGCACTGTTTTTTTATATTGTTATCTAAATCATTGACACAATTGAAAATTAGTCAACCCATGAAATTTATCTTATTTTAATCATTCTTAAAAATTTAGTAACTTAGGTCACCTGTTAACATCGCTGTAGTCAACATGTAAAACCGGATCAATCTCGATCAATCTGGATTATCGAGATCGAACGATCCAAATCCGGATTATCGAGTTCCGCGTTCATTTTATTAATTATGGAAAAAGGAGAAATGAAATTTCATTGATGTAATTATAATTTGTAGGAAATTATCCGGATTAGCGATACTCGATTGCGCATGATGTCAGACTGCGATTAATGTGCAAACGCATTTCGATCGGACGTCTCGACAAAGTATTTGTTACACAAACATAATCTTCTAATAAACAAACTTGCGATTCAAATATAATATTTATATAACAAGTCAAGCAATTATTATACATGCAGTTATAGACAACTTGACATAAATTAATCAAGAATTTCAGCGGCGATCCTTTGTACACAATGTTTGTTGCACTACCGGAGTATATTGCATACGTGTTACGTAGATATATCGAGTATCGATGGCTATTTGTCGATCCTTGAAATCTATATTTTCACTTTTATAACCGTCGTCATAAAAAGGGAACAATAACGACGTAACGAGAACGAGTTATAAAAACACAAAAAATGAACTCAACACAGTGGAATGGAAACAATAGTAAATAATCGAAACGTCTCGAAAACAATTTACGTGTGAACAGGTATAGAGATAACCGTAATTGAATCCGCTTTTTCTACGAACTGACAATTAGCATTACGTGGCCTCTAGAAAAACCAAAATATTTCGCAAAGCTGATCTCTTGCAAAATTCTTTTTAGCGGATACGTATCCTTAGTTGGAATATCAATTATTACACATGTAGCCAGGTATGCGGATTGAAAGTATGTACTAATGAAGGAGAAAGGAGTTTTTTTTGTAGCTGCACTACACAACTACAGAGTAAATGAAAATCATGTACGTAACAAACGCTATACACGTAAATACGGATCACGTAACCTCTCACGTATAATCTTTCTAAAAATTCTTTTCTTTTAAAGAAGTACTGTCTTGATAAATAGCCAGCGTATCTTCGATCCTTCTTAGTGTTACTGTCTCACTTCATTCCTATCTCAGACCACGTAGCAGAATTCTTGTAAGCCATTACTGGCATGGACCAGATTCAGTCCTAATCCATGATCAGTTAAAAAATCAATACTATATCTTCTAAAACCTATATTTTTGAAAGTTGCTGATATCTTTTAAATCTTATGTTCGATAAACTGATAAAATAAATTAGTGACGTTCCGATCAAACAAATAAATTACTCGAATTATCAATCAAATTATTAACTTGTTATATAACTGAATAATAAAAATTGAAAGATTGCAGTTGAGAACAGGTGACATTTGGTCTTCTTATCATATCGCTCCCTTTGCAAACTTGGATAAGAGATCTAAGAATAATATATCGTCGTTCTTAATCGTACAATTATGATTAAAAATAAATCTGCATTTTTTATTGCAAATCACTACTCATGTTAAATGAAAGTGGAATATTGTCAATTTTTACCATTAATTACCTATCACTCTATTTATACGAAACTGACATAAATGAATAACCATCCTTTGAGTTTCTTCATTCCCAAAAATGAACAATTAATATTTTATCTTAGGTTTTGAAGTATCTCAAAGATAGGCTCAAATAATTAAAATAAGATTATCAAAAATATATTCTGGGATACATACGAAATAAAGATAAATCGGTATCAAGTCTCGTTTTTTCATTTCATTGTTATTTAAATTTTTTTGATCACCTAATGCTGTCAATCATTTTGCCAAATGACGTTAAGGTGATAGCGACGAATCAACAAGTCGATTTTCACGGTATAATAAATCACTAGTAACAACCGAAATAATTCGATTTCATGCATTTATTTATAACAATAACAGCTAATTCTTTTTATAACGACGACTTGCAATATAAATATTTTTTGTACTGTCAAATCATTTATCAAAAGACAACGTAATACCTCCATTAATAATTAATTTATGAATAGTATAAATTATCAGTCAGTCATCGTTAAACATTCTGACTATCTTCCATTTCAAGAAATTCCATTAAAAATAAAATTCACAATCTATAATTGTTTTGCAAAAAGTTCATTTTCTGTTGACACTGATGTTTTGCGAAGAAATCTGTTGCTTACCGCTAATACTTTAGCTTTGTTAATAATTATACTACAAGCTTACTTACTAATCTTCGTTACAAGTTGCAAATAAAAATGTTTAATTACTAGTAATTATTACTAACTACTTATTAGAAAGTGTTACAGAAGAAATAATAAATAAAAATAAAATAAAAATAAATAAAAGCTACAAACTTCTTTTTGTAGATATCGCATACAAGACAGTCTTACACCGATTAATTCCTATCGCAGAGAAAGATTCTAAGAGCCAGTAACAACCTTCTACCCTTTATTTGTGTCGTTTGTATATATTCTACGACGCATACAACAAACGAGCACATGTTCATATTCACCTCTATATAGAATACCATCGTTGTGTTAAAAGAGGAATAAGGATAAAAACAAAAATTACCTGAGTGTTTATTCATAGACGCATTTGCACGCTTGAAATGAGTATGTATTTGTAAAAATAGATAAGAAATGACATACGCACACATGTACGCGTGCGTATTCGTTATTACAAATTATGAGAAGGTGTAAAAGCATAATTCCATAATTCAAGTATATATATATATATATATATATATACTATACATATATATATATACATATATATATTAACATAAATTTAATCTCTATATATAAGAGAACGAAAAGCAATTATTGCTTATTGTTAAGGAGAACGTATAACGCGAACGACATTATCCTTACCTGACTTCGAAGGTGTGCGTTAGCAAGGAAACTAGGTGCGTGGAAAATTTCTCACATGTAAAGTCACTCTGTCCGGACAGGATGAACATACGTAATTGAATCGGAAGTAGGTCGGCACTGTAAAACCGGTCGCACCGGAGGACGATCGCAAACTAATAATGTGCTCTAATATCACGATGCTCGCTTCCACCTGTCTGCTAGCTAATAAACCTCAATCACCTCCCACCATGATTTTGAAGCGGCCACGTTACCACTCGAAAACTTTGGATTCCTTGCTTGGGGGAAAGAAGCCTGTATATCATTCAAGTGTACATAAACAACTTCAATTCTCTTATTTTCCTTACACCTAAACGATTTTACATTCGTCATAATTATACTTTCTAAATCCATAATCTGTTAATAAGGCAATACACCAATCATGGCAATTTCAATCAATTTGAATCATTACAGAATTTTTGTATGTAATATTTTTTGCTAAAATAAATATATTTATTGTATTTACACATGAGTTGCGAGAACTTCCTTCATTACACAGAGAGTATTTGACAGGTAGTGGTTAATATAAAGAAAAAAATAAAACGAACTTCCATTAATGTTATTATTGTCTTTTCATTGATTCATTCCTCTTTAATAAGAAGAAATATTTCTTGTACGTGCATCACGAACCAGTTCTACATTATAAAAATTTATTGTTTACAAAACTGGTCTTAAGTTCAATATTCTATTAAAATACTTAGTTAGTTTAAATAGTTAAGTAGTTAATTTTATTTTATATACATTGAATAAATTAATTCCTATCTGTGGACTTTTGATATGTATCTGGATTAGTAGCACAGCCAGGACATGTATGTAAAGATTCATGAATAAATATTTCACAGTCTAAACAAAATGTTTCATTACATTTATTACAAATGTATACCTGGAAAAAAAATACAGTTCTAGTTAATATTTTGCAAATTATATTTATATAATGTTCTTATTAAAGCATGCTGTGTTGCATTGATTATACCTTCTTATCTTTTTGAGATAATATCTTCTGACAACCATAACAGGTTGAAGGAGTTCCACTGAATACAACTTCCTTAAAAGATTCAACAGGGAATAAATAATGATAGGACCGTGCTAAATGTGGAGCAGACACCAATGTTAATCCACATGCTCTGCATTCTACTGGAAGTTCACAATGTTTGCTCAAACACTGAGGACAAAGATACCCTGTACTAAGAAGTTTAACAGATTCATCTGAACTTTCTGCATGACTGTAAAAGAAAAATATATTTTCTTCCCTTTAAAAGAACATTTTATTTATGAATTAACAATTAAAAAATTATTTACCACATGCAAACTGCCATAGCTGAATCATTTGCAGAAGAATGTAATGCATGATGAGGAAAACCCATTTTTACAAGAGCAGCATCTAACCTAGTTGCAGCTGGAGGAGGATCTATGTGCATATTTAACTGTTCCTTGTAATGTTTATCATCCAATGCAACACCATGCTCTCCACCAGTTGCTGTTGCCATTCTTTTACAAATATATAGTTCAGCAGCCAAACCTATCACACTGCACCTGACAGAATCTGTCTTCATGTTCTATAACCAAAATTAACATGTAACATTCTAGTATAATTTGTGTTACATACTACATCTTATAATTTACAATACACACTTGTATAGTTTCATTGATATCTCCCGGATCACATGTTGTAAGTGCTCCTACTATTATAAGTATTTCTTTGCTAGCATGTGATGGTAGGAGACGTAATGACTTCAAAGCTAACTCTATGGAGTTTTGCAATGAAGGTTCACCTACTGGTGCAATTTGTTGCATGTTCTGTACTTCCTATAAATATATAAAAATATGTACTTATAGATCAAAATAAAAATCTAAACAATGGTCTAAAAAAATTTACCTTCACATGTTTTTTAGAATTTCCAGCTAATTCGCTTACTTTTTCTGCTCTCTTATTCCTTGTGATAATTACTCCTAACTGACTTATAGGATTTTGATAAAAGAATTCTTCAATAAAATCTTCTAATAGCTAAAAAAATTAATTTATAACAAAATATAATGACATATATGATTATATAGTATCAAATATAATATAAAGGTATCAATAGGTACCTTTAAGGAACATAGAAAACGAGTTGGTTTTAAATCTTGAAGTGACATTGATTCAGAAGCATCAAGAATTACATAAAGGTGTCTCATCATCCCTAATCTGGCACCAACCTTCTTTTCCATTTGACGTTTTCTTTTGGCATTGTGAATAATATCTGCAACTGATGCTTCCAACAATCCATGATCATCTTCTTTG
The DNA here is from genome assembly GCF_024516045.1 of Bombus affinis. Taxonomy (NCBI): domain Eukaryota; kingdom Metazoa; phylum Arthropoda; class Insecta; order Hymenoptera; family Apidae; genus Bombus; species Bombus affinis. Next base: position 16,606,114 of record NC_066344.1, read on the forward strand.
ATTGCTTCCCTGTATAAGAAATTATTTACATATAATAATTGTATATAATAACTCATTAAAGTACTTTAAAAAATATGAATACCATGTCTTTTCATAACCAGTCTCCCATCTATACTCTTTCTCCTCTTCTTCATCAGCCATTTTTTAATTTCTGAAATAAATACCATAATCAAATTCAATTTGTTTAATTAAGAAATTATATTCCAAACTTTCTTTCCAATAAATTTGGAACAATGCTTACTTTAGATGATTGTAATCAATCTTTCGAAGAAATAAGGTTAATGTTGTTTATATTATCGCTGACATTAAAACTTATATGTCAATAGTATGCTTGAAAAGATTAACGCGTCTCTTAATACTTGGCAAATATTAACAACATAAAATTATAGTTTAAAGAAAGAAATTCTCAAAACAATATAATAAATTTTTACAAAAAATCTTCATACAGGATGCAACTTTCGTTCGGTTTAATACAAGAATTAATATATTTTTTAAGTTGCTCATAAATTGAAAGAAACATATCAAACATAAATAAAATGCTCTAGCGTATTAAGTTTTAATTTATAATTAAATTAAAGAACAATTAATCGCATATAGAATTCATAAATCGGTAATAACCAATGACTATTTACCAAATCTTGACATCAATTAACATAAACTTGCCTTTTCTATACTCGACCCAATGCCGGAACATAGATGAGTTTGACGAAGAAAAGCGGCATATTTGAATTAGACAACGGACCCTATAAAACAAATTCCCTTCTCTATAAACAATTTCTTTTTTTCCTCATAATCACACTCGAGTATAATATTTCAAGCATAAAATATATAATTATAGATGAAGTATCTTCTGCAAAAGAAGATAAAGGAAAATTAACGAGTAACATTTTCCCGCCAAAAAGATGAGCTGTTGCCGTGGCGGGCAGGCGCCATGGCGCCACTGTCGTCAGACGCGATCACTGTTTTCATACCATCTCGTGCAGCAACAGCAATTATTTCCAGATCGGGAAGATCTAATTTTTCCACGGTTTACCGGGTGTAAGTTGTTATCATTGGTTTAACACTCGATCGGATTGAAATCGGTAATGGGCATTAAGTGTGTTCAAAAAATATTCATGGGTAGACAGGAAGTGAATAGTCGGGGAGAGTTTTCGTGACGAGAGCCATCTTGACGAGCATCGGCTTGCTCATGATAGACAGAGGACGAGTCTGTGGCGGCGGCGGCAGCGGCGATGGAATCGTTTCTAAATGTTCCCGTGAATTCTGAACGCTCGTGTTGTCAGCAATTAGTATAATCGTTTATATCGTACATATCTTTCACAGTGAACTGGCTACTATTTCAAGAACAAATTTATTTGTGAGTTTTATTCGTTGGTAACTTACGCCACTGGCCGCGTTTACAATGACTCCATGCTGTGTGCCTCTCGACGTCTTACCATTTATGCGGGAATTCATTTAGTTTAAATAAAAAAGACCCCGCCGTAAGATATTTCTTCGTGATAACGCTTCGAATCGTGCGAGAATAATTCAGGAATTATTGTACATAGCAGTGTGTGTTGAGTGGATCATCGAATTAGCCGTAACAACGGCAGTGGTGTCTTGTTAAAAAATGTTCGCAGTTCGATTTCCACCGGCATGTTGCGTATAAATTTTTCTGACACCCGCGAAAGTTTGAACTCTGAATGTTACGACTTTTTTTCCTTCAATTAGAATATGCTACAGAAGCAATCTAATAATGTTTTTACACTGTTTGTTTAAAGAAAATAGGTTTATTCAACGAATTTATTATATAAATTGTTAAAAAATTTATTTGTAAAGGTTCATCGATGCATTTGCTAATTAATACATGTTATAAGTGCTACATAATATTTATTATTAGATTGTATATTTTTATGTATTTATGGAAGTTGTAAAATACAAAAATACATTTAAGGGTGCAAAATATCGAAAATAATATTTGATATAATATCTGATAGGTGCAACAAACTTTTATTTAAATTTCATGTCTTTAATTATATTTATAAAAATATAAAAATGCATAAAGGCCCACAGTCTATTTATTATACAGAGGATAGATATTATTTGTCACAATATATATTTTAATGTAATTAATTTTTATTTTCTTTTATGTGCTAATTAGTTAATTAATCTAAAATATGTATCTTATTGAAATTTTTGTTCACTTGTAGAGAAGAAATAATATATGTTCATGTTAGTGTATAATAACTGAATCGTGAATTTAAAATTTATAATATAATGTTCAAAGAATTATTAAATAATTGAATCAATCTGTTATTAATGTATTGTCATTAATTACTTGTTTTGTCTTATATGCTTGATATAATATGAGTAAAGTTTTCAGTGGACAATCTCAGTAGAAATTAAAAGAAAATGTTATTTTTTTTAGAAAAGAAGCTTGTGGATAGAAACTTAAATACATTATTGAACAAAATGGAGGGTGGCGATGGCCCTTCGGCCATTAGTAGTAATCCAACTGTTATTAAAGGTAATATTTACAATTTGTTATTAGTAATATCTTACTCAAACAACAAGCCTTTGTTTATTTTACTGCTATAAACACAACTATTGTATAAATATGTAAGTTTATTAAAAATGAATAATATAATTTTAAACTTTTAATAAAGTTAATTATTACATAAAATATTAAACAAATTAAATTTATTATAGTTAGATCAAATTTATTAAAATTTGAAAGCTGTAGACATGTATTCTTTTGAACAGTTTCATAACGGATAATTTATATGAGTATAAAAAGTTAGTAATCACTGGTACATAAAAGTGAGAGTCCTGACATATTGACCAAAATATAAAAAGAAACTTCTTTTAAAGATTTATTTTACAACCTTTATTACTATGATTGATTTACAAACATAAAATAATAAATTTTATTATGTTATTAGCTGCACAAGAAGAGATGGGAAGATTAGATGTTCTTGTGTGTGGACAGTGCCATTCAGTTTTCCATTTTATTGAAGAATTCCAAGAGCATCGTACAAAAGAAGGCGCTTGCACCCAAGTTTCTCATTTTCGTGAAAATAGTAATGTTAGTAACCCTTACATCACTATTAAATCATGATGGCATTGAGAAACAACACTGGAATAAGAATATCACTATCTTATTTTAACTTTTCATAGAATGAGCAAAAAGCACAAGTATGGGCTTTCCTTTTGTGGAAAGATTCACAAATCCAACAGGAAAGTTCAGATAGGGATTCAACAAACTCATGGAAACTGTATCAAAAATGGTGCAAAATGGATACACACATAAGAGATTCCTGGATTGCAGCTGGAAAAACTATACAAACGTTTACAAAAATTAGTAATGCAAAAATGCAGGATGTACCAAGGCAAAATCAAATAACCACTAATGCAGAAGGTGCATATCAAAAAAGCAATAATTTTATTCTGATTTAAATGATCAATATATTTAAGGTATTCTGTACTGTTACAGGAAAGCCGATTGTAGTCCGTAAAGTAATTAGAAACGGACAACCGGAAGATGATGGTAAAAAAGATAATAAAACATCTGAAACAAAGAATCAAAAAAGTAATGAATCTTTCGAGGAAGTAGAAAAGAAAGAAAAACCAAAATTGAGACCGACAATAAAACTCAAGGTCAGTATCGTTACATTTCAATAACTTTAACGTATGTAAAAAGCTAATAATTTATTTATTATCATAGACCAAATCAAATAAAGCTGGTGATGACGACTCAAGCGATGAAGAGTACGTAGTAGAAAAAATCTTAGCGAAACGGTTTAACCCGAAAAAAAGATGTTCGGAATATCTATTAAAATGGGAAGGTTTTGGACAGTAAGTTTAATTTATAATATAACTGTACATTTTTAGATAGGAGGATAATAAAATAAATTACGAAAGATATAAAAAATATTCGGAGATAAAAATGCGAATAATTACAGTGAACATAATAGATGGGAGCCTGCTGAGCATGTAGCTACGTGTAAACATTTATTAGAAGAATTTGAAAGAAATCTTGCTAAAAAAAAAGAATTGAAAGCAGCTCAACAGCAGGCTACTGCTAAGACAGCAGGTCGAGGTGCTCATCCTGCACAAAAAACAATTATAAAAGCTGAAGCCAAACCTGGACCAAGTACCGCAGGTCAAGTAGGGTAAGGCAATTATTTTTTGCCTACAATTTCTACAATTTTCAGTGTGTTTTCTATATTTGTTAAAATAACACTTCAAATTACAAATTTTCTGTATGTAGACGACCTATGCGGTCAAGTAAATCAAAAGCAATGGATCAAGTGAAGCAGTGGTGCGGTTCTATGAAAGACGAAGACAATGACCGTACGTGTATTTTATAATATAGTCTATATTAGTGACTTTCATAAGAATTATATATACACTACAAATGTTAGAAACATATTAAGATTCCGAAATTTGTTTAGTATTAGGGAAAAGAAAGATGGATTATTCCGAGAGTGATTCCGAGGATGGTGGTAGCAGCGCTGCCAAACGAACTAAAGGCGACACAGGTAGTGACGACGACTGGACTGGAGAGTCTGAAGAAGAAAAATTGTTGGGTCGAAGTGATATGATTCAACGCGCATTTAATCGTGCCAATGCGCAATCAAACGGGTCTAACAGAGCAAGTGGTTCGTCTACAGATCTTGCGACTTCATTGGGACTTCAATCTCCCGAAGGAGCAAAATCTAACCAACCACCAGTCTTAGTTGCGAATGCCAAAGGAGTTGTTAAAGTTGACCCGAAGCAAATGCCAAATTTAACATCTGGCGTTTACGTAATGTCACGGAAAGATGGCATCATCAAGTTGGACTCGTCCCCTAGCGGAAAATTGGCTGTAAAAGGTTCACCAACCACACAAGGTGTTTTGATGGTTCAAAATCGAGATAATACTAACGTAGTAAGGAAGCAAGTAATATCCGCATCGCAATCGAATTCTGTAACACCGGTAAAAGTGGTTTCTAAAATGGATGGAAGTCAAGTAGTAACGCAGATGAAAGTAGTTTCTAAGCCTGTTACGAGTAAAGCAGGAGGTACACAGAAAACAGAACCTATAAAGATCCAGCCGAAACCAGATCCGACACAGTTACCGCAGATACATGTCGTGACCGCGGTGCCGGCTCCCATAACTTTGCAGCCAAGAATAAGTACAGGAATACGTCCTGGACCTGTTACAGGCCAACGCAGTGCGGACGGTCGACCTTTGTTACCCAGACCTCCACTGCGTGCGACGACACCAACTAGCGTACTTGGAATTGGGTCAACCATTCGCACACCTGTTAGGGCGCCAGCCCCGAAACAAGTTCAGTCCCAGCAAACACGCCAGGTACTACAAAAACGTACGACGGCTGTAACTACGCAAAGTAACTCGGTGAGTCCTGGAAATGTTACTCAAGTTAGACCAAAGTTTACGGTGCTTAGCCCACAGCCGAAGCAAGTGGTAAAGTCTGGAACTAGTCCTGTGCAACAGGCTAAACAGTCTCCGAAAACAGTAGTTGGTAAGCCACAGTCATTATTATCACCGCAGCAAAAGTTATTAATGGCAAAAAGGAAAGCTCAAGAAGCAGCGGGTATCATTAAACCAGGTGGTCGCGGCCTTCTAGCAGCTGCTCGTGTTACCGCCGGTCGAGGCAGAGGGAAATTGGCTGAAACACCAGCGACGGCCACTCCAGGAAACAAACTGAAAGAAAGTAAATTGGCGGAAGGTGATGGACTTCATATGGAGTTCCACGAGGTAGGCTCCGAAGAAAGTAGCAGCGATGTTGAACCGGAACTTCCACCTCCTGAAGCTGATACCATTGCCACTACGGAGCCTGATAGTCCACCTAGGCCGTTTACTCTTTGTCCACTGACAGGCCGTATCATTGGACCGGATGGTGAACCCGTCGAACAACCGGCTGAACCAGAACCTGAACTTGAATCTACGGGAACTCCGTTGTCCACCATTAAAACCACTACAACTACATCAGAGAGTATAGACGTCTCCGCTACAACCACCACTACAGAATTGGTTCTACCTTCTCTTGATTCTCTTACAGAGGGTGGTGGAATAATGAGAGTCGAAATGAGTCCCGGTGGAACGACAGGAACGATCGTTCAGACTAGCGAGCCAGCGCAAATCAATTTGACGAATGTATCTGTTCCTGCACCAGATCTTCCTTGTTTGGATGATACAGCTCCTGCCGTGGCCACACCAGCCACAACCACGACAACATCGTTAGCAGAAGCGACACCAACTAGTGAATCCTCTATTGCAGCAGGATTAACCACAGCCACTGTTACCTCGACTAACACAATAGCAATCGCGTCTGCCGATGTAAAAACTGAAGAAAAAATACCGGAAGAGAGGAAGGTAACCGAAGATGCATCAAATTTGGTAACAATAACTGGAGAGGATGGTGTTGTTTATCAAGTGGCTGGTCAAGCTGAGGATGGTCAGACATTATTGGTAACTCGAGATGCCGATGGCGAGCAACAATGTGTATATGTTACCACAGAGCAACAAGGAGATGAAGGCTCTGTTTTAACGTTAGATCACGCTGTGGCGGAAGCTGTAGCTCAATTAATACCTGATCAAGTAAATCTGGCTTCGCAGTTCTATGTAAAAGAAGGTGGTACAGAACCTACTGAAAATCCAATGGTAATGTCTATCATGGACAACACGAATACGGCGGATGTGACGGAGGGACAAGAAGATGGTGATGGCCATGGCCAAGTTGTAGCTCAAGTCGTACAAGCGGAAGAACCTACTCCAGGTAATGTACCGAATTTAAACATTCGTTTCAAATTTTTTAAACTATATATTGAGAAATAAACATTGATAGTGAAAACTAAAGTAAAGGGGTATATTATTAAAATTTAATTGCATTATTATGTTAGGTGGAACCAGAAGAGTAGTCTTACTCTTACCTGATGGAAATCTAATGATGACAGAAGTAACGGAAGAGCAGTATGCTGCGCTCGGACTCGGCAAGTGAAGAGACACTTAACATTAATAAACGAAATAAATGCGAAATGAATAAACGATTATGCATCGAACTATACAATTTACAATGGAAGATGTACGCTTAAGGGATGATCGTGGGTTGTATATATGTAAGAACATTTACTTCGTACAATTGCAATGAAATTATTCACAATTTTTCCAGCTGAAAACAGATACAATGTGGAAGAAAAAGAACAGAAAACACATATGGCTGGTATATTGTAAAAAGAAGAAAAAGGAAAAATAATAACAGGATCATAATTACACAGAAATCTAGAATAATAGATTAATGGATAAATAATTATGTTTTAGAAATTCATGTTTCAGTGTCCCAAATCCGCTGGAATCTTAATTTTTATTCGTTTAATTTATAAATGTGAAGAGAGAGCGAGAGAGAGAGAGAGAGAGCGAGAGAGAGTAAACGCGAAAGGAAAACATATTGCATCTTTGAGGAAAATCCATTACACGTTTGAACTAAACATTGTATTTGTAGGATAGTGAAGTATAATCTGGGGTTTTATATTTTCCACACAATAATAGGCTTTTAATAAAGACCTTTATTCCCTCGCATACAAAGTCCAAATTTATATAGCACGTTATATTTGGTCAGGTTTTAGAGAAAAGTCGCGAGGAATTTATTTGTAATTATCAAAAGATGAATCGGCATTTCAAAATGTAAATATATAGTTAAAAAAGGGAAAAAAAGGAAAAACAAGAGAAAAGAATCGAATATTTCGACTACTTCTATCGCGATGATTTTTTATATAAAACTTGAACCTATTTTGACTCTGTGCTAATACATATACCTTTCTTCACCACAAGATCCATATAAATTATAATTTAATACTCTTTGATTTTTAAAATCGTACTATTCTAACACGAATATTCGTAATAATATTTAAATTTGTGCATTGTAAATTATTTACACGAGCGCAAAAATTCATTTCTTTTCTTTTTTTGCGTTTCAAGGACTGTGTATGCTTACTCCTAATAGATTAAAATAAGTGCACTCTTATAAAAGGAAATAAACACATAATTTTTAAATCTATAAGGCTTTTAAAACAAAAGAGAGAAGATGAAAGAAGGACAGAAAAATACAGTGTTGTTTAATGCAATATCATGCGCGTCTCATTATTATCAAGCTCCCATTCCTTTTCAGGTTGCTCGATACATAATTACACACGTACAATTAATGTCCAAGATATCTGTTGAGTAATTACGATGCTTTTCGAAACACGCTAATCGCTTTTTGCGCTATAGTGCTTTTGACGACAAGAACGAAAGTGTACCAATTTTTTATATGTTAAGACGATGAATTAATATTTGTGTGAACGATGGTGGAGGTCTCGTTGAACGTATTATAGAAATAGGCAACGTTGAGAATCTGTGAGATCTCTCTCGCTTGTTTATTTAATAGACTGTACAAAGCGTAATCTATAATGTCTTATATTTAACAGAGAAGGAGAAACAATGAAAAATACGTGCATATAACGTTTATGCGTGTTAAAATAATTATACATATGTATGTGTATGTATATGGGTTTAGAAAGCAAAGAAAGATACACGAATTCTTTGTATTTACGAAATACAATTTACGATAAATATAAATAAGTGTACCTTATTGTGATTGTATCGCAATTATGTCAAACGAAATCAGACGTTTTTTCGTCAACGTAAATAATAATTAATTATAATAGTGTTAAACTAGATTCAAGCGTTTAACTATAAGCAGTCTGCTCTTGCAATAAAATAAAAAGAGGAAGAACTGCACGTAATGAGACCGATTTTTAATTATATCTCGGTATAAGAAGAAACTATTTTGCACGATGTACGGCCAGGAATATAAAATCCTAGTATTTTACTAACGTACTCCTTTTGTACATAGAACTTCATTCTCTAAACCTTTATATAAAAAATTGTTTCCAAATAAACCATAGTGTCAAAATTAATCTACATATTTATTTTTCATCATAATCGTTACTGTGTTCTAATTATTTATTCCTTAATCACCATGTATATATTTGTTCAAATTTTATTTAACGCTCACAAAAAAGATTTAAATAACTAAGCATGCGATGTATTCATTTGCGATTTCATTTGTTAATCGTAATTAAAGATTGATTAACAAATTTTTTTCATAAAATGAGTCTTATCCAGATGGAAGATAATGATAGCAAAACATATACTCAATCTGTCCAAAGAAAACTTGAAAATACGGTACAATACAGAAATGATAATTGGAAAATGTCATATGGTTTTATTAATACTACTCAAGAAAACGTGGTTTTGCAACAAAGATCGACCTATCTGCTCTGTGTTAGTATCTTCATATTTTTGACTGACAGAGAAACCAAAATAGTCAAATGTCCGTGATTTTCACAGACCTACAAAAATAGGTTACAAAATGCTTGTCCAGCTGACATTAAACTGCTGAAACGTAGCGTTCAGGAAGACTTAAAACTAAAATATGACGAGTTAAAATCTAAAGATGTTGATTTTGAAGAATGTGAAGCAGATTTAGGTAGAGAATACTTAATAAAGTTGTTATTTAACATATAAAAATTCAACAACTTTTTTAGACATACATCCTAGTGAGTTAGCAATAGATCCACCAAAAGTGAAGATTTGGGACGAATACAGAAAACTGATAGAATTATCAAAACAAAGACCAGAATCAAAACTTAAGCAACCATTGATACACGTGACATCGTTACCAAAACTTTATGTCAATAAGTATATCTATTAAATAACGGTTAAAAACGTTGAATTTCATAATCTTCGTATTAAATCTTCCGAACTAGGTCTTACTCCAAGGTACGATCAGGTTTGAACAATCGAGTGAAAAGAAGTATACTAAGATCTGATACCCAAAGGAGTATATTAGTGGCCAACACGAATTACGTGCAATTTCGTAATTTTAAATTGAAAAAGATGTATAAGGTTCGTCTTGACTAATTTCCACTTAATCCTTCGGCAGTGCAACGAAATGAAAAAGAATTTAGAATACCTTTTTTCGAAAATAATCGTCCCATTATCCTGAAGATTTCCTATATGTCTGATATCAAGTGTGGAAGATGCATATTTTCAATTTTTTATAGGAAATAAATATTAATAATTATGTCACGTCACGTATGAAGACGTGAAATTTAAAATATTATATTTGATTATAGCATAAATTATAATACTACATTTGAAGAATTTTAAGGATCTTTCTTGGTTTGTACTCTTGAAAGGTTAATTTTGCTGCGATCAAATCTTATTTTTTTATATTAGAACATTTCTTAAATGTGACACAAATACAGAAGAATTATTATTAATAGATTAATGATTTTTATGCATTGATACGAATATTTAAAATTTAATATAAAATTTAATACACAGAAATATACAAAATATCCGAAGTATTCCACTCGCTATAATATTCAGTGGGTAAAACAAATTTTTTTAAATGCATCCAAAAGATATAAGTTTGCATGCATATGAATTTTACGCCAAATAATTTTTTTTCTTAAACGTCTTTTTTCGATTGAAACTAAAGCGAGAGTGGAAAATAACAAATTCGAAGACCATTTTGTAACCGACTTTATTATATGACAGAGAATAATTATACTGCAAAATGTCAGCAATATCCCAGCAAGATTTCAAATAGAAGGGAGACCGTATCGTTCCAAGTTCCGCGTTATAGTGCAGCCTGTGGTAGAGAACAGAGGCATCGTTCCGCCGGGAATGCAGCTGCGATTGATCATTCTGTTCCGTTGCGACGATATTGATACACCAGAAGAAGTATTGGTGTTAAACGTCCAACATGGAAGTTCGGTGATTATCCGATTACACGGATACAAAGACCCTCCTATTTTGTTGGGTATAAAAATTACTACAAAATAATAATACAATAGATATGAAGAATATAGTTTAAGGAGATGCTACAATAAGAAGGTAACTCCACTTTATAATTGAATAGACAATATAATTGTGTAGATCAAAACTTCGAAATTACTCTTTTGAATATGCTATACATTCATGATCAACTAATATTTATAGCAATATACTTTTGCACTTTTGGACATAATATTATACTTCATACTGCCCCTTATTGTTGCAAACCTTTCAATTTAAACCTTATATCAATAGCCGAGATGCATAACGTTGTTCAACACAGAATTATAAACTTATTTTATTTATTAAGCCTTAACCTTATAAATTTTTTTTTATTATTTAATTTGTACTTTACAATTTGTCCAGCTGGACATTTGGTAAATTTTTCTAACTTAATTGTTAAATAACATGTGGATGGCTATCCCCAGCGGGATACCATATTCGAGATTTTGTTGACTTGAGAACGAAAAGAAAGATATGGGATAGATATTTCGCCTTTAAAAGGTTCAAACCACGACGGACCGAGAGGTTTGTAAAAGATTTTCGTCGGAAAGCAAAAGATTTTCAGAAAATGTATTCAGGTGGGCATCCGGATGTGTACATAAGGGTTAACCTGATTTGCTTAGATGTAGAAAAATAATAAAGAAATAAAGTATAAATGCGAGGTAAAAAGAACTGAAGAGATATAATTAAATATTTTGAAATATTTTTTCTATATAGGAACTTGCGTGACGGAAGAAATATTGTTCGCATATTCGGACACATACACGGAATTGTTGAATCAAGCTTGGCATCCAGAGATAGCAATGTCATTCGATAGTTTAGAAGTACGATATCCTATTTCTTAGTAACGATAAGAATATCTATATAACTGATGTTTGACTTCTTCTGGATCAACCGTCAAAGTCATTCTTTTGAGTATCATTTATTGAATCACAGATAAAGATATTTTAATTATTTTATTATTTCAATAATACATTTGGATAACTTCCCTGGTTACAACTATTTATCTTTCCATTTCTTTTTTTTTTTAATTTACGATAGAGTGAATCGATAGAGCTTGAACGATATTGCATTGACCTTGATATTAGAGACAAGAAATCTTTAGCTCAAATAACGATAAAGCAGTTGTAATGGTTTTACACGTCATCGTGACTTTGATTTTTTAGTCTTTTACATTAAATAGCTCTGGAACTTTATCTACCTGGATGACGGAAGGCGATAATTTTGTAAGCATGACTTTCGACTGTAAGAAAGCCTTTGTAGGAGAAGAAGCTTATGTACTTATAAAATTCAAGAACGTCGGCGGAGAGGGCCGGTTTTTCATAATGAGCGAGGCAGACTGGTTCTCTATGAACATTATAGTAAAATCACTTTCTATTTCTATCCGTTTCATTAAAAAAAAATTCTTCTTAAATATCTTCTTATTTAAAAAGATTTTCTTTAGTATCTTTTTCTCCATTCCCATTGTATATTTTTTTATTTTAGGATATCACAGACAAAAATAGTTTAAAATTATCCTGTTTTACCGTGTGGCCTGCGTATTTTGCACTGAACACAAACGAGGAACTGGATTTTCATATGCACTTCTCACCGGAGTGCTATGGAATTCATGTAAATGGAAAATAATTCATTACCCTATACGTATAAAAATATATCGGCATCGTTAATTTTCTTCGACTTGCTTATCCACTCCTGACCTTTTATTATCATTTCTGTCAGGTGGAAAAATTATACATATTATGCGATAATTGTACATTGCTGGAAAGAGACATAATCGGTGATGGATTAATATATGAGTCCAATTTCATCCAGCTTAGTAAAGTATTTATACTATAATCTCGGTTCAAAATAGGATTAATTTAAATATGGAAGGTGACAATTAAAATAAGTCAAATTACAGCATTTAATGAAATTAACACCATTGGAAAGAAATATTGATAATCAAGCGAATTACTACATAAACCTGAGCACCAATACCCCTGATGGTATCGGGCAATGCATCATTGCTGTAAGCAATATTAGGTATACCATATATTTGTCACCATAAATTTAATAATAAAACAATTCTAGTTTAGTAACTGTTAATTGAATAAATACAGTATGATTATTTTTAAATAGTGAGATCAGCATGCATTTTTCCTGGATGAAACGAAACGTGCAAACTGACATGCACAAAATACATACAAAGAATTATTTTCCCTTAGAGCTGCTTCACATTAATCCAGACCAAGGAGTTTTTGCTCCAACCTCCGTTCACTATTTTACAGTAACGGCTGAGTATAAAGATTTACAGCCAAATTATTATTTTGCTGTTCTACAGTGAGTTTACGGCAAAAAAAATTATTGTTAAGAACAATAATATTAACATTGAGTTGTTACTGTGAAAATTAATGCCTTTGACATTCATCGAATTATATTAGATTATACGTAGAAGATATACCAGTTGATGCAATATCAAAAAATACGGATCTACAAACGAAAGAATGCACCACAAAACGACGAAAATGTTCAGCTGTAAAATCATTTTATTCTCTTTACTAACTTGTCAATTAGAATAGAAATATTTTTTTAAAAGAATACTCGTTGTCAGTCTGTAGACATTTGGATCGCCGATGTCGAAGTTTGGTTGCAATACATGATGGATGAGGAGGATAAAACGTGCGTCGACTTTAATGTTGAATTTACATCTGGAGATTTGAAGCTCTCGTGTGTCCATTAGCCTCGCATTATCATTTATTATATTGCAAGCAATTTGTTTACATTAATTATTAATTCCTGCTTCTCCCATGGGAGTGAGAAAGTCTATAATCATCGTTCTTTCGTTATTTATTTTAACATAAACAAAGGAAGATTATTTACAATTATCCAGGTCCAGTATCTATTTAAAATTGTATTTTAATTGGTCAGTGATCGAACAACAGAAGAAATATTGAAACATATCTTGGATGTGCCATCAGATATCGAATATCCTCGATTAGATTACGAAGAAAAAGAAGAAGAAGACAAAGAAGAAATGATAGGGGAAATATTAGAAGAATTTGAAGAAGGAACATCAACGTATCAGTTAGTAAGGCTTTCATTAATTTTTCATTTCTGTCGTCATCTTTATTGTGTTTATAAAATCATACAAATTTAGTACATTGTAGGAAGCAGATGAATTATTTTATCATCACGATTTAGTAAACCTAAACCAATTCGACCTACTGTGGCAAGAACATATAATAAGCATGGGTATCATTAGACCGACAAGGCTTGTAATTTTAAGATAATTCATGTTACTTAAAAGGATTTATATTTCTTATTAAGATTATTACGCGTGACAGGACTCTATACATCGGTGTCAAGGAAACTTATATTTTAATATTAAAGAATCTCGCTGATGACTCATTGAATTATTCGTGGGGTGAAGTTAATGGTTTAGATTCGTCAAAGATGAAACTTTGCGTGTGTCCTGAAAAAGGAGAAGTATTAGCTAGGGGCACTAAAAAAATTGAAATAACTATCACACCAGTTTCAGAGGTTAAATATTTGTTTAATTTTTCAAAAATTTGATTTTGCGAAAATATTTGGTTTACTATTTATTTTTATAATTTCTAGGGGATCGTGCAATCGTTATTTATACCATGCTTTGTGGGAGATTCACGGAAGATAATAATGCTGGGCATCGAATGTTTCATCGAATCACTTTATGTTATATTTTATTTTCCACTAAACGACGATACGCCATTATTAATGAACAATTTTGTTAAAGTAAAGTGGCGGACAGATAGTCTCAAACTTGCTTTGGATATGGCGGGAAAATCTAGACAGCACATGGTACATTTAATTAATAATTTTGAAGATCATAAATATTTATATAATTTTATCGTAAATATATAATATATATAATTCTTTTTTCTAATTTATTAACCCTTTGTGCTCGGCTATCCAAATCTGGCAAACAACTTGGATGTCCACTCTAAGGAGACAAAGAGATCACTGGTGATTATACAGTATAAAATTACACAAGCTCTAAATTTTTTAAAAGTATGTTTCCTCGAAGTTTCACAACACGAAAAAACAAAGAAATGAAAAATATGCTCAGAAATGCCGAATACAAAGGTTTATTTTTTTAAACCTTAAGTTATTTAATCTAAAATTTCGTACTTTTAAATTTTCATTTTTAATTTTTCATTCAAACGCTTAAAATTTGTTAGATAAAAATTTCAAATTTTTAATTTTCTGCTAATTAAAAAGCCAATCCACTATTATTGTATCCTATCCATAAAAGAACGAAAATTGTATAAATTATTTTCTGATAACAGTGATGTAAAATATTATACTAATATTTTGGAATTCAAACGCGTAATTCAAATGGACTATCAATCTTAATGTACAACTTTGCAGAAATTATTAGACAAGTACAAAAAGCGAGAGGAACGAGAACTAATGAACACGAATCTGGATCAAGGAGAGGTTCTTAAAGATGCTTCAGCAGGTCCTTCTATGCAAGAAGTGGCAGTTGACGAATCAGGCGAACAACACATCCTAAGTACTCGTACTTCAGAAATCATTCAGGTAGTGGAAAGCTTTTGCATTTTTATCAAACCATAAATATTACTATCGTAATTGTATAATATATATGTTTGACTTAATGACTATAGATGAGCAACATAACAGAAAATGACAATTATTTGCAAGATATGGTTTCCTCTGGAAGCATTGTACCATTCCACGAAAAATTCTTACCACTGGTTACACAGCCTGTTGTAATAGAATTTCCAGGTCTATCGTTAAGAACAGGTATCTTGATTAAAATTTTGAAAGGAAATATACTCCTCTAAATGAAAAAATAAATATTTACATTTACAAAGAAACGAATAATTCGAACCTTCAGTGCAGAAGAAAACTTTTATAATAAAAAACGAGACTTCGATTCCAACTAATTATTGGCTTCGTATAAAGAACTTTTATCCCATCATGTGTTCATGTAAATGGAAGTCGCAAGAAGATCGGATTAGGTTCATTTATAAACGAGTTTTTAGTCGGCGGAAGGAATTAATAGGTAGAATATTGTCTACTCGTAAAATTATGAAATTCTAAATATGTTATTTTTGGGATAATCTCTTCTATTTACAGAAGACACATTGTACAAAGTAAAACAACCTGGATCAGGTATGGTAATCTATGTTGATCCCTTAAATTCAGATATTGGTCCTTTCAAAGCCATGCCTGTAAACATTTATGTTTTTGCTGATACATGGGGTTATTATGTGGATGAATTAGAAATAAACATTGCTGGTTTACCACAGTATACTATAGGGATATGTGTACAAGTTGTTGGATCACCAATATCATTGTCAATTTCCGATAGAAATGAATCTAGTATACCTATTATTAGGTACATCCAACATTTTTCTATTTTAAAAAATTCAAATTCAGTATTTTAGAAAATATATTTGTAGATATGGAATGGTAGCTGTAGGTAGTCGCCTACATGAGAGAAAAATATCATTGACAAATACAAGCGTGGTGCCTATAATTATTGACTGGCATACATTTGTAGTCAAACCAGTTCTAGAATCAATGCCTTTTAACATAGCATTTAGCTTTCATACACCATTTACTGACGAATTGGCATCAAAATTGAGAAATAATAAACAGAAAACTAATAGTGAAATACACTTAGAAAAACACTATTCATACTCAAAAGGCTTACATACATGTGATTCTAGCGAATTCAGCAACACTAGTGATATTACAACATCTAGTTACATGTAAATATTCTCAATAGCAATGTAATAGTCATCAAAAATATACAATTACATTTTCTGAATTATCTTAGGGAATCCTCACACATGACCTCATCTTGGATGTGTAATGGTGAAATTTCCAAACAGTATACCACCAGTAGCTCCAATAGATGTTCAAAAAATGAAAGTAAATATACAAAAGATGAGATATGCTTCGATGCAAATAATATAGCAGAGAAGAAAGACATTGAAGTACAAATTTCGATACTTCCTTACTATGGTTTAATTGATACAAAAATATGCACGGTAAAAAAACATTTAGATCTTATTAAAATATTAAGAAAAACATATTGTATCAACAATAAAGAAACATATCAATAATAAAGAAAACATTTTGGTATCTTACAAGGTTACCCCTAGAGAAATGTTCATCCTACCCAAAAGTAATACCTCCCTAATTATTGATATACAACTTGAAAGATACAAAGCTATGATGGAAACAAATGAAAGTATTGAAGGAGAATTTTTTTGCAAAATTCTTGGATTTCTACGAGTTGCACCAAATGATATGTTTGTATAACTGACTTATGATACAAATCAATGTAAAATATCTACGGTGAATTATATGACACTATATAATAATAATAGGTACAGAGATAACTATTATGCTAGACAGAGTGGCAATTATTTTTCTCCTGTAGAAATTGATGTTACTGCAAATATTACTAAATCTACATTAGATTTTAATATTTCTAAATTTGATAGAACGTTTATATGTTGTGCCAGTAAAGTAATACGAAGTCGAAGGAAAAGATTAGAGTATGTAAAATTACAAAATGTAAATATTCTTATTGAAAGAATAGAATATTTCTTCACCTAATCTATTTTTCTTAGACTAACTAAAACATTATTTTTGTACAACACTAAAAACAAGCTAATAGAGATAGCTTTAGAAACATATGAACCATTTTATATCAAATCTACATCAGTTTATGGAGGAGCAGATCTATCTAAGTCTGGAATTATATGCATAAATCCAAATGGATATATTGAAGTAATTTATCTTTTCCTTTGGCAAAAATACAAATTTTGAATAACATTCTTTTTATAGGTAAAAATAGCATGTATTGTAGAAGAGAAATTAATTCAAACTATAATGAATACAAGTTCAGATCAAGATTTCCATGATTCAAAGATCACAATAAGGGAACCATTACATATTATACATTCTGATAAACGACATCAAGTATTAATCATTTTTCTTTTTTGTTCTGCTTGAATGAACATAATAAATCCTTAAATTTATGTGATTTTAGAACTTGGAATTAATTTTGCAAATATGGTTACCAATGTTAAAATTATCATCATACACAATAGATTTTGGTCTTGTTTACATAGGTGATGCAAAGAAACTATCATTAACTATCAGAAACTTATCAAGTAATCAGAAACTTATCATAATTGTTATCTTCTTTAGTATTTATATACATTAGCATTATTTTAACATTATACATTAACTAAGCCTTATTGATTGATTTTCATTAGTATGCAGTGTAAATTGTAGAATAAATAAAAAGTCCAAAACCAAAGAATTTATGATTGATAAAAGGCATGGAACAGTGTCAAGTCAATATAACTACCAAGACTGTTATTTCACAATCACGGTTGCTTTTCAACCAAAGTAATATAATTTAATCATAAATATTCTATCACTAACCATGCTGGTCACTGTACAATGACTACAATATTTACAGAAAACCAGGGAAATTAGTTGAAACATTAGAAATACTAACAGATATCCCATACAATACAGAAGAATGCCAACTTTACGGAGAAGGAACATTGGATGAAAAATATCATACTCCCGGTGTATAAAAGAATAAATAATTACAAATCTACTTAAAAATTATGATTCATTAACAAAATAAAAAACAGTTTATGAAAGAGAGTTAAAATAAAACAGAGCGGTATTAGTAGAAACGTTAATACTATTCTAATAAATGATAAATGCGCAAAAGAGAACATAAACATTCATACCGATAACATAATTGCAGTTATTACATAAATCGAAATATATAAACTGAAAACATACTAGCACTCAAAAATTGATATTCTTGCTCATAACCTACTATTTATTACTTCTGATCATTTACTTTTCATATTCACATGACACCATGATTTATGATTTAATTAGCACAAAATAAATTAAATTCTTTCACAGAAAAATAAATATATATAATGTATATACGTAATAGGATACACTACCGTATGACTTTGTACTACATGATCTTGAATCATTGATAAGACATAATTACATTATTGGAATTGGTAATTAAGAAGAGAAAAAGGGAATTTTCGCTCTCATGAGCGTGGACCTTTCCATCAACGGTGTTAGAGCACGTCCACGTCGTCCAAAGTCGTATACACAGGTAGCAATTCCCACAGTGGAGGTAAGACTCTTAACATCACAATGTGTGCTTTATAAATCAACCACTAGCCAAAGTGGCGCTACGATCTAGAAGTTATAGAAAACAATATATATATATTTATACATCCGCTGATATACATATATAGTATACTTAACATAGTTACTATACACTCGCGTGTCTACGCTATATTACACATATGCAATTCAAACTCTTGACTGTGTTTTACTGTTTAGCGGACAAATCGAGAAACATTTGGCTTTCACTAATAGCGTTGCCCCCACCACGACAGTTGTCAGACTTGTGCATACGACTGTGAGCACGCTTATTCACCTATACACACTTTCGGAATTTTTGATGACTTTACCGGTGTTCTCTTACTGTATCGCCACCTAGCGTACTGTAGATACATCACCGAAGATTTTTCCTCGGTCACGTGACCGGCTTAGCCAATCGGAGAATTTTGTGGGCCCTATACGTGGCATAAGGTATGAATCCTTTCCACGTCCGCCATTTTGACATACGGTACTTTTCGAGAGTGTTGGTTTTATGTTTTATCGTTTCCCGTGAATATAATCTTTTTTACTGAAAACGTAAGTAACGCAAGTGGCTTATACCAAGCAACGTGACATTACGGGCGAGTCTCAATAATTAGACGACGTTTCTATATAATGGAACTTTGAGCGGGGAACCTTTCGACGATTTGCGCTGGGGAGTAGGTCGAAGGTGACAGACAACCGGGTGTACGCAGTGGCTTCGCAAACCGCACAATATCTTCCGCCTTTGTCGCAATACCACGGTATTGGCGTTTTAGGTAGCCTGTTGACGATTTTAAAAAAGTGAATAAGATCACCAGTGTGAAACGCTCTAAGAGTGATCCTTAACACGGTATGCTACTCCGATAATCATAGCGATGTATTAAAATGAGAATCAATAAGCGGGCAGCATGAGCATCTCGTGCGTGCTTCTACACATAATATTTTTTTTCTTTTTCTTTATTTCAGTTCAATTTAATTAAAGTCTATAATTTAACACTGTTCGAAATATTCGTTGATTACTGTTAAGCGTGTTAGCCTGTAAATGTGCAGGTTAGCTTTTCGGCCTTTGTGTCAGCGTATTGAAGCACTTTACGCATGTTTCTACTCTTATCACCGCCGTCTACGTACATAATTTTTCATATTATTTTTCAGCCACGAAACGTGTCTTTCGTGTACTCGCGTACACGCGTTTCGAATTTTTTCATTATTTCGATCGATTTCGTTTTGTGAAAGTTATTTATTTCGAAACAATTTTGAGCCCGATATATATTATTGCACGTTGATCGTATGTACATTGTATTCTTGCATATGTCGGGCATATATCTTTTCCGACTAATTTTAAAAACCAATTTCGTGATAATTATGTTTTGATAATGTCCTACTTTCATTATTACGTGTTGTTGCAAATGATGCTCTTACCCATGTTAATCATTTTTTGATTAAGCATTCACATGTTTATGCACATCTTTGAATAAGATATAGATATATTTTGTATATACATATGTAAATATTGTTTAGTGTTGTGAAAGAATGAAGAATAAAGAATTCATTATGATATAATTAAATTAAATTGTTCATGTTGTTTGCTTTATGTAATATAATTTAATCTAGTACTTTCTCTAGTTTCTCGATCTATGATTTTTAAAAATTTTATTTTGTGTATATGATAAAATGGTACATTAATCTAGTGTTTTATTATTCTAGGTATTTACATAATCAGCATTAATCATGGGGAATATGTTTGCAACATTATTTAAAGGCCTTTTTGGCAAAAAAGAAATGAGGATTTTAATGGTAGGCCTTGATGCAGCGGGTAAAACCACAATATTATACAAATTAAAGTTAGGGGAAATTGTTACTACAATTCCCACTATAGGTAAATATGGTTCTGTTTTTATTTTTCTTTTACTTAAATATCAATGATATATATATATATTTTTTATTTTATAATTTATATTATATATATTTATTTATTATTGCATATATTATATATATATAAATATTAATACATACAAGAAATGGTATTGTGTATCAAGTGACATTGTTTACTAAATAAATATTGTAAATTTTAGGCTTCAATGTAGAAACAGTTGAATACAAGAATATAAGTTTTACTGTATGGGACGTTGGTGGTCAGGACAAAATCAGACCTCTCTGGCGACATTACTTCCAAAATACACAAGTATGCAATTTATTAATTAAATTCTCATTTTGAAAACGATTAAATTGCATCTCCATGTGTAAAAAATTATTATCTATACAGACATAATAGTTTATTTTACATTTTACTTAAAATATGCCTTACCTCTAGTAAAATTATTTTCATAGATTAATTTTATTTTCAGGGGTTAATATTCGTCGTTGACAGTAATGATAGGGAACGTATCGGTGAAGCGCGTGAAGAATTGATGAGAATGTTGGCAGAAGATGAACTTAGAGATGCGGTACTTCTTATATTTGCTAACAAACAAGTGAGTATAGTTCCTGAGTTACTAATATGCTCTGAGTTGTATCTTTTTCATTGTGTTATATGAGAGCATAGAATATTTTGATAGCATATAACGTTTGTTATGTAAACATTACATATTACTCATATCAAGTGCATAGACTTTATCAATAGAATTAAAAAAAAATAAGTTAAACGAATAAGTTATGTATTTTAGGTTGTACTTACGAACTAATTAATATTTTAGGATCTCCCAAATGCAATGAATGCAGCAGAGATTACCGACAAGTTGGGACTCCACTCTCTCCGTAATCGCAATTGGTACATTCAAGCAACGTGTGCCACAAGTGGAGACGGACTTTACGAGGGCCTCGATTGGCTCTCTAATCAGCTCAAAAATGCCAATCGCTAATTGGAACATTATTCTGTCAACATTCAGTTGCTATATTAACATCATAAAATCAGCTGCACACCTATCCCCCCCATGAAAGAATAATAATATAAACAGAGGTAACACTAAGTGCAAACCGCGAGATCTTTTTGATCTCGAAGTGGAGGGTGGAGATTGTCGAAAGTTGTCATTGTGCCAGGAAGTTTTTGGGGGGAGGGGAGTGGGGAAATCGGCCGGAAGCACACATTCTAACGGCCACACAAGACTATTGCCTTGTGCAACTTATTATTATAATTATTATTATATTAGCATTATAGTTACACTTTTTACACAGAGATACCACGAGAAAAGTGGAAAACTTGGAAGTAATTGTATTAAAGTACCTAACTCTGAAACATACAATACACTTTGATTAATTAATAATTTGAATATCTTTGGAAAAAAAACTTAAGAACAAAAAAGTGAAGTACCCACGGTGTTGTCAGTTTGAATGCGTTGGACATACTGATTATCATAATGTAGCTGCATATTGTACATTACATTATATAAATACGATGATAAAAATGTGATCAATAGATGAGAGAATGTTGCTCTGTCCACTACATTACAAATGTCACATCGGCCCATCAGTTGACATGAAAAAATGCAGTGAGTGGTAACTGACGGTGCAATGACTTACTGTTTCTAGTTACAAAAGTTTGTTTCTATTTTTTTAAGTTTTCAGTGGTATACGTCGACAAAAGAAAAGTAAAAAAACAATACAAAACTATGCAAAATGGTTGTCTTACTGCTTGTGACTATCAGCAGGTGTTGTAATTGCACCCTCCTTCACCTGCTCGCGATTAAAACAGTCAGTCAACCATGTATATCTCAGTGTAAAAGAGATATCATTTATTTATTGCACCTTGATAAGGTAAATTAGAATATTGTCAACATTCCGAAATTATGCATCGATCGTGGCGGGAAATGCAGATAAAAAAAATTCGAATGGAAAAAAATATGAGATGAAAAAATGTGGAGTAAAGTAAAAAAAAAAGGTAAAAAAAAAAAAAAATAATTAGGAAAGAACCTCTCGCAGCAAAGAGAGATAGGCCTCGCAATTTCTAAGCCAGCAATGCAAACTGGCATGGCAGTCTGCCAGATGAAGCCATTTTCGCAAAGTCCTTCAATCTCCTAATGTTTTCCTGTCCTTAAAAATATATTGTTTTTACAAAATAATCTTCCCCTAATTGATCAAATCGCCTTTCCGTCATATGCGAAGATTCGTATAATTATATATGAATGTTTAAACGATTTGTGAAATATACTGTAATTGTGCTTTATGTAGTCTATATGTTATTTGCCGTTAAAATAGTTTGTTTTTGTTCTGGCTGGTTTATCGAATAGAATTGATAGAAAGTCCTCTTTTTCGGGGTGCATGCATACTGTGCAAGGAATGACAAGGATAAAGGAATTTCTGCACATATATGGACGCTGATGACATAGAAACTATTATTATTATTTACATTGGACGAAAACAAACACATCTCTATCCTCGTCGCTTCATGCTCAGCCTTGCATGCATCCCCTTTATTCAGACGATGGTACTTCAGTTAGACAAGCACGATTACTTTTCCCTTTTAATTACTAAAGACTGCACACCGCCTATACCGCATGTTTCATTTAGCAACTTAAGTTCTCTTCCCTCTTCTTCTTTTCTTTTTCTTGATCGATACATTAATTATGGATAAATTACAAGTTTTCTAGACTTCTATTTTAATTTAAAAAAAAAATTACAATATTTTTTTAGTACATAGTAGAATACTTATGTATGGCAAATTTTTTCGACCTTTAATAACGTGTGTATATTTAACGATTAAAGATAAAAGGAATTTTAATGAGGATAGGTCCATGCCTGATAACGAGTATCAGCTCCAACTCTGCAGAACAAAAATAAAGGACGTAATATTTAAAATGTATCATACCGATTTTTTACCGATACAGACGATCGACTCATTATGCAATAAGATATGCTTTCATCATAAATCATTGTTTTTTTCAGTACGTTCATTCATCTTCATTAATACATAAATAATGTAATTGAAAAAAAAAACACAAACAACCGTAGAAGAAATTATACACTAGAACCGCTGCGTATTTTGTGTTTAATTCATTAATTATAAATGTATGCATAGAACTCTATAGCACTGTAAACAGATGAATGTTTCTTTGTTTTTTTACTTATTTTAGCGTGTATTAATTTGCTTGACATATTCTATCACGATACGTTATTTTAGTTACCGATCAGATTAATTAAAAACCAATATTTAAAAAACTTACGTATTATATATATAAATATATATGTGTGTTATCATCGTAACAACGATAAATGGGTTAAATACTTATAAGTTGCATTCATGACATCGGTCCTTTATGCATGACCTCAGTGTCATGACATTCTCGCGCGCGTAATCTTCGGTGTATGAGTAAGTACTCAATACGGTGCATTGTCATTTTTAGCTTCAAATGTACATTATGTGCACGAGTGTGAGTGAATCCGGTTTCATTAAGTCTTTGTTTGGTAAATAAACGAAAATAAAACCATTTCAACCTTGAAGGAAAATTCAATTTTCATGAATCATTTTGAAGTTCGAAATTCATTTATTTTTACTTATATCTCAAATTTCTTAGTCGAAACTTATATGACGATAAAGCATCTCACTTACAATTACAACGTTTTAAGAACAGATAATATATGTAAGTGATATCGATATACTCAAGGAACGATCTTTAGATAAATGATATATTCAGAATAAACAAGAAATACGTGTAATCGAATGTATATCTATATTGGTTAGAATTCACGATCTACAATGGCAATCGAATATTTTTATGAAACGTTTATATGAGCGATACAAGGTGAAAGTTAGTGGAAAGTAGATCTTCTGCAGGAAAATTTATTCAAATTTCATATAAAGATACTGAAAGAAAACAAAGCTTAAAAATCCTACATAGATTATTATTACACGATAAAAGTATAATATAATACTATTCTTTAACTTCGTTTTAAAAGTAAATGGTAATTAATTAACATACAGGATGTCTCTACCTTTTCCGCAAAACGATGCCAGCATATCCTACGAGTAAAAATAAAAGAAAATTGTCAGATAAAAATTACAGTTATAAAAAGAAAATTATACTATAAAATTCATCATCAACATCATAATCAACCAATACCACACTTAAATCGATATGTGGCAACAATCATTTCAGCATGCCTTTTGGTTTTTATTTGATCAGAAGCTACGATTAGGAAAAAAAGATGGCGTTATCGATCAAATTAGGGTCACTGATCTTAGTATCTATTACGTATGTAACTTCCTATCTTTTACGTTTATGGTAACTGTGCACTACGCTTGGAATGTAGACGTAGATATGGTTTGTGAAACAGCGTGAAGCCGGTGTTCCTTTATATTTTTAGAATTATTAACAACCTGCAGAGTAACGATCACGAGTATTGAATGTCAGACGAAGCTGTTTGTGATACATACGTCTCGCAGACGGCGCCAGGCTTCTCGTCGGCAATAACCAAGCGTTCGTAACTCGTCATCGCGGCCTTTCGGATCGCGCGCGCGCGCGTGCGCACTCACTTCTTCACGTATATCAACAATCACCACATATATCGTTGATCGCCGAATAACAAATAGCAAGTGAAAAGTTCGTCGATTACGGACAGCAAGGTAAGCGAAAATCCTTCGGTAAATGGTAATTGTTCGCTATGTACGTACGTTCAACGCTATCGTTACAACTTCGAGGTTATCACGTGTACGTACGCGTAATGCATCAGAGATGTAGGACAGGATATGAATCTTTTTAATCAATTTCTCTTTCTTCAGCAAATTTTTCTTTACGAGCAGAAATTGAGATTCCATCGGGTATATGCAAATTTTAAATAACTAAACGTTTTTTCCACGTTACTCATAGGTTTGTGTAGAGCATGATAAAACATCGTGCCATAGGTGTTAATAGAAACGTGGGCTACGGTGCGCGTCGCTTGACACTTATTACCGAAACAATTCTCAACTATTTTAACATGAAATTTAAAGAGAGTATAGCACGTCTCAGTATATACAGACTACGGGGAAAGAATATGATAAATCACATTTACAATTTTTTTATAGGGAAATCCCATGTTATCAAAATTGTCAATATGCATATTTGGTTTTGGAGCTGAACTGTTTCTTCATTCCTTCTAGTATTAACTACTTTTGAAAGATCTTTGATCCTCAGAGGTTGTTTCGATTTTTAATTATGTAAAAATTCTCCTATCTTACCATAAAGCAACATTAAAATTAGAAAATTAACAGAAATATACTTATCATGTTTTCTTCTATAATTTTCAAATACTGCGGTGTTGAATTGCTCGTGTGTATTGAGTTTAAAGAGAAACGATGAAAACCAAATTTACTAGCATCGAATGTAAAAGTCTATCGGCGCGTGCGATCGTTGTTGTTGATGGCGTCTTATATTTAGATCGTGTTGAAATTTAGTCGACCTTTGAGCATAAAAACTTCGAGCGTAATGCATTTCATTGTCAAGATATGCTTGGCAAAACTTTTTCCTTGTGGCGCGCGGTTGAGACGCATTCACGATCAACGCGCCATCTTCTCCTCGCTTTCATGACGTTGCCAAAAATGTGGCTCCTGAAAACTCACGGGCCCTCTATCCACCGTACGATAAACTGTTTGAGTTTACACGGCCGTCTGTGTTTTTCCTTCGATGAGGCACCAGGTTATCAATTTCCTCGGACATTGGCAAAATATTATTCCAAGTCGTGGCTAGATTGTTGTTGCGCCGCCAGGCGAGATTCCAAAGGGGTTGGTTTTTCGAGTTTTGTACTTGGTGGGAGTTTGTCAAATGAATGAACCTTTCATCGAATAATTTTGTAGAATAAAATCTTTATGATAAATAATACATTACTTCGGTAAAAAAATATTTTTATTAGAATTGGTTAATTGAATATATGATCTTAAGTATTTTAAAAAATATTTTATTACAGCTATTGGTACCAAATGTAAAGTAATAATTGTCCATTGCAAACTTCATACTTTTGAATATTTTCTGAAATTTTATTATAATGATACCAAAATTTCATACAGAATATTTACTTTCTACTAGGACCCGTCCCTTTTAAGAAAAAATACAATGATATCGAAATGCACCATAGACTTTCACGGCGAGATCGTAGTGGAGATTGCGATTACGTATGGTTGTCAAATTGCAGACAAGATTTTAGAAATTTTACTTTGCCATTATCAGCCATGGTATGTAGGAATGTACAGTAACGAACAAAAATATCGACTAACTTATCTTGTAAAATTCTTGATGTTCTTACTAAATATTGTGGTTTACTAGTCAATCAATCAATAATTAACTGTTCAAATACTTTGTTAACTTTTGTTCGTGTATGCTCGTAAGTATTTTGTAACTTCTATATGTATTCATTTTCAGATTCGGTTCAGACTTGACCAATATAATCACGGGAATCATAGTCATGTCACGATAGTCCTAAACTAATTTCAAGATATTTTGTATAGTACATTATATATATATATATAAAGATTCTATAACTGTTGAAATACTTTCCTGAGCCACTGTACATGTGCAGGCATAATGCCGCGAGAATGGCGCCAACATTCCCATCTGTCGACGTGTATGCACCGTAAAATGTTGGATCGCGTCGCGTTCGCGCGCCGATAATGACCGCGTGTGTGGGTGGCGTGCTACATAAAGACTATAAGACTCGTATCGGTGGTGGAGAACGCGAGATCGGTGTATAATGTAGGTAAATTCTAACGGCGTGCAGGAATGCCGCATAATTCAGCTATTAATTGACGCCTGATTGCCACTCATGCAAATCCGATTAATGAGGTGATCGTCAGAGAAATAAATATTTCCCTGCTGCATGTTGCCTTTGACATTTTCATGGCGTTGATCGTTCGATGAAAATCGGCCTTTCCATCGTACTTTGGTCGATCGTTAATTGTCGCCATTGAAATAGTAAACTATTTATAATCGCGCGGTTTACGAGCGAAGTATTTTCATGGACGCAAAAAGCGGAAATAGGTTTACGAGTTCGGTATCAATTTCGTGCGCGTCACGATCGAACTTAGGCGTTGTGATTTATCGACATGTGCTTGCCACACGTACCACGCTTAAATTCATTTTACAGTCCCGTAATTCACGTCGCTCACCCAAATTTACTGATATGGGCTATCTATTCGGACGTGCTGAATTTGGATGAGGGAATAAATTCTGCTGTTGTACTGTGACCGTCTCTAGAAAGTGCGTTTGTATTATTGGATGACGATTATTGAGATTGCTTCTTTAAAATTAAGCCCATCTGGAATTATTCTAAATATTTTTGTTCGTTACAATCAAGCAATGATCAATTTCACGTTGGTATGACCTAACCTCATTTGTTTACACTATCTAACAACTTCTAGCTTTTAAAAAATATATATGTAGTTAGAGGAATTTGCTATCATATTTGTATTACACGCATATAAGCATTCTTATTTCAGTTTATAGTTAATAACTCATCGATCAAGTATGTTTTCTCGAAACATACCGCATCTCATTGAGGAATCTGAAAGAGTATCGGTACTCCCTAGTCCCGTAACAAGAATCTGGAAGGCAGATGAAACACTGGATAAAGTTCTTGGGGAGAAAGGTTCGCGAAATCCTTGTCGACGGTCCCTGAAATATTGCCAGTCAATTTCGATTGTGTACTTTACGACCAACTCGGCGGTCTTCCAACATTCCTCTAGTACGTGTTGGTAGAGTTACGAACCATCGATCTCGCACGTGCGCCCTGCTCTCTCGCAAAGAGCCCCTACTGGATCCATCGAGGGATAACTTTCGTTCACAAAAACTTCCGACTTTTCGTAGCGTCGACGGGCTTAACGTTCGCGCAATGTGAATAACGTTTCGATGCGCTTATAGGTATAAGTCACTCGATGCGTACGCGGGAACATTTACATAAACACGTGCACAAGCAAGAGCTGAAACGTATCCGGGCTCAAAAACAGCGAGGAAGGATTGGCGCGGTAACGACCGGGCTTGTGTGGGACGAATAATACCTCGTGTGCGTACAGTCAACTGCAATAACGACGATTTTAGACGACGTTTCGCGAACTCGTAACTTACGTCCGTTTCGTTGTTGACCAGTTCCTTTCAAAACGGGTCACGATACGCATGTTCTATTTATAAGTTCACGTGGAAATTCGGTGATGCAATTGCATTTGGAATGAATTTGCGATCGTCAAATTTGTTTCTCAACTTATTAAATTAATCGCTAAAGAATTGCTCTTTCAGAGAGTTTATTTACATTCTCTTATTTGTAAGTGTTAGACGGAATCATGGAGAAGTGAGAGGTTATACTATATAAAAAAATAAGTCGAAGATGTAGAGTAGTACTATTTTATAGAAAGCTTCGTTTTCGAGTAAATCGGTATTGAAAGATCATTGCATACGCATGGGCTTGTACGTGGCGCCACCTAGATAGACTTAGCAAACTTGTAAACTTGCATTATTTTTTGTGTTTATTATTTATTAATTAACAAAGAATGAACAACCAAACAAAAATATTTTTTATCAAAGAATCCACCTTTTATATTTAAAAGCTTTCTAAAGCAATTCTCCATTCATTACGATATAACTGTAGATATTAGATAAAAATATTGACAGGTTTACATTCTTAGAATTAACTATAACTGTACTTTGTTATCAGTGATACCAACTACCCCCATTAATTTTCTTCATAGTTTACTTTCGGCGGAAACCATCGATCGTTCAGTGATTTTAGGTTAAGTCTCCCTGTAGAATTCGTTTGAACATCGTTCGATCGTTTATGTCCGAAGGATATATCGATCTAATTCTGAGAAGATCTGCGACGGAACTAGAAGTTCAAAGTGTTCTAACGTTACTGTACGACAGACCGCGTGCGAAAATCACACGAAGCATACGCGAATACGCGAATGCATATGCGCGGCCAGAGCCGTGAACTAATAGATCCGCGCGAACGTATATTTGCGGATGCAGAAGGGCGAATATTTCTGCCTTGTATACGTAGAGCTGGAGATCGCAGGGTGTGTACATAGACCGATTATGCATATGTATTAAAAACGCTTTATTTACATACGTGTATTTCATGTTTATGTACTGGAGGCATAGTGGAAAAGTCGTTGACAGTGTCTGACGTCAGGAGAGCAAGAAAGTCTTTAATTTAATGTTTTCTTATATACTTTTTTCGCATGACTGAAGTTCTCTTTCATAATGCTAATCTAATTATAATATTTCGAAAGATAGTCAGATGCTCTTTTATTAGAAACTAGCTTGCTACTTTTTAATTTCAATTAAAATATTATTATTTCCCCGACCATTAGATAATACATTGAATTAGCTGGTCTCATAATGTTCATGTGGTTCTTGTACTATAAGAATAATAGAATATGTTTTAGAAGAAATTGCTGTTCTACTTCTTTTTTATAACTTTTATGTTATTTATTTATGTAATCGTCATTGATTTCTAACTTCTCACCACGCGACATTAATTTTTATGTTTCATTCTAAAAAGTTACACTCTTTTATAGGCTATACACAAATAGATGTGTAGACTAGGAATTCTGATTCCATACTCTACTCTCTACACTCTCTACTCTAATCATGTTATGAGCAATTACAAGTTTTCAATCGTGATGTGAAAACATATAGAGGTATGATTAATTAATTGTTCGAGTGAAATGTTGGTGAAAGCTGGTCAATTATGACTTATGACTGCCTGACGTTTGTGATGGACTGTGAGCTTTCTTTTCCTTTCGCTGCTATATTTGTTTCATACTTGCGTTACTAACAATGTGATGGTTATGACTATAGAGAAATGCGATTTTATCATGAAAAAATAAACATATAAATCATAATACAATAATACAATGACAAATATATTTTAAGAAACCTCGTATTACTTGTATATGAATTAGTAAAAGAGTTCCTTAAGATTAGTTAATGTCTCCACACCCGAGACCGCGTTCTAATTTGCCCTGGTTGCTCTCGATTTCTATCGTTTTATCGGATTAGTTTGATAAATTCTAGACACGAAGTGACAGCTCGGCTGAAAAAACGCGAGCCTAGCATGAGACGCAATAAACTAAACAGGTAGTTGTAGTTCGCAATAGAAATTACTAGTAGAATTAGCTGCCTCGAGTATGATTAATGGTAATATCAATGATATACATTTATGCCCACATAATAATAGACCCGAAGGTTAGATTAGAAAGAAAGAGGTTCGTATCATTGAAATATTTTGGGATTATCGTATTATGTAAAAGATATTTTTGATTGTAATATATCAATGTTATTGTATACAACAGAAAAATATATAGTTGAATAGAGCAATTATAGTTTGATCGAAATCAGATAGTTGCTCTTGAACACCCCCACTATGTGCCATACATGCTCATTTCTCAAATGCACACTATGCGTGTACATACAGTGATCCACTGCAACGATAGATTTCTCTGCCGAGTTTAGACACTAATCCTGCAAAAAGTTAAAGAAAACTAACGGAATAAAGGAAACTCACAATTCGCGAAGGCAGACCTGTCCGGAAACTAGTTTATCGAAAACGAAATTTTAACGAACGGCCACTTTATCTTACTTCCGTCGATGATTTATGCGTAACGCGATCTCCCCTCAAGAAAGTTGTAGGAGGGGAGACGATGGATGCAAAGAAAAGGAAAAGAGTCGCGGCTGTCATAAATATCGCGTCTCCTTTTTCATCCCGTCGCGTTGAGCTCCTCTTAAAAACGAGCCTTAACACTATATCTCTAAATCGAACGACGCCGAGACACCCGTGACAAGTGGACATGCCACGACGCGATGCAGGGCTCGGTTTCGCGCCGGCCGTTCACGACTCCACGTAAAATTAAGATCGATTTCACGTCTAACGAGCGTCGCCCTGTGGCAAGGGGTGTTGCGGGACAAATAAGAAGGGCGGGGAAACAGAAAGATGAGATTGAGCCGGTTGGTCGTTCAACCGAGCCAGTTACAACGGACGGCGCCCATGATCCGGTTAGTTTGGTGAAGAACGTGAGAGTAAGTCGCCCCTGCAGCAAGAGGAAGTAAGACAAATAAATATTCACTAGCGAATGAGAAAGAGAGAAGGACGAACAAACAACAAATGAAAAAAACACTAGGAGGATACGGTGAGATTGGTGAGCGAAACAAGGTAGGAAGATAAGAGTTGGTTGGAAGAGAGAGAAAGAAAAAGAAGCACAGTGACGATAGTAGAGAGCTATAGCGTGAGAGAGACGGGGAACGTGTGTTTGAAAGAACCAAATGAAGCGGGAGAGTGGAAAACGTAGAAAGAGGAACGAAGGTGGCAAGATTAGTTGAGAAACGAGTAGGAAAAAGAGGGAAGATACTAGTACGTCGAATACGTGGGATGGATAATACTTCCTTGGCGCGTGTAATGTACTCGTCCGGCGGCGCCGGCGCCTGCATGCATGTTCTTTTTCTCTATTCCACGGTGAGTATTTCACTTTTTGTTCCTCTCTCTCTCTCTCTTTCTTTCTCTCTTAGCGAGTGCAGCGTATTTATAGTGTATTATTATTGTAGTATGTTTACGCGACATGACACAGATTCCGCAGCGACGCCCCCTGGGAAGCCTATATGGTAATGCCCGGTCCAGTGTGCGCCAAAATCTTCGAGCCGCGTCTAAGAACGAGGTTATGGTTGATGTTATGACGCACGACTTTACGTAGCTCCGAGATCGTTTATTCTCGGTTTAAGAACGATAAACGAACATTATTAGCCATCGATTTTCGAACGAAAGGTTATCATTGCGACACACGGAGACGCCAGTTACGCATATTCGAGTCCTTTAATTAAGTCGTACGGAAGGGGACAAGGACAACGAATGTCGGCGCACGCGCTGCTTTCCCATCGATGTTTATGGTAATGTTGTTTGACGGTGCTACCATGATTGCAATACAATTACGGTGGACTAAATTGCGTCGTTGTTTACGTTTTCACCGTTATTACTTGGTACCCGCGTGATCAAACGAGATACGAAAAAATCGTTAACCGAAAGTATGTAGGATTACGCGAGAAGTGTACATAACCTCGTAAACGTGTAAAAATTGTTCGGTGCCTGGTCGTATGTTTTGGTTAGGTTGTTGGTTTACATGGTGACGAAAGCCGCGACTCGTGTAGTTATTTAACGCGACGGCGACAGAACCTAGTGTTTACTATCGATCAGAAGGAAGATGAGAAAAAGAAAGAAGGAACAGGGACAACGAGACACGACGTCAGGTCTGTGTTCATTTAAATTTTTCCTCTTGGGCGTCGTAATTAATTGACCTCATTGCTGACAGCGCTCAACTGTTTTTATTCCGATCGCTTATCAGTAATTAATTTGTCTGGACGTCGTAAATAAAACAACACTATCGCCGAGAGGACTTTTCTCCTATTCAAGTTCTATATTTTACATATGTATCGAACCTTTTCTTATTTTGCTTTATATGATTTGTAAACCTCGTTTCCACTAAAGCAACATCAAGAAATTTCTTGTCGCCTTTAGTTGCTATATATTCCAAAATATTTTCAACAAACAGTAACTTACTCAATTATTTTATCCACACTGAAACAACATTCTGTAACACGCGGTGACTTTTTCAAAAAACAGCTGAACTGTAACAAAAAATTGCTCGACGTTACTTTAGTGGAGATGAGGCTTTT
The DNA here is from genome assembly GCF_024516045.1 of Bombus affinis. Classification (NCBI taxonomy): domain Eukaryota; kingdom Metazoa; phylum Arthropoda; class Insecta; order Hymenoptera; family Apidae; genus Bombus; species Bombus affinis. Next base: position 16,639,798 of record NC_066344.1, read on the forward strand.
GAATGCAGACTTTCTGGATTGATTTATTTTTTATCCATATCGATTAACCATAATGTCCCATCGATTCGTTCGAGGAGCTAACCACATTTTGGATCGAGATAACTTCTCTTTGTTATACTTTTACGCGTAGATTATTTTTTTGGTAGGGAATTTTCGGAATATCCAACACGCAGATTTATCATTGCGGGTCCTTGGAAGAGATTGAAGTTTGCCTTACGGTTATTACGACCGCAAGATATCCCCGAAATACATATAAGTGATCGTGGCGCCGCCCTCGTTCCGTTGGGACTAAAGATTCGCGAGGCTGTGAATAGATCGGCCATGAACAATAATAAATCATTTTGGTCTCGAAATCGGTCGATCCTGATGAGCTGCAGGAATACATAATAAGCGACAGCTGATCCACTTGTTTGTTGTCCTATCGTCGCGTCGCGTCGCCCTGGGTTCATGACAGCGTATAAAATGAGATCGACAGGGTTAATGGTCGATTGGTTTTACGCGTGGAATGTATTTAATCGGATTCAAGCGTGTTCCAATCTTCTCATCGTGTCGTTGTTCCGTTGTCGGATAACGTTCATCGTGTCGTCCGACAAATCAACAGGTTGGATACTTAAATAGTAAAGGAAATGAAGAAAATTTATTTTTACATGATAAAACATTTCTTTTAATTAACACAAACTACACAACTACAGAAAAGTAAATTGCCAATATTATTAAGTAGACTGCAAATATTTATGGGAAACACGAATGTACAAAAATATATAAAATGCATATACATAATTTATAAGAATATATTATATTAGATGCTGAAGCAAATCTTCAATTACTTACTTTCTTACTTTCAATAATAACTAATTACTTTTGATAAACATCTACAGTTTATCAATCAGTAGTTAGTTATTCAACTATTATTCATAAAATCACAGGAAAATATTTTCTATTGAACCATAGTAGACATACATTATGATCTACTGCATAATGCATCAACTATCGTTTAAGAAACTTCCTATAGAATTAGACTTTAAGGAAAGCATTATATTTATTCAGAAGTGTGCTCGTATCCTTTAAGTGATCATTATAGACATCTATCATATGCAATGAACCATTGTCAAACCGTCATTGATCCTAACCTCACCTATTAATCCACAAAGGCAATTTAACGTCTATTATTTGGTAATTACGTCACGCTAAAGCAAACAATCGGGGCTGTCGTTTCCTGTTTGTTTAAATTCACTGGTAGAGGGCCCTTTGTCCGTCTGGGGCCGGGTTCGATTTCAGAAATTTGCGTAACTGGCTTGGATCCAAGGCGCACCGACGACTTATTGCAGTGGAGCGGATGCAGCCGCTCTCGGTCAAAACAGAAACACGCAGAGCGACTGCGTCCGATCGCGGTCCCTTTGCGTCTGTATTTTCGAGAAGTGCGCGCGAATTCCGTCGATAAATCATTCAGACGGCGCTGTGAGAGGAATGTCAATCGTGGCGCGGTTACCTACACGTGTTTGTGTTCTTTTCAAAACATTACTATTTAATATATTTCTGTATACGAAAAATGATATATGTACGTCTGCAGAAGCTGCATATGTGTATTTCGCAGTTTTCATTTCATTTTTAGTCTCACAGTTTAAAGAACTATTAACCAAATACCGTTAATGTAACCTTAAAGGATTGCATCAGTCAATGATTCATTCGTTTAACCTCTTAACCTACGATTTACGTTCGAGAATTTACGTTTGGTCCCATCATCTACTACGGGCTATGCTCGTAATACTTACGTTTGGCCCGATCATTGTACCACGGGCTATGCCTGTAGTTGTAGGTTAAGAGGTTAAATATTATTCAAAGTGCTAGTTACTTGATAAATTTGAAGTTTTAATAGTTAAAATTTTTGCATGAACCAAAATACCCAAAAGATGAGGATTCGAAATTATTTTATATTTTCTCTAGAAAATAAAAAATTTGGTAAAAGAAACATATTAATGGACTGGCTGTTACATTAAAGTTAACACACCCTACATTCACATACGCGCACTCTTTAACCTTAGATCCTTGAAACTCATTTAATTTTCATTCTTATTACCAACGCTCATTCATCCAGTACAAAATGCATAAGCATGTTATCGTCTGAAAAATTCCAGATTCAACGACGCATTGCGATAAAGGACCGACGATGGAGCATTCGCCGTCGGCATTCACCAACCATACTGTTTACCTGAATGAAAGAACGTTCAGGGGAGGAGGAGGAAGTATTTTCAAGAATCGCCAGTGTGTATCGCGTTGTGGTTGGGCAGAGGTGTGCGGGCAGGTGTCTCGACCGAGGCGCCGGAAGGTCGTAAACCGTTTCGGATCACGAGGTCTCTACCGAGCCTCTCGGTACCGAGCGGCTGGACATTATTTACACCTCGTGGCGCGCTGTAAAATCGCGTATACACTCGTGTTCCCTCATGCTGTCCACGCCTGAACGCAGGTTCATTTAAATTGCATTGCAGTCGCAGGACGACCGTTTCGATTCTCTCTCTTTCTTTCTCTCTCTTTTCCTTCTTTTTCTCTATCAGTTTACATATAGTAGAGGTTCTTATGAAAGCTTTTTCTGGATTATGCTAATGAAATGAAATCTCAGAGCCCTCTCATAGTCTGTAGATAAGACTTAAAAGAAGGAAATGTATTAAAAATATACAATATATCAAATACAAAAATGCTCTACTATGTATACTTCGCATTAACACATTCGGTTCTACTAAAATGCAGTTATCCAACCTACATTGTTTATTGGCCGATGTTATCTTTTGTTTAAACAATAATACTTATCTCAACGCATTATCCGTTAGGTTACTTATCTTCCTTAAGGTACTCTATTAAAAACTGAAATACGTATAACCATTCAACGGCATTACTTGCTGAATACTGAATCAACAAAGAACACCCATCGTGACATTAAACGTACTAAACGTGCTTTCGCACTCGACATCCGGATTATCTTCACTCCATAGCTACCAAAAAGCAACAGTCGAAAGTTCGGTCCAGGTAAAACTGCCGTCGTTTACTTTCTTACATTACCTTAGTAATGGTAACTTTATTCATCGAACCTACGGGGCCCGCAGTTCAGTTTTTCGTAGAAGCGACTATTGTCTCGGAGATTAATGGTGCTCCGCGAAACCGTTCGTCCTGCAGACGTACAGACCCGAAAGATTTCGCTCCTTTTGTACCCGTTTCCTACGCGATGACTACAATCGTAGGGTGGCCGGCTTCGTTTCGATTCCCATTCAAAAAATGGCCTCCTCGAAGCTTCGTTTCGAGGGTTGAATCCTTGCTCTGGTCTCTACCCGCTTCCTTCGGCCTTTTCACGCGCGTGCCCGTTTCTCGCCGGACTCGTTAATTGTCGGACGAAATTAATCACCCGATACGCCGGTTCGCCTTTTGTATACGGCGAGCTCGCGATTCGCTCGATTTAACGCGTTCCATTATACGGTCTCTTGGATGGAAGAGAATTGATGCGAGATGAAGATAGAAGCGGTGAAAAGGAAATTATGGCGCGTCGTGGGATCTAAATGACGCTGGTGATGTTTTGTTGCTAGGTCCTCCTGCAGATGGTGCTTGCTACTTTGGGGTAAGTGTAAATGAACGAAATTGTTACTAGAATAGACGCGGTGAAATTGTATTGCTAAACTATGGATGTTTATGCATTTATGGGAAATTTAAAGATGCTAAAATGCGCAAGATACGTACATAACGCGTAAGACTAAATATCCGAAATATAGTAATCGTTATATAAGAGTCAATTTAGGTTTCATTCCTTTCATTCTCTTAACAAAAATATGAATCTGTATAAACATCCGCAGTCTAGTTATTTTTGTTTGTTTGAAACACATTGTTATGCATGTTCATATAGGCTTGAAAATTTCTAATAAAATTTTGACAGTTTTATGAGTTTGATGAATGCAATAGAACTTCGTTTACATGGAAGTCCATTTACTTGAACGAAATTTTAGTTACTGTCTGATTTCAATGTCGTTCATTTTGTCGTGCGTCAATAAAAATTTATATTTTTGAAAAGAGGTCGCGGACGAGATCGAGAAGAGAATTTCGAGAAAAAGGCGGCACTTAGACGCAGAGGAGCGCGCGTCGACAGGCGAATATTGCTAAACCGACGTTTATTATAGTCCGTAGACGACGTGCACGATCAATTCGCCATATCTCGGCCGCTTGATCTACGATCTGCGACAGCGATGCACGAAATCGTGTATGTTGCTGTTGGCTCGGATTCAGATAAATATTTATGGTCGATGAAATAATTTTACTAGCGCTATTTTTTCTCCTGTGGAAGATCTTTCAGATATAGTGGAATCTTCATACTACAGCTCTTATATCTAAACTGAACTACTAAATATCAATGGCAATTTATGAAATCATCTATAACACTATGTTGTTTTATAAAATTTAAACCAAAGATAAAAATGTTTTCTAAGATATATGATCTTAAATTAAAGCATCAAACTTTAATAGCAATTACTGCAACTACGTCTATATCCTATGTTTTTTACCAAGATTAAACAAAGATTAGGGCATAGGAGCATTTAAGCTATAGTCAGGTTTCAAATTAAAGGATTAATTAACAGTGGCAATTGATGTAATTACAGCTGGAATTATAGATAGCATCTTACATTTTCTCTATTGATTAATTAAGAGCATAGTCTTTAAGGTATTGTTATATCTTAGTTTAAAGCTCTAAGTAATGTAGAATTTAAACCAAAAGTAAAATATGGTGGTCTATAAAATTAAATTCCAAATTAGAATCTCAAAGAAATAGAATACAGTAAATATACCAAATAGCTAGCAAATATAAAATTATATTCATTTTATTATAATTCTATCAAGTATCGAAAAAAGGTCGTGATAGTTATTCGTTAATAATAACAAGAAATCGAATTTCGTGCGGTAATTGGTAAATGTAATGTATGAAATTGGTTTCAGTGGAAAGTTTAATCTTCGTGGTTGGTATACATGCTTCGCTGTTTTCAATTGTTTTGACATATAGGTGTCGCGTGGCAGTAAATATAGACAGCTAGAAGTTAGAAATTCGTTCTTTCTTCTTTTACGTGTTTAGATTTGGTTATACAGCAGCAAATGTAACAAGATGCATTTGTAGTGTACGTGGGGAAGGTGCTGTTAGCGAGAAGACAGCACAAAAATGGTTTAAACGGTTCAAAGAAGGAAATGTATCGTTAGATGACGAGCCAAGTTCACAAAGTCCATTTGTCATCGAAAATGAGAAATTGAATGAGTATATGCGTTCAAACTTACGAAACAGATGTTGAGATGCAACAGCACCTTGTCTACATACATTATAAATGCGTCTTGCTACATTTGCTGCTCTATATCCAAGTTTAAACTTATAAAAGAAAGAGGAATTTTTTAACTTGTCACGAACCATGTTTACTTCCACGTGATCAACGAAATGACGAAACAATTGAAAACAGCAAAGCATGTATACCAACTGCTGAGATTAAACTTTCCACTGGGACTAATTTTACGTATTAAATTTACCCATTATTTTTTATTATTATTAATTATAAGTAAACTGTTATCTTTAATTGGTGTTATAGGCATTCCTCTTCTCAGGAGTCTTTTTCCTCAGAGAATATATATAAACTTTGATATTTGATCATCGTTGAGACTTTACTATGTCATTGAAACTACTTATGTATATCCAAACTTGGTCCAAACCATAACCTATAAAACATAGAAATTACTATTTATCAGCCATATAAATCTCCAATTCCAAATAACTTTCCACTAAAAATATGCTTTAAACATCATGTAAAATACTTTCCTAACCATTAATTCTTGTATTTTACAATAGTAAATGAAATATAATTGAAATAGTAGTAGTGCTCTATTTGTTCAGTAGTATAACAGTATCCTTGGTCTGACCGGTTCATTTTGTTTTCTCCCATTCGTGCGTACCGCTTTTCATAGCGTTTGGAATTTTCAAAGACTCATAACATCGCTTGAAAATGCATAAAGCATACTTCTTATGAAATTACATTGGCGGATAGGTTGGAAAGGAGGAACAGGCAACAGGCTTTGGAATTGATCGCTTTCGTAACGTAGCTAATCTCACAGAAACATTTTATCCGATGTATAAACGTGCATTGCTTCACGTGTACATAGAGTTCATTGAATCTAAATGGTGTTTTATACTTCTCAGTCAGTGTCCAATAAAATATCGATGGTGTAGCCGATCTGGCTCGCCTACTGAGCCTTCGGCAAAGGCGCAAGAGTATTAATGTCAAATTAATTTCGCCTCATCCATTTTGTGAAGACTCCTTATTGATGTCGTGAAACTTTGTCTATTAATATTATACTCCCTTTTGGATATTTACTTTAATATTGAATATTTAGAGCTTTCTCTTTCAACACACTCTCTTAAACAATTCCAAAATTTTGTAAAAATAATTCTTTCCATTTGTTTCAACCTTCTTATGACACTCTTCAAAAATGGAAAGTAACTGCGAAGTCCAGTAGTATAGTTACAAATATAATCCATAAAAATACTTCTATGATTCATAATTCTATAACCTATAAAATCTACAAAAAATCTATCAAAATTAATTTGTTTATCATACGCACAAACATTTTTGCTTTCAAAGATGTGCATTGATATAACCTATTCGCAATAGAAAAAGATAAGCCATAACAGTGGCAAAAGAGGAAAGGATCAAATAGTACTCAGAGTGAATGTTGTTACCAGTCGAAAAGGGGATCTACATTCGGCGTGCGCCGACAATACATACCTCGCTCCCCACATTCCACGACGAGTTGACAATGAGCATTGTGTGTCTCCAGCGCGTTATAGGTGAGCGCCGGCGGGACTTAACCTTATTTCTCGGTCCTCCTCTGTACCCGGCTACGAAAAGGGATATCATTGTTAGAACAGACAGCAGAAGGGTCTACGAACTACGAAGCGTCACATCCGTTCATCGAGCGTTGAATAGAAATACTCTTCTCTCTTATACGTTCATTCCTTTTTCTTGTTCTCGTTGCATCTTGTGGCTCTTCTCGTGGGCCGCCCGAAGCCGCCAAGGAATCTATTAAATTTGTCATAGCCGTATGCTGTGAATAGTTGTCGGTCAGATGAACCTTTTACACCTATCAATTTTTCTCTTTCTTCCATCTTTTTTCTATCTCGTTTTCTGTTTCTTTTCTCTTCCCATCTTCATCATTTTCGTCTGTTCTTTTTCTCCGTCGTTGTTCATCTTCTTTCCACTTCTTTCCGTCAATTTTGTACCTGTGAATTTTATCATTTTTTTATCATCTTCTTCAGTTTGATCTCATTTATCATCCTCTCGTCTTTTTTCTTTTTCTTTATCATTTTATCTCTGTATCTCTTTCTCATCATTTTTTTTTTATCTCTTCTATCTTTATTACGCGTTTTTGTCTTGTAACGTCTCCATATTTATCCGTTTTATCAACCCTATGATTACTTTTCCTATAATACCGGTCCACTTGTCTTTTTTAATTGCTCCTTCATTTTCTAACTTCTAAAAATTGTACGAATCCAGAATTCGATTAAAAACGCCGCAAAGGAATCTTCGATGATTCCACGAAGTAATTGAACTTCTTCTTGTTTCATTCGGCGTGTGGTCCCGCGCAAATGATCCTCTCTCGAACGCCACCGTGGGCGATACGCTTCAGCCGGCCACGATAGGGCATTGAAATAAATCATTTCGTGTCCTTTTGTGCGCCACTGGCACTCCAGCATCGAATGTCTTTTCTCCTCGCTATCTGTGGTTTTGATCTTCGACTGCACCTCGATCGGAATTTCAATTCACACTATTTTTATTCCATCGTACAGTTAAATTTCTCCGCTGATACTGGCAAAAATTGTCTTCGTATCTTTCTTGTTGTCTTTCGATTTTAAAATGAACAATTTTTACGGTAAATCATGAATGAAACAGTAGAGATAGAAAATAGTAATAAAAGTTTTCATAGGTTAGGTTAAATGTTGCACTTTTTGGTTTTAATGCAGGCATCGGTGTATTAGATTAGATGTAAAGATGACGAATATAAATCTTTATAGTATTAGTTGCACCTTACGGCTTTATTTCGAGGATCGTATCAGGGTCGAAGTCAATGTGTCTATTTAACGAAGTGGCTACCGAAAAACATTCAAGATATGACGGAGAGCTACAAAATTAATTCGTATGCGTGTATGATGTAATCAGCTCGAGTATTCTTGTTGACAATGACACGATTCTTCGTGAATCATCTTCGATAATTATTTGCAAAATAGGAAATTCTTTGCCAGTTTTACAATCCTTCCTTGTATCACATAATGATTTTTTTAAAACATCCTTTTTTATACGTATCTTTGAAAATGTGAAGATTTTTAATTTTTCTATGTTCCATATTTCAATTTTTCTATTGTTTCTATTTTTTAATGTTTTTTGTTCCTGTAATACAAATAAAGAAATTAGAAAATGAAGAAATTACGAAATAAAGGCGATCCGTATGAATCGCAAGCTTTTCCTTAATCATCTCATGGACCGAAGTCAAGTGTCAACCAATCAGACGCGAGAGATGCAAGCGCGCGAGGGATTACGTTCGATTCGGTGCGCATCAGCGGCGCGCACGAAACGTGTCAGAGACGCGTAAACGTCGTCGCGGGGAAGAATCACTGCGCGGTTTATCGTCGGATTAGATGTTTTATTGCCGGAGCTCGGTTCCGAGGCGGTCCACGAAAAACGACAAGAAAAATAATAATAAAAACATCATGCGTCTCCGTGTCCTCCGTTTCACGCATTAAGAGGAACAAGGATAGAAGAAGAAAAATAGTACAGGGGAGAGAAAGAAAGAAACCGCTCTCCGGCGGTCTGTCCGCGAACAAAATCTGCCGTAAAATTCGTTTCGTGGCGGAAGATATTTTTCCTGGAAATGAATTCACCGAGCGTCGTCCACGACGAATGTGCATCCGGCTTAATGCCCTGCTGCAGAACGAAGAATGCCGCAGGTATCTCACGTGGAATCTGCGAAAGCGTCGTCCCCTCTCGCCTTCGAACGCGAGACGACGCAGCCTCGGCCTCTCTTCGCCATTTTTCTTTTCTCACCTTAAGGCCTCACACGCTCACGCTTCTCTCGCCGGTTCCCCCTACCACTCCCATTGCGCGCCCCACCTCCCCACCACACCCCCTTCGCGTTCCGTCGTCACCGCAGCCCCCTCTCTATCTTTGTCGTTCCCACCACTTTTCCCCATCGCTCGATCCCTCTCCCTCTTACAAGTCGTTCTCTTCTCTAGTCGACCGTGCATGGGCAAAAAGTATAACGGCGCGACGATGAGACGGCCGCGCCACGATGTCGACAGACTGTCCTGCGAATTTTTACAAGCCGCTTAGCAATTAGTCACCCCGTCTTAGGGACTATTTCGTAACGAGTTTGCCGCTGCTGGTCCCGTCGGTGGAACACAAGACCCGGCGAGGTGGAGAATACAACACTCCTCCGTGAATCCTTTCTTCTCCTTCCTCTTTCTCTACCCTTCGTTTCTTTTTTCTCCTTTCGTTCTCTCCGTTCTTGCCGGTGGTTTCGAATCTGTATCCGGTCGATCTTTGGTGTTCGAACTGCCGAATAAAGGACGAAAAAGAAACCGTATTCCTTTCGAGAACACCCTTCGCCATTCTATTTTTAGATTTCGAGCGAGATTCGGGGGAGCAACATATCGAATCGTGGTATGCCCCGTGTTGTAATTTTTAGGAAGGAGAACGTAAGACGTACCCGCAAGGGATGACACTGAAATAAATCGCGAACTATACTTTGCTGATTGATACGTAAGATTCGTAGATATAGATTATGCGTAACTAGCAGTTTTTTTACGTATGCGACGGGTGTACGTGCGGATTTGCATCGTACGCGCGTCGAACGCATTTAACGTCTACGTCATTTCAACGCGTGTCATGAATCAACGAGAACCGAATGGAAACCACCACGATCGCGCCTCCATTCACGACATTACGCTCAGCTCATTGATGTATTCCCATGGATACTTATCTCTTTATCTGGGAATTCCTCTTTGTTGCTGAACACTTTCGCAAAATAATCACGACATTCTGTGCCCTCCGTTTTCATCGCGCTAGATCATTGCTGCAAAAAAAGACTGCACAGAATTAAGTCGTAATGTGCCATTTTTTTACGGAGCCTCGCACGTCAAATCCGCGTCCAGGTCTGCCGTTGTTGGTGCATAAAATAGTCATCAGTATGTATTAAGAACGAACGTAAATCAAAGGTCGTGTAGCTGATTCAGTTAGCATGAGAAAAAATCTGTGAACTGAAACGACAGTTCTTTTACTTTATTTAAAAAATTTTCTATTTTTATAACTTCATTTCTTTAAACATATTTCATTAAAATATAGATGTGCTTCAACATCATTGGACATGCTGCTCTCTAGATTGTTTTCTAGATTAAATCGATCATAAATTTAATAAATTATAATTTGGAGAAACAATGCATGCATGCGTTTATTTACACTCATTCTAAAAGTGTTATCTTTCGCGTTGTTCTCTGCCAAATAGTAACCACATTCGGAATTGTTTAATCTTCGCGAGATATTTTTTTTCGTATTCACAGGAGGATTTAGGTTTGGGGAAAACCCAATTAGGTATTACCTTGTGTACAATACAATTGTATACCACTTCTACGAGTGGTACTTACATGTAGGTAGAATAAAATCTACCCTAACCTCTTTGATATTAGTCAATATACAAATAGTATAGGTGGAAACATTTCAAGTATAATTATGAAAACGTAAAAAGTGTGGATGAACAACGAAACGGTAAGAAGTTACGTTTCATACTTGCCACTCTCTGATACTGGTGTATACCCGCCGCGTTCAGTGGTGCACACTGGTTCTGTGGTGGTGGTGCCGGGAGCCTGGCGCGATGGTGGTGGAAATCGCGATAGTGGTGGTGGCACTGTGGTAGGGGAAGCACCCACACGCGCGGCGTACTCTCGCACACCTTTTGGACAGAGCATAGTCATTCGCGACACCCACCGCGATCGAGGTATCACACGAGCGGACGACACGAGTTCTTTCCGTTTAACCCCTGTTCTTCTCTTTCTCTTTTTCTCTCCCTCTCTTTGCCGTTTCTTTCCACGTGTATATATGTACGTGTACATATATACACCTATGCACCTCTCGAGCGGCGACAATCTGGTGAAAAGAAACTAACCGTGGCCACGCGAACACTTTGTATTCTCTATGTATACGAAATCTGTGTATATATGTGTGTGTATGTATATATATATATATACATATATATACATGCATACATACATATATATATATAGGGATATATAAAGAAAATATATGTAAGCGCACGCGCGCACACTTGCACAATATACGGTACATCGAGCACGTAAACGCGTACGCACACACGTAGATGCGAGCACGGGTCCCGGTGCGGCAGCGTGGTCGGCTATCCCCATAAAAGCGACGTACTCGACCGGCCTGCGGACAGTTGTCATCGTTGGCTACATCGGCGCAACGTGTCTCTTTGCGCTCTAATCGTGTTTCGACTGTTTATCGAAATATATCTCGGGGTGGTAACCTCTTCGACACGAACGAGACGAGAGTTCCGTATACGCTTTTCATCAGAGGATATCATCCCTTAATTCACGCGCGAACCCTCGCGGCGAGCCCGCGCACTATTGAAAAGGGACATGAAATGTACGCGTTTCGCGACAACAGATAGCAATCGAAGACAAATAGTGAACAAAAGAATGCGAGTGTGAGCGAATGATTGTTCGGAGAATTGTATTATGGTCGCGTGATCGAACGACTGATTGATCGAAGACGACTGAGAAAAAAGACGTCGATAAGATCGACTGTTCGTCACTCGTTTGTAGATAACGCGAACGATATCTCGGAACGATCGTTGCCGAAATCTGACGCACTTATATATACCCGTTGACTTGATCTGTTTCACGAGAATCTAAATTAAGAAATAGCGTGAATTAGATTGATATTTCTACTTTCTTTCGTTGGTGGTCACGGTATACTACACGTGGTTGAAAACTATTATAAGAGAAGAAGATACGAGCCGGTAATACCGAGTGCAAGCGCCAGACAGAGCGACGCTTCCGCGGGCAAAGCCGTGTCCTGTCTCGTCTTTCGTGTGTATAGGACAACCTACACGGTCACGCGCGCGCACGCTCGAGAGTGTAATAGAGACACGTATATAAGTACGTGGAGTGGCACACGTACCGGTAGACGAGGCGCGCGTGCACACGCGTGTACGAAAGCGAAAAAGCGATTCGTCGTGGCGCAAGCGCGAAAGCAGAAGCTTTTTCGAGCGAGCCAGCCGGAGGAGAGAGAGACGGTGGTGCCGATGATCAGATACATCGGATTCAGTGGCGGCACGGGCGTAGAGAGCAAGTCGAGTAACAGCTTCCCACCAGTCAGTCACTCACGATCGACTAGTCAGTCACGGCAGTCACGCGCCGACCGTGTCAGACGCACGCTGGTTTGTTGGTTCGCGTGGAAAGAGGCCGGTCAAATAAACCGAGATCTAAACGGGTGAGAGACAAAAAGGATTCAGTGTCAACGTCGTTGATTGTAAATCGTGCGACCGTAGTCGGACTTGTTACATTCGATATATACGACGGTGGTATACCACTACGCAGCGCAGGCGCGATGCAACGTTTCACGGACCTCGTCGAGATTCGGTGTCGATGATCACTTTCGATTACAGTGTGAACCGGCGAGTCGAACCAAGGCAATCGTGTATATTCTAAGCGAATCTTATCGGTGTCAAAGACGATCGAGAACGGTGTTCAGCTCTTCTCTGTTGGTACTTTTTCAAACCGATGAATCCAAATTTGTTTTGGAAATCGGTTACCTAGGATAAAGTCGCGGTAATCCCAGAAGGGATAATCGTGTGGAGCCACCGTATCAGATGCGCATACCGGCGTTGTTGAACCGCGAGGAAAGGGACGACGACAACGCACACGGGGCTCGTAGGTTAAGAGAGTTAGTGAGGTGCGGAGGTGCGTGGAAGAGTGCGCCGGTTAAAATCGTGACAGAGGGAGGAAGAAGAGAGAGAGAGAAGAAGTGGCAAGCGCACGGTACGACTCGGTCGCCTCGCTCTTTCGTATCCCTCTCGTCTCGAAACTCGTCGCTCGTTGTGTACCGCCTTATAAAACGCGCGCGCAGTAACACGGAACGCGCGACGACCACGGGAACGGAGAAGAGCGGCGGGGGACAGCTGGAGAGTTAGAGTCGTACGAACTCTCTGTGCACTCGGTAAAAGAGAGAAATAAATAGCGATAGTGCAAAAAAGAGACGGCCAGACGGTGTTCGAGCTGGCTTAAAGGAAAGATAGATAAAGAGAGAGAAAGAATAACGAACCTGCGTGTGTACCTTAGCCTATTAAGCCGTCGGATGCGCTCGTTCAACGTGTCTCGAACGGTGCACGATACCTCGCCGCGTTATCTGCAGTAAATATTGCGGCTAACACACGGCCTCTCTCTGGGTCTGCCGCTGATTGTTTCTAATCATTATCGCACACGTTCGCGACCTGTGTACGCGTACTATCGTCGTGGTGGTTCGTCATTGTCGTCGATTCTTTCGTCGTCATAAACGTTGTCGTGGTAACCCGTCGTTGTGTCATTATATCGGTATTGTTATTGTTCGCGAACGATACTCTTTGTAATCGTCATCGGTGTGTTGTCGCGTGGACACGTTATATGCGCTCGGAGAGGAGAGAGAAGAAAAGAAAAGAAAAGAATCGAAGAAGATGATGTGATACGACACACAGTGCCACAGAGAGTGCAGAAAGTTTTGTGCAGTGAACGTTCGTTAATAGACCAGTGGCCGCGGCTCTGAAGAACAGACAGAGAAAGAGCACACGCGTGCAAGATAGGATAGAACGAGACAAACAACGTGTGAGGAATAGGTATAGTGAAAAAGAGATAGAAATAGAAAATACGAGTGAGAGAAACGTATTGGCGGAATAGAGACGAAGGAGAACACGCTATATGCGTTGAAGCACCCGTGTCGAGTGCCAGCGACGAGACAGTGAATTGGACATACGCGAGAGTGAGCGTGACAGAGAGAAAGAGGAAAAGGATTCTAAAAGACATCGCAAGACTTTTTCGATATTATCAAAGATGCATTTCTACGGTAGTTTATTGTCGATTTTGCTGGTCGTTCTTTCTTGCCCCTTGACTGTTCGTACACGCAGGGTGGCGCCTTTGATAGAGGAGGACTGGGCTAGGAGACCTCATCGTGCCGCCGGTAAGTCGCCATTTCAAACTTCCAATTTCTGATTCGCTCTTTCTTCTAGTTACGCGCGTTGTCATGTTTCTCTCTATAAATTATAATTTCATATATCGTAGTAACTGTAGGGATTTTCATTAATTTTCATTAATTTCGTTTGATGAGTTCTTAGATAGAGAGTTCTCGCAAATATTTTGATGTCGATATTTAGTGCACGCTGATACGTTTTGGCTTGGTGTGCCTTCGGTTGTTGTGATTTCGTCAGAATGCGAGCAGTTTCTTTTCCTTTAAAGGTTAGGGGACGCTCGAAAATACCGGACTTCATCGTGCTCTCGGCCGGCAGTCCGCCGCATTTACGTAATGAGAGAGTCACGTGAAAAAGGCGGGAATCGAACTCCTCTCGATTGTCTACTTTGAATCGGCGCCACGTTACGCATTCGTCTTCTCTTTTGCCGGCATTTTTGCCGGCGAGCATTCTTTTTTCTTCCGGTTGCATCATTCATAAAGACTTATTCAATTCTATCTAGCCAGAAAAAAGAAACGTTATGTTAATGTAATGAAATGTATTTCGAAAAAGTAATAAAAGACGACTATTCGTGGATATAACAACCAGGCAGGAAGTAATGTACTGATTCTTAAACACCTCGTACTGACCCAGTTGTAAGAACAAGTTAATGGATGTGTATTGTAGTTGCCGTGCAAAGCTACTGCGCGACGGAACCATGAACCTCGGTCTCGAGTTCGCTCGTTTTTCACACTTGTCGCGTGCTCTTATTTCATCGAACCGAAGGAAGATAGGCTCGATTCCATTAGACATTCTGTATCACTTTTCTGTAATCATTCCAGTCGGTCGATCGTTATACTTTGGTATTAGATCGTTTCACAAACTCGGTTATTAAATATATCGATTGTTCGATTATTATTACGTACCGATTATTATATCGATATGTAGACGAATATTGTTTCTCAAATTTTCTCGTTTCTTTCCTAATTTCTAATTTACGTTTGAATTTCATATCTCGGGAATAACTCGAAATATAAAACTGTTTGATAATCAAATTGAATAGGGAAAAGAACTTCTCTATAGTTGCATCATTTTCCTTAAGAGGTTATGTTGAATTTATTTTTCATCCATAGTCATCCAATGATTTAATACTTGTTCTATTGCATTAATGCGCACGAGCATAGTTAAAATGTTCTATTAGACTTAACATTTGAACGATTTATCTATTTACATTTACATTTCTACAGTAAAAGAGTTTCATTCGACTCGATTGCAATTTGTTGCGTTGTAAAACATACTAAACAATTTGAGTAAAAATTTTTCGAGCGAGGAAATGCGGTTGTATAGCCGAGGATTAATTACAGTTGCTTCTAGATTACGTAGCGTAATACTTACCTTTGATAACGATCAAGTTACCGTGAGGTATCGAATTCAGATTCTAGTAATCGATTTAACGAAGGAACACCGAAAAAGTAGCGGGAAAAAAGAAGAATACAATATCATTTTGTTCTGTAAAATCCAATCGTAAAGTCCAATCAAACAGTTAATTAAATTTACCAGTGGGAAGAAAAACAGGTTTTCCCCAATCGGCAGAAAGGGGGTTAGCTATCTGTTGAATGTGTGACGCGTGATGTCCGATAAAAATTCATTGCGCATGCGCACTGTTTGCGCATTTCGCCTGGGCAATATATGTAGTAGTGTCGCGTTAACTGGCCACAAATTTGCTTCGTTAACTGACCGTTTCTTGAAACTTTTCTCTAGTTTTTGAAACTTTTTCGTCTGTCATTTATTTAAGCTTCGATTCGACGTTTATTCATCGTAGCATAAAAGCAGGATCCTTTTTCACAATATGTGATCTACCAACGATAGTAATGATATTGATAATTGTATAATTCAAATTGTGTCGAATAAGAGAGACGTTAAAATGATTTGGAATTTGGCAAATTTACTAATAACGCTCAACTTGTTTCGGTACAAAACTCGTACATTACCATGAAATATACCAAAGAATTTATTATTACTGGGAACTTACGATTCACGATTAGTGAAATTTTACTAATATTAGCTTGATCGTATACGGGGCCAGTGATATGTAAGATAAACGAATGTTTTAATAATGTTATTCATATCTCACTTACATTCGATGATTTTTTGGAAATGTACATTCCTCGATAACCGATCGGATAAGCTGCCATCTGTGGCCATTTAACGAAATTTTGATTAGTGTCCTATTTAAATGATCTCGTGTCAATGAAATGCAATGATCGAATCATCGTGTTTCATATTGAATCTCTTATGTACTTCTCCGCGTTATTATTCACGAAATACTCTGATACCGATCGAACGCATATTAGAATATATGGTAGTAAGATAAGTATGCGTAATAAAAGTATGCGCGCGTGGTGGATGATCGCGTGGTTGTTTGTCATCGTGGATACGAAGTACGAGGCATAAATATGCCGGTTATAGCGCGAATACGTAAACATATACTTTGGGTAATGATACGGTGCTCGTCGCATTGACATTTTTGCGACAGCTCGTTTCGTGTATCGACTTGGTTAAGTCGGATCGAACCATAGCTCTGTCTATATATAGTAATTTTCTTTTCTGTCCCATCGTTCAGATTGCACATATATCTGAACAGCCGATAACCCGTTTAACTGCACCCACATACCGACAGCGATTTACGTTCGAGTTGAACAACTTCTGAACTATACGTTGACCCGAAACTCGTAAGAGTTAGAAAGAGTATGAGAAATCGCGTGCAAGTTACTAGGGAAAATCTCGTTTAGATATCGATGGTAACTAAAGCAATTTCATTGGACAATATGAATATAGAATGTTGAACACGAAGATTATTGAAAATAGCTTATATCCAAGAAATTTTCTTTTGTTCGATCTAACGCTCTATTGTTTATGTTTAGTAATAGACCATTAACTACTACGTTAATTCAATTATCTTTAAGGCATACGTTGTTCCACGAACAATCATAAAAGAGTTTGGAAAGCGTGTATCTGAATCGAAACACAAGACAATTTCGATATTCGCGATATACATGATCAGGATGCAACTGAAATGGGGACAATATTGGCATTCTGATCTTTCACGCCAGAGCGTGCACGCTACCTTTTCAAAAATCATTACCGTGGAATACCATACAAATTCGGCTCGTATAATGAATAGAATACAATAGTGCATAAAAGAATGTTTAAAATTGGTACAAAAATTCGTGTAAAATGCAAGGATATATGAAATATATTTTAGTTATGTTTACAAAAATATTATACGGACTGATATAAATGTTCGTGGTCAGAAATAATGAAAATAGTACACCAATGAAAAATAGTGAAAACCGTATGACCAAGGGTATTTCCAATTTTTCATTTCACATTTCGTTTTACCATTCATACGTAGATATTTACTAATTCAATTAATCCTAGTCATTGATCACCCAAACCAGACACACTGTACGTACAATGTACGTATAAAATCACTAGAAGTGAACATTTCCCATTTCTTCTCCCACCGTTCAAGTAGAATTCGGATGAACGGAATCCTGTGGTATCTGATTGCTTCCTATAAAGAAAATTTGTATATAATCTATAAACTGATATAATATCTGTATATTTAGACGGAAGCATTGAGAAATAGTTTTTAAAGAACATTTTAGCGTAATTCTTACTATTTGTTGACTTAAGCATTTCGAGATCTTTATGCGTATCGAAATGGGGCTCCTATTGATACGATGTTTTTCAATTAAAATTAGTTTGACGATCCGCCCGACGAACTATGCTGTATTTACTTTTACTTTCGTATTACGATAAGACGACGCACATGCCGGGAATAATGTACCGAAGTCCGTGAGATTCTTTATAGACGTTCGCTGCTTGCCGAAGGCACACCATTCGAAACATCACGCTCAATTGCGGAATTCTATTTGTTATTACGTGGTGTTTGTCGCATAATTGCGCAATGTTTTCGCAGTTTCGATTGTAAAGCGTATTTCTCGAGCCTTCGCTAGGAGCATCTACGTAGAACAAGGTCGCCACGTGAATACGTGGCGTTAATTTTTAATAAACCGACAGGGACAGTACCAAAGTTCTTACTTTGTCTTTCTGTGACGAAAGAAGCTAAATCTTTGTTGCGATGGAGAATGATTTTGGTTATTTTTACTTGGCCAGCTCGAAGTGTTTCTATGTACTGCGTTTATAATTCATTTGCACGATATGTGAAAGAATATTTAATCAGATATCCGTATAATATTTTTAAATTAATTGCGCGTATTATAGTCTGTACAAAATTAGCAATAGTCTTGTTAATTTCGTAATAATCAAAAGTTGAGAAACTTATGCTATGAATACGACGGTCAAATAAGCTAAGCTACACTATGGAGACTCTGGAAGTGTTCTAAGGAAACAAAGCCAGTATGTATACACGATAAATAGACTTCCTACGTGAAGTCTATATCAGCAAGTTCGAGAGGCAATCAGATTCTAAAAACGAGTAACGCTAATGATTCCCGCTAATCCCTTTTTCCTAAAACAATATTTTATTTATAAGTGTGATTACAACATTCTAAGTTTTCTTACGAAAATAATAGAGAAGTTGCTATCTCTAATTATTAAAAATAAAACTCGATTTTCATCTATATCTTTATCTCACGTCTAAATATTATCAGTAAAATTACTATGTATGATATTATATAAAATTACAGAAATAAAAATCATTTTCCTATGTTTATTAGAAATATGATTTCAGATTCATATATTTCTTTTAAAAATAAATTTCATCGAGTGATATCGACAAGCATAGTTGGACAACTTTCATTCCGCCGTTCTGTACACGGCTTAACGCGATCTACAACACGAAACTTGGTATCCAGTCGCGTTAGCCCGTGGATCGTCGCAAAGAGAGATCTAAGTGGTTCGTTCTTCTCCTTTATAAGGATCTAGCAGTGTCCAGTATCGTCTGCAGCCTCTCTTTCTGTCCTGTTTCTATCCTTGTCGTGCCTTCCAAAGGCTCTGTTACTCTCGTTTCGTACCTGTTCCGCGGCTACTGCCTTATCTAGCTACGTTGCCCGTACACCGTATAGAATCCGCCACCTCGAAAACTGTATTTCATCGCTTGGTCTAAATAGAACGCGAAAACCGTCGATTTTATGTATCGCAAGAACCGAGGCGACGGGAACGAGACAATCGAGTACCTCTAGATACCGCTTTATCGCCAGTGACATCACATTGCAGCACTTTATTCGGTTATCGTGACAACAATAAAAACGGGAGCAACGATATCTCGTCGTGGAGCAAATTAACCGATCATTACCACCAGCATAGCGTGTATCTTAGGCGCCTTGCTTTTGTATAAATCTGACTTAACCTCTACGTTGCGATATTCGATCGTAATGGAATGTTACTGCGCGCGCATTCGCTCGAGGATTCGATTTTAATCGAATTGCGAGTGTAACAACAGGACCGTATGTTCAGAAATGTAGTAATTTTTATGAAGAATATTGGGTTATTATATCTTCTTTTGTCACCATTCGAATCTATCGAAACGATATAATTATGCTATGAATTTTAGAAATTACTCTTCAATTATTCCTTTTTCCAAATTTAAATGTTCCATAATCCATACTTATATACACTGTTGTTTATTATAGCCATAGTGATTTTATTCCTCTTAATATGTTTATTTAGATATGAATTATAGGGGATTTCGCCTACTCTTCCAATTGATTTGGCGATACTAGCGATACGTGCGTGAGATACATGGTAATAGAGTTTGTCTTCCACGAAAATCCAGTCGATTTCCGTCGCCGAAGGGCAACGTATCGCGGGGAAAATCCGTACAGGAAGCTTCAACCATAAATAGCGTTTGTCTTTAGGTTTAGTTTCCTTTAAATCTCAGACGCAATTAAGATAACAGTACAAAGTAATTGTATGGATGCAGGCGGTAGAAGAAAATGTCTTGGAAGCACGTTTCGACCGTTTAGAAGAGAAGGAAATAAAACTGGACTACTAGCTGTAAATACTGTTGTCGGTCCCAATTGGTAGAATAAGATTCCAAGACCATGGGGACTCAGCTGTTACACACCTGTATGTACCTGCCTGACCTGCCTTGATTGATTTCTGGTGGCTGCAAGGCTAAGTACACGACTACCTGTCGACCCTGATAATTTCTGTATGGGTTGCCAGCCGTTTTTGGACACGCGAGTAGAAATAATTCAGTAGCAGACGCTTATCTCTTTGTATTTGGACCTTGGTGCAAACTTACGGCGATTAGGTGTTGGGAAAACTGTTTGAAAAATAAACTGTGAAAAGGTTGGTTCTTTAACACCTGGACAAGGTGGCAGGTCAGTGGAGATGCATAAATCTTTCGTTCAAATTTCCTATTGTATATCTTCCTTCCGGTATAGCTGAGTAGCAGGGAAAAATATATTTCTTGGACACAACGTCGTTATTCTGTTAAATACAGAATGTAAAATATCATCAAAACAGTACATAGATGGCATTCGAATCGCTACTACTAACCATACCCCTGTGTCGTTAATCTCTTTATTTTAATTAGTCAAGGTAATCATCTTCCTCATTTCCTTATTTTAAATCGTATCAATTTCTTGCGAACGTGAGTTACTCGATTTGCAGATGGTGTATTTGTATAAATTAAGTCGCTCATTGAAACCTTCCGTGTCCATTATCCTTTAGATATATGGTTATCTAAAATCATAAAATAGTGTTCTATATTTATTATTACAAGAAATTCATTGTATTTCTTCAAGTCACGAGAACGTATCAGAGAGAGAGAGAGAGGGATCGCAGCATAATTAACTATGAGACTAAGGGCATGATACTTGCAAAATTGAAATAAGTGTGTGACTATACTTGTCTTGCACCACTATAATTTTCAGCCCGCTATATGCGAACCACAGTATCGAACTCGATTGGCTACATTCTATGTCTACGTGTACTTCCTCTTTTCCTCCGCTTTCTTTTTCCCCTGCGGCCACCTGCTTAACGTAGCACGGCCGGCGCTAATCTCAATTAGTCTTTATTGCCGGCTTGGCGACGCCGGACGACGACGATGGGTTTCATGCACGGACGCGGCTTAATGCGCTCGCTGCGACCTCACACGAGCATTCCAGATACGCGACAGGATCGTAGCGAAAAGGAGAGAGATGGAAGAACATGTCGCCGACTCTAGAGAGTAGGACCTGCCTGAACGCCGCCCGGGGCGCTGGTGAGGGTTGTTGATCGAGAATTTATCGGGACTAAGCAAACGGGAGAAATGGATAATTAAGGCGAAACGAGCGGTCGACGCGGAAAAGGTCGGAACTCGGCGTGAGGTCGAAACACGTACGGAGATCGCGACGTCGGTAGGTTAGGCTTTTTTTCCCTTGTCCGAGGTTATTGAAACGTTAGGTACGCGTGTCCGTCGTTCTTGCTGTTCTCCGGAAGTCGGGTACGCGTTCGACGGGTCGTTAATACGCCAATGGATGTTTGTATTTGGTGCGTGCACGAAACTGTCGGCATTATGTGTCATTACGGACAGCATCGTTAATTTACAAATCGATTTACGAGCTCTCATGCACAACCTTGATAACAACTCGCCGTATAGCCTGTCTAGCTCGTCTCGACGACTGTTATTGCACTCGAGACACAAAAAATACCGACATTCCAGCGAAGAAAAGGAAACGAAGGTCACCTTGAAATCTACCGGCGTGTTTACCGAGAAACCGTGTTTGGTACTCGGTGTCCTACCGAACGACTTCCGGCAGAACAGTTTCTTTGTGTTATTTCAATCGATTCTCGTGGTAGAATTTATTTTATGATTCCTCTACATAGAATAAATATAAAAATTATTAGTAACCTAAGTAAGTTTTATGGAATCATAGAAACATATGATTACGCACGGAGAGGTTGAAGTGCACAACAGACGCATGGCTTCCTTTTTTCGAATTTCACGAGACAAGGTAATACGTGGATGCGTTCTTAAAGATTATTTCAATTAATTCTCGCAAACAGAACTTATCTCATAGTTCCTCTAAATATAATTACAGCCAATTTGAATAACTAGATTTGTAAAAATATACGATTCTACGCGAAGAGATTAGGGTACGTGACAGATGTGTCGACCCCTCTCCAACTTCTTTCGAACTTCATAAGACGAGGGAATAACTGAATGCGTGGTTAAAGATTCCCTAAGGTCTCGCGTAAATGGATCTTATTCACGTGCGGCGTAATCTCCTCTTCTCTTTTTCTATCCTTTTCTCTCCTCATTGGTCGGACCCTCTCGAAGTGGCTGCACACTCACCGCGATTCTCGCTACACGTTTCGCGGCTAATTGGCCGCAGCCACGAGGACAACGTGGCCGTTGTGCAGTAAAGAAATTTAGCGAGCCGATGTACGCTTTTAAAGTAGGTAAATCGCGAGTATCGCGTCCGACTGCCTCCGGCGTTGCTGACTTTTAGCGGACGTGTGCATCCGACGACTCGCTATCGTTTGGGTAGGGACTTTGCTATTCGTCGACCCGCGGTTAGACCAAGGCCTACCACCTTCGTAAAGCGAGTAGTTTGCCCTTGTACGGGGAGGAGAGGCGTGGTGGTAGAAAAACTGTGACGAGTGACGATACGTTGTATTGTCGAGATGGACGCGCGCTCTCGCGTGTCAAGAGTCTCGAGTAATAGTCCCTTCACCGTCAAACTTTTTATTTCATACGACAACAACCGTTCCTCGTTCACGCGAAACATGATTTCGATACGAATCTCGTGCGTGTCTCACATTTATCTCAATTCCTTATTAGTAGACCGCAGATTTTTATACAAATTCACATTGTAAACAATATACGTAATTAAGAAAATACGTAGAACTTAGGTAGAAAATCGTTTTATCCGTTAAGTATCGTAGAAAGCATTTTTGTATTTTCAAATTTTCTATAAATGCATCAAAAAAATCCGCAGTCTCTATTTATTATCAGACCCGAGTCGAGACTCGAAGCTCGAAACTCAATACCTTGTCCTGCTGTCACCTTGCATCTCGAGGTTTGCATAACAACCAATTATCAACGCATGCATTACATCTGAATCGAATTTTAATCGAGAAATCGAGCGTCACGTAGGCTCCACAATTTTAGCCGTGGATCACCTCATTTTTCATTGACGTTGATTGACGCAAATCAGCGGCGGTCGCGCGAGCTTAGGAATTTATATACATACGTAGTGATTTATGGTCCACCCAAGTCGCGCCATGTGTGAATTGATATATACACTGAAACGTGTAACATCGATGGCTAACCAAAAATCTCCCTTCGGATAGTGTGAAATACACACTAGTAATTGTTTTTTCTATTGAAAGACCAAACAGTTTGGTTAGTGCGATGCTTTTTTTACGCTGTATTTATCGAGACTTCAAGGTCGACAATGTTTTCGTGGCTGACATTGGGTGCCATTCCATGACCCGTGATATTCGTGTATTTCACGCGATATTGTCAATTGATTTTGAATTCGTTTAAATATTGGCAATTCATTTTTTCATATTTTTCAAATAATAATTGTTATTAAATGTGGCCTATCGTCCATATGTATTATAATCTCTTTATACGATTTAATTATTAAATGATAACCTATATCCTATAATCATTTTGAATAGTTTATCGAAATATGTCCGTATATAACATGCTATAGGTAAAGCCAGTTTGCGACAGGACGCGAGGTACGCGGTAATCCAATTTTCAATTTGTTACGTCAAAGATTATTTGCGGGACGGCCGTTCCTCTTCAGTCCAGCGCGCCCTCGGCATCTAATCTCTTAACCACAGTGACGTTCTCGATGGCGTACACGCATCAGCGCATCAGCGGCGACTACGATGTAAATTCTATTAGGTTCGTTTCGATCCTATTGTCGGTCGAATTCAAATCCAATAATAGAGCGCAGTCGAATAAACAGGGTACGGCTTGTCCTTGATATATCGACCTCCTTACGAAAGCTCGAACGTATTTTTAATTCTCGAAATCACTTGACCAACGAATACGTGTTTTCTCATATTACACCATCGAGACACGATGGCATGTGTCTCTTTTCTCGATGTTTCCCCCTCTCTTCCTCTCTTTTTATCTATCCATCTCTTTCCGTCCAGTTGAGTTGGAATAAAGGTCGCGTGAAATGCATGGGCGGTCACTTGATTCGTCTAGCGACGCGTCTGGGATATTTTTTGCTCCACGATATTCTCGGTACCGTATTTCATTTTTACCGATGTGACGTACACTACACATTCTAGAATGGTTTCGCGTTGAACGCACTCCGTCTCTCTCTTCCACTTCGCTCAACGGTCACTTTAACTCGATGGCTGTCACGGCTTTTATTTTTGTTCTCGCCATTGATGTAAATCACACGTCTCTTTCAGTTTTAAAATTAATATCGAATTTTAACCTATTCGTACTTCTCGCCGTTTCTGTTCCACCACAATTTTTTATTTTGCTAGATTGGCACGTGTATAAATATTTGGATACTTCATACCATTGGAATATTACATCCTTGAATTATGTAATACGTCATTTAGATTCTATCTTACTTTGTTTTAACTTTGTAAAATCGGCTCCGTATCAATTAAATTGATTTTATCAAGATGTCAATGAAATTCAAAGTATTTGTAATTACCACACTGTTGTATTCGTATTATATTCAGTATTCAGATGTCTGGCCAGACTAATTAAAATATTTGCTACATTATTTCACAAGCCTTGATCGATTTACCACATCATATTTTTACTTTCGTTTTATCGTAATTAAATTCTAACCTAAATATCAAAAACAATTAAAAGCAAAAGTATTCGTTACAATTTTGCAATGAAATAATTAAAAAAGAATAATTAATAGTTAATCATTGAAAAATATTGCATCGAGGCATGGAGCAATTAACGCGGGAGATAGGAAACTGAATGCATGGTTTCTACTTTCAACGGATTCGTTTGTCTTTCCCCGTAGTGCGTATCAGAGCTCGTGTGGTAGCTAGTGTTAATCACGCTATTCCACATCGCGCGGTTAATCGCATGACAAATATATAGACATCTACATATATTCGCTTGGCTCGAGTCGAAGAATTTATATAGGGAGGAATGCGCGAGACTCAGCACACCTCAAAGGATCATACGTCGAGTCACGTGTGTTTTGCCGGGACGTGCCTCTCGATTTATGAATAGGTTTCTCTTTGCATTCGGTACCGGCACGTGAACGCTTTGAAGAAGTGTGAAAATAAAAGAGACGCCTCCTCCGGACGAAGACTCGTGATTCCGTGCAACTGTTGCTGCTGAGAAAATAGTTCGCTTTTCGTATAATCCAAAATAACTTGCCCGAGTCAAAGTTGCAGTTTAAATCGGAATAGCGGAACCGAATTTGTACACTTACGAATTGTAACGTTGCTAATAAATTTGGCACTAAAATCTCAGCTAAGTGGGATGCGATTGTTTGACGTTTTGCGATAAACATATTATTTATTTAAGTTGGAGATAATACGAGTTAGGTATTTTGGAGGATCCTTTTCAAAGAAAGTCTGAAATTTGTTGGTATCAACTTTTGCACATGTATTTGCTAATGTTCGAAGAATATTCGTCATTTTTTTTTTGTCTGAACACAATAAAAATTATATGAATTACATGTCATGTAGAATTTAAAGAAAAAATAGTTGATATGATTTCAATGATTCTGCTTATATAGGTTATCTAATTAAGAAAAAAAAAGAAACTGATATAGTGCGAGTATACCGATTCATTGAGTTGTCATTGCAACGCACGAATCGCGAAGCGAATTGTTTGCTATAGAAAGTGAGGTTGTTTGCAAGAGAGCGGCGATATGATAAATACAAGTGTCGCGCGATGTTTTGACTTGCCCGAATACTTCGGAAACACGATATCTCGCGCTTGTTTATTTTAAGAAATCCGTCTCCGCGATCCGTGCACGCGTCTCCTAAGCTTGAAAACTGGATGGATTTCTCACGCGGTAATCGAACGCTTGTTGCACCCCGAATCGGCTGGTAATATCGATGCTTTTGCTAGATTCGCATGTAGATCTCTCGGTTGCGCGTTGCAGTCAGTAATTTTCGCTTTTTCATCCTCACAGAACCGATTTCTCTAAGAGCTAAGATAGTCGGTTGTTACTGACTCTCTTCCTCTCTCTTTTTCTCTCTCGTGCAAGAAAGGCTGCATTGCCGAGGAGAGGACCGTGTATATTTAGACGGGCTGCAGACACAAAACGACTTACCACCACCTTCGCGAGTGGTTTCTTCGTTCGACCGCTTGCTTTTGCGAGCAGTCTTCGTCGCGCGTGCAAGTTGTTCGCGTTTTTTCCGCGTTTTATTTCCCACCGCTTCGGCAATCGCGTTCAACGAGCCGTGCCGCGTCAAATCGCGCTGCGACGAATCCCTCGCGTGTTTCGTTCTTCCCCTTCGATCCTCCTTCCTTCCTCCTTCGGTTTACCGACGATCTCGCAAGAAGTTCACATTGGGAATACGTCGGTAAAAAAAGAACCAACAATTTTCGATGCCTGGTCGATAACTTTTTATCGAACGAATTACTCTACGTCTATAGGAGCAGCAAACGCTGCAAGTTAAAAATTAAGATTAATGGATTGAAAAGGAATGCATTGCCAACCAGATTAACGCATTTCTGGTTCGAGGTTTTCGAGTCCAGTTTGAAAATATAGCAAAGTAAAGAGACCTATTTTCTTTTCTTTTTTTTCTTGTACGTGTATGTTAAACAGTTGATCGTAGATTGTTACGCGTGGTAGATAATCTAGAGTAAATAGAATTACGCAAGTGTTGCGTCGATGAAAGTGAGATTCGAGAAGCGGGCCCCTAACCGCTCATTAAGACGCGAGCATAATGCTATCTGATTGATGATTGAATCATATCGACCGGACAGGGCACGGCAGGATACACAAAATAGCTTGCCCGCTCCTATTACCGATCGAACGCTACTTAGGTGTGGTTTTGCACCCAACGCATTCCATCATGCCGGTATCAGTTTTGGCATTAACGCTTTCAATAATAATCAACGTCAGTCTTGCGTGAGTTAGTTTCCACTCGCCGTTGCTAATATGTTATACCAAAGGCAATCAGCATTACGGTAAATTAACTAGGAATTTAAATCGTTCGCGCTACTATCGTTGAAATAATTCCTGGAATTATTTAAACACGTACTCTGGTAATTGCTACCAGAATAGGAACCCCACTGAACAACGTGCAACAATATGTAACATTGACATTTCTTATTCTCGAGTCACATCGTTTGGTAGAGAGATAATATTGCAATTTGCGAGCGAGCCAGTTTATTCACTGGCAACTCGTTGTTGTGACATATGATGACACACGATGACGATGCAGTATCTCGTGGTCCATCGGCAATCGCGTCATTCATCTTCGCTAATAGTTGGCGAATAGCACCAATTTTAATTCACACGCGACCCGTTAAAGTGACCGTTAAACACCCGTGTTATTATCCTTTTGACCGACAGAGGCGCTGACTTGCGAAATTATTCGACCAAGCATCTTGGTCAACAAAGTTAATGGTAATTCTTATGTTTTTTGTCACGTGCATATTTTTTACCATCGAATTTATGCGATCTCACGGAGCATGCGTGAACATCTATATTTTTTGTCTTTCGCTTACCGGTTAGTGAGCAAAAGGTGTAAAAATGTTTGTGTGAAGAAAGGTAGCAAAGCAAAAAGAGAAGAATTGGATAAGGGAGGCAATTTGTTCAGACTTCATGAATCTGCGATTATTTATTTGCCATTTATTCGTCGATTTTTTCCATAAGGTGGAATCATACGATGGATGAATGAATTTTCTATGCGTGAAATTTGTCAAGTATGAAGTACAAAAAAGGAGAAGATATATATTGAACTTTCGCACGTTCGTGGGGAGACGCGATCTCGAAGAAACGCGCCAACGGGAGTCGTAAATTCCCGTTACGGTTTGACTAATCGACGCCACGAATCGTTCGATCCCTTCTTTCTTGTGGGATAATAAGGGTAGTTGATCGAATAGAACGCTATTATTAACAGGTTACTATATATTTTGACTTATCCAACAATTTCAGTGTGATACAAGATTGAGTATTTGATATGACAACTACGAACGAGTACGACCTAAGACTCCTTTCGTGTTGACGATGATGATGACTGTTCTTGACTTGTAGATTCCTGCTGTTCCTTAGACTGGCCTCTGACTCTAGCTGATTTAGACTGTTACTTGACTGTTCTGTAGTCCCGAGAACCAGTAGAGAGTTGAATTGACTGCTCTGTAGTTATGAGAACAAGTAAAGTTCGTTCTTGTGAAGTTACGGAGGAAAGGTCGGTAAGGGTGTGCCCTTTGAACGAGGAGCGTGGATTCGTTCTCACACTTTTCGTCAGGAAAGTGAGGGTAACGATGCCGATTGGTTATGACCAACGTTAGAAATGAAGATAGGAGGAAGAAGCCTCCTGCCAACGTGGCTCATGGGCGACATTGTTTGTGGGAAAAAACCAACTTTTCCGTTGGACAACTATTCGTTTTTCCCATTAGGTAACTACCTGCTTTCTCCGTAATTTGTAAGAACGTGCAATAGACCTAAGGACTGTTTTAAGTACCAACTATAAACCGAAGATACTTGCAGAATTAAAGGTTCCTGCAAGCTAATAAGATTCGGTTTATGGTGGGGCCTTAGGTTTATTGAGGGTCTGTCTAATGGTGCTTGGGCCTTGACGGTCAGACAATGAAGGACGTCGCGCGGACATATATATATATGCATGATGTGCGAGAAAAATGTTTTTTCTTCCTAGTGAAAATCTGTCGCGTCGATCGATGAAAACGATTGCGAAGAGACACGACGGGTAAAACAATGCGCATGCGCGATACATCGAGTCGCACGCATGCGCAGTCATACGCGCTACATAGGGGTTACATGTTATGTACGTATGGACCGTGTACAATTTTTGTCAACGCATGTAATATAATATGTACATTCGTTTCGTTTGGTGAGTGAAATTGAGCGTAGGAAGCTCACTCTTGGAGTGAAATCGATCGTGTCTTCAAATAAGGAAATGAGAGTAATGTAAGTACATACTCAGTTTTTTGTTCATTTCATGTCACAGAGAACAAGGTTATATTTATCGAAGGTTTGATTATTGAATAATTAGTTAGGGGTCAGACAGAGCACGCCCATGCACTACAGCATGCGTATAGTTGAGATGACAAGTAAATAGACATGTAAAGCAACAGATGAATCTAATTACGAGTCGAGACGACAATGACGCCGACGGTTAACTGTTTGACATTGTATGCAGATACATGCGAAAGTATCGTACGCGGTCTTGTAAGGAAAGAATGTGTTAATTTCGTCTAAATGCCGGGATAAAATTCGCTCTTAGTGCACGAGAGCGACGTCTGTCGGCAATGCGGTCGGTAAAATTGCGGACAGCGTCTTTGTCATCGTGTTTTATATTCAACGGCAACGAGACCAGGCATGAACTGATATTCACGGATGATCGTGTCGAGGCACATTGTAACCAAATGAAACAATGTAAATCGTAGGCTTTAATCCCATGTGAGTTATCGATGATCATTTATTATGTAGGCGACCGTCTCGTATTTAGTATTGCTATAGCACGGAAAAATTACCAGCGTCACTAGGTGTAATCTACCATTCGTACTGTGTGATTTCGATTGATAAAAAGGAGCGTATAATACGTATCGTGATTCTGATATCATTAGACTATGGAAGATGTGTACATTCTTGTTCATATGTATTAGGGCAGCTGCCGGTTTGATATGAAAGATGATGATTAGTTTAAATTGTCCAGGAAACGATTAATCGATCAGAATTTTGTATTCATGATAGTTTATGATCCAATATGTACATAAAAATTTGTGTTATGAGAGGTCTGATGGATATAGCGAGTATAGAGAATATATTCAAGTTTGGTGAATGAGTAATTCCGGTGCAAACATTGGTCAACAATTATCAGTCTACCTCAAGGCCTTCGCCTTTCTCTGCGTGATCGTCGGACGCGTCTGGATGTGGTGAATGAGAGAGAAATCGTGAAACGCGCTGTATTAACAGCAGATGGGTGTGAAAAATAGGTCTTGTTTACTTAAGTAGTTTAACATGCGACCAGCGTCCGAGGTTGCAGCTTCCCCTTGTTCTTCCTCTTTCTGTCTCTGTTACTGAATCACTCAGAAACAGGTTTCTTTGACAAAAATCAGTTTGGAAATTCCTCCTTGAATATTTAACCATGAAAAATATAATTATTAAATTTATTATAAGTTATGTTACAAGGAAACTCTTAAATCTTAGTCTACAACTGTGTGAACATGATCTAAGATGTTCCGCTTGCTCCTAGATACTCCTTATATTATATCGTATAAGTCACAAACTATGTATGCAGATAGGTCCTTAATTTTTTCACCATAGAATGGATTGGATGCATGGTTTGACTTGTAAAAGCATAGCATAAAATATGAAACGCATGTCTCAAAGTGGGGTCCCTCGGCGCTAAACAGTAATCCAATTTAATGCACCATAATTTTGGTTTATTATTTGGTGTACATTCTTGTGACAATCAAAGCATTGTTGACAGAACAGAACATGACTAGTTGTAAATTATAATTTAAAGAATCGAATTTCTCAATCGCTTTTAGAGTTGAACCGGTCATAGTTAATTTCGGTGCTAGGGAATTCTAGGGAAAACGCGCCAAGGGTGGCATATCGTTAGGAGGTGCTAAAACTCCAGCGGAAAAGCTGGCTTGGACGTAATGTTTACTGTGTCGTAAGTGACACTTTGTCCTCCCACCTGCAAAGGATTCTGTCAAGTTCCTGGAAGGCTCGTGCTTCTGGCGTTACGAACACACGCACAAAGAGTCGCTAGCGTGCGGTTTGTTTATATTGGTAACTAGACCGTTACATTAGCCTGTTTACGTATTGGAGAGTTTTTTTTGGTCCGTCGTTTGCTGTTGAAACGGTCGTTCGCTGCGACGGAATTTTATTGTAGAAACATGATGCCGTTAAGCGGTTTACTTTTTTTTCTTTTCCTTCCAATTTTTTAAACCAGTACGAATTTGTAGAACCTGCGCAGACTTTTTACGAAACCGGCTCGTAAATAAATAGATGTACGTGCAGCAATCTATGGTTGCATAATTTCGCGTGATTCGAATTATTCCCGAAGCGTGGAAATTTCAGCGTGACAGGGTGCGCTATAGGGGATTTCGCCTAGTGGAATACAAAGTGGTACCATTACATTTCTACATACTACTTTGTTCCTTCCCACCTGTATTACCATAATCATCGACGCATGGATACATTGCTACACAAATACTTGGGTTTTGTTTGTTTAAAGCGGTATCTTCATGAAAGTCACGTCATTCCTTTCCGAATACCCCATACCAGGAGCGAAATCGTCCCGTGTATCGTTCCTTTTCTTTTATACTCGTTTACACGCGGTTCGAACGTAACGTTTTTATCCTTTCCGTCGAGAGCAGTTTACCGATCGTACGATCGGGATTCTGAAAAAAAGGCTTCACCGGCTTTCCGTTTCTCTGCTTGGTGTTCGTCGTGTTTCTGTAACAAGTCACGGGAGAAAAAAACAAAGTATACATTGCCATCGACGTGACTTCCAAATGGTGGGGGAGAGTAGGGGAAGTATCGAAAGCAAGACGAGAAGTCTCGATGCGATTGGATCGTGTGAACCAGCCACTCTCGATTGCCTCTTTCATTCTTCCTTCCCCTTCGCCCCTTTTGGTCCGATGTGTCTCGCCTTTTTTTCATCCTCTTTTTATCCTTTTTGTCCCCTGCTTACATCGCAACGCTCGCTGCATTTCGTGGCACTTACACCTTCTCGACTCTGTGAACGTTGCCGGTGAATTCAGCGATTTCTAAACGGCCATTCTTTATTTTACTTCATCTTCTGTATACCCGTGTTAGCTTAAAAATTGTCTGTACTATGATGAAACCATGATATTATTCCAACTATTGATTTTTTATTTCGCTTGAAGTATTAAATTAATAATTTGATTTCTTTAATATGTACATCGCATGTATAGTTGCCAGAATAGCGTACCGCTTTTCTTTTAAATTCTCTCATCTTACCATCCCTTAGCCAAGTTTCAGTCTATGATATTTTGCTACCAGAAAGACCACAACATTACACTGGATGACTTGATATAACACATTTGAATTGTACCAATAAGATAAATGAAACAACATCGCCAGTATTAATAAACCACTACTTAATAAAATTATACAATAAGTATTGCGAATTTTTAAGTCAGTTCAATGAAACATACACATAGTTATATCTCTCTCATACGCATGCGCAATGATCCAGTATCCAAATTCGAATCCCCTAACCACAGGTACAGAAAGAAAGCATATTGCATCGCGGCGACCTATTTTTTTCACGAAGGACCCCAGTTCCCGGTTGTACCGTGACATTTGCCGTTCCCCGTTGTTTTATTCGTAGGTGCACGCCGCGTACGTGCCTGGCGGGTTTTAAAGCGACGGCCACGAGCCAAGGTGAAAATGCACCGGCATGCGAACCCCAGTCGAAAGTTTATATCCTGAACGTTAAGTGGGTGTATTACGTGAGTCGAATACGAGCGTCATGGATGATTTACAGAGATGAATCCCGTTTGATGGAAGACACTAGGCTGCGCAAGGAGGCTTCTCGATCGTCGCTCGGTTGGCGCCTGCCAAGTCAGCGGCGCGCGCAACCTAGCCTTCATAGTTCCCACGTGCTCCATAAGTCCGGTTCTCACGAGAACCCCGTGGAATCTGGAGGCGATCTGTCGCGCTCGCGATTCTGCGATTACGATTTACCGACGCGTCTCCCCCATCGTTAATTCGTTGTTATTAGACGGTTCAAAGGCGGTTCAAAAGGAATCATCGCCAGATCCTACCTCTTTTTTTTTCACGTTCTCGCGCGCGTGAAACCGGTTACAGATTTTATTCACGGGATCCCGTGATTTATTACCGATACCCTTACGGGAGAAGCAACAGATCTGACTGTAAAAATCCGACTTTTTGTCTACCTCGACTATATCGACGCTTCGAGATTTTGCGATTTTTTTTTTTTTTTTTTTTTTTCAAATCTTCTCCCGTAGCTTGTGTCCTCGTGTAAATTGAACCGTTTTGAATTATTCAAACGGCCCGATAAGCATCATGGTATTCTAGGTCGGTAATATGGGATTTCTGGTTTTCGAATTTCGTAAAGATGACCGTTACGAAATACGCGGAGAATCGTTCGTAAGGGAATCGTTTAAACAGTTCCATTTGTTGCGTCATTCGAACGATGTTTTCCGAGTTTTCTGTCGCGCGTTGTAGTTTTCCGAGGTAGAATCATGACACATGGTTAAATCACGTTCGAAATCGTAGTTTCTTGGTAGGCCTTAATGATCAAAGCCATGTTATCGGAACCTGCTGAATGTTACTCAAACGAACGGCTGCTTCGGATTGGCTGTTAGTTATCTTTCATCTGCAACGAGATCACCAGAACTGTGAGCAAACAGGCTTCCTTAGAACCTTGAGAGCGAAGCCTGCAGCGATGCGCTTTCCCGTGGAATTCTGCGTAACTTTGTTAATACACGACTGAGCTCTGGTGCACGGATCGCCTGGAATTCGTTCTGCGATTTTTCCATCAGGAAAAATACGAGAAAATATCGCACCATTATTTCTCACGATTACCAATATTTTCTGTAGTACACAAATTTGCGCAAGATAGGTAGAATATTGGATAGAACGTTTCTATATCAATTAAATTAAAAAATTTTGAAATAGATTAGATAATTCCTAAAACTAGAACTCTCAAATGTTTATATTTCTGAATTTTCAGACTTTAAAATTTTCGAATTTCAAACTGTCGAACGTTAAGTTTCCAAATTTCTCAAATATCAAGCGTCAAATTTTTATATTTCAAATTATCGAATCTTCAAATCTTTAAATTTCAAATACTCGTATAGAAGAACCTATAATTTTCCATAACTATAAATCTCAGAGTAAAATTACATAATCCAAGACGCGGATGAGAATTCGTCAAAAGGTTGTTCAGAAAAGTCCAGAGACGAATCCTTCGGCGGAATTTCTCGCAGCTTCTTCTAATTCTCGGTAGCAATCGATTGCCGTTCCAATTCAATTGGATGAACGTTCTTCAGGCCGCGGAGCGGAATGTATTATTCATCGTCGCGTTTCCCAGCGCGTCTGCCTTCGCGCCGTTGAACCTACTACAGAAACAGGAGGAAAACTACTATTACCACTACATAGCCGCCGTTGTGGATCGCCCAATGATTTCTTGTCATCTCGCAGACGTGGTGCTTCCTACTGTGAAACGAATTCAGAGTAATTTTCCCCGACGCCTGAAGGCGTTGTTTTTCCACTGCCGGAAAAAAAGTTCTACCCACTGAACGTTGTCACATTAACCCAATATCTATCCGCCACGTAGCAATAAGCTTATCCCGAGTCTGCAACTAGAACGATCATGTGTCATTACCACGTGTTTTTTCCCCCCCCTCTTACATATTCTTTTTCTTTTTCCCTCTTTCCGCTGTACAAATTGACAGTTGATTAATAGACACTTTGGTGTTAACAGCTAGAAATTCGAGTAATTCCATGTTTTCATAACGGTTAGTAATGATGTACGGTAGCACTCATATTTATTTCATTCGATAGAACGGGTATTGGTTTAGCGCGGTCGTATAATTTGATTTGTCGAATGTGTCTATTAATACTAAAGCGGCATGGAATTATAAAGTATGGCAGAATTTATTCATAGGCCATTCCGTTCTTTCCGTTTAAATTGCAAATATCGATTCCTTTTATTACAGTCTATCAAACACGACGTTTACTAATTACTCATATTTTATCATGGTGTACATTGTTGAACGATCTTAATGAATCGAGATTTATTACAAAGAGATTTGCTTCCTTTCCTATTTATTTATTCGTCTGTTTTATTCCCTAGATATATATGTCGAGTTGTCGTTTGGATTTCGAGCGCCAGACGATTCTTCGTTAGTATTTGCCATCGTGATGTTCGATAAAGGTTGTATTTACATAAATTAATATCTCTTTACAGAGTTTGATAAATAATTAGTTTAACGGTTAACTGGAATAACAAACAATAAGTAAACAAATGCTTTTGATATTATTCTTGGGTTCTGTAACGAATCCACGGTCAACGGCAAACTTTCTGTACGTTTTAATATATTTTTGATAGCACACTGACACGTTCGCTCAGGCACAGGGTTTCTCTAAGACTGACTCCAAGACGATGACAGTAAACTCTCCAAGGAGATTGCAAAATAAAAGACAGATACAGTTACATATATCAAATACATATCGATCGGGAATATCAACAAATTCCCAAGCGCCGTAACTAGGCAGTTCCATATAAACCAGCATTGCTCCTGATCAAGACTCGATTGTTTATACAGCGTATCCCTTAACACTGGTACCTCCTCTGTAAGACATTTCGTTCATCCCGTGACCGTGGCTACGTTCGGCGACCAGTTATGTCACCCCGAGCCCAAGTATTGGGAAATCTTCCAAAAGAAAGGCCCGATGTCCCTACATCTCCGACATATATATATGTAAACTCCCTAGAGTTCATGTAGGATAGGGATTCTTTTCGTTTTACGGGTAGCACGACAGGCTGTGTTTCACGGACAGAGCCATCTTCTTTTGTTTT
Organism: Bombus affinis; assembly: GCF_024516045.1. Lineage (NCBI taxonomy): Eukaryota > Metazoa > Arthropoda > Insecta > Hymenoptera > Apidae > Bombus > Bombus affinis. The sequence goes on from NC_066344.1 coordinate 16,675,768, forward strand.
ACGGACGACCATTTTAAGAAGCACGTTTTTCCCAAACGGACGGACAGAGAGTTACATTAGACACAGACAAGGTTACAGAATAGTTATTTAAGATTTTAAAGACCGAAGAAGAAAGATCGGTAGCTCAGGACGTTGAAAATCGATTCCCGATTTTCAGGTAAACATTGTACCAAAGACTTGTTATTTCCCGTTTATATAATTATCGTTATTTATCGTTATAGACGCATATTAATTGTTGTTTATTTTTGTATTTTATCTAATTACTTCATAATAAAAAACTCGATTTTCAGACTACAGAATCGATCCCTGAATTATCCCAAGATTTACGATTTTACATATATATCCCCTATATATAGAGGAATATATATATAGGAATATATATATATATATATAGGAATATATATTCCACTATATATATATTCCTATATAGGAATATATATTCCCCTATATATATATTACTATATAGGAATATATATATATATATAGGAATATATATTCCTATATAGGGAAATATATGTATAGTATATATATAGGAATATATATATATTCCTATATATTCCTATATATAGGAATATATATATAGGAATATATATATATATAGGAATATTCCCCTATATATATATTCCTATATATAGGAATATATATTCCCCTATACATATATATTCCCCTATATATATATTCCTATATAGGAATATATATATATATATATATATATATAGGAATATATATTCCCCTATATATATATTCCTATATAGGGGAATATATATATAGTATATATATAGGAATATATATTCCCCTATATATATATTCCTATATAGGGGAATATATATATAGTACGATTAACTAACCTATATTATAACAGTCTTATATAGAATAAAACGTGGTATACGTAGCCAAGCAACAATGAAACATATTCCTCCACTAACCTATATGATACGCACCAAAAACTACCCATGATATTATCGACTGAGTTTCGGTTGTCTTCAAAGTATGTTGTTTGTTGTGGATTCGCATGAAACTGGATAAACTTTGGTGAGATCTTCTGGTCTGAGTCAGGCACCGATTTTAGCTCGTGTATCAGCATCCCTCGGACGAGATATGGCGGGCTGCATGAACACTGAACAAATGAAACGGGGGAGTGGACGGTGGAAAACCGACTCAATCGGTCAGTTTTCTTGGCTCGAGAATTGACACGTGCCAACGTGAGCTTGACAGCAGTACGAATGAGCCACTCGCCGACGGCGGATCACCCGTTGGACAGATTTGATTTAAGTCAGCTTTAAAGCCTGGCATTCTTCCAATACTGTTAATTCAATACAATGTCCGTGTGTGGCGAACTTTTCATTTCGTCACAGTGAAAACTGCCCGAGAGGAGACCTCAAGATGAATATCTTCCATAATAGGCATGCGAAAATTTCACAAAATTTCTGCGAATGTTTCTTTCGTCAAAAACTCGTCGAAGTTTCGTTCGGTTTCTCAAACGACAATTTATATAAAAGTCGATTATTTAAAAAGACCGAGTTTTAAGGATTCTAATAATCGAAAGATTTATCTATCCATTTTGGAAGTAAATTTTGCCAAAGATGTTAATTTTGTTCCTGAGACGATAATTGAGATTACGCGAATGGATATGCGAATTATTTAAAAGATTTTCAAGATTTTAATAATCCAGAGATATCGGTGTATTCGTTTTAGAGCAAATTCCTGTTCCAGTTTTATGTAAAATTATTTTATTGTAAGGAACACTGAACTCTATTTTAATGACACCCTGTACAATGGGCGAAACTAAGAACGTTCTCCTTTGGCACTCGCAAGTATGCGATAAACTACTGCGTATAGTGTCATCGACGCATTTCCGCGCACGTTATTTAATCCAACGTAGTCTAGCACGTGCAACAAGAATCCTTTTGGCGCCGGAAACGTAAAAGTCGTAAGCTGACTTAATACGTTATCTGTGACAGTCGCAGACTGGCAATGCGAAAAGCGATCTCCACTGGTGTGTCGTAGCGCCGCAGAACTTAAGATATGTTTAGAAAGATCAGTCACATTGGCATGCTAAAAATAGTCACCATAATCTTCTGCTCTTATTTAAATAGATCACTCGGTTCAAAGGTGGTTTCGTTTCAATTTTGTTTCCTTTAAACATCGTTAGATTCGCAACTATGATTCAGAGCTACAATAATAGCATTGTGCAGAAGATGTTCGCTCATTTTCTTTTTCCCTTAAAATTAATTCTGTTTGCGTCGATATGGCGATTTACCAATGACCTAAATGTCCCCGTTCGGTCAAAGCCAACGGCTACCAAGACTATTTACAGATTATCACATTCTTTATAGTCGTTCTCCTGGGACACCTCGTATTCCCTCTATGAAAGCGAAAAACATGGAACGGCAGTATCCACCATTTTTCAAATGTCTACTTAGCCATCCATGCCATGTTTGGTATCTTTCCATTTCAGATCGTGTAACCATAACCTACACTAACGCCGGTTGTTCGTACTTCATAAATAAATTAAATATCGTACATCAATAGAAACCAGTGAAAGGACCTTGGCTCAAAGATTCTTAAGATCTCGATTGAAAAATCTCTTTCGATTTCATCCATTCTGCACCCGACATCGCATTCAATAACATTCGCGATCACCGAGAAATGACGATTCCTCGTACGGTTACTTCGCACATATACCTACATACCAGGCATACGATCAGCCATGCATATAAGTTTGCGAGGCGTAGGTATGCTTATCAGCGCAAACCGATGGTGGGATCGGCCGAAAGGCTTGGCCAATACAAATGCATCGCATTACGCGTGCACTGACTTGAGCTGCAGCCGCAAGGTCGGCATTTCTGACGCGCGCATGACATCACGTAGGCGTGCACGATGGAATATATCGTCTCCGCGTATAATATACCATCGACGCGTTCGTCTATTTACCGCCTCGTACGATCGTTACGTTGCACCCTACAGTTAGGGTTAAGTTATACGAGTCGGTTGAACGTTTGAGCGAAGACAAGTTAATTTGCTTAATAATTCGGCAAATTTGATCGGAAACAATTTTTAAGCGATCTACGTTTCGAAACAGACTATTTAACTCGTTATTAGCGACAACTATGTTAGACGATTAAATTTATCGTGTGCTTACATCGTTAGCTTGACGAGGGCATCTATTCGTTAGAGACTCATTGTACTCGTAATTCATTTTGTTGTTTGTTCTATTAGTGCTTAAATACCTCCTCGTTGACGCAATAAGCTTTTCTCTTGTTGAACCTAAAGTAAAGAATATTTTCTCATATCCCCGTTATTGTATTACGTACTGATATAGGAATATATATATACCATATATATATAGGAATATATATATAGTACGATTAACTAACCTATATTATAACAGTCTTATATAGACTGAAACGTGGTATACGTAGCCAAGCAACAATGAAACATATTCCTCCACTAACCTATATGATACGCACCAAAAACTACCCATGATATTATCGACTGAGTTTCGGTTGTCTTCAAAGTATGTTGTTTGTTGTGGATTCGCATGAAACTGGATAAACTGGAAACTGATGTTCTATACGACAAATTCGATTACTCTGTGCAAAGTGAATTTTGGAGACGTTGAATCTGTAATTCAAATAACAATGTGCTTTCTTCCTCTGTTTCAATGTATATCTTGTTCCTGTAGGTCAATTTTTACTGGACGAGCCATCTGTATTTTTGACTAAACAGTACTGGTCCTTTCGAAAGTGCCGCCATTATTCGCCATTTTTCAGTCGCGTCCGAGTCATCGTTAGATCGGGACGAGATTTGAATCGCGACCTGCAATGCATGGGGTATAGAAATGGAAATCGTGAGTTGTAAGGCTTACAATTAGTTAAGGTCCGCTTCGTTGGTACGATGCAAATTATTCGTTCTCGATAGGGCGACACACAATTGACCGTCTCCAAAGCCTGATTGACACTGACAGTCTGCTTGTGGTACGATCTCAATCCGTTCGAATATTAATCGTTGCCATTCGAACGGAATAAGGCTTGATTCGCAACGATACTCTGCGGTCCAATCGATTACTCAATACCGTAGGGAGATAAAGCCTGATTTACAATGATGCTCTAGTCACGGACGTGTATAAGCTTGATTCAATATGGTTTGTCGTGCCTTCCCGCCGATCCATAGCAATGATTTACATTCACGATCCGTTCGTGGTGAGGTTATAATCTGAGTATCAAGAGTCGAGAGATTTTCTTCTTTCTTATCGTTTTTTCAAACCAACAAGAATCGTATGGTGTAGCGATACGGTGAATGGATATGGCAGTATAAATCAAACTTAACCTCTTCGTTGCATCCCATCACTCGTGCCCGTACTATTTCTTCTTCTTCTTGTTATGTACGACTTTCTATTTATATTTTCAACAAGATCCGCAGAATAAAAATATGGCTGGTAGTACGACCATAAATTTTAAATACTTTAGTACCAGATATTAAATTTCTATTATTTTCTAACCTTCGATATTTGCCCTATTCTTTCTCAAATAAAAATTATGTTACCGTGCTACTTGTAAAAGTACATTCTTCCGTACAGTTTCTCTACGTCATTCGTACCACACAATTTCATACCCTTAAGCAGTCGCTTTAATCGTGCTAACAATTCGTCTGTAACGGAACCCAGTAACGAACAATTGTCGGGCCCTGTTAATTACTTTGCCTCTGAAATAATACGCTAAAAATGGTAACGGGCGCGGTGGTTGCTCGATGGTTTCTGTAACGAATGATAATAATCTCATCGCACAGGAAATTAACAGCGGCGGCGCACGTGTCCGAAAATACAACGCAGCAAAGATAACATCAGAAGAGTAATCACGCCGGTAACCCCGTGCTCGTTTGTTTCCATCAATTTCAGGCGACCGTAGGGTCATCGTTGCAACGGAGGTTCACATACCACTTACTCCCCTGAGTCACTTAATAATATCTTTGGTATTTTTACTGACCGACCTCACACGGTAATTCTTCGTTACCATCGTAGTCATTTGTTGATGAATTTTGCGACGCGTATATGATGGGTCCATCGTCGTCTGTTGCTTCGACGTCGAAGAAACAGCGATGGGACTGATACGATACATATCCGTAATGTTCAAACAATTCGATATTTACTGACGAAAAGCTCACGAAAGTACACGAACATTTGTAAAAACATTGTATAAATATACGATGTGTCTTATAACATTAACGCTTAACTTAAAACATTGACATTATTTATCACTGTAATCAGATCCGACTATCACGATTATATTGGTAAAGTTTAGTCTGGTCTGAACTGACAGACAACTGCCCGCAGACAATTTACATACGTTCCCAGCGAACAATCCGCAGATAAAGGGATACAAAATACAAACCCAGAGATAAGTAGCTACGTATATATACATATTGGTCGATTATACAAGAGGCAATGTCTATGGACAAATCAGACGTAGATGTACAAAATTGCGGACTGTCTTCGATCAGTCTGGAGTAGGCTTTTGAGATAAGTGCGTACGCAGTTCAGTGACTTTCCCAGTTTCGATCATCCGACTCTCCGATCTTTTTTGACGAAATAACGAAAACTTAAAAAATTCAATGTCTTTTCAGTTCATCGCATTTAATGTTCAAAATTACTGAAAAGGATCAGAGTCGACAATTTTATTCGTAAGTTGGTATCGATACGTATCGATGGAGTATATCGGTCCCAACAGTACAAACAAAACATAGAAGGGGAAAGGAGAAGTAACGATCCGTTCGTCTTTCCGACTTTTTGCACGCAGCGACGATGCATCGCGCCTGGTTCGCTTGACTCGTGGTCTCTCGTGTGTGTGTGCGCGCGCGCGCGCGCGCTCTTACAGTCGCTATAAAGAGAGAGGAACGCGTGACGGCTAAATCCTTCGCGATCATTCGAGTTATTTAACTGTGGCGCGACAGATGTGCGCGGAGGAAAGGAGAAGGCGAGTATGTATTAACAGTGACTTTAAAGCGCGATGAGTGACGAGGCCGGTTTGCGTCCCAACGGGGAAGAAATTATGAGGAATCCCGAGTCGGCGCCCCGCTTTTACGCATCTGGGAGGCCAAGAGTCGTCGAGGCATCTCTTTCTAACTGCGCCTCTGCCTCTCTCTTCTTTCTCTGTCTGCTCGTGACTTCTCTATTTCCCGCCTCCTGCGTGACGCGTTCCTTTTCTGCCTCGACTCGGTCGCGGTGCCGTCGCGTGAATGACCGAGTGCCGCGTCTTTGAATTTTTCGCTGCGCACGTACACGACGTGATGGCACACACGATTGAATCCCGACGGGGACCCTCTACAGGGGTTGCGGTATCTTTATGCTAAACATGGAAACGCTACAATCTTGATTTTAATTCTTTTTAGTCCTGCAATCGTAATTTATTGAAATTAATTGAAATGAAAATATCGATACAATTGAAGTTTTAGTCAGATGTTGTTAATCTTCAGGCGTTGGAGGTTAGGTCAGTTCTGACGCATGCAGACATTTTACGTTTCATACTTTCTAACCTACTTTTCTTTTGTTCTTGTGTATTATTTTAAAGGCGTGGCAAGGTGCCTTTATGGTGGTACACATAATAAAGTTCGAATCTTGTTTTTGATAGTTTAGATTGTAATTAATGATTGAAATTAAGATGTTGGTAATCGAAGTCCCAGTCGACGTTGGTAATCCTTTTACTAATGTATCAACAGAAACACTTCTCTTCTGATCTTTTTACAAAGAATATATAATGCAGTAAAATTGGCGTCAGTTTTACCATAAATATATACATTTATTGTTTTACTAGCTAATAATATTTTAAAGTATAGTGTTGCTTATGCACAACTCCGGAGAGTGAAAGAGCTGATCGAGGTTAGGATAGATTACTTTAGAGAAGGCATTGTACAACTTCTAAGTTCAAAAGACACTGGTCTTAATGAACTTTTTAAATACAGATTATTTATGATATAAAATAGTGCATTTCGATTACCATAGAGCAGATGTTATAATTAAAGACAAGACTTCGGCTTAAAATTGGCAAATAATCGATAATTAATTCTGATTATGCAAGAGAACGTTAATGACGTGCGAGGCGCGTTTAATTTCAGGGAAGAGAACACGAAGCAACGTCGTCGACCGAGTAATTTTCGAGTCACGAAACTGGCTTCGCGTTTGCAAGAAATTACGAAGAATTGCCGATCGCACGTTTGATTTGTACATCTGGCAGGCGTTCTATCGCTTCGTTTTGCTTTCCTTGCCGTGCTATTTATTCCTTCCGCCGTCCGGTTAGCTTTTTCTTCGTAGACCTTGCTCCTGCTCTTTCCACGGCTCCTCATTAATTGAATCGCTCAATTTCAACCGCGATTGGCCTGCATTTATCGTCGCGCGTTCACACTCTGATCGACCGACGAACGAGCTCGGATGATTCAGATCTGAAGCATTCGTGAAATCATTAACAGAATACAATCACCGGTTCTTCGTTAATTAAATTACTCAATTTGAATCGTGAATTGTGTTTATAACATTTACTATCTATCTTATAATTCGAGGCTGCTTCTGCTCGCGTGCGTATGCTCAGAATGACGTCAATTAAGGTGCACGCTGTTGCAACTTGTTCCCAAGATTAGATATTGTTTTATATAAAATGAACAATTGAAAATTCATCCTAATTATATCGCATTCCTTTTTCTGAAAGATATTAATGTATGCTTTTATTATCGAAGAGGTTAGTATATTTTTAAGGACTCGTTATTTGTAACTTGGCATACATTCAACTTACTATTAGCGAAGAGAGAGGAACGAGGTTGTTATTAGAATTATTATGTATATAAATTGTGAAAGTAATTCGGGAATAATTCCGTGGTAAGATAGACAGCCTCGGCATTCCGGAAATGTAACCACTCTATTGCGTCCACTGAAAGGGTTAATGGTGCCTTCGCGAGTAGCAACTACCAACAGTTGACGTATATATAACCTGTATACATGAAACGGTATGTTAACGTTAACGACTTAATAGTATTAACTTAATAGAATTACTGTCTATCAACGTACGTATTGTTGAGATCGAGGTCGCAAATGCTGTCTAAATATTATACATTTTTTCTATACTATGGCAAACTGTGTTGAATATATATATGACGTCTTTCCAAAATTCTTTACAAAATTCTTTATTCAGAAGACACGGTAGATGAAATATATATCATAGAATTTGGTAAAAGCTATTTAAAGAAATTCATTATCAAGAAAAATGACAAATTTGTCGAGAAGAGATCCACGAAGGTGTAGACAGCAAAGAGTCTTAGTCTAATTCTATGGTTAAATCTTTTTCAACTTGCGCCATAGAATTTTTTGACCGATCAAATATGTATATTCTATTTTCATTCAGAAATATTTGACAGAACTCGACAACCATATTGTGTAACGATAAATATAAAACCTCCTTAAAAAAATCTCCGCTTACAGAAAAGTAGATTCTAGATCGGTGTCGTTTTCTTCTCCCGCTGCATTCCCCAAACCTTATCAGTTATCACGATCGGCGCTCCGCTGGAAATAATTTTACGGTGTAGCACGTTACTCGTTCCTTCCATCTTTCTTCCTTTTTCCTTTTCTTTGTTCCTCATAGCAAGCTCAAAAGCGGATTCCGAGGACATACGTTAGTGTCTGCCGAGTATTCCAGAACAGAGTGTCGGCGCCTAGAAGCCAGAGCATTTATCCATTGGGTCCCACAAAACATGTCTCCGGGTGCGTGCATTATATGAAAGGTACGATATACATAGCACGTACGACAAGTAGTAGGGGTAGTGCAGTGGCCCGTGCCGCCTGAAATACACGGACAACCGACTCTCTGGCACTCGACTCCATTCTGAGTGTGGCAGCACACCGAACAACTCTCCCCTATCACCCGCGCCCCCTTCCTCGCCCCTCTTCTGTTTCGGCCGCTTGCTCTTCAAACGCATCTTCGTGTTGCTCCCCGCACTTCCCCTGTATCGCTCTTCCCTCTTTCGTCTCGTTCCATACTTCTACCTCTTCTTCGTCTTCGAGAGCTCTTTACACTTCGATAGTGTCCGTGGTTTTCTCGTTCTGTTCTACCATGATCTTCTCATTGTTCGATAACGGCTGCAATAATCGTAATATTGATCATTTTGTATGGTCGACTGTTCGCTTCGTTAAGTTTCTATATTCTTAAGCATCGCTAATTAGGATGTTATTTACCTAGGAAGATTATTTAAATAAGTACACAGGTAATAATGGACACGGAGGTTAGTCATCTCTACTGTCTTAAGGAATAACATTCAACGGTCGATGACTCTTCTTCTGTAATTCTCCTACATGTAAAATGTGCAGTCATTTGTTTTATGTATCATGAATTTTGTAGAGAGAGAGAGACATAGAGCGGTTAGAAAAAGTACTTGTACAGCATGTTGTCTTTATTATAGCATCTACGTATATATTCTAATTAATTAGTTTCAAGTATATTAAATTTTGCATCATTTAGTAGTACTTTCATATGATTGCAAAAATTTGCTGAACAGTAAAAATGGAATATAGGGAAAATAAGGATCTGTACAAATACTCGTCGTAGCTGCTGCATATTTAAGTTTTGCAATGAAAAGATTGCAAAAATTTGACGACACTTTCACTTTCAAGTAGATGCAGCCACAAATGGTCAATTTCCAAACGCATGATGTGATTCGTCTAATATTGTATCTGTAAACTATGAATTATGCGTTGAATGACTTTTTCGTAATTAAACGTTTTAAAACACTATATGGCGATACAACCGTTGTTTTCTATCTCGTTCTCATCTCCATCAGATCTCGCAGAACTCCGTCGAGCGAAACAGTGAATTACGCGAGCGACATTACTCGTTCGATCGTTTTTTGTCGCCCTCTCGCGGTCGTTTCGTTTTGTCTGTCTCTTCGCCCCTTCTACAATGGCGCTCGGTCATATCGAGAGAGACAGACGAACGAAGTTTCGACTAAACGCGAGAGACCCTTGACGAATGGTTTCAACGCTTTCTTACCGCATCGTCGTATTCTTTACGAGATCGTTTCTGGTCGTGCACCGACCGGTTACGTGGCCCCTTCCATTTGGCACGCGTTATTCGCACGCACGATACACATCATTCGCCTCTTACGCTATCGTGATGTAGATTATTACGAGATTTATCGAGTCTGTGTTTTCAAGTTATAATTTGCATGCACTTCCTTTAAAATTATGTTTTGCATTGTTTATGAAAGTTTTAAATATGTAACAACCTCGAGAGTCAAAATAGAACGGTACTATCTATTAGTAGCGATATGTTAAATTTAAATAGTTTAAATAAAGGTAATTTGGATCTGATCCTGAACTACGTATGCACATGTGAATCAACATGTACAAGAATCAGCGTGTATTCTCGCGAGTTGTGCACAAGTTTACGCAAAATGGAAAAAGTGATTTTGCAAGGAAAATCCGTTTATATACGCACTCGTTTCTTCAAATTGAAAATAGAATATTCAAAATTTTCCTCCAGTGGAAGCAAAACGAAGTATCGCTAAACAGAAAAGTTTATTTTTTCACGAATCTTTTTATCTTCTTTCTCTTTTCGTCTTTTCTTTTTCGGACGAGAGAAACTCCGATAGCTAGTTGAAAGTTATCACGCAGCCGAGTACAGCGATAGCTGTTCTTTTTGGTTTACTGGAAATATTTTCATCGCGAGGATTTCGAAGAAGACGGCGAGAAAGCGAGAGCGAATTTAAAATTTCGCCGTGTCTCATTCCGCGAACGAGGGCGAGAACGACGAGCGTCGATGTACGCGACGAGCACCGGATATCGTACGTTAGGTTCGCGATCCTGTGTGCGTGTGAATGCACGGAATCGATGTGATTCACGGCCGATGTGATGCGTGGGTGCAACGAGTACGGTGGTTCGAACGAATAGCAAGTGTATGGTTAAAAAATAAACAGAGTAAGATAAAATGTGAATAATATTTGTTAGTACGTTTATCCTATACTGATCTGTTATACATCATTCCTAACCTCTATAGATCAACGGTATCTTGCATTCTAATAAACTTTCAAAAATTCAGTTTTCGACTTATACAGAATTTCAATTCGCAACGGCTCAATAAATTACTTAGGTTGGTAGAATAAAGTAAGTGTGTTAGGTTAGGAAGATTGCGTTTCCATGAAACCGGAGACACTCCTCGAGATTAAGTTATTCGAGCGCTAGAAATTCTGGAAGCACGCAAGGATCAGCAGAACGCTGCAGTTGCGCGCGCACACCGATTCTTCGTACGATTCCCGCTCGATTTCTCTTCACAGTTGTGCGTGGAGCGGGTGGTAACGGTGAGTGATCGTGCACGATGGTCGCGATGCCTCTGAGAATCTTTTAATTTCGCGGTTCGTTAGGAAAACCATCATTGAAAACCAACATGACACATTATGTATCTCACTCACGCAGTTCTCAACTGTACTCATATACGTACAAGTATATGTGAGCTTACGCGCAAACTATATACTTTATTCATGCTTATTCCATAAGTATTTCTTAAAATGACCATACTATAATATCTTATCTATGATTGGTAGAGAACCATAGAGAAATAAGGAAAATGGAGAAAGGTGAAGTGCCAGTTACAGTCAGGAGCAGTCAGTGTAGATGCAGCATGGAGGGGAGAAAGATGGCGAGAGTAAGAGGAAAGAAACGAGAAAGTCCGTAAAAGGAACTAGAACGGAGGTGGAAATGAATATAAGGGAAAAAGGGGTGGAGACTCGTGGAAAAATGATAGGGGAACTGTTGAGTTGTAATACGGCGTAGGGGGATCAGAGGTGGAGGTGAAAGGAGGAGACGAGTTAGTATGATCAGTGAGCAGATAGGTAAGACTGATCTCAGTCGTGACGACAAATACGGTCATAATTACGCGTGTAAGGAAGTATAACAACGGACCTGCCTCTTTTCTCTTGGAAAAGGTTTGACCATTTTCGGGCAACCTGTGCTCAGTTGCTTTGCAGGGATATCGCACGAGGATTTTTCTGTCGGCTGAACGCTGGCCTCCGGCTGACTTATCGCGTCGCCCGATCTCTAGCAGGTTTCTGGCGCCACTAGTCACGCGAATTTCAATTATCACCATGCACTGATCTAATGCTATAGATATAACGCGTGTTCTGACTAACTGCCGTTTATAAAACGTTTGAATAAAACATTTGAGAATTGATAACCCATATATTCGTAAGAATCTATATATTATCTATCTATATATAATTGTTTCGATATATTCGTTAGAACGACAGTTCGTTAAAATATGCACATACTGTAGCCATAACCTAAAGGTGTATCTTCATAGAAGCAACGATATATAATAAACAGCATATTTTGTTACTGGTAACTGGCGAGCGTGGAGGAACCTAGAGAAACAATAAGCAACAAATATCAGTAATTTCTTCAAGAAATATGGATTATCAGCAACGGATTTCTAGTTATCGGTCCAGCGAGGGCGTAGCTTAACGCTTATCGCGATTCAGCAACCGATCGGACGTGTCAAGAACGTTCTAGCGATCTACTTTCATCTGAAGACTATTACAAATTTAATTACATTATAGAGCAAGAGAGAAGGAAATATAAAAATAAATCGTAAATGTAAAATCTAATACGAGCCGCACCCACGATCATGCAAATCGACAATCAAACATCCCACGCTTGCGACCCGAATATAAAACCTGCACAGTCAGCGTTAACGATCATCTTAATGTATCTTTCGAGCGCCGAACAAGTGGCAGGGGAACGACAGCATTGGCAGACAGCGACGGTACAGAATTTGATTCGGCTTTTACTATATATGGATGTAAGAATGCCCGCACGCAACATTCTGATGTATGTATCAGGGACAAACGATGACGACGTCGACGACGACGGCGACGTCGATCTGGACGACGTCTGTTGAAGGCGCTTTGGCGTGCTCTAGGATACACCAGACACCGCGTAATGCTTGGCGTAGTTGGTGAATGGCCCCTTGATCCAGATTTTTGTAGGGTGATTTTTGCACACTCAGGGCCACCTATATATAGCACTCGGCACTCGACATTGCATCGCCAGTTGCCGTCTCGACGACAGCGTACGGCCAGGAAAGAGAAGCGAGGAGAGGGAGTCTTCGCGTTTTGCCTTTTTTCGTCTTCTTCGTCTTTCCTTCGTTCGTCCTTTCTTATTCCCCTCTTTCTTTCTCTTTTTATCCTACGTTTCCATTCTTCGCCTGAATTTTTTTATATGTTGCGGTTAATTCCCCAATTTTTGTACGCTGGTCTGTCTTTTCACATACGTTTATTTTCCAGTCTCGTTGCTTTTCGTATTTGTACTTTCATTGTAATAAGTAAGTTGGATATCTTAGCCCGACCAATGAATCGTAGGTTGGTATGATTCGTTCTTGTTTACTGTGTACGCAACCTATGAGCGCCTGATGCGTTTCGACCTCTGCGCGTCGCATGGCGTGCGCCGAACTGTTTGTTTACGGGAAGTGGTTAGAGAGATCATTGACTCGTTTGTAGCTTCTCAGCGGGTATAGCGTGTCGTGTGGCGATCTTCCGCTGAATAGGAACAGTGTTATCGTTGACACTGTCTACTGACCTCCAATAAATCATGCATAAGGATTTTCAGTCTTAACCTATAATTGAAGTTTCATAACTCTTTTCATTTCAGTACTATAGCATTATTTTTTTAATTTCCAATGACACAGGAGAATAGAAATGCACTATATGACCGAAAAATTTCATAAAGAATTGCATACAGAATCACACATAAAATCACGTAATAAAGGACATTAAGTTAGGTATACTCGACTTAGTTGTATGTCACTCAGCGGAATTCTATCTTAAATCTCATTCTGAATCCTACTGTCAGACAAATAATAAGAATGTTTTAAAAATTACCGCACTGTAAAGCAAATATAAAAATCTGATAAATATCTTATCTTACTAAGACTTACTTTAATTTTTTATGTCCATGTTATTAATATAGAATCGTACACATTGCGTACCGATCAAACCACGTCTCTACACTATTAAGAGCTATTTCTTCTACGTCTGTGGAGCGACAGTAACATATTTCTTCGCGCGCCCCTTGCAAAATCACACCATTTATCATAACTCTTGATGCGGCATTAACATTCCCGTTCTTGCGCTGCGCTGGAACTGTTCGGCACGGCCTGCTACGATCGACTAGCAATACATATTTCTGTCGCCTCGCGCCCGGTTCTTATATCGTCCATGATGAAGGGCGCATCAGTGACTTGGTGACATATTTTTGCACACTTCAGTGCCTCTAATTGGAATTTCACGCTTCTTTTGCTTATCGTCTTCGATGTCTCCTTATGACATCATTTAATCATGTGGGAAAAACTTATATTTGTGTTTTAAAGTTATTTCAAAAAGAAAAATACCGCAGGGTCACTGGCTGGCGGGGAACTCTCGACCTTTCACGTTACTCGTCGGCGTTTCCCTTCACGCGCACCGAAAGAGATTAATTGTGCTTCTAAAGCCGCCGGCAGATAGGATCACCTACAGCTTTGATCTTTCCTTGTTGTTCTACCACCTACGTTGATGGTTAGAAGAAACAGCGAAGATATTTTAAACAGGAATGAACGTGAAATTGAAAATTGAGATTATAATTTTCTTCTTCTTGTAATTTGAAACTTTGTTTTCTTGTGCCATGAAATTTCAAATATTTTGTTATTCGTAGTAGAGGACGTAAATTTTTGTTTATATATATATATATAGGTTATTAGGAATTTCACGGATCACGTGACTCTAGAGGTCACTGTTGTAGTCGGCCGGTCAACTATGTCGCCGACCAATGGATAAATTTATTCTGTATCAGTAGAAAACACCGGCTTTGAGTCGGCGTCGGCGCGGTACGAACAAAGCGGCATTGTTATATGCCCTCGCGGCAGTAAAACATCGTTCGCTTATCAACCTGTAACACTCCTGTTCTCTCGGCAGATCTATTTTAGGAGATATAGAAATGCGCGTGTGGAAGCATTGACGGAGTCCGTGCTCAGTTTGGTGGATAATGTGGGACGTGTTTCGAGTCACGTGACTGAAAATACTTATAATCTAACCTTTTCGCAATCTGTTGAGAACTGCCATGATATTGTGTTTGGTAATGTGCGTTACTAATATCTAGAAAAACTAACCCAATTTATTTAAATTCTTTATTTTTTCTATATTCACTTTTCGTTATATTCTATATTATTTCGATATATTTTCTATAACTACATTCATGGAAAGGTTATAAAAATCGAAAAGGAGAAAATTCAAAATTCGTTAGTTTCGTTCTATGGCATATCCAAATTCTATTAAGCAACTTTATGTGGCGACAAAAGTCATATAAAATTCCGTTGCAGTAATGGCGTGATTGGAAATACCATCGAATACATAGAAACATGAAAGTCTGGGCTCGATCGCCGATAAAGGCGCGGTCTCTGTTTTTTTCACCGATCCTGCAAATTCTACAGTGACATCTAATTTTAGCCATGTGGGTATTCAAGCCTGAATTGCGTAATTCCTTTTAATTCGAGTCACGTCCGGCCATTTATATTTCATTATATTTTTCGACGACCGAAGAAAATTGCTGAAATCGCTGTTTAGAAGCGACGTAGGTGTATGTTGTGTTTTGTTCGCAGACTGAGTATTTTTGAAATACTTGTAGCTACGTGCAAACAGCTAAAGTACGTGTGGGAAGCGTCATCGTGATCGTCGTACTACGCTGCCGGTGGCGCTCGCCCCGGAAAAGTGAAGTTGCGAGGGCGTTTCGCCTACATGCGTACTCGCCCAGAGATTTACGCCTCTTTCATACAGATCGAAACGGTGAACCAGATATTATGATTCCTATAAAAACATATTAATTACTCGAGTAGCAATCTTTTATCGTAATTTAATAAATTTCTAAGATCTTTACGTAACCTTAAGGCTGATTCTAATGTCAATGTCTAATTAATTGATTGCGTATTAGCGTGTCTATTTATGTAAATGTCAAATATTTGCGAACGTAATTAAAGAAATGAGATCTAAACGAAGATTTTTCACCCATTAAATATAACGAAAACTTTTCTTTAGATACATTTTTGGACGTATAAATTCTTGATAAATGCATAAATATTCGCATTCTACTAGTTAACATGAGAATTAATTCATATTTGCAAAGCAAAACTTCGTTTCATATATTTTCAGGGTAGAACAGTCGATTATTGGTATAAAAATATGGTTTCTCAAAGAATATGAAAATTTACCTTAGCCTTAATAAAAACATGCAAATTTGCAAAAATGCACATTCACCTCCTTTTAATTTTAACGATATAGATATCCCGGTCGTAAGAATGATCTTCGGTAATTCTCCCCTTGGTTTCTTTAAAACGAAATTAGCACGACTAATTATCCATAATTCGCAATAAAACATGCAAATCCTTGACTCCTTCATTTCCCTGCAGCCAACCAGATCGTAGATGCGTTTGCGTGCAGCTCGATCGAGGCCGAGGAGTACTCGACTTTAACTCCTCTGCATATTAATGTTGATCGAGGACTCGGTGAGATACATATTCGGTCGAGGCGCACGTAGGCGTACACCTACGTGAAACCTGTAGCCAGGAGAGCAGGTACGGCCGTACAACAGCGTCGCCGTTTTATAACGTAGTGGCGAGACACGGCAGGAGAGACGGCCGCGATGTGTCGATGTCGACGAAGAGAAGTCGCGAGGAGAGTGTGTCGCCTACGTGTCTGCCCACTTGCAGTGTCAGGAGACCAACCTATGAGAAAGTGGCCCTCAAGGATCGGGCCGGACCGGAAGATGTAGATAGCGCCCTCATATTCGGCCGGACGATGCTTCACGGCCAGCCAGCGTTGCGTAAGGACAATGTCGACGGCACCTGGCTTCGCCACGCTTCCTCCCTCGTCTGCTCCCTCGTCTTCCTTTCCTCTATCGTGTTTTTTCCGCTGCTTATTTTTTTTCTTTCTTCTTCGCGTGGTCGTTACGATCTCGTCGGAAATCGCGAGGACGAGACGTCGTTTTATTTTCGTTTGACTTCGCCCACGAAAAATCTCCATCCGATCGTTATCCAATCGTTCCGTTTCGTTTTTCCTAGCTTTTCCCTTTGCACCCGTGGTTATCGGTTCATTTAGTTTCTCGTCGCATGATGGCGATTTATGTTAGGTTAGGTTGTAATTTTATTGTATGATAAGCTATATATAGATTGATATCTCAGTCGCTTCTTTATTTTTCACAACATCTGTTAAATCATATCCGTTCGTCAATACATTTGTGATTTTTTTCTCGGCTCGCGACTTCAAATCCAATTTCACATTTCTGAGTTAATGAGATCACACCTAACTTGGTGATAATTCAATTATCGTATAGACTATGTTTGGGGATTTAGAGTTCGTCAGATTTGTGTACTAAAGCGATCGCCTGATTTTCGAACTCGGACGTCACGCGTTATGTGCGAACTGACCTTATAGATCTTCTACGAACATCTGTCGCGAAGCAAAGAAGAGCAAAAAAGCTGAATCTATCTTTAGCAGGTATCCCAGACTACCCGCATGTTCCTCGTTGTGCATAAATTTTCATTTTAAAGACGGTCGCGTAGTGGTCTACTGATTTGGCACCATGAACCACTTCTAAACGCTGCTTAATATCGGTTGTGATCGTGTTAAAAACCTATTACCATGAATTAACCTTTCTTCGTTAATTAAAATTCAGGCAAAAAATCATCTCGTAGCTGGGCATAACGCTGGGCATTAAAAACGACAGTAAAACTGAGAATCTGCCTTAAGGTCGATTCTAACAACACCTAAATGCTTGTGCGGTTAACTTTATTCGATTTGCCTTTCTGGAAATTTTATGGGCCTTGTTTTCATTCTGAAACAATGGCATTGTTTACTGCGGCAATGAAACATTAGAAATCACACGACCAAGACAAGCACGTTCGCGTTCAGATAAAATAACCTCGATGCTGCTCGGTGCATCGCAATGTCACGTGACGTGAGACCGTATACGATGCTAAAGGTGATGTGAAACTCGAGATGGAGATGAGTAAGAGCGCCTATGTAACAGAGCGAGAAAGAATCGGAGTTTGAACGAATGTTGCAAGAGGGAGGAGAAGAGAACAAGTGGCGGATCGCGAAATAGGGGGGACAGGAAGTAAGTGTAACGCCGCGAGATTCATGGAAAAGAAACGAGATGGAGAAAAGTGGAAAAAGCAAGAAAAGAAAGTGGCATGTGTTTGTCGTTCACTCACCCGGCTATCGCGTCGTTTCTTTTTCTACTCCTTTTTTATCCGTCGCCAGTGGAGAACGTTATTTATTTTAGCGAGCGAGGACGTACTCATAGCGTTGTTACAAAACTGCCTAGAGGGCGGTTTGATGGATATAAAGATAGTGGGCCGAATGCAGGTTTAAATATCCTGTTCCGCGTGAAGAACTGTGCAACTGTGTTAAGATGCTAGCACGAATTTGGGCCGATACTGAGAATGCGCGTCACTTTGTAGCGTCTTATTCTAGTCGCCTTATTGTTGTACCATGGAATTATGGTATTATTACAATCGTAGATTTTGTTGCTACGATATAATATTCATTTCATAAACTTAAAATTCCAACAGTATACGAATTTAGTATGAAGAAGAAAATTAAAAATTGTATGGGGTGTTTGTAATAATTTCTTTTAGAAAATTATGTTAGTTTACCAACTGAGAAACGATTTGTTTCATTGAATATAATACAATCATTTTATGATCACTCTACAATTTTCTCGCGGATAGTAAGCTCGCAAAAAAGCTCGCGCACGTGTTTCTTAACAATATGCAAATAGATGACAAACTTTACAAGAACGCCAATGAGGGCGCACATTTACGCGTTATGTTTGTGGATTCGTTTCTCGAACGGCAGAGTTTATATCGTGAATTTATGTAACCTAGTCTCAGACGAAATTAATATCGCGGTCGAGGCGTGTTACACCTCGCGTGTCGACGGTTTATCGTCCCCGAAACTGAAACGTGTCCCTGATCGCGATTCGAATTTCGCGCGCAGGCAAAAAGTTGGAAAAGGAAAGAAGCACGTGTGGATTTGTTGGCAAGTTTTCTTACAACTTTCTTGGCGTCCATATTCTCGTTCAGTTTATTGAATAGCAGGGGGAATAAAGTCAGGGTAAATGTTTTACCGTGGAGAATTTGGAGCAAGCTTCTTTCGTCGTGCGCAAGATAGTCATCGGTCTGGCTTTAACGACGTTTTGCGGGCAAGAACGATTTTGTAGAAGCAAAAGTCGGGGTAACGTGTCCAATCTTCCGACATTGGACAGGCCGAGTCAACGGTCGACGCCTTAGATATTTTAGGATTAACAGTAGTCTATCCTGTCGTATTTTTCCCAAATGAATCCCGGTTGAGGATTCATCGCGGTTCATCGAACTCCTCAGTTAGAAGCGCCACGCGTTCATCGTTATCCTAGACTGACTACGTGGCTCAGAATAGTGGCAGAAACAGTCTTCCTAGAATTCTTGATGAGATTCGCTGAAAGTTAAAGCTAGAAGGAATGAATCGTCAACGGATGATGCTCGAACTTTAAATACACAAAATTATCCCGTGACTAAAATTACTTGCCTTGGTTCATTCGAATGTGTAATAACGCCATCTTTGATCTAAAAACGGTAATTAATATTGACCTTGCAGTAACCTATAAGGGACCACGCAATAATTAATAATAGTTACATAAACGTAGCATATTATTGGAAGATGCAAGGCACAAAGAATATGTTCGTATAATAGATACCACACATATAGAAGATCATTACATAAATCAAAAATATAAGATAAAGATTCTATAATTTGGCGAAAACTACTATAATTATCCTATAAATGCTTCAGTTCCTTCAAACGTTATTACATTGTAGTAGATGATGACTGAAAAAATATTAAGCATATCTTAGAGATCTCCTTACATAATTAGATCTAATATCAAAAGTCAATAATTAATAACGACCTTGTACACATTACTAATTCCTCTATTTCCCCTAGATTTCTCAAACTAAATAGCTATATACATACACGGATCATAATGCAACAAATGTTTTGTGTGTATCTTCACCTTAAGTCAATATTAGTATTACCGAACGATAGCAACCGTTTGGTGCCCCTCTACCGGAGTGGAAGTGAATTTACACGAACCCGTCTTAAACACGACGTCGTAACTGGTGTCGCCAGCAAGAGCGTCTCCTCCTGTTTTTGCGCTGCTCGAAACGGCCGACACTCAACCGTTTGAGGACGCCTGTTTTCATTACGTGTCTCAACCCAAACGCCGTATTACGTCGTCGGCTCTCAGGATGGCCCTGGTTGTCGTCGTAGTAGTGTTATACGCCGTTTGAGTGGCTGCTCCTTTTTTACGACTGCACTCGTCGACTTTCGTCGTGTCGTGTCCGTACGATTTTTCTGCGAACCGAAAGGGGAAGAGAGGAACGCGTTACGCGAGAAGGCCTTCTCCGTTTATGCAAATCGCGTCCAATTTACGGACGCAGCCTCGACGCTTTTCCATTCGGTTTAATTTATGCTAATCCATTTATGCAAATGTCTCGGTAATTCGCGTGAACGCCCTCTACGCGGCTGTTCTTCGCTAGCATCCTTAATTTTGTTACGTGTTAAGACCGCGGGACGGCCACAAAAGCGCTATTATGCATGTACAAGGAAAAACAGCGGAACGCCACCATGGGGCAGGCCATTGAATTTCTGATTGGTTCACCGAGAGGGCGCGTTTAGTGTTCCGCGAAATGGCCAAGGAAGCTGCTGCTGCTGCGCCAAGCACGGTCGGCTCACTGGCTCGAGATAAAGCGCACAAAATTTCACAGTTCATAAGTTACAGCAACGGAGTTAACGGTCTATGAAACGTTAGTATATGGGCCAAATTAGCATCGGCCGACTCTATACTCCGTCGTCCATCGCGTCGTCCACTCCGCTACGACGTCCTATTCTCATCCTTCCAATAATAGATTAAACGTTTAGCGAGATTTGACGCCTATGCTCCCACCCTATCGTTGTTACATTCCTTCCCATGAGCTTAGACTTACGTGGTAACGGCAATGGAGTATTTCTATAGCGTTGCAACTTCAAATAATAAAGAAAAGAGAAATTTCTATAAAAATATGTATATATATATAAAGACAATTAGTATAGAAAGAGTAAAGTCTATTGTAAAAATCTGACAATATTATTAAACGGGTAATTTTTATGTTCCCTGTGAAACGACTTATCGGTGCGTTTCGCGCTACGTATCGCGTTACGAATTCTAGAGAAACGGGCGTTAAGAGGGCGCGAGCCGAGAAAGAGAAGAGGTCCATTAGGAGAATGTCAGATCGAAACGATAAAGAGCGTCGACCGTGCACGCGCGGTGCGCCAACACGGCAACGGTTCTCCCTGAAGCTTTCCTCTGATTTCGATGTCCCTCATAGCGCAGTGGCGGGATTAATTCGTTCTCTGGCTTTGTCCTCGATACTCGAGTGATTTATTCGGTTTGCTGGCGTGTCTCGTGTTAAACGAAGGAAGGAAATCGAGCCGGATGAAATGGACGGAATTCGTTGGTTTTGTTGGCAACACTGTGTGTTTCTCGCCATATCCTGTATTCAGGCCATTAATACGTTCGCGAATATGACGATTCTGATCTATATTTTTTCTTTAACCTCGTAAACCATAGTTGTGCCTTCGTAGTTCTCTGTATTGCAAAAATCCTTTGGTATACAAAGGCCTGTTTGCAATCGGCAATAAAGGCCGGCGCATACGCATAAAACGAAGAGAAAGGAGTTATACCTGGGATGAATTGAACGATGAACCGAACAGTATCGATGACATACGAACACGGCCGCATAAAGGGCGAGGTAGCACTGGACTCGCATATTTGCGATGCGGTGGCGTATCGAGGCTCTCTTCTCTCGGACTCTCCTGGTTGCTTAGGACCGACCATGCGCTTAGAACGACTTAGTACACACGGTGCAACGACCTCGCGCAACGAGCCTTACTGTGTATCTTTCTTCCTCTCTTTCTCTGTCGAATGTGCGCACATTTGAAGCAAACGGAACGACTGGACGAATCCAAAGAGACCCGATCTCCTTTCGTTTCCCCGTTCGTTGAAACGTGTAGCGTCGCGACGCTTGCATCGTATCGAACTTTTGGATGGATTCAACCGTGATTTGTACCGTTGCTCGGCTAATAGGTTCGTTGGTACGCTGCTGAAGAATTCCACGGACTTGGGTCGATCAGCGTATAATCTATTACGTTTTATTTTTGGCTTTAGACGCATTCTCGTCTGTTGATCGTTAGAGTAGACTGTATCGGATAGTTGGAATTCTTCCCGTTATTATTTAATAAACGATCCGCTAACCTTCATCTTCTTATGACAACTCAATTATGATCTATTTTGTTATGGTTCTTGACTCGTAATAGCGAGTTGCGTTTGCGATTCACCTCGATATAAAATATCAACAAAATATCGAAAACCATCGATTCGATGTGCAGGGATGGCTGCTTATCCACTGGCCGTCACGTGATGCGTAGCACGCGAGGCGGCGCCACGCTTCCCATAAAGCGATTGCTGTATTCCGGTCTCGAGAAACTTCTTCGTGTTGAGGTGTAACGCGCACGAATCGCTCGGTTACCGGGCGCGTGATACGCTCGATGGAGGGGATGGAAGCGGTTTCTTAGAAGCGGCGATAAGTCGCATAATCCGACAGAAAGAGTGCAGGTTATTTTCGGTGCGGGCACGGTCGAGTATTTATTTTTACGCTGAAAAAGAAAAGGACGTCGTTGCGGTTAACAGTCATACACGGACCTAGCTGACTTTTCCCTCGGTTTCTTTTTATCTTAGCGGAAGAAGGTGAATCCACGTCACTGTTAAACGAGGCAACGGCCTTGCGAGAATGGTGCTCGCTTTCTTTTTCCTTCTTTCAGATCGCCTTCTGCCGCTTTCCTTTCTCTCTCTCTCTCTCTCTCTCGCCCCGTCGCTTTCTTCTTTTACGCACCGTCTCATCGTCGTCTCGGCGATTTTTAAGCGGCGACCAAGGAACGTTTGCTCCTTCTTCGAGCACGATGATGATTCAGAGACTGGCGATTAGCGTACCCCAGCCGGAAAGAGTCCTCCATTCATTCCGCGATTTCACTTTTATCCCATTCTGGAATGTAAAGGGATTATGTGGTCGTATTACGTATAACTTAAGCGATACGCGATTTCCTTCTTTCGCAATGCAAACTTAAATATCGAGTGCATTAATTTTCTTACGTTCGTATCACGTTTTATACATAGTTTATAAAATAGTTGATCCGTTTCTTCGGTACTTTGCTCAAAGTGCCTTCGCATCTCCTGAATTAAGTTTCGATCTCGTTGATCAGAAACTATGGGGAAAGAACGTGAAATATAAACGTGCGATTTACAATCGACGATGGTGAATTTTTCTTCCAGTCAAATAGTACAGTTAAACAGTATGGAATATTTATTCGTAAACCTTTCTCCTCTGCAACGCCCTCTTTTCCTCTCCTATCCACGATCTCCACTTTCTGTTCGCTTTCAAATATTTCCGCCTAGTCATTTTTCATTCGCCTAAGTCGTACATATAGCAGCGGCTGTTGCATCGAAGAAAACGGGAAAAAGAAAAGAGGAGCCACAAATTCACCAAGCCAATTCAAATGCCTCTTTGTTGCAGAATGTACGTTCGGCAAGCAGATACGGGAACTGGGCTCCACCTGGTTCGCGGATTTGGGCCCGCCCTTCGGAGTCATGTACTGCATCAAATGCGAATGCATTCCGGTACGTATTAAAGTGGGTGTGTCCTCACGCATTCGTGCGTGTCTTTGTGCACGTATCGGGTCTCCCCTGTTCGTTCGAGTCCGACCTTTAACCCCCTCGCGGCGAGCCGAGCCTCAAGCCGCACGTACAACATTACGTTTCTATGTAACTGGCCGACCTGACGCGACTTTTACGGAATTCACGTCGATTATTCCTGTAGGTACAACGGTCCCGGAACACCCTGTTCTCCGCTACTATAGCTTGTTTCAAAGTACCAAATATCTATTATCTTCTTGGTCGGACCATTTGTTCGTCGCAAGCTTCTATAATTTTGTAATTACAAGTAAATGGGAATAAAATAATTCCGGATTGCAAATAATGTAATATAAATCTTTCATAGAAACTGATCTTTAATATAACATTGGGTATAATAATACAAATTTCCAGGTGAACCTCGGCGATTTGCGCGAACTTATCCTTCCAGGATAAGTTTTCTTAATTTTATTATATAAATTTTGCTTGCATAAGCCATTGGCAATTCAAATTACGAGTTAATTCCGTAAAATTCCTGGTCAAACGGTTACTATAAAATAAAAATATCGTTGTCTGGATTACGTCATTTCACACAGTCATAGGTCATCGTCGTACGATATGTCAATAATTGACGTTCGTTCAAATATCAACGTAATCTGTCATTTAATTTAGTCTAATTATTCGATGTAATATATTATTTATAATCCTAAGCTTCCCTTAAGCTCGATTCAATTTTTGTATTCGCTTACTATACATGTAAAAGCAATTTGGTCGTACGAATTCGAATTTATAAAATATAAAATAGCTTATGTATTTTTCTGGAATTTAAAGTATAGCAAACGTAATACTAAATAGCTTGTATATTTTTCAGCAATTGAAAATACGTCAAACGTATATACTTACTAGGAAATATTTACTAGGAAAGATCATAGACTATGTAGAACGTATGAGTTTCCGACAACCACCGTATGCAACAGGCTGATCGATATCGACTCTTTCTTGGATCGCTTTTTCCGAGAAGGTCATAGAAATGGCATTGCCCTTTGGATAGTACTGTAGACCGACGTAATACGCGAGGCACGGACTAAATCTCGATCTGGGTGACGTGACCCACGGAGACTTGACGTGCTTTCTAATCCCATTCCTGATCCGAGACAGACTGGCGTCCGCTTCTTAGCTCGTCTACTACTACTGTACGTGAGCGAGGCGCATATATTGCTCACGTATCGTTTTACGGGTAGATACATTGTGACACGTCATACCACGTCCTTTAAACTCTGTCAAGGAATTCTGAACGTGTTCCTGTACATTAACCGTTTCAAGATCGTATCTGATTAATTTGGCCGTCTTAAATGATTAATATCGAGTAGTCTTTCGTACGAGGAGAATCGAAATACTGATATTTTTGAAGTTGAGGAAATAAGCTCCTCGTTTTAGGTATACTCAAGCGAGAAAGAAAACCTCATATGCGAGAGCAATTGGTATACTTATGTTGATATTTTTGAAATTAACGGAAGAAGCTTTTCGTTCTAAGTATATTTCACGAGGAAAAAGAAATGGGGAGAACGGGGAGGAGGTGCGAGCAAACGACGCAGAAACATGCCAGTTATGCAATATGGAAAGGAAAGAAACACGAATATTTGATATCGATAAAAAATATTTTCAAGCAACCATAAAGACTAGAAAACTATACATAGATGAATAGCAGAATGCACGTTTAAAAGAATATACTTTTATATAGAAATATAGATGCAAAATATAGCTACATAAAAATATACGATAGATAAATACTAACTGAGAAAGGACTAAGCATTATACAAATAACAACAGCAGCAATAAGATATAATAATCAAAAGATATAAAGATATATAATACATATAATAAAGATACATAATGAAATATATAAAAAATATATAATCAACAGATATAATATAAAGAGGCATAAAAATATAATATAATATATTGTAAGAAATAGAAATGAGAGGACCAAAAATCTTCCTGTAACAGGCTACGAGCCTACAATACAAAATAAATTATTGATACGATATTAATTAGAAAAGAAAAGGAAAATAAAAAATTTCAGTCAGATATCTTACGTGTTCCGAAATATAATACGTACGTATACAGTTGAAGTAAGGCGGATAATTTTGACGCGATTGAATATCTGCGCGTTCGAAGCGTCAGAAGAATCGGTATTGTCTCGCTTCTTTTCGTCGATGCAAACAGGTCGAATGATGGGTTGGCAGTGTTGTATTTCCGACGCAATCGTTGACAGGCCGCACCTACGTTCGGTTATACATTTTGTCGCGCTAACGCGTCCTGCATTATTAATGAAGCCGCGTTCGCATGACGCGAAGTACGCCGAATTAAATTAGTTCCGGCCGTGCGTTCGAAAACAAATTTTTATCTCTCCATCGCTGCTCTATTTTCTTCGCGTACATACGTTATTCCTTTTTGACCGTCTGTCTGCAAAATGAAAATAAGATACGACCGGGTAGGTAAAACCATATACAGCATATGACATGTATTTCTATAAAATATTATAGCTCTTACAAATTTGCATAAATACAGTACCGAAAGAAAATTGAACGCGATTCGATACGCAGTGCTCGACGAATACCGATAAGACGGACCGATTCCATTTTATATTGCGCTGTTGCCGGCCAAGGATCGCTCGAATTCTTGTCCAATCGCGCAATAATCGTCATTTACATTCCACGCATATATGCACGGGGGAAACACCGCTTTGTTTTGCGTCCTATATAAGCCGAACGATAACGTCACCGTGTACCGACAACACGTCCCTTCCTTGTGTCATCGATATTCTTGCCCTTTCTCGCCTCTTACCCGCCCCGCCGATACCAACATTTTTTTAATCATTCAGTCGATAACACCTTCCTGACTCGTTTTTTGCATTTACATGAAAAGCTGCGCAATTTTTTCTGACCTTGGTTCCCCTCGCCTTTTTACGGCGTTTTTTTTTTTTTCAGACGCAGTATACGTATTTTCTGACAAGATGCCGACGGTAATAATTGTGCCTTTTACGACCTAATTAGATGAGAATCGTAAAACATTGTTCATTTTATTGCTCGTTCGCCGTTTAACGATGTAACGTATGGCAGCGGTATTTGTCGAACACCCGGTATACGCACGAGGGTCGTTACGATCGAACGAGAACGTAACGTGTGTTCGATGTAAGAACGACGCCCGGTTGCTAAATCGAGCGTTTTTCTTATCGATATTTCTTGTAGACTCGTAATAATAGGCCCGGCACTAATGAGCGCGATTATGAAGAGATAAAAGTACGGCCCCGGTCGATTAGCTCTGTTTAGTGGTTCTCTTCCGGACTTTCTCGATGAAAGGCGGAGGCCTGATGTTTTCTGCTTCGTTTAACCGCCTAGCATGGAATTGGCCTTTTTTTTAATTGCTTCTAATCAGCCATCTGTGATTTTTATCCACTCGCGGTTTTATTTCTTTCGCGTTGTATTTCTCTCTAAAAGTGAATATTTTCCTAACAGGATGGAAACGTGCGATTCACCCGTTAAACGCGAGGAAATCCTGCGGAATAATCGTATTTCACTAGTAAATTTCAATTCTGTAATTCTCTAAGTCTTTGGATTCGCGAAAAAATGTATATACACGTGAGGTTTCATCAAGGAACGATAAAGACTGATTCTTATCAAGCGAAACACCTTTTATCCGCTACGAGAACAAAAGCGCCGTTAAACGATGATCCAGTCGAGATTTCGTTCACACCCACTCATGCCCGATCCATTGAAGCAGAAAAGAGAGGGCGATGTGTAAGGCGGATACGAGAGGGGGCTTTGATACCCACGACGTGCCGGCCGCCTTGTATCGTCGGACTATTAAAGATACTCATCTCATTATACAAGACCCACCGACACCACCCACGCGATATGTGCGTTCATTCTTCTTTGCGCCATTCACCTTTTCTCTTCCTCCTTCTTTACCCGCATAATTTCAACTGCAAAACAGGCATGAAGATTCGTTTACTATTTCTGGCAATATCCACGTGACGATTAGTAGTCTTTGTAATAGCGAGGGAAGTAACTTTTTAAAATTAATCTTTAATTGGTAGATAGGAAATTACATAGGTACTTACGGCTGGAAGAAGTGCCACGGGAAGTTTATATCGTAGACTGTCTTTCATAGTTCAGTTTTATTTTCAAGACGATACGTTTGTTAATTTAATGCTCCTGTATCTAACGTTCTTTTTATTAATAAATGCGCGCTTTTAGAAAGATGTATCAATTTCACGATCTTAAAAGTATAATTACGATGAAATATCAATAAAAATCCGTCCATAGTACCGTTAGTTCAACGTTAAAGAACCGTGCCAGTTTAAGGTTAAGAAATAACCGTTTAGGAACACTTTCGTTTTCTGTAGTATCTTCCGACAGTAGATCGACCAATGGGAAATCTCGTTCGAAAAATTCCGTTAGTTTAAAACGGACAATTAAATCGTGCAGAATTCGAACATCGATAAAGATATTTTCCACGTATCTGTATAAAATCAACCATTGAAATTATCTATCGGGAAAATGATTAACCGTCATCTGATTGATACTGGAACGTTCAGAGCCATTATCGGTATAGCTATTGCGTCTTACTTGTTGCATACGTGAAAACACATAAAAACGAAGTTGCTTTTCTGCTTACGACATTTATTGGTAGAAAATAACTGGTTTGTTGTGTCACTTCATGCACGCCCATCACTATGGCTTTGAATTCTGTTTATTGTGTAAACAACATTAGCCAATTTTCAACCGGCAACGAGAAATTCGATCTTTTCCCGAGCGTTCAAGGCTTAGGGCTGTTTACACTGCGCCGATTCAAACACGAGGTTCGCGCCCGATGTTTGCTCTGTCGGTTTACACGATCCTGTTTGTATACAAACATTATACGTCACATTATGTCCGAAAGATAGAGACACAGTAGCATCGTCTTACAAAACGGAATTGTATTTAGCAAGTATAGCGAATATATATAGTACGTATATACTTTAGAATGGATGAACGTATCGAAAAATATCCGACACAAAAGCTGCTTATATGTGCGCACTAAATAAATTACTTGTCATTTTTAAAATTCCATTCGGTTCACTATTTTTCATCCGGTAAGACGAAAGATCAGATGCGTAGCTAGCACGCGCGCCAGACACGACATCTGAATTACGTGATTTAAGGCGGTACATAATAGTTTATTATGTACGTAGTTACGAATTAACGGAAATAAAAAAAAAAAAAAACTAGTCATCGTACACTAAATGATTAAGATGCTAGAAGGAATATATGTTAAAAAAACATTGACATATTGATTTTCATTTACATTTCATGAATGAACGATCACTAATGGCCGATTAGATATTCCGCACTTTAGAATCGAGTCGTGCTGTTTATATCGGGTATACTTATGTCATTCATCGGCAGGATATCAGCCACGGGCACGATAAATAATTTTCATGGGATCCGAAAGTTAGATCGACGAAGTCACAGGCGAGGTTAATAACATTGGGTTAATAACTTGACCCGCGCGTACAGTTGTTTGTAGGTTAAGGATGTGGATATAAATTTGGGGTCAATCATAAAGCGATTCAAAGCCCTCGCTCTGTGCGGCTCAACTAATGATCTCTATCATAGTAACGGGTTCTGTCGCGCATGCATTTGTCGTCCGGGCAGAACGGTCACGACTGTCCTAATGGAGTTTAATTTAGCCAATCTTCGTAAACTCTGTCCTTGACTGGCAACCGTTCTTACCGTGTTTGCCTATAACATGCCGTCTGCCTTTCGTTCTTTTTAGTTCACCTTAAAACGTTCCAAACATTGCCAACTCAAAGAAAATAGCGTTTTGTGGAATCGAAGCGTTAAATGTTAACAATATTGGCCGATTGAAGTATCAAGAGCGAGGAGCGAGGAAAAAATTTCACGAGGAACTGCTACTATAAATACTGGCGTAGAAAAGAAAAAGGAACGAAGATCGGGCTGGGACGAAAGGGTAGACGAAGAGAAAAAATAAAGTGTGATCGAGAAAGAGAGAGATAGAGAGAGAGAGCATTGGTACAGAACTGTTCGGACCCAGCGGCTTATGGACGGACGCGCGAACTCTATTTTTAGTCTTCGGTGGAATGACAGTCCCTCTTCAGTGTATATGAGGAGCTATTGATAGGTCACGGGCTTCGTTGTGAGCCAGGCAGACACATCGCGTGAATCACACGAGACATCGTTTCTTTACTTAAAGTCATACACCGGACTAGTGTACGCTGTCCACTTATTAGTTTTATTCTCCAGTGTTACTACGTCTATTTATGCTCGACACATACGTTTGTTGGATTCGCCTGTCAAAATAGAACTTGTTAATGTAATTAGCCACTCGGATGTAGATAGTACGTTGTAACGTTCAGTTAAATAGCGAAGAGTATTGCGTTTAATCGAAATTAATTATGTTACAACCTGATGCATTTCTAGCTTCTCATGGAAATACGTTTAATAGCGTATTAAGAGGTTCGTTCATTTTCTTAGGAAGCGGCATAAATCAAAAGATTTGTTGGAAGCGAGAACGCTGGAAGAACGACCCACGCAGGAGACTCCACGCACAAATCGATGCCGACTTCCTGTACGATCAGGCGAGAACGTTTGTCTTGCTTCTATTATTACCTATAGAATAATGTCGAAATAACGAATGACTACCACGGTGCGAGAAAATCGTAGGTGGGTGGAGCACGCCAGCTCGTGCGAATAGCGGGACGTTTTTTAATCGAGACGATCATCGGAATTGATCTGTCCGTGTCTCGCAAAAACGTTCCCATGACATCGTATATGGATACTCGCATTATACACGCTTATTGGCCGTTTGGTTGCGATATTAGCGCAGTCGCATGGTATTTTTGGTCACGTCGTCACACAGCTATATTTGTACAATACGTCCAACGTCGAAGGATATATTCAAAACTTCTTTAAGGGGACAAAAAAATGGAATGTCTTTATATTCGTGTAAGTAGAAGTAAAAAGAACAAGATACAGAGTGCGTAGAAATCGCGAAGATTTATATTTAGTTTCTATGAAAGCTATATTGATTTACGTCGCGTTATCTATAACATAATTGAATACGTCGAGAAGTTGCCGATAGAAAAATGGTTGCTTCGTTTTTCACTATCGGCCTTATCATTATCGTTCTTCGTGTTTCCAGATCGCTGAAAAACTTTTTGTTACATTGTATCTCGCAATGTCGTAGAAACTTATCAGAAGTACTAGAGGTATGCGTCGGCAGGCACCTAAATGTATCTCTGGACGATAAAAAATACAGCGACATACTCGCTTAGCGGGTCCCAGTTAAATAACTGTCACGCGATCTCACGAGGGCCACTGAATCTCGGAATTTACTCCTGGCGCCCCGATACTCCCGTAATGCGAAGTTCAACGTCTGCGTTGTCTGATCGCCGGTCGGCGCCGTTCTGCTCCCTTGACTTTTTTTCATTTTGTCACTCGAATCAACATCGAACGTATCGTTTCGCGTTTCAGGAATGCCATGCAGCTCTATAAAACCCCAAACTTAATTTCTGCTCTCGGCACCAGTGTAACCGGAACCCTCGCCGGATGCACGATCTCTTACCCATTCCTTTGGTTGGCGTCCCGTTGAAGAAGAATCTTTCGAGATTAGTTTTTCACACCCAGAGATAACTAGACGCCGCAAATTTGCTCTAAAGTCGGATATTTATCGACCGGTCAACGCGTGTCTGCTGGATCGCTGAAAACTCGTTCGAATTTTACGATTTTTGTATCCGATGGTTCTAGTTTTACCTGTTTTTCTTTTTTTCTTTTCTTTATTATCATAGTTTTTATATCGTTAATTTATAATTCATATTATAATATATTATTATTTATATCATTATTTTATTATCTGGTTACATTATATGCAACTTAAACAAACAAGCAACAGTCTGGTAGAGAAATAATTGAGCAGGTAGTGGAAACAAATATCAATAAAGTTGCGTTAAACACAGCTGACTCATACAACAACGTGGATACTAAATTCGATTACTTATTAAGTAATCTACACGTGTACTACAAGGATATATAACAAATAGAACTTAAGTAGATAATACTAGTTCCAGTTTGATTAAACGTCATCGATACCTAGATCCGCTATCTGATCGTTTAGTTTTGTCTCTGTCTACGCCTATGTATTGAAATCTCACATAACCTTTTATGATATTTGATCACAAATTATAATTACGATCGTGTTCCTTCGTTATCATCATGAAATTTCGATGGATACTGTTATACATATACAGAAATATATTATATATATTCCTGTATAAAAATGCACAAGTAAGGAATGTTTCTTCTAGACGAATGTGCGTTGTTCATGAATCGAATCGTGCATGTACCATCGAGCTATGAATGCATCGTAAAGAACAACACGGTGGAGCTCGAGTAAGACATCTGAAAAGAGAAATACCTTAGGTAGAAACGGCAGATCTATGGTAGAAAGTGGAGTGAACTACAATACCGCGGAATATGAATTTATAAGGCGTATATCGTAGAACACATCGGTAACAACGCCGCCATTTACACGGTTCAAGCCCCGGTAGGTGGACGATTCTTTCTCGCGCTAAACCCGTAGAAAATGGTGAACGACAGAGACGTTAAACGATAATTTATATTGCCATAGAGTATTGTAAATCGTATCGCGAATAATGGCACCATTGACCGTGATAAACGAGTCTTTTGTGATCAATAACACCTACCAATTACTTGACGATAGATTTATGCACGCCGTGCATGTAAACGTTGCAACTGTCGTCGTCAGCGATGCGTAAAGGAGTAATAAACATGTAAGCACGTTTACAGGTTCGAAAACATTACAATCACACTTTCAAACGTCACCGCGAACGTGTCCAGTAGTATGAACAGGCTGATGGAGAAACTCGCTGGAATTCGAATAATTTGGAAAAGGAAAATAACGTGTTAGCATTCACCATTATTCGAATAATAATTAACCTAGACGCTGTTTCTTTAACTTCTTACATTTCTATTTCGTAACGGACTATCGTTCAAACTTTTTCCTATTGTTCAACTGAAAACCATCTGTTACAGCGTGGTAATATTTTAAACGTTGTAATGTGTGAAAATACATAATAATGTTCTGGTTTCAGGTGCAGAAGAAACGGCGAATCGTAGCGCGGGTTCACTGCCGTAACATCAAGAACGAATGCCCAGAACTTACGTGCAAAGAGCCAGTTCTCCTTCCTGGCAGGTGTTGCAAATCTTGTCCGGGAGACTTTAGTAAGTAACAGCATATTTTTCTTTGCGTACGCTTGATATTGGATCCATTGGATTTGAGAAAAAGCGGCAGATGTAGGCACTTGTGATGACCTCCATGTAGACGTGTTATTGAATACTCCTTGCACTTGTGACACATATAGTAGTATCCTTATTTAACACAACGGTATCTCCAAGATAAGAATATTGCCATTATACGATCCGAAGACTTTGTTTTATCGCATTATTATTTTAAAGAAACACGTGCGTCTTTTGCTCGACGTTCGTACGTTAATGTTCTTGATTCTAGGTTATGTTTGAAACAAAAGAATCTGCCAACAGAGGCGCTATTATCGCAATATCAGAATACTGATCTCTGTGAGAAATAATCTGAAATGTATAGGCTGCTGAAACTTCTGCGATTTGCCAGTTACCATAATTGTACCGAGGATCAAAAAAGGTTAAAAATGAAAGATGCTCAATAACTATCAGCAAACTTGTAACGATTAGCGCTTACAGAAGATATAGATCCAATATATCGAGTGACGGGAGATATTAATGAGAGTCAAGTGGCTTGCATAAATCATTTATCAATGATCACTGCCTCTTTTGTCTGTGTCGTTGTCTTTCTCGCCTTCTAGAGGATTCTCTTTTTCTTCTTAACACTTCCTCGGTCGCTTCTTCGAACGTCTCTCTATCGGTCCGATCGATCCGATAATCGTATTTGCAATGCCATGTAATCATGATTGACCGTTATCGCCTGGTGGCTTCAGTTTTATTATCGCCTCAATGTTCGAGTGCTCTTATTAGGGATTAGCAGATTAACGCGCATATGCAGCTTTTTTTCGAGTACTGCAAAATAAGAGACTTCAACTTGCTACTTTTCTTTGCCAAGAAAGATGCCCTAGCTTTGCCTTGCCTTTTTTTTCTTTCATAAATGTTATAATTGTAACCACAATATTAACTTTGTTTTTACCAGTTTCGTTCTCGAGTATAATTCAACGTATACGATTTCTTACATGCAACGATATAAAGTGTTACAAATGATTTACATGCTTATCTCTTTTATCTAATTTTATTCTTAATTCGTAATATCCTTTGTCCCATTCTATTCTTAATTCTGATCTATAAGCCTATTTTAAAGGATAACGAAGGTAACAAAGGAACAATTTAGACTAATACTTATCAAGGAATTGTTTGTCTGGTTATACTGTAAGTTCTATGAGTCATGCACAGATGACATAAATGCATGTCACCCTCATTGTCCCTTGGTAATGCTCTTCTTGCATCATAGGTGACCGACTCGCAGATATGGAGATCAGGACGGGAAATTACTATTTGATAAAAAAACACAAATTACACGATTAGAATATAGCTAATCTATAGGACACAATTCAAGAGTTTTATATTTTGTTTCTCGTTCAATAAACGTTACGGTATAAAGTATTTCTAAAATGTGCAACTTTCACTTGAATAGCATGGGCCAAATTCTTTGTACGGTTACTTGGCTCCTTTCTTTCTTCAATGGATTCCTATATCACCGTTAATTACCATAAAATGCCGGTGGAATAAATGAACCGATTGAAATACCTGTGCCCATTCCTCTTGCTTTTAGGTGGAAATACATTGGCTAGCTGGAAATAAAGGTTAAGGATTTAACTTTCTTGTAAACGGAATTCTGACCAAATAGCGAGCTTTTTGCAAATATAGCGGCTCTATCAACATATTGGCTCGATGATAAATCAAATTATTGATAAATCGAAGATATTGGGTTGGCAACTAAGTGATTGCGGATTTTGTCATTAAGTGGTATTGACAAATCCGCAATCACTTAGTTGCCAACCCAATATATGAGAACTTTGATATTAAGTCTATATGTTGTTTTCTATGAACTAAAGATATAATAGAGATCTACATATACAAAACGTTTGAAACGAGAATGATAATAAAAAGACAGAAGAAGATGAAACGAGTTAAGTGAGATTTAAATGAATTTTTAGTTTTATAAAATTCCGAGTCGTTTCGTAAACAATAAAACGATCTTTAAACAACGCACGCAGATTTGCAAAAAAACAATAGCATTATTTGATTATTTATACTGATTAATTATTAATATTTACTTATCTGTTACTTATCTGAGATAATCTATGTGAGCCGAAGTCGTTGTTGCATGTAAAGTAACTTTGAGACTTTCATAAAAAGAAGTAGTTCGTAGTCCATAAATACCGAGAATCCCGTGTTTTATCTACAGATGAAAATGTATTAGTGCTACGTGTTGTAAATCCTTTTTTACCTACGGCGACGAAGCTGGAAGTATAATTTTTATATTTACGCGCTATTGCAAAATAGAAAAGACCTTGTGTAGTGAACCTTCATAGTCCATAACCTAAAAAATTCTGCAAAACATAATACCACGTGATAACCTTTTCGCAATAAAATATCTTTTTGAAGAATCGCAATTTATTGTCTTGATAACTGGCACGATGTTTCACGATATCCTCGCGGTATTCTACTCGATACGATGACCATATTACCATTGGCGAGAAGCGTCGATCGAGACCGCCATTTTTAAACGAGCGAGGAAAAGCGCGGGCTTTTACGATAACGCGGCGGCCGACAGGCGCAGGCGATCTCGGGAGGGAAAAACGAACAAACCACCAGCGGAAAGATAACGCTCGGCCACACGCATACGTTCACCATAACCACTTTTACAATGCGGCCAGCGCAATTTATTGGTTACTTAGAATCAATTAGCGAGCTCACATTTATTAACCATGGACAAGCCTGCTGTCATTGTCCGCGTGCTTTCTATTTCCATTCCTGGCTAGCCGAAGATTTCTTTATCGCGGCCGTACATGATCCTTCATATCGCCATTTTCTTTTTATCATTTATTATCCCCATAATCAAATTCCTTCGTATCTTTGTCATGTTAATCTCCTATTGTAATCTTACGAATGAGCATATCATCTTATGTTACGTTACGTGGCCTGAGCTTGCGCAGTGACGCCAGTTTTGCAGGTGCCTCTATAAAAATGGTAGAATCACGTAAAATTTATAATTAGGTGGAATTAACAGTGTATCGATGAGATCGTTACTGTTTGTTTACCATACATAACGAGCCTAGTGTTCGCATACTGCTTTTTGTCATTCAAAACACTACGTTATTCAGGGAACGATTCGCTACGTGACCGATCTTTCCGCATTTCTTGTTTCCTTGAACTTATCTTGACTAGACATCTACGATACTTACGGTCGAATATTTCAATAATTGAGGATACAAACGTCAGAGTGGCGCCGTCTCGTTCGCAACGTGAATATGTCGATATTCTTAATAATAAGTCCAGTAATGAATACACGCGCTATGTTTGTATATTCTTGCACTAGTAAATTCAATCGTTCCACTGCTTAATTACCATTGACAAACTTACGATGCTATTGTTATATTTTACACCTAATGTTACATTTTTGCAACAAACAAAGGGCCAAATAGGCGTCAAGTAACCTCTCCTCTTGAGATAATATCGCATCAGAGCCAGGAGGAGGAGCTTTCCCTTCCACACCGAGAGAAATTAAAGAGGGAGGTTTTCAACTGGTAACCCAGTTACCCAGCACCTTGATCAGTCCAACGAAGATACGATTCTCCTTGTTACGATTCCACCGTCGCGCAAAAAAGAGAAAAAAAGGTTCAAATGCCAACTACGAAAAAATTATGTCAAATAATGTCAATTGGAAGAAGATGGCGGGTCGGATTTCTGTTGAGCGCAAATAGTGCCACCCCGTGGCCGTTCCGTGGGACACAGCCGCGTGTGGCAGATAAGCGAAATAACAACCCGTGAGAGAGATCGAATTAAGCGTAACCGACGCGGCGGGAAGGACGGTCGGTAAAGAAAAAAGCAGCGCGGAAAAAAGGTCGATGATAAAGAAACGGCAGGAGAGACAGTGTAGGCAAAAAAGAAGAGAATGGTGAACGACGAGAGGAAGAGGAGTAGAAGATGTGGTGGTCGGTAGGCAGAAAGAGAAAGAAGAGATAGGTCGGGCGCCACGGTTTAGCGCCATGGCGCCGGCTATATTACCGCATGGCGTCACTTCGATTAAGCCGTGCAATCTAAATGTAAATATTAGCATACGTAATGATCGGGCATAACGCGCGCGGGAATGAGAATAGACGAGGAGACGTGGCTTGGTGGGAAGGTTGGAAGGTCGCGGGGGAAGCAGTGTGGGAGGAGCAGGGGGGTAGGGGCATCATTGCAAACCATTCCTCTTTCAATGAGGCTGACCAATCGTCTCGTCGCTACTGCTGCCTCTTCGTGTTCACCTCTTATCGTCTTTCCTTGTATTGCTCTTTATCCTCCCGACATGCTTTATCGTCGTTAATTTCGTGTCTGCCTCCACTCCCTCAAGCCCCTTTTTCTTATTATCTTTGTCAACCACTCCCTCGTTGCTTGCTATCGCGCGTACTTTAAATTGCCTCCATAGGGGGGAGGGAGGACCGGTGTGTTTTTCAAAAATGTCGGTGATCGAACCGTTTTTTAAATTTGTTTATTAATCGATATTTTTAAGAGCAGGAAATAGACATATACGTGTTCGAAAGCGATTAAAACACGGACGTAATTGTACCAGATTCCAGGCAGGTCAACCTCGGCGTATAAAAATCCCTAAAACATTTTTACGTCTACCTGTAATTTACGAGTAAAATCATATCTATATTCGTTAAGGTTGTAACTACTGTAGCTGCGAACGATTTATTATACAATATACCTTTATTCACAAACGAATAGTAATTCCTCTTTTTTTCCTAATTAACGTACGGCGGAACATGGGCAGTGAATATGGGCACGGCATCGTGTTGCAGTAACCAATAATAAACATATGCCGTAGGAGCATACCCGTATAGAGAAATTTGTCTATGTTAGGCGCGACACATATTTGTCTCGAATAACTTATCGCGTTCAACAATTTAGTCGCGAGTTGCATTAAGTTTCTCATTCACAGGTTCCTTAGATATCTATGTATCATTTCCACCCATCTGACATGGCTGGTACCCGGAAAAACCAGATTCGAAAAGGTCATCTCGATATGGTGCTGCAAAGCCCAAGAACCAGCCCGTTATAGCAATATTTCCGCTCACCTTAAAAAAGTCATAGTATCTATGTCATTTCTAGGAACAGAAAGATAGTTGCTGCTGAAAACATACGAAACAATAATTAATAAGCCATAACAGGTTATATAGCGATAACGAAATTTCATAGTTGCCTAGTGTCGATCCATTTCGATTGGTACTCTTAGATCAGATAAATAACAATTCAAAAGTTTGCAATGAAAATAGCACTGAAGTACAGATTATACAATCTTCTAGCAGCAAGTAAAAAATTCCCTGCGTATCTGATAGAACCAATTCTTCCCAGTTTCAAGAAGTATCGCTTATCGTTATTTACGAGTATAAAGTTTCAACGCGCAGAAATTTGTTTTCCCCCTACATTCTTCAGCCGTTGTCATCGTGGTCGTGTTCGCGTCGTCGTCTGGCAGGCTTGTTGCCCCCTGCTGATGGAAGGTGAAGTCGCTTACGATTACCAATACGCGGCCGTCTCCCTTTTATGTCCCGCGAGAAGAAACTGTGACCCGTGAGCCCGTCGATTGGACTGTCACATCGATTCTCATCGGCTCGGACAACGGACGACAACGTGTCCAGGATGTTGGCAGAAGACGCGAAAGGAGTTCCATTCATTGGATAATGACGAAACTTGTTGAATCTCCCGCGTTCTCTCGGCAAGAGCAACGAAGGGTCGAGACATCGAAAGATGCACGAGCATCGCGTAATTAGCGTTCGGTTAATATACGATCCTGTCCAGAGTATTATGGTAGATCGTTTAAAAGTGTATTCATTACAGCAACTTTGTTCGAGTCTCTTTTTTCAAATCCTCCGTCGACGTGATTACCATCATATAGTTATCCCTTTTAAAATAGAGTTCTTTTTTAGCCTATAAGAAAAATTATCTTTCCATCGATTATTAGTAATACGAACTTTAGAAGAGTTTGGTTATTATAGGTAATATCGTAGAAATTTAAGAAGACACACTAAGAAAAAGTTGGTAATTGATTGTACAGCATCACGAATGATCATCTCAAGAATTTTTCATGACTGGTAT
Source organism: Bombus affinis (assembly GCF_024516045.1). NCBI lineage: Eukaryota > Metazoa > Arthropoda > Insecta > Hymenoptera > Apidae > Bombus > Bombus affinis. Next base: position 16,715,008 of record NC_066344.1, read on the forward strand.
GCTACTAGTAAGATTGAAATTGGAAACTAGCCTTGTTACTTAATATATTTTTCTATAGTTTTATTGTCGCCTGCCTTGTTGCAGGGCTTCAGGTAAACATTCTCGAAGGTTGTAAATTAATGAAAAAAAGACGTTGTTAGAAGATTCTGTGTTTCAGAGAATGTGAAAGGTGGTCAGTTAGGCGGGCCCAGTGATTTTGGCGCCGTTTTCATGCGCAACTTAATCCTGAATAACGACCGACCTTCGGTCAAACGCACCGCGTAGTGTCGATTCTCGCGTGAAAGCTATTAAATTGGCCGTAACGCTCCTTCTAGTCACGTTCAACTGCCGTAAAATCCAAAATCTACGTCCCTCGATTTTAGGAAATGGTAGCCTATTATTTTTTGCAATGGGACTTGTGAAAGTAACGTTTACTGCATTCTAAAATAAAAGAAAGTTTATCTTTATCAAAATATACATTATAACATTTACAAAAATCTGCCGTACTTGAAAATAAATAGAAAGTATCTGAAATTGATGCCAGTGGCGCCATTTATTAAATAAATTTATAGCCCTGTCTAACGTGTGCCATTCCTGGCGTCATCTCTCATGATGATTTACAAACAATGTTGGATGCATCAGCGTATCAAGCTTGACGTAATTGTTAGAAACGTGTAGCCTTTTTGGCATCTTGTTGGACTCTTAATGCGAGGGAGATGAGAAGAAACGAGGCGCCATGAGCCACATGGCTTTCCGACGGTACAGTGTACGAAATCTTCAACGACTTCGGAGCTCGATAACATCTTTCCCATTTACTTTTTAATTGCAGCAATCTAAAAATAATAATGCATTTAATCTGAAAATAATAATAATGAATTTGAATTTAAATTCAAATCTCAAAATACGAACAAAGATTAAGTGCCGTTTTTATGCGTTACGTGACAACCGATTTTCATAAAGAACTTTGTACTTGAAAATGCTGCGAAAGAAAAAGAAGATGGCCGCTTCGTACAATTGCGAAGAGAGTAAGATAGAAACAAATTAGTAAGGAAACGTACTGGTATAAAATCCTGTGGAACGAATATCCATAAATCGAGAGAGGTTAAGAGGTATAGAAACGACGGGTAGAAAGGTGAAACGGCACGGCGTGTCGCGATACTCCATGGCTATTGGTGGCTGTCACTGGCACGCACTGTACACTGTACGTATACCAATTAATGTATCCGCGCGGCTGGATCGGCGCGGTATGCGCCATAAAAGCAACATTCAAAGTAGCGGTGGTTGGCGCCAGCCTCCTCTTTTCTTACCCCACGGGCATTCTTTATGGTTCATACACACATCTTGGCTGAATGAGGATTCGCTCCTTTTTTTTCTTTTTCCTTTCTTTCTCTTCTTTCCTCTACTTCCCCTTTAGGTTCTCCTTCTTTCCATTTGTAGTTAATTTCTTCTTTTCTACTTTTCTTTCATCTTCTCTACCCACCTTCTTCATCGATTATTTTTGTTCTACGTTGAGACTTCAATGTGTCTGCTGCCTTGTAATCGATACGCCACCATACGAGATCTCTCGACTTTACAATCGAAGATGTGATACGCTGCTTTAACGTGCATACCACGCGTCTATTATCCTTACGAGAAAGAATACGAAAACACACGTACAGTGGTTCACGTATTTGAACACTTGTAGAAATCCTTTATGATTGTATTATGTGTGTTATACGATACAAACCTGACACGCGTATTCACACAGAATATATACGTCAAATTTTTCTGTGGTAAGTGTTTAAATACTTTCGTATGTGCGATTTTAGAGATTCGATATGGGCATTACGCCGACCGGTATAAAGCCTCGACATATATCATTGCTCCATACAAAATGAGCTTTAACGAGAAGTTTCTCGCCAGAAGGAAGGAGTTTGGGCGACGGTGGCGCGCGCGTGATCGTTTTACGAGGCAATAAAGTAAGTTTTTTCGCGGGCCACGATCTTACCGATATTCATCGCTAGTTTAGCGACTTTTGACGTTATGGGAAATTGGAAATCCGTTATGGCGCTGATACTTCAAATTTTTTAGAAGGTTAGCTCTCCATTAACAAACATATTTTCGCACTTTCCATGAGCAAGTTGGATCTTTATATCCACACCTAGCTTTTCTACGGGAACTTTTCTTACAAACAATAAAAATTCGCTGCGAAGATCACGAGTAAAATTTCGACAGGAAAATAAACAAACCAAGTTGCCTACGAGAAGTTAGAAAGGGAAATATCGTTAGATGGACGTTCAACAGTAGAAAATAATCATAGCGAAAAAACGTTTGTTATATAAACTGTTAAATAAAATTTGAACGTTTACCATGTTACAGGTAGCGACATAGTGCAGGATTTACCGGCGCAATTGACCTCCGAGGAAGAGGAACGAAGTCTAAAACGTAATTGTCCCTATCAATCTGCAATTCGGTCCTTCCGAAGATTTATCCAAACCTAACCCAATGTATTCTCGCGTTTTTCCAGATTTTGGGACACTTTTAACTGGTAAAACATCTCAGGTACTACGTCGCGATGAACCCAGCCCAACATCAATGTACAACAGTGCTTATAACTATCTGGCCACAGGTCGTTTCACATTTCACCGCAAAAATTTGTACTATTCCTTTTATTTGTCAACATCCACTCCTCGTCCAAGAAACATACAATTTATCGATGGATCGGGAAGTATTCTAGAGGAACAGACGATCGACCCTATTGGTGGAGTGTACCAAAATGCTACAGGTAAACTTTGTGGCGTATGGAGGAGGGTCCCTCGAGATTACAGGAAACTGCTGCGTGAGGAACGCCTGCACGTGTCCTTTATATGGGAACCGTCGGCTACCTTGACTGGACAGTTGTCCCGTTATCGCGCCTTGTCCACGGAACAGTATTCTTCCTTGTTGGAGCCCACAATGGGAGTGGATCGCTCGCTGATGTCGGGTGCAGGAGCTACCGCCATCGTTTCTGCGTCCTCAGCATCAGCGCCATCTATCCACGTATCTTTGGTATTCAATGGCGTCTTTCTACCTAACGATGTCTCCGAAGTACCACTAATCGTCCAATTAGAACACATGGAGAAGGATTATGTAGTTTTACGGGAGGAAATAATAGTAAAGAAGCCGTCGAACGAATTAAACTTCGGGGAAGTTCGGAGCGCCTTATCTGGCGCGGACCTTCGTTTATTAACGAGAGGCAAGCTCTCTATTAGTATAATGTCAAGAAAAGATCCTCAGGCACTTCGATTAGCCGGGGTAGTGGGTCCACGTGCCAACTGCGAGATGTATCAAACTTTGCTGATCTCAGAAACACCTTCGGCAGCTTCTGGATTGGCCTGGGCGTTTTTAGATCGCGCTGGTTCGTTGCGTTATGGCGTTCAATTGATAGGACTGGAAGAAGAGAGTCCTTTGGTAACTTTAGTAGATGAAGGAGGTAAACGTCGCACCGAATTGGAAGATCTGACGCCTTCTCTCGTTGATGGTTTAGCTAATGGATCCTTAGAGCGTCCAGGACCACGATTCCTTGAACCCTTGTTTAATGGAGAACTTGCAGTTGTTGCTGCCTCGCACGTTGGATCTATGTTGCGTGGCCGACTACTACAGAGACCTGTAGCTGATGCTAAAGATACTGCTGCACCTGTTTTGCTCAGAAGACTGTCCCAGGAGCCTTTAAATCCTGGTCCAGTTGGTCTGGTCTGGACAGCTGTTGATCTAGACTGCTCTTTACATTATGAGCTTGAAATTGCTGGCTTCCCTCAAACGTCTTCCACAAACAGCCACGAGCCACGCACCCTCCGACTTTATCTAGAAACCATGCCCTTAGTAGTTCAAGGAGCACCTGTAGCTAGGAGATTGTTGGAAGAGTTCACTGGATACGTTTTGGAAGGTTCTGTCACTGGACTCTCACCAGTGGAACTATACAGAATTGAATCTGGTATTGGTTTCCTTGAAGTAACTGATAAACAGGCTGAAAGGATTTTGAAGGCTCCGTTCAAAGCCAGGGCGCCGCTCAGCTGTCTTCCTCATTATGCGGATAACGATGTTGCCTCGGTGGTCGCGTATAATCTTTACCCACCAAGGTCGGATATCGAAACCGGCGCGTGCTTCCATGAGACTAGATTTTACGAAGAGGGTACTCAGTGGACCTCCAGCACAGATCCGTGCTACATGTGCCACTGTCACCGTGGACTACCACAGTGCGATCCAATGCCTTGTCCAGTTCTTACCTGCGCTGAGGGCAAGCAGTTGAAGCCTGCTTCTGGTCACTGTTGTCCTATTTGTTCAAGTAAGTTATTTTTATTTTCACTGTTTTCTTTTATTTCTTATTTCTATGGGAAGATATGTATATAATAGAAAAACAAGATTTTTTATGTTGATTTATTGAGAAGAAAGCTTGTTCTTGGAACTCCATGCAGTGCTCATTATGTCTTATACCGCGTAGAACTGGAAAAAGGCCTCCAAAACAAAGGCAGACCTAATTGATTATTTTTAACAAATTCATGTGTTTAACTCATAATCGTATTTTAAGACCTCTTTCTATCTCATCATCATAATATATGTTGAATTTCTTTTATCCACTTTAATATTTAAACGCTTCTGCAAATTGATGTCGCTTGAAACTATAATCAAGTCTCCATCTTCTTATATATTTATCGATCAGCTCTTTTAATTCTCATCATCATAAGGAATTATGTTTATACAAGAAACACGACTAGAATCCTCGTAATCTAGAATAAACCGTAGAAAACGCCGGATTAATTATCCTTCCCTTTCGTATCCCGTCGTTTCGACAAACACCAGAGAATTAAGAGAATGACCGTGGCCAATATTCAATCGGATTACCGTGACACGTTCGATGAAAGTAATCGCGCGGAATTAGTTACAGCTACTTACGATCCTGTTTAGATTACACGATCGCTTATCGATCGTGAAATAAGGCAAATTTATTTCGCAGCTTGTCCGATTCCACTTGTCACTCCTCGTTTTTTTGCAAAGAAACATTAAGAACCGAACGATATAATTTACTTAATTCAGATATACATATATACCGTTATATTAATATTCATTTTAATCAATGTTAATTGGATTTATATTTATCACTGATACGACGACGAACACGTTATTCTACAAAATGAGTTAAACTTATTTAATCATTAATTTCGTCATTGACCGATTAATCGGTCAAATAAATCGGAAGTTACTAACCATTTGTCGCGTACGATAGAGACGTATCAGTCCGGTTGCTGCTGGACGAGAAAAAGCCCTCTAGTAGAATCAAATTAAAGCAATGCGTCATTTTCTTCGATACATTGCCGGTACATTGATGTTCTACTGTATCTAATTAAATTGATTACGATGTTCTGTTCATCCGGTTTCATTATTTGTTGCGCTATTTGTATCTAAAAGCCGCTAGTACAGTTCGCTTCGGCTTAACGGGTATATAACCATTTCCTGGAAGATCCGCTCGTAAATAGGTTATGTTGTTGCGCATGTATGTTACGACAAATAACATAAATTAAAAATACGCGGAATGGAGTAATGGCATGGATTGTTCGTATAGGTCCAGGGATCAACATGAATGCGACGGGGAAGAATGTCAGTTCGGTGACAAGAGGTTGCACACTGGCTGGTCAGTTCCATCTACCAGGAGCGTCATGGCATCCATATTTGCCACCAATGGGGTTCGACACTTGCGCAGTTTGCACGTGCGATGTAAGTTTTTCATTATTCTTAATCTACCATTGCCTTTCTGTAATAGTACGTGCGAATTTAATCAACTGAGAGAGTGATACTCCGCCATTTAGTTACTTTTTTAGAGTAGAGAAGTGACCGATCAGCTGATTACAGTCAAGCTATAGAAAGAAAACTTAATTCTCCACGAAATTCTTGAGACTTTGTCGAAGTAAAGGAATAAAATTCAACTTTTGTAAGGATAAAATATTTCCAAGTATATTTAGTACGTATTCCCATGATTAACAGTCTATAATTCATTTAGACAAGTTCCAAAGGTTTCTCTCGCGTGAGTACCACTTTTTCTCCCAAGCACAATAAGCGGTGATGTAAATATTCTTGAACCTTAGGTCGAATTTCGAAACGTGTTGGAATTTAAATGGTCCCATGATGCGGAACAGAGCGGCTGAAACGCGCGAGGCACGACGGTTCCAAGGCACGGTTCGAATTCCACGCAGACGGCTGACTTTTTCCAGATTCTTTGTTTACTTCTTTACCATACGTTCACTCTCGTCGCGGTCGGCCAGAGAGTTTCGTAACGATTCCAGCATCGGCGTCGATCCTGCGACATATATTATAATGCGCTCTCTCGTAGGCAACACGGTTATAAAAGCTTCGTGCGAATGAAAAATTCAACTAGACACCGGGGCGCGCTCGCGCGAGTTCGTTGCGCCAGAAGAATGCGGTTGCTCTCTGCCGAGTCATGAAAAGGAGCTCCGTGTTGCGAGCGCCGCGATCGGCAATCAGTGACAGGCCTTTCTAAATAGATATTAGAGAATTGTTTGAAGTCATGCCTGGAGACACGTTGCACCGAGTCATGTTCATTACCGGAGATAAGACGTTACTTTTGATTCGTTGCTTGTCACTTAAATCGCGCTTGGCCAACTCCGTACGTGTAATGAGTAGAAACACTGATGCCGGATAATGTGTTTGTATACGTCGACAAATCAGAAGCTGATACGCTGGCTGTTCGATTTAACCTTATCGCGTTCATATACTTATTTGGAATTCAATTAGTATCATGGAATTTAACTATGAACAATGTAGTTCATGTAGAGAGAAAACTGATTGCTTCGATTATCTAAGTCTTTGACTTTTTTCTCTGTATATAATTTCATATTTTTATGAACATAATTAAAGGATCGTAACATAGGTAGACATCTATTTCTTCTACCGAATATCATAACAAGTACTTTGTAGTCTTAATGCTCAGACTACAGAGGATTGAGAACGAAGATTGAAGACTTCGTATCATTCATAGTGGCAATGTGAACGCGGCATTAGGTTTTGACTGTGGACATCCATTTATTTTGCAGCCCGTTACGCTAGAGGTGAAATGTCCGCGGGTGCAGTGCCCGCCATTGGATTGCGACGAGAAGATCGCCTTCAGACCCAGTAAGAAGGCATGTTGCAGACAGTGTCCGGCGATGACGCCTAGCACGATCGTAGGAGTTGGGGGCGACACGACACGTTTACCACGGGACCAGGCGGCGCCATCCACTAGGCGCACTGCTGACGAGATACTGGCTTCCGGCGGTTGCAAGTATCCCCTTGGTGGTCCGTATGAGAACGGGATGGAGTGGCATCCACGAGTCCACTCGCACGGAGAAATGAAATGCGTCAAGTGCAGGTGCAAGGTGAGGATCGCTGTTTAATAGACGCGCGTTTCATTTTCTATCTTTACGAATTTCCCCGTGTGACGGCGCTGCAGTCGTTTTGACACTGGTTGTAGCTTGAGAATTTTTCTTCTACATACTTGGAGAATCTGGCAAGCTTGTAATACATTAATCCGAAGTAATACTTTTTAAGGGTTTTGAAAGTATGCAATATGGATAATTTTGTTATTTTATTAGTTATTTGCATTATATGATACTAGTTAGAGTTGCAAAACTTTTGTTAGACTTGAAAGATGATTCTAGTTTAATGTAAATGGATATAGAGAGATTCGAGAGTTTCAAAAATGTACAACGGTATACATGACATTTTAATAGGTAATTTTCTTATTAGTACTTATTAGCTACTTCTAAAATTGTATTTGCTCAGATGTATCAAGGTGTATAGCAAAGACTGTGCAACGTGGATAGATGACAGTTATTTGTATAAATAATTGTCCTGTCCTGTTTCCAAGTAGCACCCGGTTTCATGTTCTAATGGTTTTTACAAATTAGTCTAGCGTAACTAATTATGCACGAGGTCTATTAACAATCAGCACCTCGTATCTCACAGGCGCCGCTCTTCCACCGACTACACACCGCTGACTGATTCTTGTATAATCTAATTAAACGCTGTAATAAATCGACTCCGTGGGATTCGTGAGGTCCGTGTTGTAATACGAGATAATTTATTCAATACACTTGCAAAATTCTTGTAACTTGGAAGAGATATTTATTAAGAAACCCATTACAAACTATATTATTTATTCAATTATAACATAACCTCTATATAAATAACAATCTTTTCAAAGTAGGATATTTAAAATTTCTAGACTCTAAAAAATGATTCATATATTCTATTTGTCAACTTAAAATACTTCATATACTTCAGGTTTGTAATTTCAAAGTGTAGAATTGAAGTCAGGCGCTCGAAACGACTCGAGACTATTACTGTTGGCGCGGAGCGCCGCTAGAGTCATTGGAGATTCTTCGTGGTCGATCTACCGTCGTTTTTTCTTTGTTCACGCGCGATAAGTGCGGCAAAGATGAGATTGCGTCGGTGCATGAAAGCGCGGTCCATCGTTCCCCGGATCGTGACGGTTTTGTGGCCGCCAATTGGCCACCATTTGACGCGCGGAATGCGAATCCTTTCAATCGACGGTGGCGCTCGTGCGAATTTCGGCAGATTATGATTACACGCCTCGCTGGTAGAGAGGTTAGGGCAGTTTGTAACCGCGACCACTAGAGACTCGGCGCAATTTGTGGCTGTTGTGAGATTAGGCTGATACGTGATTGTATGAATTGCATTTATAGGGCATTCAGTGCAATCTCGCGCAAATACGGATCGAAGGTGTTTCGATTAGATTGATATTATAGAAATGTACGCTGCATTACGCTGGTGAACACTTGGTGCAATTGTGGGTAACTAAAATAAATTGAGTTATTGAATGAATCGATATAATTTTTTAAATTGTGCTGAAAATTAATTTTGAGAATTTGCAAATTAATGCTGTGGATAGTAAATGCAACTTCGCGTTATATGAATTACAGGGAAACTAGGATGATCAACATAGTAATTCTATTTATAAACTTAGAAATTAGTTGTAATCGTCGGAGTACTAATGCACTTTGTGGTCACAGGGAAATTGATGGTTTGCACGTGTGCAATTTGCGAAGCTACAAGAAAGTAAGATACAGATGCAAAGATCCAATTATGAGGATAGCTGAATGATATATCTTAACACATATTATAAACTTACTACTATGTTGTTAGGACAATTGCGGGACTAGGCAAAAAATTTTGCAGCGTTCTTCGTTATCGGTAGTACAGAAAGATGGAACATAGTTGCAAAGTCCAATTACTAATAATGGATTTCTTTTGGTATTGTAATGATGTAAAGTGGATCTTATTGGACGTGTAGTGTTGAGAACTAGTAGCGCGAGATCGTCACGGTACTTTAGCCAGCAAGTGCGACAATTTCCGGTTTACACGATCGCTGGTTACCCTCTCATCAGCTGCATTCCACTCGTGCTTCAAGTTGCTGGCCGACACGATCGAGGAGACACATCTTTACTACCTTTCTAACGTATCATTGGCAAAATGCATCGAGCAGATACGATTCCGTGAAAGATTTATTTATTTTCGATTAAAAGGTTAGGTTTTTCAAGAAATTCTGCCAATTGACACGCGTCGCGTTAGCATTTGAAACTTTTAGTTAAAATTTAGAATTTCCTATTAATTTTTCTTTTCACCATCCATTTCTACATACGTGCTCAATAAAGCGTTTTTATAAATAATGTTTCAAATGAAACTAAACGAGACTAGTATAATGTTTACAACATTATCGCGGTTAAACAATACTGAATATTGGATAATTTATATAGGCTAGTGAGATATCTTTTTAAACAATACGAAAAACCGGTTTCCGTGAAACATAGAGTAACTTTCTTTCGAATGGAAGTGTACAGGAAATTTCAGGGGCGCTTTGATTTTTTCCGCGGACTCGCGTATCCTTCTTTGGTCTCGGTGCAACGACACTTGTCCAGACGTGTTCTACAAGTTGGAGCAAAGGTCGTTCAAGGTTATAGAAGGTTTTAACATTAACGATATATCTATCTTACTAAAAGTACTCGATGGTAATGGTCGTTTGCACTTTCCTTATGATCGAATCTACCAATAACGCTGGAAATTTTATACGTAGAAAAACTGACAGTCATTTTTGTGGCTCATTCGCAGGCCTTTTTTTTTTTATATTTCGCTAGTCTTATAACGATCAGATATTTATTTTATTGTACGAATTAAGGATCGTCTACCTCTAATCTTCAGATAGTTATGCTCGTATAACAACAAACCTGAATAGCCTGAAGTAAATGAATAAATAACAGACTAGTTCGATGAAAGCTTCAAATCGAATAACAAAAGATATCAAAACTTGGAAATCATTTAAACGACAAATGGTGGATAGCAGTTATATTTTATGATTTAAACATGATAAAATATTTTATTTTAAAATTTTAGTTGTCACGCTATTCCTATTAGAATATCCTATAAATAATTAATTATTGGCCGCGTTTCAAATAAGGGAGAAGAAATTCTTCCGAGCATTTTCGTTCGCATTTCATCATTTATGCGAAGATCTCATCGATAAAACGGCTTGCGACTTGCTTTACTTCTGCTCGCACGGCTTCGCAATATATACTCGTTAGAAGTTTTTCAATGGTAGCCCCGTTGTGATATCCAGACACGGCCACGACCAGAAACCTTTAAGGAGAAAACCTTTAACCGGACTCGTTCGCCTGGACCGACCCAAAAGGGTCCATCCATTACGATGAAAATGGAACGCAGCCACGGATCGTGCGTGCGGACCAACATTACACGAGCAAAAAGTATTGCTATTTTCCGATTGTTGTAATTGCGGAGATCATCCGCGAGATATTATTCCAGAGTTTCTCTATTGTACATTCGTTTTAGCGTCCACTACGTCATCTCAATTATCTTTAGGTTAGGTTTGTGTCCTCTGAAAGAAAAATTATATTTACTATTATTGTAGGTTAAGTTTGTGTCTTCTAATAGAAACATGCCTTACTTTCCTTGCGTCTTCAATATCTAATAATCGTTTTGGACGATCTATCGTATCTCACTTAAGGTTATTTCACATGCTGAATACATTTATCTAGGTTAGGGTTACATTCCCTGGAAAAAATGCATTATTATCATTGTGTCTTCCATGTTGTACATAATTTATAGTAAAAACATAACCAACGACGCGACATTACATGGGGAAAAAGTATTGCTATTTTCCGATTGTTGTAATTGCGGAGATCATCCGCAAGATATTATTCCAGTGTTTCTCTATTGTACATTCGTTTTAGCGTCCACTACGTCATCTCAATTATCTTTAGGTTAGGTTTGTGTCCTCTGAAAGAAAAATTATATTTACTATTATTGTAGGTTAAGTTTGTGTCTTCTAATAGAAACATGCCTTACTTTCCTTGCGTCTTCAATATCTAATAATCGTTTTGGACGATCTGTCGTATCTCACTTAAGGTTATTTCACATGCTGAATACATTTATCTAGGTTAGGGTTACACTTCCTGAAAAAAGTGCATTATTATCATTGTGTCTTCCATGTTGTACATAATTTATAGTAAAAACATAACCAACGACGCGACATTACATGGGGAAAAAGTATTGCTATTTTCCGATTGTTGTAATTGCGGAGATCATCCGCAAGATATTATTCCAATGTTTCTCTATTGTACATTCGTTTTAGCGTCCACTACGTCATCTCAATTATCTTTAGATTAGGTTTGTGTCCTCTGAAAGAAAAATTATATTTACTATTATTGTAGGTTAAGTTTGTGTCTTCTAATAGAAACATGCCTTACTTTCCTTACGTCTTCAATATCTAATAATCGTTTTGGACGATCTATCGTATCTCACTTAAGGTTATTTCACATGCTGAATACATTTATCTAGGTTAGGGTTACATTCCCTGGAAAAAATGCATTATTATCATTGTGTCTTCCATGTTGTACATAATTTAGCATATCGTAAAAACATAAGCAACGAGGCGACAAAATAGTTCGATATTTATATGAAAATTACGAAACGCGATGCCCAGATCTAAATTGAAAAATGGCGTCGGTTCTAAAGCGGATTTCGCCGTGTGTCTGAATGTTTGCAGAATGGCGAGGTCAGGTGCGACAGGAAACGATGTCCACGGGCGCTATGCAACACGATCGCGCACCAGATAAAACGCGGCGAGTACGTGGCAGACGGTGATGACTGTTGCACGGTCCAGTGTCGCCGGGCGAGACGTCATCATCGTAACAATCATCATCCAGCTCGGCATTCGGTGACACCACGTGAACTCAGCTGAGTAGTTCCAGCCGCTGCTACCAAGCTTCCTTCGAGCAGTATCCTGGTCCACGGTAATGCTCCTGGACCTCGTTTCTCTCTATAGCCATCGATTAGCCATGCCGTAGTCGTCGTCATCGTCGCTACTTCAGATTCCAAAGCGATTCTAGAGCGACCGGGAAGCTATGAGAAAGTGATAGAAGTGAATTAGTATCAGAAGCCTACATTCAAATCAAGAAGTATGGAGAAAATTACAGATGGTTTTTATAATCTGCCAGCACCATCGATTGTACAGTTTCAGAGACACATGTTGTTTGAAAACTAGCCTCTTTGGATTAACGAACGTTGTAGAACAACGTGGAAGGCATATCATTAGATTATGCAAGATCCAAGATTCAATTTATGCAGGAACGAGATTAAACGAAGCCATCTAGGCGAAATAAGGGGCAGAGAGGCACCTCGGTCTGTATATTGTATGAAGTTGGTCAATTTGGTCGGTTTTGAATAAATCGCCTGCAAAGTCTGCTATCTCTCCATATGGTAACCAATAATGATTTTCCAGAATTTATGATTGAATAATCATCCTAAACAAGTGTTCTGAGAGAGGATGCTGGAAATGCACGGCGTCATATCCAGCGCAGCAGCCATCCTTAAGAAAAGAAGGATCTATGAAGAAACGATTGGTGCTCATTTTGAATGCTATATTCGGGAATGATAAATCGCAGCCGGAAGATGGTAATCAGTGAAACAGAAAGATTCGCTGCTGGGATGATCGGTGGCCATCGCAGGAAGCCATAATAATGATAATATCAATAACAATATAGTGCGAGCACGGGAAAACAGGAAGGAACGTGGATCGTTCTCGTCAGACGCTATTCTTATATTCTCGTCGCTTGCTCGGTTATGCGCTATAGAGTCCCTTGCAGCACCCACAACCAGACTTTTATTAATCAATTGGCTCTCATCAACGGACCAACGGACCGGAAGCCAACTGCTCTCTATCTTCGAATGACCTCTCGCATACACGTACGTATGCTATGCACACGTTTATATTCGTATACATACATATGTACGTATGTGTACGTATATTATATATAGTATGACGGGTGTATCGGAAGAAAAAGCTAGAAGAAGAGAAAGAGAGATTCGAAAATGAAGAAAAAAAACAAATCTGGAGAAAGCTTTTAATTGTTTGATTTCAAAATTTTAATCTCTCGATCAAGATTATTTCAAGGAATTTTGTATTCTCTGCCGTATTATTTGTTTTAGTTCCGATTCTAATTTCCATATTCTTTAAGCCTATTTCTTCTTTTCCCTCTGCAAAGACTTCTTACTTTTTAAAACCTGCTTTATCTTTTTTAACGTTATACTCACTCTTATTAATTCAGATATGTTACTCTCAGACTCTTCTATTCCAAAATGGCTCTATCCGGTGTACATTACCTTTCATTTCATCTCCTGGTTTGCATTTTGGCGGGACGCGAGCTCGTTTCCGGTCTGCTGCTCTGATTTCTGGAGAGAGTTATTTTCATTATTACTTTATCGTAATCGGAGCAATCGAAGAATCTCTCTCCTCATTTCGCTACGTTTATTTTTTAAAAGAAAGTTGGCTTCTGGAGAGAGTTTAAAGTCGTGGCGGCAAGTACAGAGCCCTACTGTACCCACCAACCTCATCGAGTTACCCAGCAACCAAAGAAGACTGAAGAACCTCCGATGGTGGCATCAGTTATCATTATAGCGCAAAAACACGCTAAGGTTTATATCATACTGTATTAGCTCCACGCAATTTATTACTGCTACGGATTATTATTATTATTATTATTATTATTATTATTTTTATTATTATTATCATCATCATCATCGTCGTCATCATCATCATCATCATCATCATCATTACTATTAACGGTGATATCAATGTCGTTAATGTTATAGATCATTATTCATTTTCATCAACTTCGTATCACCATTGTTTCATCATCGTTCATCTTATCGTTTGCGATTCATGATATTCGTCGTCACTGAAAATTTGTTTTACATTATCATGATTGTCATTATGATTATTATTAATATTTCTATTATTATTTTTAATAGTATAAATAATATTGCTATTATTTTATTAAATATTCACCGCTACTATCAACACTATATCCATTAATCGCGATTATTATTGTTAAATATTAATCGAATGCGACACCTTAAATGAGTCGGCCTGTAATCTCATGGAAATGGCTTCTCTTCTAACTTATAAGCGTATTTATTGTTAGGTTCTCTAAATTATTCGATAGCCTATTTGAAATTAGAAGTGGAGGATCGCGGCTATAATCTCGATTCAAAGTCTGTGTACGTGTTACAGAGAATTTGAAAAATCGGAGTTAGGTAAGGATAAAATTGAGAGTCGCCATCTTGAAACATAGAAGGGTGCATGTTATTTGAATGAATGTGTAGAACTGCGTCAGTTTTTTTATGCGTATGTCGATCGATGAAAGCGTTTATAAAAAGATAGAACATTCGTAATCGAATAGGAAATGATACTATGCGATATAGAGGGAGAAGGGGTATTTGTAAACATTGTATAACGATCCTAACTTATCATTCTCGCAATGTCGATCAATTTTGCTTGGCAGTTCACACGAAACCATTTCTTCTTCTTTATGTTATGCGAGAACATAAACAACAAGACATGAAAGAAACAATTTTATCCAGTTTTGTAACGTTTTAGTATTTCGTACATGCGAGTGGTTCACCGTTCGAGCGGAAATTCCGCAAATTAGAAGCGAGCGAAGGCGAACATTTAAAGAACACAATGAAAAATATAGCGAAGCATAGAAGTTCTGATGCTAACTTCGATCCATTTTAAATAGATAACCTCAATTTTTTTAAATTATGTAGTGTCCGAACTTTTTCGCTATATTAACTTTTAATCTGCACTGTGACGCACTAGTCACGGATTTGTCGTTCTTCTGCATTTCTTTATGATCTAGTCTAAGCGTCTGGAGTGTTCATTTGGGCAAGCTTGCGGAAAACGAGCGGTGATCCGATCGCTGATGAAAGACGAGATGAAAACACGGGTAGCGGTTTTATGCGTAGCCCCGGCAGCTGGCAGACCTGCTTACTTTCAACACTTTTGATACAGCACTTTTTCCGATAGAGCGTGCACGCCAGGAGAGTGTCTACCGCTTTACATGGTCAACAGGTTCAAGATAATACAATGAAAGGTGCAACATGTATTACAAAGAGAGTTTCATTTAACAATTTCTACGTTTTTAGTACACTCGTTGTTTATATTTATTTGTAATTGTCGAGTATATCCATCGAAAACCAGCTTGTTTTACTACTTGTGATAAACAAATATTTTGTCAATACTATGACAATTCGCTAATTTCGAATGTATCTTTCACATAAAAAATTAACAAAATATAATTTAGCTGATGTTTGTCAAAATATTCAACGATTTCGAATATTTAAAAAATAAAAAAGTGAACTGTCCATACAAATGCCATCCAAATTCTGCTGGAACAATATATATCTTCTTCTATAATAATCTAAATTAACTCATAATTGTAAAATAGATGTCTATTTTATGTAACAAACTAGATTCTTGTTCTTATAATTCGCAATAATTTTACAAAATATGAAAATATTTCACAATGGACAGATACTAGAATATTTCTTTCGCAATTCTATTCGTTCAATGCGGCTCTCATTGTAAGGTAGATATACGTAGAACAATTTTTAGAGGGTAAATGGCAGTCTTGATCCAGTGGGAACGATTAGAAGTTACTCCGTGCGACACGAACACCACCTTTCTTGGTGCTACGACAGCTGAACGGTAATGTAGCCTGATACCGAACAGATTTGCAGCGTTTGATATGTGAGAAACTTTGTGAACATTCGAGACTATCCATGCCTTGATAATTGTTAACGTACATATATTTAATTGATTATAAAGCCCTTAACGGTGATCGATTGTCGATGTTTTTTGTACATAGGCGTATATATAAATATATATATATATATAATATGTAATGAGAATCACGACGACTACTAAAAACGAGCTATTAATATTGCGATCTATCCTTTATTATTAATAATATTTATATATAATTATATAGAATCTTCAGGCGTCATCAAACTTTTCGACAATATCAATGATGCTTATTATTATTAACATTAACATTATTTTATTCTATTTTATTATTATTGCCATTATATATAAATATTATTTTCACAATTATTTAAAGTCATCTGTACTCGTCCTGTATCGTAATACTGTATCGTCCTGAGAATACATAAAGCTCGCATTATTTCTTTTTTCTTATTTTGTTAATTGATCGAAACATGCCGATTTTTTTTGCCATCCATATTAAATAATCGAGCTTTATTACCGAAATCGATACCGAAATTAATAAATTGAATAAATGGCGGAGCATATCATATCCGATGTATGATTGTATAGATGAATAATCGAATATATAAATCTATAGATATATACATTTCTTAGATGGATGTCATGCGACAATGTCAATTTGTAAATGTATGTAAATTATTATGTAAGAGTCGCGGAGACAACGCGTTTTTATAGTGCCTTAAGAAGTTTTAATTAACAATCGAAGCGACCAGTACGGAATCTGTCTAGTGGATAGACAGTACATTCAGACAATACATCTCATAGTAAATTAAGTGTAAAATATCGTTGATAAAACCAAGTCTATTTTCTGAAAGTTCAATTTAAATGTGGTACACGATCAGTTGGAATTGTTCATTTGTTAATACCAATCGTTAATCTTGTATATTGAAAAGATGGTGATATTTTGTACTATGCCAAAACGATTGTCAATTAAATCGTAATTAATCGTTAATCCGCTAGAATCATTTGTTATTTCGACTAGCTTGTTGTAATTGCATTACAGATACATGATTGTATGTGTACGTGTATTATTATTCGACGAAAACAAGTCAGAGAGAGAACGAAAGCAAATGTGAGAATGAGAGAGACGCGTGTAACCAATTGTTGATATTGCTAATTAATGCGATAAAACGTATAATTGAATATAAGTAAATAATTATATTAGAGGTAATTGTATGCCGATTTCAGTATTTCCATTAATAAACAAATACATTTGATTGAGTCTTGTTTGTGCATCTGTGTTATTGATTGAAAGACATAACATTACAGATTACATGCATTTAACATTAGCGTTGGTAAGGCGCCTATTGCGCTTGAACCAGTCAAACAGCGGTGAAAATGAAGGTTGCAAAGCTTCATATAATATAGATAGTAATATTCAGAATAATGTGTCCGTCTTAGCTTTGTCTGTGCATTTTTAATAAATCCTTGTTACATTAAAAATAATTTCCAGTATAATATAAAAAAAATTGCAAGTAATTAAGTAAGTTGAGTAAGTTAGTCAAAACTTACGTTATGTTTGATACGGAGAATATAATATAGATTTAAGATGTATAATATACTAGTAGTTATTATACACAATAATCGAGCATGATGGACACCTCGAATTCACAATCCAAGGAGACGTAATAGTAACTTTTCTTTATTATGTTCTATAGCTTCGATAGTGACACGTATCTCAAAGCATCATCTAGAGCACGTAAAATAAGGTCGACCTTGTTAGGCGTAGCATTAATCCCTAGCAATCCAATTCGCAAAATTTTCCCTTCAGTCGGTCCTAAACCTCTGCTGATTTCCACTTTGTACCTATAGAAACCATAATGATCCTAAATGACTCAAATTTTTATTTTACAACTACGATATACTCAATATACAAAATACTCAATTACATGGTAAGTATTTCAATTTTAGAATCTATGAAAAAATTACAATAAGTTGATTAGAATTTGTAAAAGGTACTTACTTTTGCATGCAACGCTGTACAATGATCCTATCATCGACGCCAGGTGGCAGTTCTATCGAGATAACCGTAGATAATTGATACTGTGGAATTTTCACATAAGATCGAAGACGCCGTAATTCAAGACCCTTCCTTAATCTGGCAGCTGCGCCAGCGTGTCTGATCCAAGATGCTTGCAGGCCCTCGTCAGCGATTTCCGCCAACGCTTCGCGAAGACCATAAATAAGCGTAGCGCTTATGGTGTGATGATACAGGCGATTCTCGTTCCCAAAACACTTCCAATAATTTCCGAGGAGGGTCATATCCAAGTAATAGGACACAGGCTTGGTCTTCCGTTGAAACAATTTCTTCCTATTGCAACAAAGGAAGAATGTAAGATGAAATTGCCGGAAACATTTGCCGCCTCGTAATAGTCGAGTGTGTGGAAAATTAATAGCAAGCAATTAAGAGTAATGGCCGGAAATTAGTAATAATAATAGAAAATTGATACTAAGATGAGAGCGAATGTGTGCAACGAGTTTATGCGTTGATAATCGAGGCGAACGTAACCTCGTTGACAGATTTAGAAAAAGAAGTGAAAAAATTAATAAGTGGACAGAAGTAACTTTTTATTATAGAAGTGGGTTTCTTCATAATGGATGAACCTTGACAGACAATACCGATGTCCTATTTAATTCAAAAGGCGTCAGAGTATCATTGAATAAGAATTCACTGGAGCCATCTGCGGTTATGAATCACAAAAGGATCGAATAGGTTACGCGAGAGCGCGAGTCACCGTGATGACATCACGGATTGGATTGTTATTCACAAGAGATCACTAAAAGTCCCAATTCTTAGACCATCATCATGAGTGTTTTCTATGTGAGAGTTGCGGTTTGGGTGTTACAAAAGGAAACCACGATACGTACTCAGCTCGTGGACTAAACGAGATAGGTGCTAATCCTGGAGGGGCGCCGAGAACTTTTTGACTGCCTGAATAAACTGCGTCGATACCCCAAGAATCCATAAAGAACGGTTCTCCGCACAGTGACGCAACAGTATCAACGATAAGAAGAGCATTGTATCTGGAAGAATTTCTTTTATTCTATCAATTTTACAAACACGTTTCTAATTATATTCCCTTCTGATAGCATTCTATAAACTGCAACTTAAATTAATGGCAAACATAAAAAATGTCTTAAATAGCAAAATTACCTGTGAACAAGATCACCAAACCCTTCTAATGGTTGTTTTAAACCAGTGGAGGATTCAGCTTGTACCATGAATACCGCTACTGGATTGTACGCTTGCAAAGCTGTTTCCAATTGTTTCAACGTAACAGCAGTAGTGTGTTCTTTTTCTATCAGTTTTACCTATATTTTAAAATTCATACGCTATTTAAATTTAAATACTAGTGAATTTTTTAATTTTTATGTTGGCCCTTTCGAAACTGTATTACCTACATTTGCACCAATTCGAGTAGCCATGTCAGCCGCTCTTTTACCCCAAATTCCATGCTTGACAATGAGCACAGTTTCTCCAGGTTCAAGTAAATTTGTTAAGCATGCCTCCATACCGCCATGACCTGATGCACTTAACGCCAAAGTGAGTCTATTATTAGTTTGAAATACGTATTGTAGACCTTCCTTAATCTCATCCATCAACTAGAAATTAACAAAACATATTTTGTTACTGACAATGACCAGTCTATCTCTATTTTGTACCTAAACAAAGAAAAATGATTACCTGACAAATTTCCGGATGAAGGTGGCCTATAATTTGATTCTGAAGAGATTGAAGAACTCGCTTCGAACAATTAGTCGGCCCGGGGCTCGTTAAAGTTTTTATCGGTAACTGCAGTTTGGTTTGAAGTATCTTTGGCGGGTACTTGCGAACAGCCAATTGATTCCATTCGCATTGCATTTCGATTTCCTTTTTTTAAATTTTCTAAAAGAAACTAGAAATTTTCTATAAAGTAAAAGATGACATATAAATAACTCATCATTTTTACCTCCTTTCTTTCTATAACTTACCAAAATGATAATTTAATCTTGATATCAGTGATAATGTATTAAGAGATGTTACTTCCAGTTGTTATAATATCGAATAATTTAATATATCGAATTTAACATAGTACAAATTTTATTTAAAAATAATGGTAAAATTTCTATATAGTATCATTAATATATAGTTCCTGTTCTAGATTATACGTATATTATTCCCATTCTTTTTTGTTTGTTATTGCATAATAATATGGCGTGATACTTATGTTTATTATGAATATGCTGTCGCTTACAACTCCCACTTGCACGTTGTGTGCCTGTCGTAAGTAACTCTTATCAGCGCACGATTTTGTGTTGACAATTCTTAAACTAGTGCTGTTGATGCGACCAAAGTGTATGACATACTGAAATCTTTCCCGCAGTTAGGTATTTTATCTTACCATAGTTGTGGCAGACTTATGAAATCGTAAAATACGTGATAAACTTCGATAAACTGGTATAACTTTAGATTATGTTCTTTATAAACAAATCGACATGTTTATTCGACGTGGAATCGCATTGATAAGGATATTTGACATTTGCAACGTATAATATATATGGATGAGAAGTTATTAATTTACAATCAAATACTTAATAAGGGTATATATTACATATCGAATAAAGTATTTCGACGTTTATCAATTTATCCAGCGAACTTGCAGCACAAAGAAATCTCTTCATTGAATGGTGAAAATAGTTGGATACGCTACTGCTGCTTGATAACCTCCTCAATCCGATCATAATTTGCGTAAGCAAGACGGCTGTGAACTTAACATATAGTTATTGATTTGTTTTTATGAATTAGTTGAAACTATAAATTTTATTTTAAATCTGATCAAATTTTTATCAATAATAATTTGGAAAGATTAATGCTGTTAATTTATAAATTTCGTGATCGTATTTAATATGTGCAAAGTATTAATGTCTATTTTAATATAAGATATAGATTCTATATATAGATCTATATGTAGATTTATGTACAGCTTCATATTAATTTGGATTATAAGGATAAATATAAGTAATTGTATAGCTAACAGAGGTTAGGTTAAGTTATGATTATTGTTATGATTATTATTATGTATGTGTTTTTGTTTATGAGCAAGTTTCTATCTATTGTTCTATTTTACTATTATATATGTCTTTCTTTATATGTAAGTTTCATGTTTATTATTCTGACTTATTTTGTATATGTAATTGGAAGTCACCGTTAAGCCGGAAGATAGGCGGAAATAAAGATATACATATATATATATTAATACCCATTTTTGCAGTAATAATACTATAGAAAATTTAATAAATAAAAATAAGAAACATTTGGTAGACATTTGGTAGACAATTTGGTAGACATTTATTTGAACATTATTTGTAAAAAATATTCGACCTATGTATTTATGATAACCATAATTACAGAAAGTAGAATCACAGATAAGACAGCACATCTTTAAGAGATAACTAAACAAAGAGAGACTTCATTCATAACTATCACCGGCTTTCGCACCTGCTTTCAGGTCATTCAATGCTTATGCTTATTCGCTTCTAAAGTTATCACACAGCACCTTACTGTTAGTACATTTTACCACACTTTACAATGACATGTACTAATATTCGTTTTATCTATTCATAACAATTACAAGTGCAAACGAATGTTCTTAACATTATTAATATATATAACTTTATTGTCAAACATGTCATTATATAATTAATAAGCGGAAAAAGATAACTAATATATATTTTCGAACAAAGTATACGATTGCAACAATTGTAAAAAGATGTGCGATAAAGTGTTATTTCAAAACTAAATTTGCACCTATTCATTAGAGAGACACTAATCTTATCAATTAGATAATTAGGATGGATTAGGTTATGTGGATTAAATGCAAAATATCTTTTATATAATACATATGTATTTTTGTATAAGATATCGTAACACGAACCCGTAAAGATCAATAAATAAACTTTGCGTTAAAAATATTTAGAAAAGGATTTCATGTTATGTATACTTCCAACGACAAATCAACCGCTATCTTCGCAGTAGCGATCTCGTTTCTCATTTTTCTTTCCTACGTTTCCTTCTCTTTCTCCTTTCTCCACTTCCCCTTTCCTTTCTTCCCTTTAATTACCTTTTATGTTCCTCATCTACTTTTTTTCTCTTCTTCAGACTTGAATTTCATAAAGTACACAGGTAAACAGTATGTTGGTGCAATACAGTATCGAGTTCTAGTATCTGAGTAAGGAATATAAAGTATAAAAAATAGGGGAAGTCCCGTAAACTATGGGGCAACTCGTGGACAACACTGACTCAGAATATGGAATGGTAAAACGTGCTAATGGAAAAAATGAATGCGCGTTTAAACGCTTTTTGTTGTCGTGGTAGGTTCGCTATTAGCTTCCTAAATGCGATGAGTCGTTATCAGATCCGCTTCAGGTTACGTTTATCAAAACTTCTTTCGTGCTCATTTGTCAAGCATTATATTATGGTTTCTTCTCGCGCGTGATCCTGGACACGTAGTCAGAAGATTATGATTCTTTTATTTTTAGCAGAATCTAAACAAATTTACGAGAATTTTAAATATAAATATAAATAATTATATTAAAATAACTGATTCCACGATTGGTATAGTTGATTAAACAATTTCACTTATGCATTTTAAAATGTATACAATTAAAAAATTATTATTTTCCAAATGAATATAAATAAAAATCGCATACTCGAAACGCGTATTTAAAAAGAGTCAAATTGAAATATACAGATATGCGTACGCTTTTTAAGCGCCACATTACAAAATTCTTCTGAAGGAGAACATATTTAACTACAGGAAATATATAACATAAGTGATTCTGTGCAATTAATTTAATTAAAAATCTACCTTTCTCATTTTCTGGTTAACATGCAGATTAGCAGTTCAGTTTTACTGTTATCATTTTGTAGAAGGTTGCATAGTTGACTGGTTGCGATAAATCATTCAATATAGGCTGTAGGTAAAAAGCATTATGTAGTTCACGGTTCTAGCAAGAACAAATTCCTTGATGCGTATTCAATGTACATATCTAGAAGCTCATAACGGAGCGCTGGCACGGCATTCCTTTCGCTAGAACACAAAGAAAATACATAGATAGGCGTTGCGTTGGCATTAACACATCAAGAAAGGAATTTCAAATATCCGTTTTATTTTGCACAGTTTTTTTAAATCGATCAAAGTATGCCATACGTACTATTTTTATAATCGTATTCTTACTTATACCCTGTTACAAAGTTTTGCAAGTGGAACATCTAATTTTTTATCATAAAAGTATGAAAAGATCTTAATTAGCATACATATACATGCGTATATTTCAAGTTACAAAGTTAAGACAAAAAACGATTCAACAATAAATGTAATATCTGACATTACCAGCAATCTTCATAATTTCAAAGAAATGACATTTTTAAAATTACAATAATAAATCTCATGCTTGTATACGTCCTTTTTCCAGTCGTGCGGACGATAATTTTTCCAGCCGATTAAAAACTCAAGATCCTCTGTCGGCTAAGCAAACCAACGAAAATGCAGATCCACGGAGGGTCAAGTTCGGTTGCTCGACATCATCTTCCCCTTCCATCGTATTCCACCTAGCTCTTAGCTCCCACCCACTTAAGTTCCCTTTATATATTCGTCTCTCTCACACCCATCCAACCATTTCTCTTCGCATTCTACTTCCCTCTTCTGTCCTCCCTTCGTTGGAGTCGTCGGTGTTAAACTGCTAGCAGTAAATACCCTTCCATGGACGTGAAATTGGCCGAAATGACTGCAAAGTCGAGGAGAAAAGAGCAAGTGGCAAGAAGGGCGTACAATAAATTTTCATCGGTACTTCAAAGACCTGTGATAGGTTTTTCGTTCGTGAGCGAGCGAACAGCTTGTGTGTGAGAGCATATACATGCAGGTATGAGTTAGGCGTGTATTCGTGATGGGTTCGGGTCCGGTGGTAACCGGACTACGGCATTCATACACGAACGAGAGATCGTGCGTGACTGGTCGGTCGGTATATAGTCGGTTTATAGCTGCGAGTGTGCGCCCGTGTGTATGTGCCCCTAACCTGCTCGTACATGTGCAGAGATTAGCGTGTATTGAGCGGGCGTGCACGTGCGCTACCGCAGCCGTGTCTGTCTGTGTGCCACGCTCCCGAGCCAGGAGACAACGAAACAATGGAACGTCGTCGTCGTCTCGGGTCCGAGTAGCGAGGCGAGCGGGTGGATTGTACTTGGTCTGCTTGTTCGTTCGGGTCTCGTACATCCACGAAACCGTACATGCACCGGGGATTTCTGAAGACGGTTTTCAGGCTCCCAGCGGTTCGAGAACCGCTTGCTCGTGACTGCCCCCTGGCGTACTTGTTTCTCAGTAGAGGCCGGGCCGCGACCAAGGAGGAACGCTTTGTGTGTTGGCCTGGAGAGATTCGTGAAACGTTCACATTGTGAAAGTTTGTTAACGCGTGTGTTTACTACTGTGTTTCGTCAGAAGTTTTATATGAAAATAAAACATAAAATACATCTAGATTATATACATCACTGTGATCATAACGAGGGTGTTTTTAAAGCGCGCGTGAGAATCATCGATCGATACTGGATCACGGTAGCCAAGGAAACGCACAGAACGAATCACCCGGCATGTGAGTGTACATAAGTACATATATCTTTCCATGAGCAGTGTTTACCGACAGAAGAGACGAATTTCGTATGGAATCGGTATCATTCGTTGATCTTCGTCCCTGGAAAACTAATTGTAAAACGCGCCTCATGGGATCGTAATCGCAGTAATCGTCCACTGATTGTCACACCGATGTGGCTGTGTGTCCTTTGGCTCATCTGAAACATTAAGTTTGTACAATCGACGAGTGATTATCGATTCGTTCGAATAAATGAATCGAGTGTATTTAAGTGTTCATGATTTAAGAAATCCGTGCAGTCGACGCACTTTCTTTGGTTTGGTGTCGCCGCCTCGTACTCTCTCGCTCCCTTTCATCTTGCATTCCCTTCGACCA
Source organism: Bombus affinis (assembly GCF_024516045.1). Taxonomy (NCBI): domain Eukaryota; kingdom Metazoa; phylum Arthropoda; class Insecta; order Hymenoptera; family Apidae; genus Bombus; species Bombus affinis. The sequence goes on from NC_066344.1 coordinate 16,740,152, forward strand.
TCCTCCTGTCCCTATCTTCTCTTTGCGATCCTCTCTTTCTGTTTTTCTCACTATCTTCGTCTACCTCTCGCTCCTTGTCGCTCCTTTCTCTACTCCATTCCTCGGTCGACCGGTCTCTCAAGGGGGCGTGCTTGGCCACATTCAACAATGAGCGAACGCAAAACTATCTAAGCACGAGGCGCGAACGAATGGTTCTCCCTGTGTTTTCTGACTGTGTGTGGCCCGATCTTTGCCCTGCGAGTGTGTTTACTCCTGTGATACGGTCGCTCGACCCCTTTTTTCCGGATTTCAAATGGATTCACAACGGTCAATAATAACTTAACCAGAGGATCGCCTTTTCAGCGTACATCACTTTTCCGGAAGGTAAGTGTACCAATGTTGTTATCTTGTGTATATATCTTCTTTTCGAGTAACAGTAGGATTTCGTTTGTTTTAATAAGTTTATTTTTAGTATTAATGAAACACATTGTTCTGAAGCACATTGAATCGCTTCTGTGTATCGCTTCTGAATATATACGGTAACTTAGGAAATTATTTAAATATACAGAAGCTTTTTATGAATACGTTACATGTTATACAACGTACTAGTAGTGTGAGGAGACATAGTTATCATCGCACATAAATGTTTTCTGTGACAAGTGTTCAAATATTTCTGAAGTTTAAATTACTTCGAACATGATTTTATTCCTTAAACCTTTATAAGGCTCGGCAAATCTTAAAATTCTTGATAATGTTTGTGTTCGGAATAATTTGCGTGTACGTCGAATACAAGGAACAGTTGAAATCTGTGATACCCAGACGATTCATAGAATAGATAAAATTCATAGTGTGCTCAACTTCAACTTTTTGAACCTTAGCTCCTACTATCGAAATTAATAAAAACAAATGGGGGTTCCCTGAAGTAATGTAATAACAGTTCACAGTTTTAAAAAAATGGAGGGGCGACAGCTAGAAAATTTATTATAAGATCTATCCAGTTATTCGAATTGCCATGTCTTCCGATGCATCCGAATAAACGGAGTTTCGGCATAGTCTCCATGCTTTTTTGTAACACGTTGCTTCGATGTGCGCGGTATCATCATGTATTAACTGATCTGATCATTTCAATTAACTTCTTAAACGAAAAAAACTTCTCTTGCAAAAAGAAGTTAACTTTCAGCGAGTTTTTCTTTAATCCTATTAAATTGCCAAATTACTTGTCAAATCGATAATATTTCTCTCGAACGAGTTTCCCAATCCGGATCGAACGTGTGCGTCTATTCGCAGACTGTGCGTCGCAGTGTATCGGCTTTGATTCATAATCTTTGAACCAATAGGTATCATGTTCCCATTTCGAAATACCATTACTTCGTGTGATAGATCGTGAGAAACGTTACGGGTCTATGAAGATAGTTATCGTTCTTAGAGATATCGACACACGGTCACGCTAAAAACGAAAATCCTTGTTGTTATTATTGTAGAATTCTATTTATTTGAACTTATGGTAGGACAAACAGTTCACGGAACTGGAATTCATATAGCGGATACTTTTCATAAACTTCTCAATTTTATTACGTCAGTCCTCTTGCACAATAATTCATCAAATAATAATAGTAGTGAATTGACAAGTAAACCATAGATTATGAATTTTTCTTTTACGATTTTTTAATTTTTCATCAAATAGGATAGTCGATATCAATAAAGTAAAAATCATACGATCAAGTAACCTATAACATATAAAATTGACTCGGATAATTTCATTCTTATTATTATTAAACTCATTACAACTGGATAAAGGCAGAATTATAACCTCTAAAGTTCATTTGAAAATTTTCATTCGTTTCGTTATTAAACTCGTTAGAGCTACGTAAGGATATCTTATTAATAGTAGTAATTTATAACTTATATAATTTCATCAGTAATATTAGCTCAGTTGCGTAAGAAAGTTCAAGGTATGTGATTAGTGTCCAATTTAAAAACGTCCAACATTATATTAAATCTTTTTTTAATTCATCCATTTTCTTTTCAATTTATACAATATAGCTCCTAAATGGACCGTATATATAATAGTTAATTGATTCTCTCTATCTCCTACCTATGATTTGTACCATATAATAGGAATTTAGATAAGTGGATTGAATCGACGATTCGTTTAATCAAACACGAAATTTTCATCCCAATGGAAGTAGTTCCGCTAAATCTTTTTTCTCTGTTTCTTCCTCAAATAATTCAAGGGAATAATCTACTAGTATAGAAGCGAATAATTGAGCGCGGACACATGTCCGAGAGTTAGGTTCAACCAAATTGGACACGCTTTGACTTTGAGAAGCCCCTCTTTCAGCTTAATTCGGGATGAAACGAAATAGAACCCCGGACGAAAAGCCGGCGTGACGCGTAAAGAACCTTTTCAACAGAGGGATTTTAGAAACGTGTTTCCTTCAAATGCCGCTGCGTGGATGTCGTTAGTCGCGATCGCAAAGTATGTATTTTGGGTATTTAATAGTTAGTTAAAGTCAGAGAAATCGACGTCATCGATGGGCCCTTCTTCCCGCGTCGTCTTAGTAGTTGTTGGATGCTGTCCAAAAATACCGACGACCGCTGAAAGTATGCGTATATTCATGGTCGAGACACGATACAACGGAAATGATATTTCAGTACGGAGAACCTTGTGCGTTTGATCGCGTTGAGTGATGTATGCCTTAGGAAGCGACCTCGGTGATATTGACATGACAATGACGATAAAATTGAAAGTAGATAGAATGTGTTTGTAATATACGTATTACTACATTATATACAAATGTATCAGGCTTGTTTGTAAAATTCTTTTAAAATTACTTTTCGTTACATCGAAATTAACTACTAGAATAAATTCTATAGAATTAGAATATTTAATATATTTCATGTGTCCTGTATAATTATATCTAAACTATCTGACGATGGTATAATCGTGTAAAGAACTTTATTTAAATATCTTATTTATCATCTTCCATCGATTCGCTTAGGTAAACAATGCGAGTAAATTGACTACGTATAACGGAGAATGCGGAATATTGAATGAAAATGTTGATAGTTGATATTCAATATTTGACATCATAAATACAAATCATGTAGACGTTATCATAAATATTTACTAGGTAGAATTCTATCTTTATCGACAGAATAAATTCAAATGAAATCGCAGTTTATCGTAAACAGTCTGAAGAGACGTTTAAAGCCGTCATAAGTCTCGAGGCAATTGTATGGACTACGTAATTAAGGCAAATGGTTCATCAACTCGAGCAACCTAAGGCGGATGCGGCGAATTCCTTTATGAAATTAGTCTGTTATATATAGTTATTACTGGTGTGGGAGGAAATGTTTGAGGAAATAATATTTTCGTATAATTTGATTTTTTCGTCATTAAATTTGGTTCTACAAAGTTAACTTAAGAATTGTTTGAGTATTATGTTTGAGATCGTAACCGACGTATTATGTTGGTCAATAATTGGAACATTATCTCTGTTACATACTCAATTCTTTATAATTGTTATTTATATCGTTATATCTAAATAACAGCATTCAATTCTTGACATTTAGAAACAATTTTCTATTAAAGCTATTCTTTATTGAATTCTTGTTTATTGAGTATATTGAAATTTATAAAATTTCCAATACTTCACGTTGCTATGACAACGATCGTAATAAGTATGCGCAACTTCAGTGCGTTCGCGTCCATCGACCAAACAAAAAAACGCGGGAAGAAGCATGATTTATGTACCACTCAGAAATCAAATTCATCAATTCCGTGTTTTGAAAATTTTTTATTTTTTAATATCAGATATAGCATTTAATTATTTGTGAAATAAACGATTAGAATATGATGGAGTAATAAACAATAGCGTTGCAATTGAATAATTTTTGTATGAATTGTAACACAACCTATCTCGTAGTTCCTTATTCTGTACGTACGCATTGCCGCCATTTTAGTGTCGATAATTTCGATTGACGTACTTGATCAAAAAAGAATTATGACTTCAGCCAAATCACTTATGCCTGGTAATTGACTGCATTAACGTCAAGTGGGCAGGTGAAGATAGACACCAATCGTTTATCATGCAAGACCAGTGTGCCCCTATTTTCTTCGTTCTGGCAGCTACATTCCTTTACGCATTCTACGTAATTCGAATTTTAATTAAATAAAACATTTAAATGAAACACCTACGACCGTATTAATTTCGTTTCCGTAGAAACAATATTAATACGGTTGTAAGTGTTTCATTTAAAATAATATTTACATTAGACAAAATTTACTATTTTCTATCGATAAACGTCATTCATATACACATGATGTATTAAATATGGATTTCCACTGTTTTCTTCTTAGTTTAAAAGCAACGTTTAGTAATTTCATGGGAAATTCCTAGATTTTCATAATTTTTCACTATAAACTCTCACGTTACAGAGACTTATTGGTGGACAAATTTTGTAATTTCGATATATTGGGTTGGCAACTAAGTGACTGCGGATTTTGTCATTAAGTAGTATTGACGAAATCCGCAATCACTTAGTTGCCACGCCGATAATTCAACGGTTCTATCTTACGGAGACGTAGACAAATTCTTGAATTTCAAAATGGTTCCCATGATCCAACGGGTGTCAAAATCTTCGCGAGTACATTTTTTCCAACAACGTGTAATTATTATTATCGTATATCATTGCCAATGATAAATCGACTAATTTCTATCATTATTATCGTAATACGCAGGGAAACATGTACGTGAGCGTCGCAAATAACACACGTTTATCTTGTTAGCTGGATCTCACACCCGACGTACATTATTACACGACGTTGCGTGTGTAGGGTGTTAGCGAATTATATGCTGCGTTTTGAATCTCAATCGTCGAGTTCTTACGGCACATCACGTCCCACACCTGTGTCTTCTTTTTTCTTTCGCTGCCAGTAGGAGACATCAGGCACGATCTTATCGCGCGTTTAACACTCGACTTCGCTTCTTCCTTTAATTTCGTCTCTCGCCTAGATGTCGCGCGGGAAATTTCCGTTTACAAAGTTAACTTACCCAAATATCTTCTTGGAAATTCTATTTCTTGCGAAGAGGAAGTACTCTTACAACTGTCGCCCCTTATCCACATGGAAGTAAGTCCGAGTATTAAAATTCCTCGCTTCCTCGATGAACAAGCCTTTTGCAACTTTTATCTGTGAAACGAAGTTGCCGAGTCGAAGTTAAAATTTCCTTTCCACAGAAGCCACTTCGTAGCTTTTATCTTTAATTTTTTATGTAAGTTGAAACTTTTATTTCTTGTCTCCTTCGTGCTTCGACAGACACGATATAGAAGAAATTTCAGGAGGGTCTTCAAAATTATTTTAATGACTCGATTTTCTTGTTTGCGAAGAGCGTCCGGCACGTTATTCAAGTACAGGGGAATAATGATACGTTTCTCGTTGAAAATCGTGTAGACTGTAGATCATTTACGAAGTTCAAAGAACACGTACGTATATACACATATACAGGATTATGTTACACGCGTCGCTGAATTTCTTTGAAGGGATCGAGTGTGTCGTCGATCGACATTGCTTTTTCCTGCGATTATGCTCTGTCGCGTTTTCTTTCGCCAGACACGCGAACGTGCGTTCGTGCGAAACATGTGAAAAGACGATTCGCGATGAAAGCGAGGATCCAAGATACGAGGCGACTAGGGAACGTGCTTATTATATGCAATGTATTAATAAGGTTACGAAATATATATGTTAAGATAATAGGATTATAAGTCTAATTTGAAATTAGTAATGTTGGATTATCTTAAGCGATTAAATAACAATTTAGGGTTAGGTTTGAGCTAGGTTATTTAATTTGAATTTCTTTTATACCTTCTATTTTACGTAATAAGTATCATTGATGGATTTTGTTACGTAAAATAAAGTAAAGTAACTTAACCTAGATTCTAAAATTGACTCGGCTTAACTTGACGTAGACTAAGCTGTTGGAAGTCACGTATCATTTAAAAATATTACAATAGTTAGGGATCGAGATTTAACACTTCCTTACGTTAAACGTACTGTGATTTAATGACACGCGCGGAATGAAGTTTGTACGAAACTAGGAATTTTAGGTTAGAACAGCATGGCGCCAGCGAGATTTAGTTCCCAATTTAGAGCATTCGAGTGGTTCGGTTATTCTTGATTTTTATTGCGAATTCTAGTGGTTATATATAGGATAAGGCGTTTTTAATCGCAGAACGAGTTAAGTTATTTTTCCAGGAGCTACAAATCGAATATGTGAAGAGAAAGCAAATATATTTTGAGGATGCAATAAACAGAAATGAGTAATAATGGTAGATGGTATGGTTTTTCCAGAAAAAGTGAGAGAACGATGAAAAAGAGGCGCATTAATTGAACGATAATCAGAACGATGCATCATGGCTTCGTCTTTAGGGGGACCAGGAATGGCGTCAGGTGTCCCGTCACCGCGAAGAGTCAACCTGGAGTTTCCACCACCTCCACCTTATCCACCGCCTCACAGTCAGGTATAATTTTCAGCATGCAATGTTAAACCTTATAGAACTTATGTCTAATGTGAATTCGAATGCGTGTATAATTCTAACCTGTATGTAAAATCAGTTTTGCCATTGCTTTGAATCAGTATTAGAGTATCTATATGTAATTAATACATGATATGATAATATATGATATGATAATATATGATACATAACCTCATCGTTTGCTACAGAAATTAGAAATTGTAATTGTTGGAATTTTTAATTATTTTAAGAAATTATGTTTAATACTCAATTTAATATAAGAGTTTTAATACTAATAATATGAAGGATATTAGTCATCATTTTATTAAAATTCCAATCATGACCACTTAATTTAATATACCACTTGGCATCGTCCATTGCATACGTATGTACAAATTAGTCGTGCATGTAATAATCTATAACGCGATCACGTGCTCGATGATTTCTAGTATTCAATTATATAAGAGCGATTCTATGTTTCGAATAGATAATTAAACCAATTACATACATATATGAAATTTTAACGATTTACTATCACTAATTTATAAAATTGCTAAAACTTGAAAAGTTACAAAATTAAGATTATCAAGAATTAGGAAATTGCAGGATTCAAATGATTAAGAATTAAAAGATTGGGAAATTATTAAAAATATAATTCCATTCTTTAAACATCAATTTATCACTACAAAATTACATTATTCCATACGATTACCATAACGACTAATATTGTTTTCCGTTCTTTCAGATGGCCTGCCCTGGATTGGTGGATCCTGGATCGGTAGCGTCACCGATGACGAGTTCTGCTCATCAGCATCCCCTTCAGGATTATTCATATGCTTACTACGAACCTGGACCGAGTCGGCTGCATGGTACATATCCGGCGGAAGTTGGCCTGAATCGTGTGCAGCCACAACAACAGCAACAATTGCGCGCAGATTCGTTCAAGAGACACACATACATGACACGATATGGGACAGAGGAGAATATTTACGAGGAGATATCGGAGATCAAGTGAGAAATTCATCATAAAACTTAATTGTTCGTAAATAATACCTTTCGAGCCAAAATATAACGTGCACGAGCATGGAGGAAATCAAGCTAGAGTTTCTTCTTGGCAATTTAAGGAAGAATTTGCTATAACCTTGGAATTAACAGAGAGTAACAGTAGCGCGTGAGAACGCGATCGATTGAAAACAAAAAAGACATAATATTCGTAATAATGGCATGCGTTAGATAAGTATCGGATTTATGTTATGTTATGAGACTTTAATTGAAGTTTAATATGGGAAGAGCAGAGTCTTACCCGTCGTTCAAGTCAACCGGTTTCTTTAGCGACTTTTTTTCCCGATGGTTTATCGGATAACATCCTTTGGGCGGGTTTCCATTACCTAGAGAACAGTTCATATAATGATTCTTTAAAAGATGATTCTGATAAAAGATGATTTAAAAGATGAATTTTAGACATTCATTGTAGCCACCGTGTTCCATTCGAGTATTTACAAGTAAGATTCTTATGGATTTATAGGCTTCATATATAACAATATATATTAGAATCTTACTAAGGATAGAAACTAAAAATTTCGTTCACCAAAATCGACCGATTTCCACTTTCCAAGAAAATTTATTAAGTAATTTTTAGGCCCAATAGTTTCCAATAAATATTCTCGACAATAAAAGGAGCTTAACAGCAAAATAAATAACCTGGCGAATAATTAAGTCAAATCTTGAATATTGAGTCGATCGATTTTCCCATTTATAATATTTACTACTTTAAAGACGATGGATATTATTCCATGACAGGAAGACGGTGTTAGCTTTCAAGGGAAAAAGACCCGAAGCACGCGAGCTTCGTACGGTCGATAGGAACGCCGATGACGATAGTCGCGGTAGAATTACGTTTCATTCAATCTAAACGATGATGAATACGCACGTTCATTCGCCTCGATGCAAAGTGAACTTCAACTGGCGCGAGTTGAACGCGAGGTTCAAGTGGACAACGAGCTTCTCCTCCTGCCCGACCACTTGGCCCGATTCGACGAATTCCCTGCACCGGATGCCATCAGACTTAACGATTAAAGTCGCAAACAATAAGAAAACAACCCCGAGTTTATGGTTACGAGTGTCTAACACCGTTTGTCATAATGGTGCGCTCCGAAACATATGGTCGAATACTGACCTCGCTCTGTACATACATATATCCTTTGGTTTCTCAAAAATAAGTAAATAAATAAAGTCAAGTTTCAGTTATTCATACTTAATGTTAGAAGCTTAATATAATATACATCTATAGACAGTGTATGGGTATAGCAAGAATAAATCGACAAAATATTATATCTTTCTAATTTATTTTTGCTGGATCTAATTTTCTTTCTTGTGAAATATCTTGGAAATTAAATGAGCACTACTGTGTCTGGAAGTATCAGTAATAATTTTGAAAAATTTGGAAAAACAATTCTCGAAGGTCTTACAGTGATAAATTTGAAAGTTCTAAAAATTTATATCGACATTGAATATAATTAAAAATATTCATAATATTCTATAATTAATATTGTATTTCTTAATATTAATAATTAAATAAGAAATAAAAGTAGTTAAATTATATCTTATATATATAGTCGTAATAACCTTGCAATAATCGAAATATATCTCGTGAACTTTGAGGGATCCTCTTAATATCAATTACTTTAATAACTATGAATCATTGCTGAACGATTATCGGTCATCCACAAACAATCGCTTTATATGATTTCACATTGTATATGCAAGAGGGAAACGTATGTAAATACTAATGGAGAACTCGAATTCATTAGCAGACAATGTCACCGAGCGTTGCATGGTTCGAGAAGATCCCTAGTGGCGGAAGAGGTACGACGAGTTCAGTCACGGCATCGTCGAGTACTCGGGGAATTGAATTTGAGCGTGGAGGCGATGCTGATGCCTACCGTAGCCGATAACAACGACGAGGACGAGCCACAGGACCAACGAGGGGCGTCCACAGAGGAACTGTTATCCTCGGTCAGTCCCACCGACGACCTCCTTTCGCCTGTTGGCTGTGACATGGACAGCGGCTTCAGTGGAAGCTCCAGTGCAAGTTACAGGTTGATAGAGACACATTGTAATAACGTGTTTGTACCTGGTGTGGGTGGACAATTTTGTGGAGCACCGTATACAAACTTTCTATAATTTATTTTACTTCATTCTTTTCGTGACTTGCTCCTTTATTATTCCTTTTTATTTATATTCATGCTAGAATCCTTTTTTAGGACTTCATATGATTCAAAGATGGATTATTGAAGAATTCATTTATGTATTTATGAGGGAACTCAAGTGTTATACAATCATGTTGAAGATAAACTGTTTTAGATATTTTTAATTGTTCCTGTAGTTCATTGGGATATTACAAAGTATTCCAGAGTAGAGAAAGGATTTAATGCATAGCAATTTTTATGTAGATCATTTTATTGATATTTACTTGCAACTAATTACTCCTAGAGAATTGTAAATAAATTTTATTCGATTACATGTCATAAAGTATATATCTTCTAATATTTTATACGTACTTTACCTGTATTAAAAAGGAAGTGACCATGAATCAACTACACAGAATAGAAGTTTCTCTATTATCTTGCACTCAAGAAGCGCATAAAAAACATTGCCACCATTAATAAAAAATGAGTCCACGAACTCTTTGTACACACCTCGTACAATTCTAATTCTAAGTATTCCTAAAACCAATGAACCTAAAGAAGAAAAAAACTAAGGAAGAAGAAAGGGATCTAAGAATGTTGATTGTTGTTTGTTCAGGTCGGGGCTGGGATCGTTGAGGAGGGGAATGGGCAAGACTAGCACTCCGGAATTAGCGGGCGGACAGCGTAAAACGAAAGCGGCTATGATCTGGAAAAAGGGTTGGAAAGGCTGGAAGAAACTGCATTCTTTCGGAAACAATAGCAACAAGACTGGTGAGTCATTTGTACTATATGCTGGCCCGCATTTATATTGTGCAATTCAGGTTATAGGGAACTCTACGTTATTTAATCGCTATCATAAAAATATTATTACAAGCTGCATGTATCCTCTACATATACAACATTTACTAATATCAGCAGATATATATATATATATATATATATATATGAAATAGTGTTATAATCAAAGCACAAAATTTAGTAAATGTATATAGGTACCAACTACTCAATATATTACACTACATATATTTACACATATGAGATTTTTGCAATAACATTGACTGAGTATAAAAATACTTACTATTCCTAAGAAGTATATTCATTTACTTTTTGCACTTAGTACATGCATACGTGATTAACAAGTGTGTATTTACCGAGTTAATATATTCATTATAACGTATATACAGGGTATCCCGCAAAATCTAGCATTATCGAATACAGAAAGCAAGTAAAGAATTAATTTAAAATTAATAGCGAGTAAAGAATAAATATCTTAAATGAAATCACGTTTTGAAAAAAATTTGATTACAAAGAAATAGTCAGAAAAAACAATAATAAAAAATGAAAAAACAAACGATAATTCATAGCGCATTCGATTCAGCTTTTTTCCGTTGGTTACCTCAGTTGTAATAAATCTCTGCTGTAACGAAAGTGTAAGCTGTGGTCAAGCTTCGGTCACGAACTGCTCATGGCTGGGAATTAATTATACTCGCGGCTGTAGCTGTATTAAAAATTCTCGTTGCGCGACTCTCGACTATCGTGCTGCGAATACGAAGCCAGTGGGAGCAAGAAATAGAGGTGTGCAGAGAGAGAAATCTCCAGAAGTGCCGCTCCTTCGTACAAGTGCTTTGAAAAGTATGCAAGGACTTCGGCACGTTCGTTTCTATGTGACCAATGTGAAATATTTAGAATTATTACAACCTACGATTTCAGTTAAACTTAACTTCAACACATATCTATATACCTCTACTACATTTTTAAAATTAGAAATTTAGTATTGCAGCCTATGAATGCTGTTAAACATAAATATAAAATAAACAAATATATCACATATCTATATCTCACTCGTACTTAAGGCAAGAGAGTTATAAGAGTTACTAGAGGCGAGAGATGTTCTGAATTTCTCAGAAATATATCTTTTTCCATACTTTATCACATAAGATCCTGATTCATGACTAATTAGCGAAACTAGTAACCCACTATGTGTATAATAGATCTTAAAAATTATTATTACTCAATTGCCAATATATACAATAATAGGTATAAGTAACCTCAAGCACAGATCTTCTACTATGTCAATGTGCAATATACATCTTTAATACTAATAGCTAGAATAACAGAATAATTGGTAAAAACATATTAATCAGATCCAATACATTAGAATTCCTCCAAATAACAAATGTCTGGAAGAGTAATAAAGCAATTCTGTCCGAGGGCGAACAGAGCTAATTATTTCGAACGGCATACATTGCCGAATGGAATACACCGCAAAACCTAACCGCAATCTTGATCGATTCCCTCGGCGAACACGTCTGGTCGTGTTCGGAGGCCCATCGAGCACCTTTTGTGCGTTCGTTTCATGGCCCTTTGTCGCGCATAACTGCACAAGTATGCACAGGCCTTTCTTTCATGGGAACGCTGCCCTCTCCCGGACTATGACGCAAGCGTTTGGCCCCGTGTACGCTCGTGTGCATTTGGCGCACGAACCGAGTTAATTATTGGTACTTGGAACGGGTCAGCCGCGGGGTCACTCGGTGGAGAAGCAGATGCGAGACCACGTGCACGCCCAACTCATTCTTTTCTGTCTTTCTTTCTCGCACATTCTTCCCGCTGTGATCTTTCTTCTCTGCTTTGCATCATCTCCGTTTCCATCTCTTTTTATCTCGTTTGAACGACGGTTTCGCTCGGACGTTGCGCTCAGATTTCTGAACGGTTCTCGATTTGGTTATATTTATTTTTACATGATACGTTTGACACTCGACAACAAAAATGGAAATCTATGGTTTTTTTTGTAAATGAGAGTTTATAGCGTCAATTTATCCTGTTAAACTGTATTCGCATTAATCTATTAAGAACCAATTAATAGGTTATTATAATTTATAAATATTGCATATTGTAAATATACTGACTAAAATATTGACTGAGACAGCGACAGGAATTATCGAGTTTATTAAATATTGAAATTAGTACACTTTTGCTCTCATATATTATTTATTTCTTAGAAAGGGATTTATGCGTTGTATATACAAAAAGTTAGAAAACATTATTTTTTATATATCCATTTTATATTATGCAGAGTATTGGAATTTTTTTATGGCTGGTATGATGGTAATTTTTATATGTATTAGATAATATAATGTGCATTAATAATAATGATATTATTATATGCATTAAAGATGTTGAAATTAGGTGTTTCGTAACATCTACTGTCATTTTTGCGTGACTTAAGCTGAGAGTATCACTGTTGAAGTCGCGGATACATTTATTACCAAACATGTCAGAAACATATATTTTATAGAAACTATGATAGTAGCATCTTTAGTTTGTTTGTACTTACGCTATTCGTATTATGCATTTCATTTTACAACATTCCCAAAATTTTTCCACGTTATTTTTAAGTATCTACAAACCTTTTTGTTACCTACTAAAATCAGCGTAAAATCATGGTAGTGAGTCGTATATTATACGACAGAAGGTTCCATCGATAGCCGACAGAGATTGTAAACAAAGAATCGTGTGCATACGGGGCAGATGTTCAGAAAAGAGCAGTCTCCCAAGGCACTCGACCATATGGTTTCCGGGATCCCGTGGCGTTTCTCGAACGGCTCAGGCCTACCCTAATCTCTAGACAGAACCTCGACGACACTTGTCCCGTTTGAAACAATACCAGCTTTGTAATGACCAGCGGATGTTACGAGTTTTCTCGGAATTTCAAGGTGAAGACGACGAACTTCAGAATAGTAAAGGTGTACGCTGTTCGTTTTGGTCGGAGGACTGTAATTCGAATAATTTTCTTTGGAGCAATTGATTATCGACTTCCTTTTGTCTATATATACAGAATGTTTCAGAATGAATAGTACATCTGCAGAGATAAAACTAAATAAAAATTAGAATTATTTCTAAAACTAAATGTTGAAAATAACAACGTGAGTTCTCGCTCGCCATCTATATGCTGACGGCTAGTTACAAAAAGAGTAACTAGAAGTTATCCCTAGACACGGTCGATAGACCTGATCGATAGTTTTAGGACCTCTCTCTTGCCTTTTTTCTTTCGTTCGTTTGTGACCCTTCTAAGTGTGTGCAATAAAGGTTTTTCTGCTTCGAGAAGTGTGGATTTATTATCTAGATAACATAATAATAACTAACGCGATCCTACCTCTAAAACATAAAATAACAACACTAAAGTTATTTCACTTGAGATTTCGTTTTCGAACGATCGATTTTCTTTTTGTCAATATACAGGTTATTTTAAAAAGAGTGATATAACTGGGTAAAAGATCATTCATTAATTTAATTTAAAGAAGGCATAGTATGGCAATTAAAAAATAGATTTAACTTTTTATCTTCTTTCATTTAGTATCAAATAAAATCATGAATTGAAGTTTATAATAAATGGAATGGAATTAGGATAATTAAAATGAGATGATACATCAGATTCGAGGTTTCATTGTGAATGGGAGACATTTTACCTCGGTTATGCTCGAACACTCTTGCGGCAAAATATATGAGATTATTGGTTAAAGAAACAAGCTTCCTTAAGTGCAACGATCTATCCGTTCTGCAATAGCAATAGCAGTTGTGTTACTGAAAGGGATACGAAACCTTTTGGCGGGAAGGAAGGTATGCGAAAAGCCATCGAAAGAAGGCGAAACGCGTTAAGAACGAAGAGAAAGGCGCCAGACGAGGCTCGCCGCTGTTATCCCCGATACTTTATAGGTATTCGTTTCGACAGCGTGTAATATTCATATCGTAATCGATCTCTAACCCTTGGTACATCCGCGCTTCTCTCGAATTCGCTCTATCGATATCGTCCTTTTTTTCTTGGTTTGCCAATTTTCCTTTTTTCTTTTCCGTTTCAATATAGTGAATTGAATTGTGGTTACGATAAAAGTAACTCATATATTTTACAGTTACAATATTCTTTACGTGTGTGATGAAATAATTTTATTTATTAATTTAGAATCGATTTACTTATATTAGAATTGTTTTATAAAACTGTGCAATCTGTTTTTTAATTCGTAATTTTCAAATCTGTGCATGGTTTATTAATTTTAAAGAAACCGAACGAACTCAGTTCAAGATAAATTATCTCTGAAAATATCGTTTATTAACAAACTCGAATTCCGCCTTAAAATTGAAATTTGCATATAAACTTAAGTCTAATTTACTATGCGATTGAACTTTACGCCCATCAGTAACAGCCCTGTAATATTTCTGAAAGAAAATCTCTTTCATTACTGCTCCACGTTTATTCTCAAAAATCCGACAATTTACACACCTAACCTCTCTTGCATTTAATTAAACATATATGAAAACAAGTAAAAAACATTTTCATATTTTCGTTCATACATATTTAATACATCTACATTATCTTCAATAAAAGGAATACGCAAAGAGTGGTATAAAAGCGTCGTTCATATAATCTTATCGCATCATTAATCAACCGATTGCATAATTTCTAGAAAGTAGTCAGTTACGGTTTCATCCCCTCCCCTTCTATATCCACAACAGTGTCACAGTTTGTTAGCGATGCTTTCCACCGCGTGCATCACTCGTACCATGATAGATCTATTCTCTTCGTCTCGTCGTTTGATATATTCAAAGATCTGCTCTATACGGCGATCGGTCCGTGAATCGCGATCATCGCGATACGGTGCTGCCATACGGCTTTTTCGCGACTTTCTCGGCATCCCATCATCCTCGCTACGCTCTAACCTCTCTTTGTCTTCTTGACTCGACGCGGCGTCCCTTCCACGTAGTCTGGATAAATCCTTGATGCAGTCCGTCTCTGACGTCACTTTCTCGATCGTTAGTTCTGTGGCACGTGGTAGCCGTGGTATCGCGACCGCGACGTTCCGCGTGGTTCGTTTTCTCTTTGCGAAATTTTTGTTCATCTGCCTGAAAACCAATTGAAATTTCCTAGTAATAATTAATTAAGATAATGTACGTAGCTGGCCGTAATTATCTTTACCAGTTTAGATCTTGAATATTTCATATCAATTATTCCTATCTCATTCGTACTCAAAGCAGTACAGACATCTTTTTTTAAAACTCGATTTGCCTTGAAAACTGATCAAATATGCTTCTAAATCATAATCAGTAGTAAGAATGCGGTACTGTATTATGAAATACTATATTGTAAAATTGTAAAACAGTGTCTCTAACAATAGACTCTTACATGCTTCATATGTGAATACTTATCTTATTTATCTGTTCTGCACGACTCGATTCGTTAGATATACATACTCATCATATTTTAATAAGTGACCTTGATCATTTTAGTTACCATATATCTCACTAGAGTTACGTGACGACTTTTGTTTATAAATATTGTTTACCTTATCAATTAATATCCAATTATGTCCAACCACATATCTACTTTAAAGTTACAATTTAACACCTGCTAAAAGAAACTACTTTTCACAATGACTGCTATACCTGTTAACACCAGAAGGTCGTACTTTCTGGACCTCAATCGTGCAGTTGGCACTAAGTGCCCGTAACCTCCGTTCCGGAAACGAATCGTTGATTCGACGATCGATTTCCGGATTAGATTGCGCAGGAAGTGCGTCCACGGACGAGGTGGGCTCTTCCGGTGTCACGGAGACGCAAAGGAATTCGTGGGGATCGATGTACTCATCGCCGATCGGCGTAGATCCCCGATCGTATCCAAGAACCTCGTCGATCGCATTGTAAAAGGGCCATGAAACGTCATCCACATTGTTTCTGTCTCCGTGAACCGGATTCTTCAGTTCCTTTAACAAATTGCTGATACACAATATTTAACAAAAATCGAGGACTAAACGGATAATCGTACCACAATTCGTATTTAGTGATCTTCATGTGTTTTTTCTTGTTTCTAGATCGTAAGGAATCTTTCGATAAGTTATACAAAGTGAAAATATTATTTTTAGCTAACAAAGACTTCCTTTAGATGATATGCAAAACACTGGTGTTTGCTGGAGTTAGGTTAGAGGCTGTTTAAGATCAGCTGCATTCTTGGGGTTACTGATTCGAGTGACATCTAAAAAATATCAGTTTAGAACTAAGGTATTGAAGTAAATTTTATAGAAAGCACAATTTAGAATTTAGAACATGAAATCTGAGAGAAGATTTGGAGATAGAATTAGAAAGTAACTACTATGCTAAGACATTATTCTTAAAAACCTCGAATCGACAATTCTGCACAAGGTTTAGAAACATGCTTATATAACCAATTTTATAATCTGTTTTACATACTTATAACACTATTACGCAATACTTGTTCTTCTCATTTTCACACGTTATGAGTGAAAATCGTCGTCTCATATTTAAAGAAACAGTTGCATGTGATATCTAGTATCAAGGACAAAGACATCAATTCAAAGCAAACGACGATGATACTGAATAAAATAGAAGCGAGAAAAGTATCGTGTCGAATTTACGAATTGTCGACGGTTTAACGCGGTATCATCGTGATTGGTGGTTTCTCCGCGTCGTGGCGCTTATCTCGCGGTAAGGAAAACGGGTTTATTATGCTTCACGCTGAAATGAACACAAACGAGAGTAAAGCAAACTAACTCATGCACGGGGATCAACGAGCGATCGTGGTTAATCGTTAGGGCAATAAAAGGCGTGTCTGTCTTGTCTCACTTTGTACTGCTGCAGCAGGTTCGACCATTTCTTCTTCAGCACTTTGTAATGTACGTTAGCCATTATAGTAGGAAATTCTTCTCTCATCTGTTGCAAAATATACCTAAAGAATTGACGAAAGTAAAAAAAGATAAATATAGTAAGAGATGATTTTAGATAATGGACGACAATGAAACGCGTTCAGCCTCAGCTTTTTGTGTTATGTATTTTCGCGATTCGCATTCCGAGAAACGAACAGTGAGGATACTATTCACAATACGGAATAAAATCGGCCTATTGTTTTGCTTTTATCAATAAGCGTACACGTTTTGACTGATAACGAAACGGTTCGAGAAGAACGCGTGATATAGTGGCCAAGATGGTACATGGGATGGAGCGCATGTATTGCTGTCAATTTCCGTTTTCGTTATTGTCACACGTCGCGTTTACAGTGTTAGTATAATGCTTTCTTTAATTATAATGTGATATATCTAATATATTTTAGTGCTGTAGGTAAATAGTTGTATCAAACAAGTCGGTTAAGCCTATTAGGTAATAATAATGTATTTCAGCAAGTTGTCATTTTAAAATTCTTATATGTTACATTTTGATTTTTTTGGTTACACATATTTATTTCACTGATAATTTAACTTATTAAAAAACATAATAAAGCAAGATATATTTTCTAAAACAGAGTAAATCTGTACGTCTAATATTAATTATACATATATGTATATGATACGACATAACGATTAATCGAGATAAAAAATTTTATTTATTTACTTTGTTCAAAAATATATCAAAAATTATTTTTGAAGATGCTACATCAAAATATTCTCATAGATTTTTTCACAATATTACCTAACATTAAATGAAAGCTAATCATCGAACAAATCTCCCAGACAATTTATAATACACCGATTAAATTCGGCTAACATTTTTCCTCCAATTTTCGTCATAGTCGTTAATAATAGTGATTCGTGTCTTGATATTTCTGTATTCCGTGCTATTTTAGTACATACGATTTGTTTCTGGCAAAGCCACTCTTTTTCGATTTCACCAGTTTCAATTACTTCTCTCAAAATGTAATTGTCTCAGTGTCTTCATTTAAATTTTGGTAAAGAACGAAGAAAATAGATAAAAATGCGATGAATAGTAAAATATGACAACTGCGATTACGTTTCGACTCGTGAAAAATTATTCGTCCCATATCTTTACACTCGAGGTCGACTGGCGCGGGAATGTCGCGGTTGATAAATGATGCAAACAAGACTCTTTTTGTCGGTATTTTTATATGTGCGCGCAGAAGACGCGTTTCAACGTTCCTTTAATTCCGCCGGTGTTCTGTCAACCTCGCGCTTCTTTTTAGTACGTCGAGTTCTTAGTAAGATTTTCATAGTAATATTTAATATTTTCTTAGTAATATTTATCAATGAAAAAAGTGATAATCAGTGTGATATATTCGTTGTATTGTGATTTGAAAGCAATTAGAAATTCCATTTCCCCTAAGCAAGTATGATATTTGCAGTGAATTTAATTGATATTTTCTAACTTAAATGTTTTACAGTGAATTTTGTTTAATTTTTGACAACAACTTCTATAAAACACAAATATTTCAAATTTTCTTCAAAAAAGAATAGTAAACGTTATTTTAATCCAGTCTGGAAATTTTAATAAAAAAAAATATTCCAAATTTTCTTTAAGAAAATAAAGAAAACAGTAGACTACGAAATTTTAATAATAAAAGAAACATTCGAAATTTTCTTAGCAAAGTTCTTGAGCGCAGAAAAAAAAGATACCAGAGAATGAGTTAGGGTATATGGTCCGTATTATACTTACTCCCATCCAGCTTGGGCTGAATATTTGCGTCCGGTAAAGAGCTTTCCATTTTCCTTTCGAAGCTGAATAAACCGGCAGGTGAGGTTCTCGGTCCCTGTGGACATCCGCAAAACGGGAGGGAAAAATCGCTGTGACTACCTGCATGACTCGCGATTATTATCACTGTGGTCGTGGTAATGATTCCTATTAGACGCTTATTATATCGGCGGAGGAATGTTGTGTCTCGAAGAATGGGACAGACGCAGACCGGTTGACATGGTGGAAGGAAAAATAAGAAACGGTATGGTAGAAGAACAAGATAATGGGAGGAATAACAATTCGAACGTGCGCAATTTAATAGTGCGGGAACACGTGGACAGGCGCGCACGACTGCGCATTCCATTTCTTCGAATCGCTCGAGTGCATCGAGATAAGTCCATTGGGTGATTATAAAAACGAGACGAACAATTTAGTTATATGGACAGTGAAATCATGTTATGTTTATGGGATAATCGCATTGTCATAGTAGTTACTTAGAAATGAAAAAAGATGTAGAATCGAAACGAAGATGGAGAGTTATAGGGAAGGATGGTGATGGGCAAATGAGAAAATTGGCTGCGCGCGCAGTTGCAACGCGCGTAAATCTTTGATAGGCGCAGTCAATACGTCGTGAAGCAACGCCACGATACGCGATATATACTGTAAATCTGACCGAAAACAAAACAAAAGACAATAGGTAACAGTGAAAGTGTTAATAAATTGAGCGGTATGTAATTTGAATATTAAGATTTGAAGCATTAAGAAAGGTAGGAAGTTGTTTTGAAGCAATGCAGAAGGAGCGTCATAGTGATGATGACGCAAAAGAAATTCGATTGCGCGTCGCACTTGCGATACATTCATATAGCAAAACGAATCATCGTGGCTGACGTATACACGGGACGAATAAAAATATAAAGACAGGAACCCCTTGATAAAGCAGTGTGTCATTCGTTTCGCGTCCAAGGCACAATTCGTATCGTCATAGATAAAAGACGTCATAACCAAATACGAAAGAAAGAATCGAGTATACACGTGGTTTTTATTGAATGACACCGGACACAAATGCGTTTATTATAGAACCCAGAACTCACATCGAAATTTCGCGTGCTGAGAAACCTCCGTCATGATGACCGTTCGATACAAATCTACAGAAAATACGATTGGACGTGTGAAAACTTCTCATAGTCGGAGATTCTGATGCGTACTAAAATCTAGACCTGGTTTCAGTCTTCACTAATAAGCAAGAGGGGAGTGTACGTGGAGCACATGCCACTACCGCCGTGGTGGAAACTGCAAACATAGATTTTGGTGGGGTATGCGATTCTGAGATAGAATATGCGCGAGTTTGTCCGTGGACAAGGCACATAACCGGCTGCTCTTTGAGTGTACACCAACCAAGGAAGGAAAACAAACCGCGTCGCCATCTCCCATTAGAGCTGCACAACAGCTCTTTTTCCTCTTGCTCGGCCAACTGTGTGCTTTGCTCTCGTGATTCACTGTGTTATCGACGACAAACCATTCTTAGCCAGCGATATCGATCCTATCTTCGATCCTTGGCAGAGATGCACTTTTCTCAACAAGATGTATCTGACTGTTCTTGTGTTCTCATAGGGTTTTTTTTTGTGAATAATACAAATTTTCTCAACGGCATTCGAATAAAATAAGAAACTTCTATTTATTTTTGTCGAAAAAGATTAATTTTAACTAGAAATTAAAACAGTTTGCATTTATCTGATATATATTATTGGATAATCTTATCATGGAAATTTTCATAAATACTAGTCTTGGTTACTTACCCCTTGACAACATCATGTAGCATATTCTCACCTCGCCAGAAACTCATATTCTTATCAGATGACTTCCTGCGGTCGTTCCGTAGTGCAATACGGTTTTTCAGTTTATTTGATTTTTTTCGAGAATATGTATTCTCTTTTCCTGTAAAGGAAAAAGAGTTGTTTTACTTTTTGGCGTATTTGTGCATATATAAACATATTTTGCGTATGCAATAAACCCCTGGATTTCCGAAATGCATCATATTTCACTTACATAAGAACTGCTTGTGTGTCGACGTCAACATCTTGCTTGCATTGATCTTCGAGTTACAAATAATTTATATCTCCATTCAATTTGCCTTGCTGTTTCTCATTTATTTACTCATTAATGGGTAGTCTTATGTAAAATTAATTTTCAGTTATAAACTAAAACTACATACATCGTTTCAAAAATATAATATAATGCTTCTTACATAACTAAAATTTCTAGTTGCATGCATAAGTTGAACGAACTTTTTAACATTAAATTGACGCGTTTAGTTTAGTTTTAGTTTAGTGAAAATATATAGAAATCAATAAATCCGATAATGTTAGTATGCATAAATATACACTAATGTACATTAATGTATTATCGCATTAGAAGTTCGGTGCTTTAAAAATAAGCAATTCGATAATAACAGCTTTCAGACGAATATTTTCTAGTGCAAATAAAAATTTTTTCTCTTAAAATACGACGCGTTTCATTTCTTTCACACGGTAAAGTTTTTCCAAGAATTTTTCATCAAAGTGCCTTTTCGTTTTTGAGTGCATAGGACCGAGCATATTTTTCCAGCAACAAAAGCTCTCAAAGGCCAGCTGCTACAGGTTTTCTCTGTTTAATGATACCCTAGACCAGAAAATCGTATTTTTCCCCGATTGTCCAGCAGCATAAATTCTCGTGATCGAAATTCCGACATTTGAGGTGGCGCCGCGTAGCGGTAGCTTTGACAAATTCTCCAAACACTATGACTATCTCTGTTTCTCTTACTCTATGTCGATCGTACCTTCGTTTCTCTTTTTTCTCCCTACTTCCGTTGAGAACGTATAGAATGGCCCACTCTTTTATTCTACTTCTCTGTCCAATATTTTTCATCCTCGTCCATCCACAAGACTCTCTGTCTTTCCCATTTCGTTTGCACACATAAGCCCGTTTTTAACTTTCTCTCTCGTTCACAAGTTACAGCACCCTCTGTTCTACTCCCTCTCTCGGCAAATCTCTTTTTCAGTCGACCAGCCGCAGCCTCGATCACTCTATCTCGCTCTTTCTCCGTCTCTCTTCTCCTTCGTGCCCTTCGTTTCCATGCAACCTCCCTCAGTGCGTGACGGGTCTGCGGGCCACGGAGAGCTAGAGAAGCGCGCGCGCGCGGCCATGTTTACTCGCTTTGGTGGCGTTTCTTTGTCGGACACAACGCATTCTTATCGGTACACGCTGTGATATTAATTATGCCTGCGGCCGGCCGCGTGACCACGTGTGCCCCGTGATTTTTACGGAATTGTGTTCCCTGTGCTTAAAAAGTGTCGTTTCTTAACTCTGTCGATTGAACGCCAAGAGCGTGCGCGTATGTTGGTCTCTTCGGCTCCGATCGGCGAGCACGTTGGCCGAAACCGAAACGAACGCCTAACCACGCTCGGTATTCGAATAACGAACAGTGGCTTTTAACCTGGAGAACGAAACGCGACGTGGATCGCTCGCCTCCGCGAGATGGAGGAACTGCATAACGGTGTCATCCTGATCAAGTGTAAGTTTCGTGAGTGGCTTGTCAAATGCTTCCTATCTCGCGTGGTGCGGTTTTATCGTGTCGCATGCACGATGACAGCGTTCAACCAGAAACAGAACGTTCACCCCTTTGACATTATTGGAATTCTTGAACTGTTGTCTTGCTAAAATACGAAGTTTCTTATCTACCTGTTGTATAATTTTGAAATGCATTCATAAGTCTAGGTGTAGAATAGAGTGAATTCTTTTAATGGAAGGTTATAGTTGATGATGATTTTGGTATTAATAATCATTTTTGAAAATGGTGTTCAACTCAGTGGAACATTGTTTGAAATATGAAATTGTCTCCGTACGACCGATTCTATTGCGACACGGTCGATCATTGTTCCGGTAATTGGCATCGGCACGGTTGCGTGGAAACGATGAAACGCCCCGTATCGTGCAGCGTCAGCTTCAGGACAGTGCCCGTTCCGCGTTCTTGGTGCATCGTCCATATGTCTCTTTCTCGCCTTCTGGCCGGATCCTCCCGCATATCGGTTCACGACGCCTATCATTATCAAATCCTCGTTAATACTCGTGAGTAACGCGAATCCGTTCGTGAATCATGCTGGGATTTTCAATCGCTGGTCTTTCCTGGCAGCGTACCGGTAAAAGTGATCGTAAAATTAATAATGTGCTATAAATAACTTGCTGGCACTCGATATCATTCTACAAATTAGAAAATTTATATCTATTTATATCCGATTTCGCCATTGATCTCCGTACTTATATTCGGTTCGGTTCAACAAATCTTTAACAGCATCATAGATCTTTATTAAAACATAACTAAACGAATGTAATATAAACAGAAATTTGTATTATCATAACAAGCGTTTCATATTAATCATTTTATATATTATTTTTGTTTATTATATGCAATTTATAAATTTTCAATAATTACATAAACGTCCTTACTGACGAAAAATAAATTTCGTAATTTTATTTCTTCTACGTTGTATATATATGTATATATATATATATATGTAATCGTCGGTCGCACGTAGATCATTATGTCATAAAACAACAATGTGAATACGTAGATGTATGAAATAGCCACATGTGTCATGAACATGGTATCAAAAAGAAAACCGTATGTTTTTACCACGGGATCGAGGTGCATTTGTCGCAATCGGCACGCCTCGTACGGTACAATCCGGCAGCTCCCCCGTATTGGTGCACGCGCGACACCTGTGAGATATCGATTTAAAATTCTAATTCGTCTCAATTCGAGATTGGGACGCTTGAGCAACCCATTTAGGACAACTCTACGCGGTTAGTTAATATGGTAATTTATGCCGAGTGATGTATGGCCTTATAAACCGGCGGCCGAGCTGGTATCGAATGTCTACTAGATCATAGGACCTGTTATTCGCGCGTGGGCGTGCTTTCTCTTATAAAAGTGCAGATTGAAATGTCATACCGGTCGGCGGTATTTCGCCGGTTATTAAAAATGTACCGTTGTGTTCCGTTCGCTTTTATTATCGTGCACGTACATAGATGAACCGGTTGAGATAGTGAAAGGGAACAAATAGATACTAATTTGTACCTTTCGAAAGCGACACCGGTAATCGTACGTCCAACAACCTTTGATTGAATATTCATAAATGAACGAGCAAAAAACATCTTGTTTGGGTTCTATGTACCAGGAGATCATCCCGTATGCGCGCGCCTCGTCAATCTTCTCCCATGTGACCACGTGGTTTTCTTCGTGCGTCTTGTGTTTGTTGCTCGCAGTAAACGTTAAATCGCTGTTTTCCCCGGTCCAAAATGAGATTTATTACGTAAGCGGAGCCTCGATTTTCGCATGTTTGATTAATATCTATATAGACTGTTTGTCTTATCGTCATCATTTTAGTTTTCAAATAATCGAAAATATTTTGTGGTAGCGTCGTATATCATCTAACGTAGTTATAGAGTAGGTAGCAGAAAATTTGTATAGAACCCAGCTATTATGCGTATATGTTTGCTGTTACGAAGGGGGGACGGGGGAAGGAAAAAATATACAGAATAGAAGAAAAAAATGGGACACTGACCGTGACAAGCATTGCATGACTATAACCGCAAAAGGCAATTCGTAGTGATAATAGCGCACGGCAATACACGTAATTCGATATAACCTATGTCGTTTCGCTGTACGCTAGTCACTTCGCTTTTCCTAAAAACCTGTTTCACTTTACTTTTCCTTTCTGCCATAGATATATGTAGATCAACATGGAGTTCAATACCTCCCGATATATAATGTTTATCTACTTTAACCTTCATATAAATTTTAAATACACGCATCTTTTTACAATATCATTTAACTTTATTCATTTAATAAACAAATGAATAGTTATATATTTATAATAGGTATATATATTATATAATAGTTTGTATGATGCTACATATAAGCCTCTATAATTCCGATAGCTCTTCTATTCTCGTCATCAGAAGAACGTGTACCAAATCAGAATTTCATGAAAATCTTAGCCCACCTATGCTTCCTCTGACTCAATCTCCAAATTATAGACCTGCTAAATGATGATTCTAAGCAACACTCTTCCTTTCCGTTTCTCATCTTCCATTATCATAGAGTCATAACAAAAAATGATAAAGAAAGAAATTTTGCAAAGAAAGTTAGGTTATCTTAACATCCCTTTATTGCTGATCAAACATTCAAATTCAAGGTTAACTACTCCCAATAGGTAAAGAAGAAAACTCAGTGATCGCTTTCCGAACGATTGTTTATAACGGTCGAGGTCGTTGTGCTATTACGTAATATCCTGTGGAAGAATCTCTGCGCGAATACATACTACTTCGTATCCCATTGAAAATCATAGCCGCAGCTATATAACGAACTGGTTTGGTTGCATCGCTGGGGAGAAACAGTTGCCGCCTAATCTCAGTTATGCGTGTTTAAATGCGAACCGGGTAAGAGGACAGGGATAACGGGGTGCGTAGTCGCAGTAAATTCGGCTCCCCGCTAGCGAAAAAGGAAGTATTCTGGTGCCGATGACTCCTCGAATCGTGGACTCTGTCGTCAGAAATAAAGTTAGTGGGGAGCACGTGTGTCACTGTAAAAAGCTAGCCTCTCCGTGTGCCGCTCACACGGCTCCGGACACACACGAGCTACGTGCTTACAATGAGCATTCAAGTGGCGCGCTGTTGCCAGACTTATATTGCCCACACTCCACTAGTTGCTTTTAACTAATTGACGCGTCCTAAAATTAATGCCCGCACGCTATAAAACGCAAAACGTCGCTTTTTTTCTTCTAGCTCCTCGTTGATTGATATATTTAGGTATATTCGCAATGACAATTGTTTCTTGCGCTAAAATAATTGTTAGACAGGTGAATCAGTTAAGAAAAACATTGGTTTATAGATAAAAGGGATGAAGATATTAAGAACTGGAAGGCAAATATATAACAATGGAAGTATGGAAATTTTGAATAGCATATTTAGCTTATTTTCAATAATAATTGTTTCCTATAATTAAATAATTTTTAGACAAGCGAATTAGTTCATTTGTTATTATTCGTTTACAAAAATATTGATTTTTAGATAAAAAGAAAGATATAGGTTAGGTTTATCCTCAATAAAGATCGTTTTTAATAATATAATTTTTAGATATGTAAACTAATTGATTGATGCTCTTCATTCATAGAAATGTAGGTTCTCAGCAAGGAAGACACGAAATAGGTTAGGAACTGAATGACAACCGTTTCGCAATAGAAATATGGAACAGTTAATCAGCACGCTAGGATACAGCGATAAACGACACGCGTAGTAGTTAATCGGTCGTACAAGTATAACATAATTTGACGTTGTATAGACATATGTGACGCATTAGATTTTACAAGACTCTTCCGGAAGACAAGGACGTTATTGTATATCCTGTATATAATTGAATTGCCCTCGCGATTAATTATCATGCGTTTTCGTCACGAGCCATTCAGTAATTTATTGATTTAAAAAATAAACGTCACTATCTTGTTAGAAGAATCAACAGCAACAATTAATTTAACCTTCAAATTTTGTACGACATGCTGAATGATATTAGTAAGAAAAACATCTAAGCCGATCTATGTGAGATCTCTTACCACATATATGAATTAGATTCGCAATATTACTCAATGTGCTCACGAACGAGAAAGTTCAAACATGGCGTGTAGGTTGTTAGAATGTTCAATAACGTCAAACAATTGACCTAATCTTCTCTAAACAACCTATTTGTATCAACTTCGTTTCGAACTTTGAAAGAATATGAGGATATAAATGAAAAATAAGAATATAAAAGAAAGGATATAAATGATGTTAAACAAGTAACTTAACCTTCAAACTTCCGAGTATTACATTTGTATTAATTATTCAAACTTCCAAAGAAAAGCAAAATTATTTAAATTAATCCACGCTAGATTCTTGGCATGATATAAATAAAATTCGCAATACTATTCGGTATATCTTCGAACGAGAAAGTTCAAACGTAACATGGAGGTTGTCAAAATGGTCGACAATAAACGTAATTAATCCTAACCTTCAAATTCTCAAATAATCTATTATAACTTCCGAATAGTATCAAAAAATATTGAAATCAATACACCTGAGATTCTTTGCAAGATATGAATTAAATTCGCGATATTACTCAACATCCCTGCAAACGAGAAAGTTCTTCAAACGCGGTGTGTGGGATGCATCTCTCGGATATTGCAGCTACCGTCTGCACGCGTTTATGTACGCGTCTATGTATGAGAACGGTCGTGTACCTGCAGTTTGTTGTGCATTGCCGCGTTGCACCTGCATGCTATGCCTTACCCGTTCGATGTGCCCGTTCTTATTTAAAACCAAGCGAAGCAGACGGCGACGAGATGCATCGAAGGGAACACGCAGAGTCGAGGGGATGCGTATATAAGTACCCAGCTTCTATTTTCGAAGAAAGGAAACAATATACCTCGCCTCGTAGGCGAAGTGCATTTACGTGGGTGTTCGATACAACGAGCATGCTTAACTGGTTCGACTGGCTTGAATTGTCTTGCAGGTTTCGAGGCATGCCGATGCATCATGCAGCCGAGGCAGCCGGTGCTCGCGACATCCCGAGCACATGTGTTCGATATGTTCGCATGCATATGTATATGTGCATATACAATTAGAGTGCGTTTAGAATGGATGCTCTTGCGCATTTTGCTTATGAGTGTATTACAGCATGAATTGGGGAGAAATGATAATTTGTGTACGGGAAAATATAGTGCATACTTGTACGTACGTATAAAGGAGTTATTGTATGTACGTACAATCACAAAAGTAGTCAGTTGTTTGATTATTTCATATTTAATGTTCAGAATATAATTGTTTACTGTACGTTTTGGTTTGCTTTCAAATCACATCATCATTGTTAAAAATAAATTTCGAATTATGTTCTCTTCTTTATTCGATACATAATTTAACATAAGATATGTTGGATGCCTAATATTAGATGATTTTGTCATCGATTATACGTATACATTATACATGATACAACAAATGAACCTTAATAATTCATAAACATAGTACGTATCATACTATAGTCATATATATATAGAGTCTCAGACTAAACATTCGATCTTTTCATTGCATCGTTTGTTAGTGCCCTAATCAGTTGGTCTTCATGTGTCTCATTCACTTTCTTCGTCACGCAATGGTATATGTTTTGATACACTTATCACGTTCTGCGAATATGATGCTCGTACAGTACGATTGTTGGATGAAGACTGAACTTTGTCAACGTACAATAATGTTTGAATATTTGGGTCACAAATTTGTCCACTACTTATCTTAACAATAAATGCTCAACGAGTCGCCAGTAAGTGCTTGATCTATCGTCGGTCCAAATAAATCTTAATACTTAATGAGAAACTATGATAAAAATATATATTCTACGACGAAGAAGTTAATTTTAAAAAATAGCAAATAGTGGCTAGGCCAGTTTTATCGTCACACCTGCGTAAGATATTTCTGTTTGTTCAAAAGTCCTTGTTTATCGAGGACTAAGCAAGAGCCGATGCACCTGCTGCGTATTTCCTCTGTCCTTGCCTTTGCCGACGAAAAGAACCATCCGAATAGAGCAAGTAAATGGGAGGTTAAGAAGCAATGCTTGAAAGCAGCCAGGCAGCATGAAAAATACTTGTCCGCTGATACTACCATGCGCGTGAATCCGTAGTGCGTAATAACGTTCGAAATAGCGCCACTGTCTCCGTGGCCGTTCTAGAAATTCGACGTGACTCAAATAGCGACATAAACGTTCGCGATTCATTTTGTATATTCTTAAACCTATTAAACCGTACAAATGTAAATTGGAAAAATCTTAATCGAAGAACTACAATGATCCGTTATTGCTGAAACCATTTTAATGTAAGGTAAAACGTGTTTGAACAAAAGTCCCTTGTATGTTGTATCGAAGCACTTTCACGTGTCCAATCGTCTCCTCTTGTATGCGTCGCAATCTTACGCGTTTCATAATCGCCTCATATCAATGCAAAGAATTAAGAAAATAGATTAGGAGCGTAAGTGATAAAATGCATAGTCTCTCACCCTACTGTTCCACTAACAAGTAACAAGTAAGTGTGTGAATTATTCACACTCGTACGAATCTCTACGGATATACATCCCACACAGACGAAGATAAACGACAGACAGGATATCGATAACCATGATTTCGTAACATCTGAAAAATCAGGTCAAGCTAGTCGATGCGTGTTATACATTTCACGTAATGGTCCCGTTTTAGGACCGATTTGGACGATTTAAGAAATTTTAGCATTTTATTATCGATTTAGCATTATTATACCACGACCATGACCTACTCTGACTCATAATATCATGCGAAAGATCACTATGGTGACATACTCTTCCTGATACGAAATTTTCTTTCTGTTTACTAATAATTTTTTTTGACGAAAACCATTTTGACGGAAAATTGGTGAAATGACTTACGATAGCGTGAGAAATCTATTAAGTTAACCACGTAACTGTAATCGATCGCTTAAGTGACCCACGCCTTCTGCAACGAATCGACTATAGATGACCCACGCTGTTCGTGGCTAATTGCTTGCGTGACCAGTATTGTAAATCCTTCATGAGATTTATGGTCTACCTTTTCTATAATTTACTTGCAAAATATAATACGATCTATATCGAAACTAGCTCATATTGGTTACATAAAATGTATTTCAAGAAGGTACAATCTGTTGGTCGATAAAGTAGATTCCCTTAGAATCGATCAACATTTTTCTACTAGACCACAGTGATTGAAGAGTGATTCGCGGGTAGTCCGCGATCGCGCAATGATATTATGAATCATCGGCAACAAATCGATCGGACCACACAGTAACGCGACGTTTCAATTATTCATTCTACTTTTTTTATTTCATCGGTATCGTTTTGTAAATTCTGAGTATCTGTAAAAAATTTGTATGTTTGATCGAATAGGTGCAGTTCAACATATGCAAATCACTGTATCGCGATATCATCGTATGACTAACCTTATTCGTATATGCGTAGCTTCCTTTTGCATATCCGCTTGTACATCTGCTTTATATATATATATATGACACAGTGAATAGACATACTAGATAACGTACTAGTACTTCGTGAGTGATTTTATCCAAGTCATATTTCATTTTCGGTCCATTTAACTTCTTTTTTAGAATAAATAATTATAGTATGTTGTACAACAGGGTTCACTATACATTATTAATTCCTACATATTATATAATTTGGTTGAGTATTGTATTATCGTTTTTGAAGAATAAATAGAAGAAATTAACCTGTTTTAATAATTATTTACAAAAGAAAATGAAAAAAGAGAAATTGCTTACAAGAAAGAACTACATCCAACAATACCGATCAACTAACAGATTTCACTATATTTTTACAAAACTATTTAAATTCACTCGATCTGATCACAAATGATTAAGAACATGCAAACTGCGTTATTCACATATTATAGCAATAAGGTTAACTGACCAAAAATAAAAATTATCAAATTGATTTTCCAGGAAATTATCAAATTATCAAAAACAAAATTTTGCTCCTTACCCAACCTTTCAGTAATTCGATGATATAAAGCGTTGAACCGATCGCGATTGGAGTAATGTCCGACATCTCTCCCCTCCCCCCATGCTTGTGTGACGTTAAAGATTCATTTCTACCCCGTCGTCGAAACGATCGAAGGAATAGACCGTGACGTTACGCTGGGGCCGGTTGACGCGCAGACGAGACGCGTGAAACGCATGCGCTCGCGCTATCGCGTGCATCGCGCGAGACAAGCTCGCTCGTCCCTCTGTCTCCGTTCCGCGAGAGCGTACGCGTGGGCCGTTCGCGACGGAGGAACGAAC
The DNA here is from genome assembly GCF_024516045.1 of Bombus affinis. NCBI lineage: Eukaryota > Metazoa > Arthropoda > Insecta > Hymenoptera > Apidae > Bombus > Bombus affinis. The sequence goes on from NC_066344.1 coordinate 16,771,215, forward strand.
GACGCGCGACTCGCGAGGAAATAGTGTCGATCGTAAGCTCCGGCCTGACGGTCGCGTTTCTTTCTATGATCGAATCTTTCCTGTGTTTACATCCGTGTTCGAAAAGTAAAATAACTGACGTTCAATTTCCTGCTGGAGTCGATTGTTCTAAATTGTTAAATTATATTCAAGTGTTTCTTCAAAGTAATTTGGAATTTGCGCTTTTTTAGATTGCGACGTTGTGTAATAAATATATTTATATTGGTGTAAATTTGTTATCTTAGTAATTTGTTTTTTTTGGTAACGTGGTTATGTGATAACGCTTTAGTAACGTTGGTGGTCTTTAACGTTGAATAAGAAGGGTATGTTTAATACAACATTTCGAGAGTACGAGTTCTGAGAGCAAGATCTAGCATCGATTTCGAAGCCCCATTTTGTCGAAGTGAGGCTGGTTAGTAGATTAGCTAGGCCGCAAACGGGATGCTTTTCTGGTTGTATGGGTGTGTGGGAAGCATGCACTATGATTGAACGTCGAATTGGTTGCATTGAATCGCGTGCTGAATTGACTCCGCGTGAGGATTCGGAGGGTAATTAAGGATTATTGTTTTGTTGACTTTTATGTGTTATGAGAACTCTGGATTATTATCTTTGTTTTTGCTAGGTGAATGTTAGATGAAATCTCTAATGCGAACAGAAAAATTCGGTAAAATCTCTGTTACCGTCAAATAATCGCTAAATCTATATTTCTATGTATATCAATTCATGAATTAATTTTTTCAATTAAATTAGTTTGCAGTACGTTATTAATCATTAATAATATATATTAAATATTATACTTATCCCAGGAATAAATATATAAATAAATATTATCAATTTTTCCAATGTTGAATAGGATAAAAACAAAGGAATACTATTTGCAAGAAAATACCCGTGCCCCCAGGGCCAATCCACTTGTTAACGTTCTGTAAAGTTCGCGCTCCAACGACGTGGAATTGTGTGGACAATTGGACGTTCGTATATGTACATATATTTAAACATGAAAAGGGCACGGGTGAACAGGTCCGATAGGAAAAAGAACAACGGAGAAACTGTTCATTGTGTTATACTAAGTTGGACAGAGTTATATTTATTTTGTCACTTTCAGAAAATAGAACTCGTCAGCTTTGACTGATAGATAAATCTTGTGGAGCAAACCAATAGCTCGTCCGCGGATACACAGAATGTTTTAGCTTAGGTAAAGCTTAGACAAAAGGTAAAGGTAGAAGCTTAGGTAAAAATGTTGAACTTAAATTATTATATATCAAAATAAATATTACGTAGTGAGAGAAAAAGAATTAAAATATACTAATCTCCATATAACATCTCAACAGGAACACATTTAACAGTTTACATAAATTTATAAGTTTTTGTATAAGTTTATACGAATTTTCCTTCTTGTTTTGGGATAGAATTTATACTCAAATTGTTGTTCATTTTTTTTTAAATACCAAGTTTGTTGTGTATTATAACTTACTCTTCTATTGTTCTAAAAATTGTTTCCTTATTCCGCGAAGTAGTCAAGTTCGTTCGTGTGAAATTATCGACCTTAAAGAGATTCTTTCTCCGTAACAGAGACTCCGAAGCTTTTAAAGGATTACTTTATCTCTGCCACGGCTTGCAAGTACCGACTTAGAGAAGAAACTCCGCTCGTTTTCTTCGTGTCGCGAGCATCATTTCGAATTCGTTTAAGTTTAAAGTGTAAGAAAATCGAGGAATATTTTTCTTTCTCCTGTAAAAGAACACGTGCTCTCGTAGCTGGTGTGCATGCACGCGCTAGATAAATACGTTTGTACTCTGTGTGTTCGCTCGTGCGTGGCCAGGCCGCGTGGGTGGACGATGATACGTTTTCAAACATTTTCGTTTCGTGAAAGTCCGCGTTGCGACACCAGCGCTTGAAAAAATAAGTCGAGTGTTCGGTGAATCGAGAAAACGAGTCATTCTTCGGCTGCGCAGTTCTTCACGAAGAGCGAAGTAACATTGTTGGCAGCCGTTTCCGTTTGCTTATCATGAAAATGGTAAAGACTCTTTTATAATTATTTCTGTTGATGATGTTATATTGTGTGATCTTGGGATCATTAATGCCGGTTATTAGCATTTGTGATGTTTCTCCTTTTTCTTTCTTCTTTCAGAACTTTAGACTCGTTGATAAAAATTGAAATTCCAATGCATAATTTTTTAAATTGCATAGATGTTTCCGTTTAATTGACGTTTACATAAAACTTTTAAATACGAAATTGTTAAATCACGCAGACCCTCTTTTTATCGATTAGTTTCTGTTGATAATTTTCCGAGATCTATCAAAGTAAGCATCGGATATAAGATCCCACGAAAATCACAATTATCGACACAGAGCATATCTAGCATTCGAAGCTTTATTGATCATAGCACAATGAAAAAGTAATAAAATGGTTCTTAATTGTACTTAACTATCGTGCAATAATAGGGTACGAACTAGTACCAATATCTAGCGACGTGGAAACGATCAACTATGTTTTAAAGAGTCGCTAAATTGCCGGTTGTTCCTCTTATTATTGAACATAATTTTCTTGATCGTTGCATACGATGCATGGTGGCGCGATAATCGACTTCCTGCGCACGAGTAAACGCAAGGGGTGTCCCGACCGGTCGTGTTTATCTCCGAAGACAGTAATGATCGAGTCTACCAATGGTAGCGATCCATGATTTATCCTTTAAGCCTCGGATCTAGCAGTTGTCGTTTTTCATTCTTCGAACAGCCTGTTCAAAGAGCATCAATGCATTGTTTCTCTCGCCTCACTGATGGTTGATAAATCTTACGACAAAGTACACGCATATATACTTATACTATCAGTCAAAAGTTTAGAATCACTTATTTGATATTTGAAGGAGAACTTAAGACAATATTTATAAATTAAAATTTCAAATAATTAAATTCTCAATCATGTATATCTCATTCTAGTGCATAAAATTTTGAGCAAAAAAAAAAAAAAGATTATTGCCACGTCTTTGTCTTTCTATTTAAATCAGAGAATTTTTTATATGGAGTATTAAATACAATAGAAGAAACTTCTATATAATGAACCTAATAAAGATAAGAAACGCTAAACTATATTTAACTATTTTTAACCTTGTTTTCAATCGTGCTTTCATAAATCGTGATTGTAGAAGCGAACCAACATTTTTTAGAGTTAGTGCGAATACATGTGTATGCGCATGCGCGCGTGTACTTTATGATACCAACGGAGAACCCGTACAATTTTGTACTGATCTTATCTAAACTGTGAGGGTGTGCAAACCGAAATTATCACTGAAACGTTTTAATCTCAAGAGAATAATGCACTCGTTCAAGGAGACCCGTCAGAAAGTCATGAAAAATCGCAGGTTCAAGTTTTAGTAAATTTTCGTTCGTGAAATCTTCGAATGAATTTTTCATGTTGTATCGGTGATCGAAATTTATATGTTTTCGCATTTATATTTATATTAGATTTACTGAAATTTCGGTTTAATGTACTCATTTGTTTTTGTGTTTTCCAATTCATACGAGATACTCGGGTCGTAAAAGCAAGAGCCTGTACATATGTCAGTCTCTCGAGGTCAAACTGACGTGTCGAGCAAGCATTCTGAATGCGTTATGTGTCGTTCGTGGCGGTTTCCTGTTTGCGAGAAGAAAGGATATGGCGTAAAGATCGCGTCCTTTTTGTCTATGATGTTTTTATCCTTGAACATTTAACCTTCTTTCGTTGCACGACCTGGAGCGACGTTGTCTGTATGTATTTAGGCTGTTTCTCTTTCTTCTGAATCATTTTTTGTAAAAACCGAGACAACAACGCAGCTGCATACACGGCGACCGAGATAAGTCACCATCTCGTTATTCCAAGGGTCAGCGTATCTCTAATTACATTAAGGAGAAGGATTTAAGGTTGGAATTAGGACTAAGATTAAGGTTAGGATTTCCGGAAGAAAAGAATTTGGTTTCATTTTTTTTCTTTTTATTTCGTGCCTTTAGAATATATAATTTTGGAATAAAATATTAACCTATTAATGATATTATTCCTTAATTATTCTTGGAAAGGTTAGGATTTCCGGAAGAAAAGAATTTGGTTTCATTTTTCTTCTTTTTATTTCGTGCTTTTAGAATATATAATTTTGGAATAAAATATTAACCTATTAATGATATTATTGCTTGATTATTCCTAGAAACTTCTATAATTGTAGAATTAAAAGCGGATAGAGATAAAATAATTCCAGTTAGCTCTACTTTAGTCCCTGTAAATGTCAATGCTATAAATAAATTACAATAATTAAACTATACGCATGAATAGTAAGTAAGATTTAATCTGATAAATGTGTTATTAGAGCAGAAAAAGATGATTAAACTCGTGCACCCGTTACAAGCGACATATAACACAAGATCATTTTACCTATCTCTGTCTTTACCATTTACAGAAATGTGATGCAATGCTGCGTCGTATGCTTTAACAATTACACCGTTGATATACCTTCGGAGATCGCATCATTCGTTGGTAAACGTGATTCGTATGCATCATCATGTTTAATAACATCATGTTACGCGCTAGACACAACTTTTTCATAAAAATCATACAATAAATGTTAAACCCATTGTTTAAGGGTTTTGTTCTCAGGTCTATACGACCCAAAATGAATGTTATATATTAATAGATATCATTATATTTGGTTTTAGTATTCAGTACACGTGACAACAATTTATTAACTAATGATATTAATACACTGACAAATTACAGATTGTAAGTTATAGACTTCTTTCTATATTTTTATAACGTTGCATAGAATGGGGTAATGTGAGGATTTGTAATTTGTAAAATTTCATTTGTTTTATTGTTACTGTTATACGAGACAATTTATTAGTGCTAGTAATTTATAACTTGTGACTTCTACAATATTACTAGTAATATTAACTCAAGTGTGTAAGAGTGCACTGAAGAGGTGATCGCGAAGAAATGAGGAAAATAGCAAGGTGAAACATAATTTGTGACCATCACGACAACTTTATTCGAAGGACGACCTTGTCGAATAACTAGAAAATTTATACATATTCCCATTGTCATAATAGGTTATGATCATGGATGATATAGAAAACAAGTGTAAACTGTCGGTAAAACGATTACGATCGTACGGGTTAGCCTTGAACATGACACTGCGCATTTTTCCTTGAATCGCTCGGTCTTATTAGCGAAGAACGATCTCTCCTTAGAAATCGAGCTTAACCTATTGCAATATTCATACTGGATTGAAAGTTTGAAATGTTTGACGAACAGATGCACACGCGCGGACAGGTTATGTATGTTGAATTATGTAATGAACATCCTTCATGAATATCCAGTGACTGATCTATTAAAATACAAGATCCCAGGTTATGGGAATATCGATAAAAATATAGTATATATAGTATATATTGACGCTGCAACTGTAACAAATTTAATCGAAAGTGCTACATAACCTACATAACCTTCTTCCTATCGATCTTATACTTAAGTAGAATTTAATACAAAGAATATATTTTTTTATATTTTTATTAATCTTTTATGATCCATCTGAATATTTTTTAAATGTAGAGATAACATTAAATGTAAAAATAACTATACTACCTACACTATATAATTACTTAAATTTAATACTCGTAGCGAATTTATTGACATATTGTTATGTAGTGAACATAATTATAATATTATTACTGGTGTTTATCAAATGAACATGATTACGTACTAAGTGTGCGTCGAAATCTAGCGAGGTTAATAGGTGAAACATTAAGTGAATATCAGTAGTCACTGGTGCATCGGTCGTACAGCTCTTTAGGGAATGATAAACAGTCTCTTCATGCATGCATGACGCGTCGTTTGACATTAGGGAGGAATTTATAAGAGCTCGGTAGTATTATTTGCAATATTATGTGGTATTCATTTATATCATTCACTGAATAGTAACTACAGTATTAATTCAATAAGGAATTTTAATAGAAGGGATCTTTCAGATATGCAGAACCTTCTTTTACTTACTAAAATAATTTTTTCCACAGGGAGATGTTATAAGATAAAATATATAAATCTATTGTAAGATATTGACATCTTTTGAACTTGAACTTAGATCTTTTCCTTGACGATTAGAGTGTAGAGTGCATGATGCTGAGACTGTCCCTTGTACGGAAGTGGTAGGTTCCACGCGTTGTTGGTTTTATTGGGTCTTCCGGTGTGCGTGCTGTGCTCAAGTTACTTTGGTGTTAACATCAGGGTGACTATATGGTTAACGCAAGTCGTTTTGCGTTTAATATGCTCTTTCCCACATTTATAAACGAAGCTTAAATATTTTCGCATGTTTGGGTGGTTTTAATCGAATTTAATTTAAATTTCTGTCACGTTTGTTTTTCTCAAGTATTTGATATTAAAAAAAAAAAAAAACACGCAAAACTCGCGAACGAAGTTGTCTTAAGTTTCTTAGAAATAAAAATATTTTTAAAATATTTTCTTTTACATACCATCTATCGATAATCAAAATATATTTACTGTTATTCATTATGTGCACATGCACTACTTATTAAGTTACGAATTTAGAATAATGAGCTTAATATTTATAAAATGATTTGTACGAATAAAAATATCATAGAGAAAATACTTGAGATGAAGTGCGCGAGAGAGTAGGATTATAAAGCCTTGCCTGACTGACTTTATACGAGGAAAGGTAAACATCGGCCATTGTCTATGCTTATCTCTAAAACGTGGGAACGAGTCAAGTGTTTAATTCGAATGATTGCTGACCGGACAAACGCGGTCCACGCAAAGCTCATAAATGACGTTAGAATTAAATGATCCAGCACATCGCTCCATATGTATATATACATTTTGACATTGCAAGTGAAAGTGTTCTTCATAAGAAAAGCATTAACAAGATAACCTCTTATTATGTTTTGTGCTATTATTTCTAAGATTTACGCAATACGCAAAAATATGTAAAATATAGTACTTATTATACTATTTAATAAACGAAACAAAATCTTTATTTAGGTTTCATCTTTTTAATTATTTTCATAAAAATATGAATTTGACCAAACATCCGCAGTCTAAATTATTAACCTTCAAGTTTTTCGTGGCAGTTGCTTCTAAAATTTCAAGTAATTTGCTCTAGTATGTATCCTACTATTACCATAAGAGCAAATAACTTTAATTCGTGTTCTGCTTATATGCTGAAAAGTTGATCGTTTACATAGTATTATCTGTTATCTGTCGAAGTTTATATACTCTAATTACAATATTATTATTCATTTCTTGTATTAGGAGAAACATTTACCTCGTTTAACAAAAATGCACAACGCAACTAAATAGTGAGCGAAACCGTGACCTTGAGGGTAATAAAGGTTATCTATATCTCTTAGCTGCTTCGTGTTCGAACAATAATACCTCTTTTAGCAAACTCACAGTACATGGCGACCAAAGATCAACTATACATGAAATAACTAAACCAATATTATGACTTTAAAGAAATGACTCAAGCGAACTACCCTTATCTTCGTTTATACTGTTTCTAACATGTTTAAAGGTTTTCATATGATACGAGTGCAAAACGTTTGGTGCTCTTCCATTAGTAAATCGCAAATATTTGGAAAGCTATTAGGATAAAGAGAAATATTGCCAACAATTCAAGTTTAATAAATTGATTAAAAAGAAAAAAGAACATTATGGTCTGCAAGAAATATTTATGTAAATTTCTCAACATTTATAAAAATAGTAATTTGTATGAAAACTCACAATCTCTACATTCCCGTTCATTGATATACATAAGTAAATTAAAAAATGGAGAAATGAAGATATAATAGGTGCTATATGTAATCGATAATGAAGGTTCTATCCACTTTCGAAGAGGAGTGATCAAATCCAGAACGATTGACACATATTGTATAAATAGAAGCTGTCGTCACACGTTTCACAAAAATGTAGTTAGTATTAAGAGGCGTATGGAAATGAGTTGTCTTGATCTCGAGAAGGTTGTTGTTTAGCGAACGTTCTTACGAAACTTATGTTGCTTTAAACGCTAGATTTGTAATACCATCTCTTTTTCGCTTCGCTAACTGTAAAGCTACTTTCTTCTGGAAAATGTAATATTCAAGTTGGAATAACACATCGATGTCTTCTATGGCTATTCTATATTGCAAAATAATTAGAAATAAAAGGCTTCTCCAACATTTCTTAAATTACATGCTTGTATTTTATTGAATTTTCGCAGAATTTTTTATATACTTAAAATATATGAAAATCGCGCCAAACCTGAAAGATCCCGGTATTGGAGTCTGAAGACACAATGTGCCATTTTAGGATAAAAGTCTTTTGAGCATAGTAGTAGTACGTAGTAGAACATAGTAGAGCGTAGTAGTAGAACTGTTTGAATATTGGGATCAACTTCGGCTTAATTATGAAGGCATCATACCCATTGAACTAGAAACAATGCCTACACAACTAATGGTGTCTAACAAATAGGAGAGAGTAAAGTACACAGAGAATAACGCCCCACTTTTAGTTGGAACTATCTATCTTTTAAGGAAAATTCTTTGATAATATTATTTCCTGAACTTTGTTCGATACACGGGAATAATTTGGAAGATTCGTATTTGTAAAGACTTTGGAATAATTGAGAACTTGTGGGAATCGGTTAATGCTCTTCGCCATCTAGCTGTGGGTGCGGAAACTAACTAAAGAAAATTCTATAATGATAATAATTAAACTTTTGGTACAAACAAACCAGACAAAAAGAGACGGTATTCAATGTAATTATTGCCTTTTGTTGATTAATTATACGAATAAGGTCGTAATAAAAGGGATGAATCTGGATGTTCTTATTAATGATAATTTAATTATTAATAATTTTCATTATGGCGCTTAAGTTAGAATAATTTGAGACTAACATGTGTCATTTCATTATAGATGAACCACGTTCAAGGTGTAGATCATGGGATGACGTAGGACCGACTAAAATGGAAACTGTCGGCCAAACGCACAGACAACATCATCCCTCCTTAGAGGCAACTAGGTCCAATACGTCGACACAGTCGGCTAGAAGCGAGGACTCTTGGTGCTCAGCATCGGATCATGACCTTTCCTCAGACGACGAAAGTGAGAAGAGTAATATCAGTATTAAGTAAGCACCAATTTCATCGGATAAATTTTAATAATAAATAATAGCTATGAATAATTAGATTTGATGTTATTTATTGATATCCAATAATTAAAAGTTTCATAGTATCTGAAAAAAGAGATACCGATTTTCCATAATACATAATTTAAATATTTTTATAAAATTTAAGCTTTTTCATTTAATGTCCTTTTTTCCAATTGTCATTAAAGAGAGGGAGAAACCTAATGATTTGAATCAGTTCATCGATACAATTGTTGTTGGTTCAGCGAATCAATCATTGGTCTGCTATTTCTTCCCACACTGGCATCCTCCTGAGGGCGTATATAATTAATCGGAACAATTGTTAATTCTCCATAGAAGCAATTGCCAATTGAGGAATACGTTGCACAAGGCAAGGACGCTGTGTGACAAGTGGAGGCCACAAAATATGCGAGTGAACAATGCTGACCCATTGGATTCGCCCGGAAACCATGGAAGACTATCTAGATGGTTCAGTATCCGGAGAGGATCGACACAACAATATGATGTGGATTCCTCCGACACGGTATCCCTTACCAGTCCCATCAAAACACCTCAAATGCCGCAACTTTGTGAAGTAATTATCTAGTAGATTAATTTTTTTAAATAAGGAATTATTTTGTACCTTAATAATGAAAACGAATGGTATTTTTTATTTTTATAATTTTGATTCATCTTTCTTTATAGAGAATTGTTTTATACTTTGATAAAAGAAATAATTAGTATTTTCTATTACAAAAGTCTATTAACAAATTTATTATAAAAATTATTGCAAACAATATAAAATAAAACTTTTAAGAAAAAGTTAGAATTTCTCCTAAACACCGATAGTACAAGTTTACACAGATTTACTGAAATATATATGTTTCAGGTTGAAGAGGAAAACAGTGCAATGGTGCAATTTCAGTGCATGCAGCAACGTAGGCAAACTCCACCCGCCCTTCCTCCGACACCTCCGAATTTAACTCCTCAACAGCTAAAACGTCGACATATAGTAGCAGCTATAGTACACTCTGAAAACAGTTATGTGTCCACGTTACAGAGGCTAGTTAACGTACGTACATATTAGTTCGAATGTACATATAATATACATTCTATGTACATATGATTCCTTCGAAGAACTTTATGTAAAAATATATTTTCCTCTTCAGGATTACAAGAAACCATTAGAAGAATCGTCGCCGCCTATATTGAGCCAGGCAAAAATAGTAACATTGTTCCACAGATTGCCTGAAATTCTGCAATGCCATACGTTATTTAGAATTGCATTAGCTGAATGCGTACGTTCGTGGGACAAGGACGAAAAGTTAGGAGACGTGTTTGTAGCAAGTTTCAGCAAAGCTATCGTTCTTGACATTTATAGCGGGTTTATAAATAATTTTTCAGTAGCTATGGATTTGGCTAAGCAAGAATCAAAAAGAAAGACTGCGCTAGCCGATTTTTTCAAGGTATAAATCCATAACAATGTTTGCTAATGATTATATTCTATAGTAATTGAATTTTTATATAATGGTTATGATTGTATTTTAGGTGAAACAAATAAGTGCACACGATAGATTGTCCTTCTTTGGATTAATGGTAAAACCTGTGCAGAGGTTTCCACAGTTTATACTATTCTTACAAGTAAGTATCTTTTATTTTTGTTTTTAACGGCTACATTGAAATAATGCAAACGTTTTGTTAGGATTTACTGAAACACACGCCACAAGGTCATCACGATAGAATGTCGTTGCAATTGGCGTTGACCCAATTAGAGAGTTTGGCGGAAATGTTGAATGAAAGGAAACGTGAAGCGGAACAGTTCCAAGCGTTTAAAGAAATGCTTCGACATGTATCTGGGAAATTGTCCCATCGACCTCTTTCGTCGTCATCTAGGTATCTTATAAGAGAAGATAATGTTACGCAATTGGTAAGTGTAGTATATCCTCAACGCCATTTCAGATATTCTAATATAATTTGTATCATTTATATCATGGTAAATTGTTTTAGGAATTTAATCAAAACGGCATGATAACGAAGTCTAAAAGAAGAAGGTTATTATTATTGAATGATCTTGTAGTGTGCGTTTCGGTAACTCCAAGATCGGCAGAGGATTTTAGCGGGAGTGAAAGACTAACTTTGAAATGGACATATCCTGTATCGGATATTGAGGTATAGGAACGGTATACAATTAATAACGATTACTAACGATTTGAAGTATATTTTTCACGACGAAAATTAATATCGTCAATAATAGTAATGTTAACAATATTATGCTATACTACAGATTCAGGATACAAGCACTTCACCAACGTTAAGTCGTTTACTGACTGCTGGTCTAAATAAATGCGGAAGCCTAAAATCTGACAAGAGCGGCGATTGCGGACAAGTGGGTGCAGATAGTCTCTGCGTAGAGATGAACGATCTAATGCATGACTATGAAGTCATGTCTAGGATAAGCGATTTAGTCGCACAACTAAAGGGTAAATACGAGGTAAGCCAAATTACATGAAACAAACTATGTTTACTTTGATTTTATACGTATACAAATAAAAACATTTTGAATTCAAAGGGTATGACGCTTGAGAAAACTAAACAAATTCTGCAATCCATACAACTTTCAATACAACAAAAGGATGAAGACATGGTTTGGGCAGATAGTTGTTGCCTGCAATTAGTAACGAAGCAAGGACAGATGTACACGTTTCAAACCGAAAATCCTTTGGTGAAGAAAGACTGGATAACGGAGCTTAGACTAGCACAGCTAGCCTTGGATCCAAATAATTCGCCATCTTGGGAAGTACCTGAACAAGAACAGCGACCATCTACAAAAATGCCACTTTTCGTTAGTTCCCAACAAGTATATCATTCGCAACATCAGACAGAGGTAAGATTTTTGCTACCATAAAATATTCTTTTTCAATTATTCGCAAACATAATAATGATTATATTTCTAATTATCTTTTTAATTATCTTTTTTAAATTTTATCAGCAATGTTTATACATAATAAAACGATGTTTTTCAGGTACGTTGCGGCTGCTATTATACCACGCAGAATCCACGTCCCACGAGGCGTCGTGGAAGAAGTCAAAGTTACTTGTGGATATGTACAGGCGACGGTATATCCAGTCATGTAACAGTATTTGGTCAATCCACAACAGCCTCGGCAACTTCCTTGAAGCAAATTACAGCATTTGATTTGGTAGAGACTAGAGTGGCCGCCATAGAATTCGTAAAAGGTGTTTCTTCCGATCCACTCTCATTAGCGAGCGATCTTGTGTGGATGGGTACAGACTCTCGGAAAATTTTAATCTACATCGCCTCGGAACCTGAGAAGCAAGAAGAACTTGGAAACTATTCCGTCTCAGGTCCAGTGATACAAATCAAGTATCATTGTGACAACGTTTTCGTCGCCCTAGGAATTGGTTTACTTCTCCTGTTCAAAAGGCAAGTGGACGGCACTTGGAATCTGAGAGATCCGTTTGTAATATCGCTAGGCAGCGAACCGGTCTCTTGCTTAATGCCAATTAACGCGTCTGTCTATGCTGCTTGCGGCAAAAAAGTTTGGGTACTTAACGCAGTCAGTGGTGACATTACGAAAAGTTTCAGCGCGCAACACGAACACGTTGGCAGCGTGAAACTGATGGCTCATTCCGGAGTAGGTCTCTGGGTTGCTCTTAAGAATTCCAGCACCGTTTGCCTGTATCATACAGAAACTTTCAAACACCTGCAAGACATCAATATAGCATCCAACGTGCTGAGAGTAACGAGGTCGAACAATGCCTCAAATTCTTGTGGCGATAACTTAAACAACAATCAAACTGCAGTCACTGTGACAGCACTTTTAGCGTGCAAGGGCTTACTCTGGGTCGGTACAAACGTAGGCATCAGTCTGACGATTCCCCTGCCACGATTGGAAGGAGTGCCTATCATTAGTGGCCGTGTAAATATTTCATATCACGCGCACTTCGGTCCTATCACCTTCTTACTTGCCATTCAGAATCCAAAGAACACGATAAGCTGTACAACCGATGAAATCGCCGACGAGGAAACTGTACAGTTACGGTCAAAGGAATCTGATAGTAGTAGGAATAGAGATCGAGCAAGTTTGGATTCATCTATGTCAAACAGTATATTGAAATTGAAACAACAATTGGCGAGCAGTCCAGTAATGTTAAGACGAAAACGTAGCAAAGAATACGAGTACAGAGGTTCGAAGACACTTCCCAGAGGGCTCGGATCTGGTGGAGGCTTTCTGTCGAGCTCGATGTCCGGATCGCAGAGTTCTGGAGAGAATTGCGACGTCTACGGCCTATACGGAGAATTAATGTACGTGAAAGATTATGAAAACGAGAATAGCTCTGGTATTGATTTAATTTACGAGCCACTAAGAAGAAGCGATCCAGAACTGGCAGCCATACCAAATAAAGTTAGTACCTTAGATCGTAGACTGAAGATGAAAATCACCAGACCTAGATCGCTCGACTTGTCGAATTGGTCAGTCGATTCTCATGCAAGTTCTCTCTATACGTCTTCTGGCTCTGAAGAGAATCTTTCATTGAAAACTGGCAAATTATCTCGAAATAGTAGTACAGCTAGTCGAAATGGTCCTTATGAAACGACTACTCCCAACAGTAGTATAGCACAGTCTGTACCGGAAACGATATCACCGCCCAATAATTTGAAAACGAACGGTAAAAAGATCAATAAAACGTTGCAACAAATTGAACAGCCTAAAAAAAACCGTTCTAACATTAATGGGTGGTCGAGGTTACATCAATTGGAGACAGTTAAACGCGCAATCGGTCACCGACAAAGGCTCTAAATCGGGTTACACTTTCAAAGATCCTAACAGCAACGATGCCCATATCGTATTGTGGGAAATGAAGTTATGATACTCAGTTACGCTAGGCCTATCATTACGCCAGTATGGATAGAATTGTTTAAAAAATGCTTTCAATAGCCGATGGCAAGCTCTGTAGTATCGGCGTATAGGACCAAAAAAGGAAAAAAAAAATAAGAAACTATCGTCAAACTGATATCCACTTAATTAATAAGGATACTCGGTAAGGATTCGTTAATTAGCGTAGTTTTTAAGTTTAGTCGCAACGAGTGTTCGATACGAATATCTCTTGGAACTATGTTTGAAAATGATGTTCAACGTTTCTCGAACGTTCTTATCGTTTGCAGTGCAAAGATCTAGTTTTTTCGTGTAGCTCTCTAAACACAGAAAGAGGAAGCAGAAATCTCGTATTTTATTATACACTCTTTAGTCCTTCAATACGGTCAAAATCTTATATTCCTTTCTCTTAGGCTGTTGTGTTTCTTTCGTGTACACTCGTATATGTTTATTTATATTTTTCTTTTATTTAAAAGAGTAAAGAAAGGAAGCACATTTAACGGAACAAATGCGTTGAGTATATGTGTATAACTATATAAACGTAATTAAATATTGGGTTTTGAAAATATGTACTGATATACGAGTGTGCGCGTTATTTGGAAGAAAGAATTAATCTTTCAACGTGTATTTTAATAAACATTGTTATTTCTGTAGTTACGTATAAAAACAATTTAAAGCAGTGGTATTCTTATAGATAATTTAACAAAAAATCGAAAATTACTAATGGATTAATTTGAAATTTAATATGGCGAATGAAAATGGACATGATTTGAATACCATTGATTTGAAATTCCATATTTCAAACTTTTGTTATTCGATGGGAATCATGTGATGTGCACATGAATTTGTAAGATATATGAATATAAAACGTTATCTTACGCTTTATACGCAGGACGTTTCGCGTCGTGAGGGAAAGACGATAGAATTTTTAAGTGTTTCTCGTGTTTTCATTTCAAAACTTGTAAATGAAAGTTTAAAGGAAAACCCCAATCTTTGTAAGCTGGGGACAAAATAAAGTGCACAGAGCAGCGCCTGTGATTTAATCTTTTTGATGCATTAACTGCGCCTAGCATACGCTAAATCTTTGACAATATTAAACATTTTCTTTAAGTTTTTTCTTGCATCGATAAAATAAAGAAGAAAAAAAAAAAGAAAATTCAAATGATACAACCAAATTTATTGGACACATTTAGTTTTTTTATTGGTAGAATAAAAGCGAAAAATTTTGAAGTTTGGTTTTTCTAATGCTTTAAAAAAAAAAAAAAAAAAATGAATCTCACGTTGCTATTGTTCTTTACTAAATGATGTTATAGATCATTCGGTAATATTTAATAGCATTTTTTGAAGGTACGTAAGATATATTTTATATCTTTTATAAACGTTAGTACGTTGAACATTTTTGATATATATTTTACTGCCAAACGCGATAAAGATTTCTCAAAAGAAGGAAGAAAAATGGTGGTTGAGAGAAAGGATGCGCAAAACAAAAAGATCTCCGAAGATCGATGACATTGCATGTTGTCCGTTCTTTACTTGTGATACGATCGACCAGGCAAAAAAAAAAAGAGAGGTTTAGAAGATGGAAAAAAGTTTATATCAGTTACCCAGTGAGAGAAGTATATCGTAGTTTTGTCGCAAATGTGCTGTTAAGTTTTTCGCTACCGGCATGGACGAACGAGTCTGCGTGTACATATCATATTTTCCGAGGAAATTAATTTTTATATCGCAAATGAATCCTGGATAGATTTATATTTTGTACACTACATTTTTTTCTGTTTAGGTTTATATAAATATATACATAAATGTAATCTTATTTTGTATTTATACGAATGATACATACACGTGGAATTTATTCAGCAATACTTTATTTTACACACACGGTACACGCACACGTTATACACACATACATTGCGCGCGCATATATTTATTACTTAAAGAAAGTCGTAACGTTGTATTATTGTTATGTACGAAACTCGAAAATTTTGTTACGTTAGCGTTCGAAAAAGCTATTCGATTCAATGATTTTCACTTTGTATTGCTATATTGCTGGATATTATAATTATTTAAAAAACGAATGTATAAAATTCTTTGTTCCTTCTACCTTCCACTATCTCGATTATTATGAAATATTTGCAATTTCACGATTAACAACAATTTGAAGATCGATAGATTTATGTTACCATATGAGTACGTAAGGTTCAGGTAGTAAAATAAAATTCTGAATAACATTGGTTTTCAGGTATACGGTTTATTCTTTGTACAATATTACGATATGTTTACATTATAATATGGCGCATAAATAATTTGTTATTTCTACATATAATTCTACTCGTATCGCTTCGAATATTTCTTAACGCAGAAAACGAATTTACACGTTTTTTTATTTCTACGTTAATAACTTTCATGAAACTTACTACGATATGCATGAGTAAGTACGATATGTGTACTATACAATATGAAATGTTAAGTATTTTACGTTTCACTACTTTTGTCAGTTACTTTTTTTCATCAACTTTTTTACGTACAATAAATCCTCTACAACATAGTTTTGTTCCTGTAAATAATTCTTTGAAAGTTTCCTTCTCACGTATTAGAATATGATGTATATTTATTACAATGTACAAATTAGAAAATAATCATCATTGAGACAATTCTCTGATAATAAAAACTTCTCGTTATGTTTTGTTAACATAAGTGTAATATCTCGAAAAAAAAAAAAAATACATAATAAAGACATTACAGAAATTACACATTTACAGCAGCATTCATTTAATTATTTTCATCTTAGTACTTAATTTCAATATATGTATATATTTATTATACATGACAGAGAATTCATTTTTGTTTCAAGACTGTATGTATGCATGTATGTAACAAACTACTAAGGTCTTTTTACTCTGGTATGGTGCTCTATTAACTCTACATTATATCTATAGTTATTTAATTACAATCATCTTCGTCTGTTTGCTTACATATACATATATCGTGATAGTAGAGCGGAAAATTAATTTATCTACATTGCACTTCTAATACAGAAATACAAGCTTTGTTGACAGTTCTTTAACAAATCTCTATATATAACGGTATTCTCTTTTAAGTTAAAAATGGTGATTTCTCTTGATTGCAACTTCGAAACGTGGATTCGATTACAGAAATTCTCGGAAATTACAATTTGCAACATCTTAGAACATTAGTTTCTTGAAACTTTACTTTCTATTCCCTGTTTTTTTTATTTTAAGGTACTAAAGTATAAAGTACAGCAGAAAAGATGCACGTACAAACAGAATACTTACATTATATATTCAGTTTGTGATAACATGAAATATCCCCCTTTTTTATGCATATAAGTTGTTTGTTGTTACTTATAAACCTCTTAATTAACATATCGTAATTTGTTCATTTTTCTCCATCTTCAAACATATTTCGATATTTAAGTATATGCTTAAATCTTACACGGTACTTCGTTTAAAAGTATATCAAAATCGAAAGGCGCAAATCGACAGTGTTTGTTAAAGAATCAAACGCACTGTAACTTCTTAACATTAAAATACGAATTTGTCTTTCATTGTAAAAAGCATGATTGATTTGCCGCGTCATACGAAGTGCATGTACGGGTTTCCTGTTTCAAACCTTTTTCTTATTAGAGTGTCGCCATAACTGCAACTGTATCATTCTATTACATGTATTTATAAAATACCTATATATACATATACGTACACGTATGTAATGCAGATAACATAATAGATAATACCTGCCCGAGCTGCCTCTATTCTGTCGCACACTTAAATATTTGGTGCTGTTTTTAACTTAAAATATATTTAATTCATGGGGAAGTTGAAACTTCTCCTTACAGACGGTAGATGAAAATTATGAAATGTTCATTCCATAAAAATCAAATGGAGAAAAGATATGGTTACCAATTAAGAGTTACTATGAAATACATAATACTGCTAGAAATTTATTTTTATCCAATTTAATGAATTTTCAATATTACTGTTTTTGTTTTTCATTTCTGTAATATTGAAAATATCATTAGAAACTTATAATGCATACATATGTCAGCTCTCACATTGCATACATGCTTGGTAAATGGTGTGATAATTTAATATGATTACTCTTAATACGATGACACATACTAATCTTCCCTTTTATTAAATAAAAATAAAACATAATGAAAATATTGAGATATATAAATTATTATAAAAATTCATACCAGCCTTATAATTTGTTCAGTTTATACATATCGCCTCGAACATTTAATTATATTAACATATTGACAAAGGATAGATATACATGATTTTATTTATTTAAGTTTAATGATTTTACTTGTTTAAATTAAGGCAGAACAAAATAGTCATTCTTATTATTATTGTTATTAATATGAAACTAAACCATCTACACGAATAAAAATTTACAATTAAACATCTTTGTCTCAATTAGAGATATATAAGATAAACAACTAAAGATATTCTTTATAATTAAATCAAATATCATATCAGTTTCAGAATTATATTGTTCTGTCTTTTTTCATGCACTTTTTGCAATAAAAAATGTTTATAATTTAAATAACTGTACTTGAAAAATAAAAATTACATGCATTTACATGTTCTAGAGTACAATAGAAAAAGATTTGCACATTTGCACTTTTATTAACAAAAAAAGACTTTAGAATAATCTGTATAAAAATCTTGGAAATAATATATAGGTATTAATGATAATTTATCGGTAAAATTATAGTTATGCGATGGAAAATTTGATCATTATACATCATTCATCTCAAAATACCTTAAAATCAATAATTAATCAAAATTTATACTAATCAATAATGTGCCCAAGCATGCAATTATTTTCTTCATAGGTGCTACTTTCCTCCAGCACAGAAGACCACTTGAAATTTTTGTTATTTCATTTATATAGTTTGTGTGCGTGTATGTAATCACAATATATCGCTTAAAACAATTATTGGCCAAGTTTTATTGCAAAATGTATGAAGATATAAATAATAATAATATACCAAAAATATTAGTGAACACCTTGATGACATAAATCATTTGATTAAAGCAAATATCACTTTCAATAATAGTAAGAAAAATAAATGCAAGCAAGTAATAAATTACTAGTATCTGATATATATACATATAAATGTATATGTACATACAATATATAAGAAATAAACGTAATAAATAGTAACTAATCAAAGCTGCAATTTTATATATAAAAATAATTAATGATACTCGGTATTTGACTAAAAGTCAGGCAGTGTCTGATCCTATGATCGTATTAGTTACTCGTAAGTTTTTTAACTTTTTGTTACTGAAATCTTTGTCTAAATCTTCATAAATGAAGAAGTATCAAACTTTATTTAAGTACTCCGGTATTGTTTGCTATTTTCGAACGGCAAATCTCATTTTTAACGTCGGCCAAATACGATAATACATTGTTGATTCAGGCACAATAATAAACTCTAACAAAAAGTTATAAATGCTAGCAGATTGAGTAATTCATATTAAAAATATTGCTTGTCACTTTACTTTAAAAGTAAGCAATAATAATTGTGGCTTTTTTCACTTTACTTTAAAAGAAGCAATAATAATTGTGGCTTTGTTGTAATGTTTCACAGGTAAGAAACGCAACATCAATGCTACTATTGTAATAATGGTATGAAAAGTTAATTAACAAATTTAAAAGGAATGATGTAAACATACTACACAAAAAAATATGTGTAGTTATATAATATACATAACACATAATTTATTATAATAAACTGAATGGAGCAATGGTCCCAAAATTGTTACTATGAGAAATTGGAAATTGGTAACCCACGAACGAATTAATCAAGTTTCAGTCAATTTACGAACCTTGTTTTCGTCGATAAGATGTTTGGTACATCCTATATCAAAGTGATAATTATGTCCAATATATGCTGGTGTAACAAGTAGACTATATATAAAAACCATTCACTCTTATACATGTGTACGTTTTTCTCCATAAATGTATCAAATGGTGAGGACAGAAAAAGAAGAAATTAATCACCTAGAGAACAACGTCGGGCAGGGAGCAATGCCACTAGGCTAATTGCGTCCCACTTCGTCCACCATGATGTCCCATACCAATCATAGATCCGCCGCCGCCGACATCATCGCGAACGATTTTTCTTTCTTTGTAATAAATTTCTTCGCTTTCCTTATCGCATAATAACAACACTGCTCCACCAAACAAAAATATAGCCGCACCCCAACCAACTCCGTATGCCCAACCAAATTCCCACATTGGTCGGTTTCCTGTATAATATAATTCTTATCATATAAAATATTTAAAAAGGTAGAATTGATCGTTTGGTAGGAATTTTAAAATATATATTTTAGAAATGTCCAAACTTACCAAAGTTAAGTTCTGCAGCAAAACACACTGGATATATTACTAAAGCTATTAAGAGTGATACCACTAAAATATAAGAAAAATATAGATGTACTTTACAAAAATACATACACTATATATACATATATTTATATTACAAAAATACTATACATATATTTACTGTTTTAAGTAATGAATCTTACATGCAAATCCCATGCAGAAGACTGCAAATCTATAATATTTATGTTTGTCACGATTATCTTGTGACCTTAAACCAAGACCAGTGAGGATCGTTGCTGCAATATCTGTTATTAGACATACGACACATAAGGCAGCAGCTGCTTTTATATAAGCTGTAAAGAAAGAAAAACTAAATTAATTCCTTAAAGAATTCTACCAAATGTAATTATTTTGTTTGAACATACCAACATCTCTAGCTTGGAAACATCCTGCCGAATCTGGCACATTAAATGGGAGAGGAGTAGGTGCTGCTTCTTCAATGCAATGTGCAAATAGACCTTGTCTCCATCCCAATGCCATTAACCAGTCGGTAGAGGCTAAGCCCATTATCATTAATAATATTACTATTATTCCACATATGAATGCTATCACCTGTAACATAAAAACAAAATTGCATCTTTATCATTTAATTCAGAAAAGTATATTTTCATCACTAATTCTGTACTACACAATACTATAGAATTTTAGTTCCAATATTATTTAAGCCTATTAGAAGGCAAACTGATCAACTGCACTTTTTGAACTATGTAAGTTGAACTTCTCAAAGTACAAATACAACTTCTATATATACATTTTCAGATTTATTTCAAACTTGAACAACATAATTATGATACTAAAGTGTCTTTATAAAGTTGATAAAATTTCAAAATACTTTGTATAATACATAATATATTTATAAAAAGTTTCTACAAGTGTTCAAATACTTTCATAAACTACTGTACATGAACAGTCAATCATTACAAAAAGTACTCATTATCACCTCTACGAACTTATAAAAAAGACATCCCGAATATACCTGTGCGATCTCAGTATCGCCCATGTGATCTTCCGCGACTGTATACATGATCATCGTAAATCCAGCGTACACTGTTAAGATTAGTCCCAACGGACAAAACCAAAATGCACCTATCTAATTAAGAGGGTCTCGAACTCTTCACACTTTCTTTGGTCTCTTCAACGAATACCATTTACGGGACATCGTACACTCCTCCACACATCACTCTCAACAAACGTCGAGAAAGCATTTAGAAACGATTCAGAGACATGAAACTCTCCCAAAATGACAAACACTTCCAGGGTAAACACAGCTCGCGTTTCCCGTATATATACCTTTGTTCGATACGAATAAAACAATAATTTTTCTAATCAAGTTCCCGCTTCGAACGCCACGCGAAGTACATTTTGTTGGTAGAGCTATCTCCTTTGTTTCTATATTGGCTTATTCACTAAAAAAAAAATGGAAAAATATCGTTTGGCTAGCAAGATCGAACAGAGACAATCTCCATCCGAAGTTGGGGGAGTAATTGGGTTCCAGGGAAGCTGCGCCCATTAAAGGTCGTGGCGCAGTGCGCGTACGTGATAGAGGGTGCTTTTTAGGATAGACGAAAATTGAGAAGAACGCTTCCATTTATAGAAATTTTCCTAATCACGTGATTGTGCAAATAATTCAGCTTTCTTAAGTAGATATTGATATATATATTCTATCTTTATTGATATAATGTATGTTATTAATAAAATATTATACATTTTTATATTTTTATGAACATAATTAAAAAATTTGGAGGCAAACAGAAATTCCTTTCATCCACTAAATATTATAAAATACTGTACTTTAAATATTATGTGGATTTTTACACCCTTAAATTTCTCAAAATGCATGAACATCCCCAGTTTGATTATTAATAATAGTAATCATATAACATTGGAATTCGAAATTTAATCATATTGATTGATATTTTTAAATCAAATTCCATTTATGATATTTTGATCACTTCATGATTTAGAATAATTTTTATTGTTTTATAATAATATAACTGTAATTATAAATATTTTCAGAATATAAGATAAGATTCATACAACATATTGAAGTTAAAAATAAATTAAAACATTTGAAACTTACCTTGAAAGGTCTAGTAATAGTGATTGTTTCAATAGTGGTTGCTTGTGGCATTGTTTGTGTCTATAAGTGTATCTGAAAATAAAATTGATTCATAATAATAAAAAAAAATGAAAACAATAGTACGAATAGAATAAAATTGTAAGTAATGTAATAGAATCAAAATAATCATTTTGTAAAAAACATAAATAATAGGAGAAATGAATAATCATTGATAATGATATGTTAAATCAGATAAACTAAGTAAAGATCATTGTGGTAAATTTTTTTCATCTATTTTATATTTATTTTTTATACATAATGTATTTTACAAAAATGGAGAGTTTACTTTCTAAAATCACCTTTTATAACGTTATTCAATATGTGTACAACTTTTAAAAAATTTTATATTTTAATCAGTATAAACTTCTTAACACATTGCAGTAGAATCTTCTATCTAATAATATAACTTGAGTTAACTAACATAGTAAACTATACTTGTTACAAATTCCAGAAGTAGAAAAATATTATACACTGAGTCAACCTGTTCATATATATCAATCATAAATTGTTGGTTTTCTAAAAGATTAACACATCTTAACAATCATCAATTCTGTTCTAAAAGCAAACCACTTGTTATTATGGGAGTGGCATGATTCCTTAACAAAATTATATTATTTACTGAGTCCAATGTGTCACAAGAAAAAATAGAAGTTTCAACTATTTTTTAAATAATATACATGTTAAATTATATTTTATTAGAAACCCTAAAAAATTTAGACTATTACAAATATTTTAAATAAATCTTTTCCTTAAATAGATGGATAACTAATAGCTTTCCAACACTTCAAACTTTTCATTTTAAAGTAATTTTCTGACAAAATGTATTTTTCTTGGTTGAGTCACTCTTCTAGGAAACAAATAGGGTAATAAAGATTTGCAATATCCTATATCACTGACGTCCCGCACAATGCACATATCATCAGTAGTGCACTACTTATCCGGTGAAAAATAGTTTTTCATCTTAACAAAATAAGACACTTACAAATGATTGATATATTCACTCTATAACCTTATCAGTCACTGCGCACACATCGAATATTTAATAAATAGATGTGAGTTTAGAGAAGTTTAGTGCTAGCTCAAGAAAAAGTTGTGTATAAATATAAAATCCGATTCAACGATAAAAACAATAATGCGATTCAATCTTAAGGGTTATGTCACTAGAAATGTCAACACAAGTTTCAACAATACATTTACTATATGTATACTAAAGTATATTCTGGTATTACTGATACATATACAATAAAGGAACACAGATAGACACAATGAATAATCGCTTGGAGAGCTTGTAAGGGACGAACACTCTTATTGGCCATCCTTCTGTTGTGATTTGTAACCTCGACACTGATTGGCATTTCCATCCATTTTCTTAGGTTATGTTGTCAAAGTAGCTATATTAAAAATTAGCATTAAAAATTGATATAATTAAATTGCTATATTAATTTTCAATGCTCTAAATTTTATATATTTCTAAAAATGTCTCTTAGCATCTTATTATGTCTAAACATATATATATAATAGATCCAATCTGTTTCATAAGTTATTGTTGTCAATAATGTTAAATAAAAATTAAACAATAAAAATAACAGTAATGTAAGGTAATAATATAATATAATATAAAAATAATATTAATTAATAAAGATAATGCAATGAATTCTTTCGTAATTGTTGTTTGTATACATAACACGAATGAAAATATTTAAAATAATATTGTATATTTATATTTATTTTAAATATTTTATATTTACAATAATTTTATATTTAACAATAATATAAACATTAATTATATGTATGAATATGTTGTGAATCGACAAGTTTTTTAAAATTTATGCAGAATTTTTGAATTATAATGTATGTTGCATTAATACAATGAAATTTATGAAATTAAAGATATGCGCAATCTAATATAACAATTGCATTTAATGACATATATCTCAATTTGTATGTAACAAATTAATGTATGTATATAAAAAATATGCTACATGCAATTTAGTAATTAAAAATAGTAAATTATAGCAATCATATGATATAATATTATTATATTACATTATAATGTTTACTTGAAATTTTCAATACTTGTTGTGTTCTAAGTAAAAAAATTGATATAGTTTCTTGACGATTTAATACAAGACAAAATTTTGGAAAAGGTTGATAGTACAAATCTGGTTGAGCATGTGAAACATGTGCATCTTTCTAAATATGACGATGACGTCAGTGAATGACGTCAGCACCATGACACGTTTCTTTAAACTAACACATAAACCTATCTACATTATACATGTGAATATCGTTATATATTAAATCTAGATTTTATGTCATTTGATGTTTCAAATGTTTATACATATATCAATATCAGTTAAAGAAATTATTCAACTAAAATTGCAGGAAAGGACATAACTGAAACATACATAAAAGCTGTAATTAATCTTAAAGGATTTCATTATTTCAATATCTACATCTTAAACAAATAAATGTAGCTGATTTGTGAAATCTATACTATACTATACTGTATACTTGAAATGCGATATCATTTTTTACGACGCCTGAGTAATTTCAACATTCTTTCGTTGGAATACTGATTAAAAGATTATTTTCATGACTAAATGCATAGATAATAAATGCGTAATAATATATGAAATTTATATGTATGTATATAATTATTATATAAATAATAATAATAATACATACATACCACATTGCTTTATGTTACATATAGAATAAAAATAACTAACTAAATTTTCACCAAACATTTAACAACATGTTTCATTATTATTACAGTTAATAATAATGTTTCAACATTATTGCGGTAAGGCTAACTGTGAAATTACTATGCCCATTTAGATATACATATGAAAATTATAAGTGAAAAACATGGTAAGTCACATTTCCTACCTTTTATAAAAGAGCAGTTTTAAAATTCGATGTGTTGTCAATCAATTAGACACTAAAATTTTCTTTAAAACTATTCTTAAAGATTCCAAAAATATGAATAGCAATATGCAGATTAATATTAATTACGTTAAACTAACATCGTAGTTTTATCACTAATTTTTAAAAGGCTTGCATCTTTGAACCTATCAAATTATTCCTTTTTCTAACCATTTTATATTAAAATACTATTTTTTAATTAAAAATAAACAAGTAACATAAATATTAGAAAATTAACGTGTCATATTTTTTCTCTGTAGTCTTCATATACGAATCGTAGTTGCAATAAAAGAGAATGTTTAAGAAAACGAAGTTAGTATTGAATACTAAGCAAGATACAGTTTATAAAATATAAAATATACACACATATAATATATATATCTAAATTATATAACATTAATATAAATTTGATGTAACGCTTTTTATATAAAAAAATTTGTGCATTTAATAAATTAATACTTTTATTAACTATAATAAATGTTTCAATAATATCAAAAACCAACACTATTATAAACAAATATATATTTCTGAAACACCTTTTTGCCCGATTAGTATACTTGAAATGCGATATCATTTTTTACGACGCCTGAGTAATTTCAACATTCTTTCGTTGGATTAATAAATTCGATTAATAAATATACCACTGTATATGAATCGGAGTTTGATGACTGGTAAGTCGAAGGTAATATTTAAGAAAACGTCGCTAGTATTTGATGTGAAGCACATATGTAGGAGAGCATCGTCCATCACCCATCACTATCCGATGCACGATCAGTTTTTTGAGGGGGTGGAGGGAAAGCACGTCGGCCATTTTGATGGTGACGCGCAGCGCGGAGATCGTGGGCTCCACCAGTGACGAAGCCACTGGAGTTTTGACGTGGCTGCTACGTACCTGCCCGTTTGCCCACTCCGATTGCAGCAAAGTTGGTGACGAGAAATACGTAACTGGTAAGTACCCAGCTGGAGAATAATAACAACCGGGCATGGACCACTGCGCTAACG
Organism: Bombus affinis; assembly: GCF_024516045.1. NCBI lineage: Eukaryota > Metazoa > Arthropoda > Insecta > Hymenoptera > Apidae > Bombus > Bombus affinis. Next base: position 16,797,735 of record NC_066344.1, read on the forward strand.
GTGCACCGAAAATTGTTGCCGAAACTACTAGCATTTGACTTTTCATGATCCTAGTACAATCAGTTTTACGTCTGCTGTGGAATATGCCGTAAAATATGGCGCCTTAAGGAAGATGTATGAATTTCTTGAAAAGGGCAATGGGGGTTACGTGACAATTCTGACATCTCTTTTCACCAATAACCGACACATCGTGATGCCAATCGGTACAATCTTAGCCATGTTTCATCGTGTTTTTTTCATTAATTTTCTGACCCTTCGATCATCCACAAGAACATCTCTTTTAAGTGTTTATTGTTCTCGTATTATTTTTAGATCTGCTTATGTAAATGACGCAGTAACACCGCCGATCGCTGACTGGCGGGAAATTTAAAACTTTTGCACTTTAATGGATAGATCCTGATTTTGACTTGAATACACACAGGTTTTCGAAATCTTATTTGTTCCGACGATGTTTATATTTAGTCTGGAATTCGTTTCGTAATACTTCAACTATGCATATATATTTGACTTTTTTCAATAAAATATTGTCTACGGTTTTTGTGTAGTTTTGTTTTCATTAAAATGCTTAAAAGATCACTGAGGAGGTTAAATGTAATCTTAATGAGATGTATACGATGTTTATTCTTAATAGGACGATTCGATTAAATGTGAAATTTTTTGTTGTGCAACAATTTTATCATTTAGTGTATCAAAAAATAGATTTAATTATCAGTGATACAAATTGAGAGGTTTGATTATACAGTATATATAAATACAATTATAAAAATATACGTAATTATGAAATTATTTTTCATCCTTTGTAGGGTTTGAGGTCCCCAGGCTATGGAAAGTATGGTTGAGGAAAATGGATCAGCTGTTGACCCATTGTCTACGGGTTCTCAAAGCGGTGACGCAGCACCAGCAATAGCTACATCGGTACAATCTCTCAATAGAACACAGCAGCAAACTCATCATCTGGTAGCTTCTACCAGCATTGTGCAACTGACACTACCTACGTCAGGGGCAACACAGGTATACAGGAGAATCTCCTGTGTATCTATGTCTGATCATTTATTTCTTTATTTTAGTTCAAAGCATGCATATATAATTTATTTATGTTTTTAATCATAATTATCAATTAATTAAATAAGCACTGTGTGTATATTCACTCTTGCATAATGCTGGTTCAAATTAAGAAACTAAAATTCAAATTTAGTTTTCTTAATTAATTACTTCTTTATTTCTTGATACACTGAATTTGGTGTTTCAATTTTTATGATAAATATTTTTATGAAATAGTTATTCCATACCTACTTTATGATGACTTGCATATGCATGATGATATCAATCAATTATAAAATTTATTATATTTGATTCATATTAAAACATTTTATAAATATTCATGTTCATTTATTCAGTAATATCTATTCTTTAACATGCATAACATTTTATATATTTATATATAATGTTTATTTATTTGTTTAGGTACAGTCTGTTATACAACCTAATCAACAATCAGTAATTCAAACTGCAACGAACATTCAACCTGTTGCTATTTCAAAAGGAAATGTCATACTTGTCAGCAAACCCAATTCTGTCATACAAACAGCCCAAGCAAGTTTGCAAACACTTCAGGTAAATATCTTGAGACCGAGTTATACTGTTGATCTCTTCTCATCTTCCTTTAAATAAACCATTTATAAGTAGATATAAAATTTGAATATACATGATAGCATTTTATATATATTAAATATTAAAAATAAATAATAAATAAATAATATAAATAAAAATAAATAATATTCAATAAATATAATTAAATATTATATTGTACATTAATGTATAGGTGGTTGAAACTGGTAGTGATGATAGTTTCTCAGATTCAGAAGAATCTCCAGAACAAAGGGGAGGAATTCTTACCAGACGACCGTCTTACAAGAAAATTCTCAATGACTTAGGTGGTGGTGAAATTACAGGTATGATAAATTTATTTTTATCAAATATCAGGAATAAAATTAAAATCAGAACAAACATATCAATTTTTAATAGAATATTTACAAGAAGTAACAAATTATCATCTAGATATTTTATTACCTTAATTAAACTTACATATAAATTTATTAGTTCATTTATACAGGATGACCAAATAACATGTAAAAGCGGGTATAACGCGATTCCTTGTAGAAAAATAAAAAAAGGACATTAGATAAAATTTTTCCATTCATGGCTTAATTTTCGAGAAAATTGAGTTTGAAAATTTATGAAGTATACTTGAACTTGGCTAATTTCGGACTGAACAAGACTAAATCATTGACAGGAGGTCATTTTATGTGTAAGAATAAGTCGAAAATGTAGAATTAAGAAAATAGAGTTTGAACATATTTATTTAAGAAGTCGAAAACGTAGAATTAAGAAAATAGAGTTTGAACATATTTATTTAAGAATCGACCTAGTACATATGTATGATAAATTTTCAAATTATTCATAATTTTTCTTAGAAACAGCGTTTTGCTAAAAAACTTTACTTCTCGAGTCAATTATTTTGTTTTTGTCCAGTTTGGAAATACTCGTGTTCAGGTATATTTGATAAATTTTCAAATTCAATTTTCTCGAAAACTAAACAGAGAGTGAACAAATTTTATTCTATATCTTTTTCTTGTTTTTCCATAAGGAATCACATTGTGCTTACTTTTACATGTTATTTGGACTGATGTATATATGTATATGTGTAATATTATTATATTCACCTTTTTATTCTAAGTCTTCAAAAATACATTGACTCTTACGAAATGTTAAAGTGCATGTCAGTTCATACAACTATTGTTATGTACTGTCTACGTATTTCTTAAATAATTATTCCAATTAGTTATTATCTTATTGATTTACTTTAAATCTGAATAAATATATGTATAATCAATCTGTCTTATAAGTCATTCTTTATCAAACAAATATTTAAGTATATTTATATAACTGTATTAGGATAATAATAAGGAATAAAAATGTGATACTTTATGCTTCTTAATATTTTATTTTATACATCTAAGAAAGGGAATGCCATACCAAGCTTAGAATGTAAGTTAAAATTTAAGTTAATAATATTAAATCAAAAACAATGCATTGAATTCTCCTCTAACCATTATTTATAGATATATAACATGAAGGAAAATTATTTATTTTTATTTAAATAAAATCCCGCTTATGTTTATTTATTTAGTGCCAATAAAATGAACTAAAAAGTAACTTTTTTATAATTTAAAGTAAATACACAATTAATTTGATTAAAAATATCTAGTATTCTCAATATATCTATTTGTAGATAATTGGTCAATTATAAATTTTATAATTAAAGTTAAAGATATTTATAACTAAAATTTAAAAAATTATTAAAACCGACAAGACACATTTGTTATTTTTAATAAAGTTTCATTTTGTACAAAAAATCGAATATTAAAAAATTATTTGTTCTATTTATACTTTGCAAGACTGCATGTTTTTATTGCTTAGCTTTTATTTTTATTTTAATCTATTTCCTTTTTGTATGAGCTGACTGCACAGCATTATATAAAAATATGAAAACAGCAGCCAGAAAGGAAATAGCATACAATGATATTTTATTTTTATTATACTTTCTATTTATACAAAATCATCTTTCTGGATGTATATCTTTTTAAACATACACATATGTACAATTACATGCCTTTATGCAATCAGGAAAGTTATTTAAGAAGAAATGTACCAAATATTAACCAAATTGTTTTGGTATCATTGTTTCTAGAAATGAATGCCATAAGATATTCATTATATTATTTTCTCATGAAATATATGTCACATTCTGGAAATTTTTCAAATTGATTTAGATTAAATAAATTAACACCGATAACAACTCTATTATAATTGGGGGTTGTATTAATTCGGTGTTACAGACGGTCGATTGCCCCCTCTAGAATCATCTTCTGAGTGTGATTCTAACGTGGACAGTGAAGTGTCGTCCCATTCGCTTCATTATCAGACAGGTTGGTTATTTTTTCTTCTACATATCTTTCCTGGCTGTCCTTTATTTAATTCTGTGCGCAATCCTAGCCATTGTCCTTTCATTTTAATGAAGATAATGTTAGGAGAGTAAATTAGAACTATTAGTCTGAAGAACTTAAAATTTTATTCCTTTCGTCCTTATACATATTACCTGATGTAATACTATATATGATTTAATATTTTGTATGATTGCTTGGTGTGGCATCCTTGCTTATGGGATTTTTAGTTCTGTTTATAAATATATATAGGTTTATCTGTATATACCCAATAATATAAATAATCATTATAATTGTTAAAAAGCCATTCAGATTTATGTTTACCTTTTCTATGTGCCATCATTTAAAATAAATGACTTTTAGTACCTCTATTTAGTAAAGAATTGTTTTATATGAAATATGCTTAGCTAGATGTGTATTGTCTTTATTAATACTGTGTCAGTAATTGAGATTAATGCAATTTACAGTAATTCCTGCTGGAACCATACAAATTGCAACTCAAGGGGAAGGTGTGCCTGGTCTTCATACATTAACTATGAGTAATGCAGCAACTGCAGGTGGAGCTATAGTACAGTATGCACAAGGCCAAGATACACAATTTTTTGTCCCAGGTGCGCGTTTTTTCATAGTTTTTTAACATTGAATTTTTTAATAACTGATATATCTCTGACATTTTCTTTTAATTTTTTTTTTTTTTAATACAAATAATTTTTGTATTCAATAGAAGTGTGCGAGTATCCGGAATTATGGATATTCACGAACCTCAGATTTTAATTAAAAACTTTCAGGTCAACTCAATTGTTAAAGAAATTCTGGTACTCGCTTACTTTTAGTATTTAATAATAATATTAATAATATACATAAATTTTCATTGACTGATTGTGAATAACAAAATTAAAAATTTGGGGAATACAGTCTCTGACAATGTTCCAGCTTACACAGGACATGGTGTTGTAGTAGAAGATGCAGCTAGAAAAAGAGAATTAAGGTTGCTTAAAAATAGGTAAGATTTGAAGGAACTGGAAATACTTTTAATTATAATTTTCGTAACTGTTCTTGTTTATACAAATATTTAAAAATATAAAAATACTTTTGTTTTTATAGACAAGCAGCCCGCGAGTGTAGAAGGAAAAAGAAAGAATATATAAAGTGTTTAGAAAACCGTGTCGCGATATTGGAAAATAGAAATCAGACGTTAATAGAAGAACTCAAATCGTTAAAACAGCTATGCGAACCGAAAACTGACTGAGGTTGGTGTTTAATGTTGAAACATTGTATGAAAACTATTAACCTGCTAAAAAATTTGTACATGTCTTCTTTATGTACATTATCCTAAACGTTGTTAGGTAAGCGATGGTGATGTACATGCATTCTTATAAATAAGTGTTTCTGTAACATACTGTATTTAAAATGCGAATATGAAGGCTTGTGAAACTTGCTGTTACTAAAGCGAGAAGCCAAAGGTATATGAGATGCAGAGACAGTAAACTTATAGGCAATATTCTGGAAGTCAATCTATATTTTGGATAAACTTAACAATCATATAAATTTAGGTTATTAACGTTTACATATTCAAAAAATTTGTTGATAACCAGACGATAATATTAACGTTTGGAATATATTCATTTAGATTACAGTAACTATGTGATGTTGAACGGAACTGTTTTATTTACACATAAATATTGTATCCATGTAGTTTCATTCTATTCGAAAAAAAATTTACATTAGTAAAAAAGTGAAAAGAATTATAAAAAACAAGAACACGAGAGTATATTTAGTAGTCAATTTATAATAAATAATTGGTCGCTAAAAATACACATACTTGAGGAAAACGCCTTATACACAATATTTGCTAGTGTAACTTAGAAATTAGATACAGCTACGAATTAAAATCACATAGTTTCTGCATTAAAAAAAAGAGCATAGTTGTTAGACAATAGTTTCTGTATAATTTTTTTCCAATTTCTCTATTCTTTTATACTTGAAAGAGACAGGTCCATTAAAAAAGTGCATCTATTAGAGGTGTTTGAATGAAAAAATAATGGGATAGTTGTAAATAGATAAATAGACCGAAATTCTACTACTTTGATCATTGCTGCTGCAATATGTACGTGTATAAAGTGTCGTCTCAATATAATTTTTTACTTTAAATACAAACTTCAGAAATGTATTATGAAGAAAAATATAATTTATACAATGTAGAGAAATGTGCTATAAAAAAGCATTAGGTGAAATGCTCTCGTCTTATTTTACTTTCTATTTTAAGATGCCTCAAGTGCAAGAAGGTGAAGAATATAAATTTGTAAAATATAAATATAAATGTAATATATATCTGGAGTGCCTTGAAGATTTCTGTACAGGGTGATTTATAAATGCATGTCAATACTTCAGGTGATGAATCTATGCTAATCTATTTTAATGTATAGATTCACTTTCTGAAGTATTGACATGCATTTATGAATCACCCTGTATATATATAGTATACAAATAAATACGCGCAAGTGCGCTCACATATATACATACATACGTATGTATAAAATTATGTTTTAGGTAAATGTGGGTACATAACAATATTTTTGAATTATATATTATGTTATAGCTTTACGCCCTGCGTAAAAATCGTACAGTTGCTTTAAAATTGAAATTTCTATTCCGATACATTTTCATATTTTTTAAAATTAAATAAAACCTTTAAATCGCTAGTATAAGCCATAAACTAAATTACATGTCGATACGATTGCATCTATTTCATGTCCCAATAGAAAATAGGAAAATTTGTTACAATCAGATAATTTGCATATTATGTTTTATAATATTATTAAAAAGAAATTATTTTTTAATGTCTGACACATACTTATCATCATGCTAGGAATTATTTATCCAATGCATTTTTCCCATAAAATCAATGTTCTGTAATCTAAGTATGAAAACTATTTGATGTATAATTTTGATTGTTATATATTTATAAGAAAAATACAATTTCAAATATGAAAGATCCAGTTTGATCATTCAATGATGTAATATAAACTGTTCAACACGTTTAAGAATGATATTGCCGATTATTTGAAATTATTTTATTGGTGTAATTTTGTTTCTTTTTGATTTTTTATAGGATATCAAAATATTATTGTTTGTAAAATAATTTATACAAAAACATATTTGTAATATTAATTTCGTACTATTTGCATACATATCATTTTTTTAATATTAATAATATATATTTTTTAAATAAAATCCAGATAAAATTTACAGTTACTGATCAGACTGGAAAGATTTGTTGTATAGGTATGATGCGTAATTTGTCAAGTTTATTTGTTATCAAAACTATTCACTCTGATAATAGAAAACAAATACAGTTATAATCTTCGTACATGCTTAATATATCATTTGTAATTGAATACTTTTATTGCAAATTATATCGTTTCCGAATTATTCTCTGTAAATTGAAAGTACAATGTACTTATAGTGACTTGTTATAAAATAAAAACGATTCGCTATAAGTTTCTTTTCTCCTACAGATTTAGATTTGGTTTAATTTAGGCAAAGTAATACTGTACACATTTTCATCTGTGTTTTAATGTTAATTATATGTATGATATATGTATATCTTGATTGCTGCACCGATGATATGAAATATTGTATATAGATAATATATGTATTTTTGCATATCATTTGTTTTTGAAAAATATAATTCATAAACCTCTTTAAAGATACTGTTATTTTATTACAAAGACATAGAAAACAATTGAAATAAAACAGATTGAAAATTAACTATTTAGATATTTAATCAGATATTAAATAAACAGAAATATATATTTTAAAAAATAGTATTTATTATATGTACAGTTACTTTCTTGTTAAAAGTACAAATTAGATAATACTGCTTTAGTGGATTATCTTCTCATCTAAAATATGAAAAATATTATAAAATACATGTCTTAAACATATTAAGTTTAAAAATTAGGTTTAAAAATTCAGTTGGTAGTGCATGTAATGAATAATCATGAACTCATATGTGAGTGATCAAATCATCATATATATTAAAATTCTTAATACAAATCTTATACGGAAGTAATAATAATACTAACCATATCGCAATAACTTTTTGTAAGTATTATATCTTCATTCAGTAATCTGAAATCAATATAACTAAATTAAATTTTTATTAACAATTATAATATATGTTTACTTAAAACAAATGATTCAGTTGGTAGTGCATGTACCAAATAATCATGGACTCATGAGTGACAAAGTCATCATATATTAAAATTCTTAATACAAATCTTATAAAGAAGTAATAATAATACTAACCATATTGCAATAACTCTTTGTAAGTATTATATCTTCATTCAATAACCTGAAATCAATATAACTAAATTAAATTTTTATTAACAATTACAATATTTGTTTACTTAAATCAAATGATTCAGTTGGTAGTGCATGTACCAAATAATCATGGAATCTTATACAGTGGTTAATGATTCATCATATAGACTCTTATATTACTGCAAATAAGAATAAGAAAAAAAAACAGTACATACTACTTCATTTTTCCTTGATATTCTTTGATTAACCATTAGGAAGTTTCAATGATCCTCCTGGAAATAAATTGTTACAAAGTTCAAAAATATTTATTTAGAATTTTCATAAATACGAAGAATTGACTGATTAAAATACCATTGCATAATAACGATAATTCATTATTACAGATGTTTTTAGATTACAAAATCTTGAAAGAAATGCAAATTTGTAAATAATAGGAAACATGTGCTGGACACTTACTTGTGTTAATATTTGTAGAAGTTGAGAAAGGATAAAATGACATTCTAAAACTTTTACTTTACATCTTTATAATTTTCCATTAATTTTTCGACCAACTTATGTGGCCGCTTCAGTTTTTAATAAATAATTTTCAAACCTCATTTTAAACATCTTTGTGAATCACCAGCGTGAGTACCAGTAATGTTTAAAATGATCCAAAAGTATGAATGTTAAGTTTGAAGCTGAACATTCATTTTTTGCCGACTCTGGGTAAATTCTTATGTATGCGATAATCTTGAACAGGGCTATTTGAAAACATATTTTTTATAATTATAGAATTATTGTGAAAAAATTGGAGGTTTATGTAAGTATTATAAAAATCATAACTATATATTTATTCAACATTTATATCTCAGTTTCGTTAATTCTAAATAATTTAAAGTTTTTATCCAATCAAAAATGAGTAGATTCTCTTGTACATTTATGACAATGATACATACCTATCTAGTTGTTAGCAATTCATCTCACAAGCGACCGTGGTTACAAAGTTACAAGTGTCAGCCTTAAAAGTGAGAATTGTATGCCGTTCGATGAAGACATGGAGGTAACTAAAACATGTTTCAGCGTGATCTCAACAGAGTTGTAGATTTCTTGTTAACTATCATTAATTAATACAAGAGCAACTATAACGACAAACGAGAGATTTAAATTTAAGAGATTGAAATCACGCGTGACAACGACGTCGAGCAATGTTACTGATATTTCATGCTATTACAGTTGTCTTGGTATTCCAATTTACATATTTATCTTAAACATGACATAAATTAATCGATTGAATGTAATGATGCATACTGGACGAACGATTTTTAAGAAACGTATTTATGAATAAGTAAATCATTTTGATGATCAATCATAAGATTCGTGTAATGATTGTCAAAGTATTAGATGGTTTATCTTGGATACCGAAATTTCTTATCAACAAAATCCTGATTTATTGACACAGGCAAAAGGAAAATAAAAATGACGGAAAGTTTAATAAATGAATGGCTAGTAGATTGTGCAGATGTGTCATCGTCAGAGCTCCATACTTTTGCCACTACTTTATCACAAGACAATGAAATAGTCAGAGCGCTTTATGTACTCTTGGAAGAACGTAGTAAATATAGTCAGGTAATATATTTCTGACAAATATTTTTTACACCTTAATAGAATTTAATTAATTCCTTTGACATATATATTAAATCTTATAAAGTTTTTGTTAGTTTATTTTTTAACTCTTTCCTGTCAAAGTCCAAGTATTGTCTGGCATTGTAATATTGGGCAGATCGATGCCCTCAGGAATTATGACCGAAAAGATGTAATATTGAAATAAAACTCAAATAAAATGTCTTCTGTATAAAGTTCTATCTTTTATTTGAAAGTATATTAGATTATATTTTATTCATTTATACCAATAATTTTTTATTCATTGTAGTTAATGGATACAGTATGCGATCAGTTATACAATTTTTATCGCTCTCGAGAAACAGAATTGCAAAGGTTTACCTTGCAATTTTTGCCAACATTAGTATACATTTACTTGAATTCTGCAGCTCATGGTGACATTAAGGTAAGACACTATAATTGTTGGGAAACAATACTTAAACAACATACTTAAATCATGTTTTATAATGTAATAGAATATAATTCATATAACTGTCTATGTTATATAACAGAACAACTATAATTTAAATCAAAATTATATGGTAAAATAGCACTGTCATTCCTTAATTAAAGGACAGTTATACTCAAGCGAAATATGTACAAACTGCAATTTAAGTTAAAAGATATTATGATATCAGTAATTTAGAAATTTTTACACAACAGATAATTAAAAATATATTTGATCTCAATTTTCATTTAATATGTATCAATATTTTCATTCTTTAAATATTTTGTTAAATACATCTTAAGAAATATACAAAAGAATTATAAGTGCTGTTTCTTAATACAAAAAGTAAATCATACGCATCCATTATCTCAAACTTTTAATTTGACATACTCTCAGTTAAGTTAATTTTCTTTTTACAGAATTGTCGGTCTGTAGAAACACTACTAATTGGTTTGTATAATCTAGAAATAGTGGATAAATCTGGGCAACAAAAAGCAATTTCTTTTAGACTACCTTCACTTGCCATGCTTTCCATATTTCATGAGGTATATCTGTTTCGCTAGACAATTGAATTTTATAAGTATGTAAATGTTATTCTAATTACTCCTTCTTGTACAGCCTGCAAGTTTGGCACCTGCTTCTTTAACTGAGAGTGCAGTACGCAGGTTTGAAGAATGTAATACGAAACTTGTTAGCTGGGGTCCACTGCAACAAGTTGAGACACTAAATGCTCAAAATAGATTAAAAGTTATGACTGCTCTTCTTTTTATCTATAATCAACAACTCGGTTATATAAGTAAATTTGCATTAGAGCAATTATGCAAAGTTGCTACCAAGTAAGATGAAACTAATTGTTTTTATATATTTGATAAATATATAATAATTATATCAAATCATTTATTGCAGACTTGTTACTCAAGGATTTATGAAGCCAGGACATCATCAACGATCCTCGTATGGAAGCGAGTCTAGTTTTGTTCCAAGACTTCTACCACGTATACCTGTATCAAGTCAATTTCTCCTTGAATTTTTGCATGCTGTATACTTTGCTATGTGAGTAACATATTTTTCAAATAGTAACGTGTCAAGTAAAGTAAATATCATATTAATAAAGAAAATATTTTATTAAAATTAATAGTAATAAAAAGTAACATATATTGGCAGGTATAATGACTGTTGGTATTTAGGAACACAAGCAGTAGACGATATTCATAATCGAGCATGTTATGAAACATATCCAGATGTTATGCTAGTCACAAATGCTATACGTAATTCTGCCAGTACTGGACCATCAGGTATGTCAATACAAGATAATTAATACAAAAATGTAAAATATGTTATACAAATATTTAATGATAATTAATCATTCTAGGACAACCTAATGACGGGCCAATTGGGATTAGTGTTGCATTATCGCCAGCTACTGCAACCGCTACGGTATCTAAATCGATGATCACAAATGCTTCGTTCCGGACCAAAAAGTTACCAGGTATATGTTTTATTTTAACTAAATCTTTACATCATCTGACAAATTAATATGCTCAGACATTTTATTTATGTTTATTTTTTTTAATGTCTTACGCACAATACGAGAACTATCTTTTATTAAATTAATTATAAATATCCAGCATGTCAGTTGTTGTATAGCAATTACTAATTAGTATGCACTGAAATAAATGAATAACATAATGATAAATGAATTTAAATAATAATAAATGAATTAAAAGCTTTTTAATCTAGACAATTTTTTTAAATAGAAGTTAAGAATAAAAGATAAACATATAGTATATAATATGAGATATTAATATATACATGGTGAAAAATGCATGAATATAATGAAGTATATGAATTTTACCATAAACAAATGGCATTTTATAGTAATTGTAGTCATCTTTCTAAATATATTTTAGTTTATAACTCTTATCCCTCATCACTCCAATGTTGTCGGTTGGAGTAGAACGTTGGTTTGCGATTGGCAGCATCGCTGACGGTTTGAGTGATAAGAGTTAAGTTAGAATAGATCAATATTTGCATTTAGTAGTATGAATGAGATTTCCAAAATTCACAGATAGAAAAATTTGTTTCTTTATAAAAGTTTAATTTTGCATGAAGTACATATTCCACAAATACATAGAACACATATTTAAATATTTGATCAGTAACAAATACATTTTATAAGTTATTGGACTAAGCAAATGTGCATTGCTTGCAAACATATGTCGTTAGACGATCTGGATGAGAAGTTATTTGAAGATGAAGTGTACGCTACCCAACTTGAAAAGCAACCACAACCAACAGTATCTAACACTACGAAGAGGTTCCCTTGGCATTGGAAGCATTCACTTCCGATTTCAAGCGAAGAAGATACCAAAATAAGAAAACTCAGTTCTTCCTCAATGGAATTCTCTAGACGAGGAAGCACATGTAGCAATCAAAATTCCCCTATCAAATCCTCTCCTAAACGAAATCTAAGAGAACATTTGAAGAAAAATGTATTTGAGAAAGGTGAAGATCACAATATGAAAAAAGTGAGAAAAGAGCATAAAGAAAACACTGATTTAGCTCGTGACGAAAATAAAATTGGATCTAGTTCGCATTTGTATAATGTATTGGAGGAACAATTTCTAGGGGAAATGGTTCATGAATCAATGGAAAATTTGTATCTGGAAGGAAATAAATCAATTGGTTTTCATACGACTGCTGCCCTGTCAACAAATACATGGTACTAGTGATTCAGTTTCAGCACTTTAGAATCACTGAATATTATCAAAATTTCTCCAGCAAAACACACGGCAAATTAGCTGTTACACTGTGTAACATTAACTATTTTAATTAGTAGCAGTTTGTGCATTTATCAATAAATTCGTTTCAGAGGATCCACCATTATTAAGAGCAAAAGAATTCAAGCCTAAAGTATTACTTACTTTATCGAAAGGCACATAATGGAAAACCTGCATGCAGTTTTGGCACATTTATTTTCACTGAAGATAGTGCATTTGTTATCACACAGGTTTACCCTACGTCTTTCCTATTTCCTATTCTGTCCTTAAATGTTAATTTTTTAATATTTTTGTTTGTTTGCTACCCTTAATTTATAACATGCATGAAATGTTTCATTCATGTTGTCATACATGTAAATTTTACAAATATAAATAATAGTACAAATATAAAGCTTAATACTTTTATTTTCTGCTTTACACAGATTGCTTAATTTCGTGCATTTTATTCTCACAGTATTTTAATGTATTTCTTAAAAATATGACCTTTTTACGGTTTTAATATCGTATTCTTATTTTTTCTTTTGTTTAGATGACATACCAATTCAAGAAACAAAGGAAGATTCTGGAGGGGAAGGTAAAAGTAATCTTGTATCAATCACAGAAGAAGAATCGATAGAACCAAATAGAGGTGGTTCAATAAGACAATCGAAAGATCAAAAGACTGCGTCCAAAATCACGAATTTCCCGGTACTTGGAAAAAAGCCGCGAGAAAAGGATGGTAAAATAGCTAAGAATGCTCACGTTAGCATTCCTGAAAAGGAAAAAAGACTTGGATCTCAAGCGACTTCGAAGGAAAGTATTAAAGGTAGTTCCTCTATGTTAAATAGTGAATCAACAGAAATCGATGGAAATGTTAATGGGTGTTCAGCCAGGAAAAAGAATAATAGTGTAGAAAATAATTCAGTTACAGTAGACAATGTTTCTTTGATTGATGGTGAACGTCTTGCGTTAGGCGGAGAGATAGATAACACTAATATGGATACTTCTGTTACTTTAAGAACACATAATGAAAATGAATCGCTAACTTCGTCTATCCAAGTCAGTTCTGTTTAAATTATACAGATAGATTTTTAGAACGGAAATGAGGAAAAGAGTAATGGATCATACATTGAACGACTGAAACAAATTATTGTTGTAGTTTCTTATTTAATTGTACATACATATTCTTTCCTTATTTTTAAGAATATATACACAGTGTTTTATATATAATTAAATTAAATTATTGATTCTGTGACAGACCAACATTTATTTAATATGCTATTGTATTTTGGAGCGAATATTATTGTACATAGTCGATTCAAAAGTGGTCCATTACTATATTGATCTCCATACTCTGTTTAAAAAAAAGTTAATAAAATAGTAATGGGGAAGGGAATAATAAGTTCACACTAAATATTTTTCTTTGATGAAGGTACATCTTTGTATATTAAAGGATTCTGTTATAATCGTTCTTATAATATGTCTGTTAAACCATTCAATAGATTTATATTCGAATATTCTAGTATATGATTGTTTAAAGATTTTACTTATCAAAAAATTTAATAGACTCGTAGGAAAGTAATTCAATATTTTAATTAATTCAAAGTATCAAAGTGAAAGGACAATATTTTAATTAATTCAGAATATTATAATAAAAAGGTTTATATCAATTGTTTCAAAATTATATTTATTAAATTAAGTAATGTTGCTTTTTAATATAATATCTTTTATTTTGTCATTCTTCACTCAGTTACTTAGGCCTTGGCTCCTTGGAAACCAGAAAGACACACAGATGGGCTAATGTTATTTTTTAATAACTACATTATTTAATTCTATTATGTTTGTACATTTTCATGGAAAAATAGGCTAAATGACTAGTAATTTTATGAATGCTAATAATTTCGTTCTGTATCCTATAGCAAAAAATAATGGAGATATCTTATAATTTCATAAAAAAAATTATTTGCAGTATCGAATATCTAGTATGGAATATTCTGTGAAAAGAATATAATATGACTGGCTTATTCTTTGAGACAGTAAAAATTGAATTTAAAGAAATCTTATAATTTTTCTAATAATCGTATTTTCTATAACATCTTTATGTCTATCTATATAGAATTACGTGCAAATTACGTTTAAATAAAAATATGTTTTATCATAAATTTCGAATGAACAAAATGTTTTTAACTCATTGCATTGTGTTTATTCAATCTCAGTTTTAAAATAATTTATATGAATGTTTTCCCATAATTCTAATACTAAGAGTAATCTTACTTTATAGTAGTAAAAATGCGTTGAGAAAAATATTTGCAAGTAAATCTTCATAATTCTAACAGCACATAACAGTGTTTGTAAATATACATTGTGACAGAAAATATTTAAAGCAAAATATTTTTTCAAAATTATTTATTGATTATCTCTTGTTTTAAATAACATAACAAAACTAATTTAAAATTTATAATTATTGAAAAAATACTAAGAATCATAAAAATGTTCATAAATCTGAGTAATATGTGTTTAAAAGATCAAAACTTGGAATTGGGATTTACTTAAAAAGACTGTACATTACATCACATTATTACTTAGTCCGATAAAAAAGTATACCATTATGATTTATTAATCAATCAAAGTGTTCAGTATGGTATCATATGCATATTAATATCAAATCAAAAAAAAAGAAAGAAAGGGAAATATATAATATACATTATATGAATGTGTCCCCAAAGCAATCATTTAACTCTTGTGACACTTTAAAATATTTTTAATAATCATAAATTCAGTCTATCAAATAATAAAAGGAGGCTGATTTATATTCTACTTCTTAAGAAAGACGGGACTTTGTATAGCATCATTACTTTCACAATTTATTTTTGGAATTCCATGATTTCTGAATTTATTTAGAACATAAACTGATCGAAATTTGCTATATTTTATTACAACTTTCAAATTGTTCCCTATTCCAGTGTATTATTGTTACGAATGTTATATTATAATTTTTCAATAAAAAGATATTTTATTTTTATTTCTTTTGTATTATTAAAAAATACTGTGCAAAATGCATGTGTTTCTGCTTTTTTTGAACATTGAAGATAATTAGTTCGGAGAATCTTTGTAACTAGTAAGATTTTAAAATGAAAATATCTGAACACTTTCTAATACTTTATACATAGCATATGATGTGAAACACAATTTAAGAAAAATAGTTCTTTATATTATTTGAAAGTTCTAAATTGATAACCATTGGAGAAACAAAAGCAGAAACCACAAGATTATAAATTAATTTATTTGGAGGGAGCCAGAATTTAGTTTTCTGTATCACTGCCATGTAGTGTAATTTAATCAATTAAATTGTATTAATAACTTAAGTTTATAAGTTTGGTTTGATTATATACATTATTATACCTAAAATTACACGTCCCTATACATACGTGTGTGAAATATAAATGTTTAAACAAACAAGAAATAATATGAATTGTAAGTATTAAATAATATAAACTGTATAGGGAGAACATCTACACAGCAGATAAGTTAAAAGATTGTTAAATTTATTGAAATACTTGTACAAAAGATAAAAACAAAGGGGAATTGGTGAATATATAAGAAATGTAAGATTTAATGTAAACATTGGAGCCATTCACTATTTGTTAAAGAATTGCTCTTTTCTGTACATTTGACAAATTTTCTTGGGCACTTAGTATATATTCTATCATATATACATAGAGAAAACTCTTGTATACAAAAAGAAAAATATGTATATAATGTTTCATGACAACTATTAATGATACTCATAGAGCGATAAATAATAACCACAATATCTTGTATGTTTGTGCAAATTATGCAAAATTATGACGATTCATGTATATGCTGTTATAAATATTGTACATTATTTTAATTTATGATATAGTGTTAAAGCTTGTTATATTGTTAAAGCTATCAATATGTAAATAATATATAAACTTATTGCACAGAGGAGATTTGATTGAGTTTATTGATGAAACATTCGATTTTCATTGCATGTCTAATATAAAGCCAACATTAACATTGGCATACTTTGTAAACATAAAACAAAATTAAAACAAAATGCACAAAATACATATTACTTTTTCATAATGACGACATATGTTCATTATCAACATCAAAAGATGAAGGTATACTTTTCTTTCACTATTAAGTAAAAATTCAGTCATTTGCAACTGTGCATTTTTAAAAACAGAATACATTCCAAACAATTTGAAATTGTTACATTACAGATATTATTAAATTAAAATTGTTAATATATTAAAACTATATAAATTGAAATTATTTTATTAAAATGTTCATGCTTTGAAAACTATTTTAAATGTAAAGCCATGAGAATTGAGATATTTTTCAACTTATGAATTTTATAGATATAATGATGAGTTTTGTACATTGAATTTAAAATCAAGTATGTAACTTGTTCCATATATACACATATAATTGAATTTTATTATAAGTGTAAATAAAATAAAGATTTATTCCTTATTTATCTTTTTACGAGTATTATGACTTGTAGAAAATCTACTTGTAATTATCAAACTTATCGCCATAAATCTGTTGAAATTACTACTTGGTAATACATGCAATAAAACTATTAAATAAGCTAATAGAGAAAATCGAAGTATTTATGTTAATTCTTGTATTAAAGCTGTATTGTTGTATTTTATATATTTATTCACATTAATTATTCTTTAGCACTTATTAAATGATGCAATAAAAATAATATTTAGATAAATAAATACGCAATAAATTATACAGAAATGCTGTTAATATATGTAATTAAATGAAATAAGATACACTGTGTTTTTAAATATATATTCCCTGATACATTTACAAGATATAACACGATTGTTATTCTATTGTCCACGTTTTCCATAAAGATTTTTCCTAATAATGCAAAAAAATTAATTATATATATATTGTATAATATGTGACATTCTAATAAAACTTACATTTGACATTTCATTGTTGTATAAATCTTGGTAATTTTTTAAAAGTCCTGCAGTTTCATCTTCCAATTTCTTTATCATATTCTGTATCTTTTTTAGCTTTAAACAATCTTCATTGTGTTGAATTTGTGCTTTTTCTAAATTTTCTTTACATAATTTCTTATTACTGTAAATAAAAATCTTTTTTAGATCCAGGCAAAGGAAGTAATCCTTTATTTAAAATAGTATAGGAAATTTTAATTCTAAATCACCTTAATAATTGAGTATTTAAATTACGTAAAGGAGAGAGACGTTCATCACACTGTGCTTGAAGTTCGTTTATTTCATCTTCTTTATCATGATCCTTTTGAATTACTAATCTTTTCTCAGATTCTGCAACATCTGTTCTGAGAGTATCAACTTGTTTCTTTACAGTATCCTCTTGTACTTTTATTTTTCTGAAAATAGGAAATAGAAAAAAGCTGAGAGTGTAATAAATTAATACCTAAGAAATTCTTAATTATATCATCATATATATATCAAGATTAAAAAAAAATTATTTAATCACTTTAACCGATCGTGTACATCTCGAACTTCAGTGAACTTTTCCAATAGTTCTTGAGTAAAAGCCAATTCATTTTTTTGTTGTTCAATCAAACATTTTTTATCCTGGAATGCTGCCTGTATTGTTTCACGTTCCTTGACTTTAGCACTTAGCTGTTGTTCTAATTCACTTAAACGCTTTTGATATCCTTCAGGAGATTTTACAATTTCTGATTGCAATTCTGTTATTGTTTTATTTGACTATAATTATATATTGTAATCATTATGTAACATAATACATACAAATAATTTCAATTTTCAGATATTAATTTACCTTTAATGCTTGTGCTTTATAAGTTCCACAAAGTTCCACTGTCTTTTGCTTTTCCTCTTCTGCAGCTGTTATCTTTGCCGCTAATTCAATTTGTTTTTTATTATTCTTCTCACGTTTAGACTGTAGCTTTTGAATTTCAGCAATAAGCTAAATAAGAATAGATCAATATGATA
The DNA here is from genome assembly GCF_024516045.1 of Bombus affinis. Lineage (NCBI taxonomy): Eukaryota > Metazoa > Arthropoda > Insecta > Hymenoptera > Apidae > Bombus > Bombus affinis. The sequence continues at coordinate 16,816,906 of NC_066344.1, forward strand.
TAAATAATTCATAATATAAATACAAACTGAATTTACCAATAATAGTACCTTTTCCTTTATTGATAGTTGTTTTGCTATATGCAATGCCTTGTCATTTATAGCTTGCAATATTTCATTTTTCTTTTCTACCATATCGTGTAAGATCTTTGCCCGGTTCTGAATTTCAATAACTTTATCTTCTATATCTGATTCTTTATTAGTTGCGTACAATATGAAATTTGCAAGGAATTTTGCTTGTTTCCGTACTCTTTTTGATCCTGAATAATAGTCGTTTTTCATCAAAGTGACAAATATTATTTATAACATTTTTAAGTTTATAATTAAATACTACCTGGACTAGTAATATCTGTAATACACAGATCTTTTAAATATATTCTATCACATATTTGAACCATAACAACATGCAAATTTATGAGTGCAATTATAGTAAAATCTTCACAGTATGACATTATGTCCCGTTGTTCTATTGTTGCCTATAGTAAAATTAAATTTTGTGTATTGTATTTTGTATTGTATTTTTTTGTATAATTATATTTGTATTTGAATAATAAATAATATATTTCTTACATTATCAATTGCATTAACATCAATATGAAACCTTCTTAGAAATGTGTCAATTAGGTTTACAATAAATTCTTCTGTTGGATTTTTTAAATCATTTATGCTTGACGGAAGATTAGCTTCAGTTAAAATACTATGAATCTTTTCTATATCTAAATCCATGTTTCGTATTTAAAGATTTTTCGTACTTACAATACGAATTGTTCTCGCTTTACTTTTATGAGACAGTTACAGATAGTTTAATTTCAAACATGTTCGAATTTATTTATAACACATGCGCAAATGATGTCTAACTATTCTTTATAGCAAGTTTTCAATTGAAATTTTCATATCAATCTCCTAATATTTACTTGTATTTATTAAATATATAAGTTCATAAATTAACATATATCAAATTAAGATCTATAACTAATTTTCTATAAAATTTTTCATGTAAATGCATTAAATGCGTTTTTCATATTTTAGAAAATGAATTTATTTAAAATACTATACGTATATATATGTTATATTATGTGTAATACTCAAAAATAAATTTATCGATATTACATGCGAAATATTATTTGCTATGATTTATACATGAAGAAAAATATTAGACAAAATTTAAGTCCTATTAACAATTTAAATGTCATTACAAAATTCAATATTATATTTCAATGTATATATTTATAAAATTATAACGATAATATTATAGGATTATTGTGAGTTCATTGAATCAGCCAAGTTAACTAATTTAGTCACAAATTATTTACAATCAGTAAACACTTCTCTTTTTATAAAAGAAATGACATATATTTATATTGTTAAATTGGTAACACTGAATCGTAAGTATATAGCATAGCAGAACCTCTGCATATGATAAGCTACGTCACCAACGAATTTGTACATAGATTTTGCGTTACATATTTTTCTATTTCTGTTACTAATTCTCAGACAACAATCACTTTAATGCTTTGTATTTTAAACCAAGCGACCTAAGAAGTTTCCTCTTTAAAAATGGGATCTTCTCATAGTATTCAAATACCAGGAGGTGGCACAGAAGGTTACCATATATTGAGGGTAAGAACATTTGTTGAAATAGTATAGTTTATTTTATATATTCATACTTTTTTTATTTACCAAAATAAATCTTAAACTTTCAGTAATTAATATTTTGATATATATTATAAATTTACTATAGTTTAAGAAAAAATTTATGAAGTAATTTCATCACATATTAGATTATCCTAAAATTGGAAGTTTCAAGTTATTTTTTAATAAATGTAGCTATCTTTTTGTTAGATATTTAGTAAATTTGATTCAAACATCATGACTGAAATAGGTACAGGAAGGTTCTCCTGGTCAGAAAGCTGGACTGGAAGCATTCTTTGACTTTATTGTCTCTATTGGAAATACACGCTTGGTATGTGTTTCATGATACCTATTGATACTTTATATCAATAGAATTTATTAAATTTGTGTAATGTTTAAATTAAAAGAATAATTTATTCTTACAGAATCAAGATAATGATACGTTAAAGGAGCTTCTCAGAAATGGTGTAGATAAAAAACTAACAATTACAGTATACAGCAGTAAAACACAATCTGTAAGACAAACTGTTATAGTACCTAGTCTCACATGGGGTGGACAGGGTCTCCTTGGTGTTAGTGTAAGGTTTTGTTCTTTTGAAGGTTCCAATGAAAATGTTTGGCATGTTCTTGTAAGTATAACCTCAATTAAGTCAGAAAAAGTTAAAAAGTACATAAGAAGGCAAATTTATTGAATTATGTTTTGTAGGAAGTGCATCCATCTTCTCCAGCTGAATTAGCAGGTCTACGTCCATTCACAGATTATATTATTGGTGCTGATTCAGTTTTACACGAATCTGAGGATATATTTACTTTAATAGAAGCACATGAATCACGACCTTTGAAAATGTACATATATAACACAGAAGATGATTCTTGTAGAGAAGTTACAATTACACCCAATCATACTTGGGGTGGAGAAGGAAGGTAAATTTGTTAACCTAACATTAGTATTTCAAAATATTACTGTAATTCATATCTTACGAATATTTTTTACACTTTTATAGTTTGGGTTGTGGAATTGGTTATGGATATCTGCACAGAATACCCATTAGAAATATTCAAGAGCATAAATCAAATAATTTGTATACAGTATGTACCAATTTGAAATGTCACAAGAAATTTATCAAAGTATTGTAACTAAGTTCTATTTCTTTTTTTTGTAGTCTCATGTTAAAGCTACTAATCCAAATCCAGTTACGTCAAGCATTACTCAAACAGAAGAAAGTAATGTGATTATAAACGTACCACCAGGTTTCTCTATTCCACCGAATTACATGTCAGCACAAGAAAATGTTACAAAATCCGAAGTTGAAACTACTTCTACTACAATGGTGCAAAATATACACACATCGAGTGTACAAACATATACTATGCCTCAATTGAATCCTGCTACTATTGGAGGATCTACTACTACTAATTCTGTGTCCCATGTTATGCCTAATCAAACTGTTGTAAATACGACATGTAGTAAGTATCCATAAATTATTATTAACTTTCAAATAAGTAAATATAATGACATTATTTTTATTCAGATAATGATCCTATCATGTCATCATCACATCAAAATACAATGCCGAATATACCTGGTATGCCAACTACTCCACCTTTGCCAACTTTTACTACTAATGCGACAGTTTTAAGCAAAGCAATTGGTGTTGTCGGTACACGCAAAGATTTCACAACTGCACAGAGTGATATATCACCACCAGCACAGTTTAATGTGCCTCAATCTCACGTAGTAACGACGCCTATATCGTTACCCGGGATGCCACCTATTACCGTTAGTGCAAGTATGCCACAAAATTCTTCTTTCTATCCATCTGTTCTCCAGCAAAATGAATTGATTGGTGTTAGTACAGCTCCTACATTTACGGTGCCACCAACAACAACGCAGTAACGATTATGTTATTTCTAATGAAAAAAAATATCTGTTTTATAATAAAGTAAATATTGAAGAATAAAGATAAAATAAAGAGCGTAATGTATCTATTACGAATATATGTATTACTATACTTTATGCATTTATACTTTATTATTTGTTTAAACGTAATGTATACAAATTTTTAGACATGCAGGGATAAATTATGTAATTCTGTACATAGATAAGGAATAATAAGAAATAACTACTTAAACTAAAGTCAAATTAAAACATTTCAAAAAGTATAAAATCTTGACATATTACTTGATCTGTTTCTTCTTATATTTTGTTGTTGTCGATACTTATGTATAACAATAAATATTATTTTTTATTCACTAAACTTTATATATATGTAATGTATATGCAGACTAAAAGTTTGAATTTGTTATTAAATAAAGGAATAAAACATTTACATATTAATGAAATAGATTTTATTTAAGATTCAGAAATTAATAGTGATTTAAATTTCAGCAATTATTTTTAACAATGTAGACAGCAAAATAAATGCAAATATATCTTTCTCAAAATATAAATTGTGTGTCTGCTAATAAACATTAAATTTGGAAAACATTTATATAGCAAAATCAAAACTATTATTTTGAACAAGAATCATTTATTAAATATTGTACAGATTGATCTTGTATCAACTGTTATTGTGTAAATATTAGAATAACAGATTTTATTTTAATAATTAAAACTGCTAGTGTTTTTCTTAGAATTTCTTCTCCACAATTTTGATATTGTTTAAATAATTATTTCAACATCAATTAATTCCTCTTCACTTGGGAGCTTGATTTTTGATGGATCTATTAGATTTGGATCAATTGGTACTAAACCATGTTCTTCTCTGTAACGAAGTTGCAAATATGCTTCTCGTTGAGCCCAATCTTTTAGAAGTGGGTCTGGTGCATAACCAATTATAAGAGCACCAAACACCAAAGCCACGGATACAGATATAAAGAATGTTACATGCATGGCTTGGCTATCAGCTTTTTGATCGTCTTTATAAAATCCATAGCTGACCCATGGTTTTTTTACCTCATACGTACTTTCTTTTTCAGAATTTTTAACTGATACATCACTTCGGTGTATTCTGTTACATATATTGTTTTCTTTCGGCCTTAGAAACGTCAATCCGCTCTTAATTCCTTGAGAACGGATGAATCGTAGTAAAATTGACATCCTTCTTTAATGAGAACTTATTTTTTCTAACAAAATACCGTTCTTCTATGTATTCGTTACTTTATTATGTTACCAATATATCGTAACAATTTCAGAAACCAAAATTAGATACTCGCATACATGTACGTAGAAGATGACGACCAACTTTAAAGGTTAGAAATTGCAAATATAAATTGCGTGAATGACCTAACCTAACATTTAGAGACACATGTAATACGGCGCCTTGATTTTAAATTTGAGAAAGGTAATCATCAATTTGATGATTACGGCTTGAAGAGAGTAGATTTTGTAAATAAATCAGAAAAGTATTAATATATAATATAAATAATAAAAAAATATAATAAACTATGATAAATATTCAGGATTATATTTAAAATTAAAAATAATATTAGCTTCACAGATATTTACTTTGTAGATTTTCAAATCTAGTAACTTATCATGCTTTTACTTTTGAAGGAATATTTTTATATTGGTGACAAAATTTATGGAATAGAAATTTATTTCAATTCATGATACAATTATTTATTTTGTACAGTATTTTCCTTGTCATATGTGTTTTTATGTTCATTATGGATCACAGATTGATATATCTCTTGCCATAAAAGATTATTCAAATCTTTTGTATTTTCTTCATTTGAATAAGAAAAGTGATGGATGTACACCCCTTTATATATATCTAATATTATTATTAAGGATATGGTTTTATATATATATAGGATGTATCAGTAAAAACTATCACCTGAAATAAGTTGTTATCTATTGACTTTATCAAAAAATCTTTAAAATGAAATTTATTATATTTCAGGAGTCTGACCAGAAAATAACATTTTGATTTCCCAATACCTTATATTATCTGAGATATTAAGGTAACTTTGACATAGCATTTAATTGATCCAGCTAAACATTTTTTATAAGTTTAGCAGATATTTTAACTTTAATTTGTCAAATTTAATGTACGAAGCAAAAATAAACAATAATGAATGATGCAAAACATGTTTACATTGCTTTTGTCTTTCATATATTAAATTTTACAAATTAAAGTTAGAATATCTGCTCAACTAATATTTTTTCGATATAAATAGATTAATACTTTTTTATAGGGAATGCAGAAATAGATCGATTACTGTATTTAAAACTGTATGATCCCATTTAAAAAAATGGATACCATCCTATATAATCTCTACCTAACCATCACCAAAATACTAATTATACCAGATTATGTCCTTTAAAACCACTCACTTCTTGTTTGAACCATTTTTTCATATAATAAAACTATATACTTTTCATACTATACACACACACGTACGTACACACATGTGTGAAATGCCAAATTTTGTTTAAATTACAGGAATTTTATAAGTTAAAAGGATACTTCCTGTAATATTCTCTTTAAGCTTTCCAAAATCCCATCGTATCCCAGTTAATTCTCTATATAAAGCATATTTTCTTCTGTAATTACAAAAAAGAACAAAAAAACAAAATCTTATTAGTATTAAGACATAATACAAGTATGAATGAGCATAGTAAAATATTAATAAATTATAACCAGATACAAACCTTCCTTGATCTAGTAATTCTTGATCCTGTATGTTTCGTTTACATGTTTTAAGTTTATTTCTTTGCAATTCCAATTGTTGACATTCTTCCAAAAATTTATTTTTTTCTGCATCCAACTCTGTCTTTAAAAAGTATTAAATTTTTATTTCTGCTGTATTATTTTATAACAATGTAATATACAAAAATAACAAACAATTACTATGTGGTCTATGTGCTTAGATAAAACATGATTTTTATATTCCAATGTTTGTTTTTCGGACTGAAGGGTATCCCTCATAGAAGTTATTTTTGATGTTAAATCTGTGATCTTTATTCCATCTTCTGAAAAAGAAAATACCTTTATTTGTACACAAAAAGTACGATACAAATAATGTAATAAATTACCGCTAAAGTCTTGATTTCGTTTATTTTTGATATGATCGATTAACTTGATCTGATTCTGCAGTAAATCCTTAACTTGTAAATCCGAAATTTTTATATGATTTTCCTTAAGCGTCATTATTTCATTCATTATTACATTTACACTAATGTCACTGTTAAAACATTTGGTAAAAATGAGAAAACTATAAACACAAATTTATAATGTCAGTTATCTTCAGTTACAAATTTTGAAACGTCACTATGTGTTACTGCCAATAATACCATCAAAATATCCCAAAGTCGCCTCAAAGCGAGTTAGGGATTTTAATTAATATGCCACTATCACGCTGTGATAAAACAAAATTACGATTAAGAAAATAGATAGGATTATATACAGGGTGTATAATTTTAATTGATCCATGCAAATATCTCGTAAACTGTACATTATTCAGAAAAGTATTTCAAGTAATACTTGTGCTCTTTCAAGGACAATATTTTATAATGACGGTGAAGATGTTCTCGAGATGTCAAGATCTCTGTTTTTTTTTTTTTTTTTTTTTTTTTAATGGAACTATATGTTTTCATTTAGTCATGTTTATAAACCATGGTTCGAAATTATTGACCTATAAAATGTTGGTTTGTAAAAGTCATTCGGGTTCACTCATTCCCATTTAAAGCTTATCTTCGTCAAATATGTATAGAATTTGTTCTCTATGTCTTACATTTGAAAGGGCAGCTTTGTACATCGATGCAATGAGCTATTCTCTTTATAAACGACAGTTCTCCACGTTCTGAAAAGTTGCGGAACTAATTTGTTGGCAGGCATTCCTTGTGCGAATTTCTATATTAACTTTTTTAGGAGTGGTTAGTTCCTTGCAATAAATGGGTTGTTTCCTCGTGAAATCTTACAAAGAAAGACCTAAAGGGGTTAGATCTGGAGATTTTGATGAGAAGAGAATTTTACTTCATTTTCCAGAAGACATGTTTATTCAGAGTTATATAAATTCGGCGGTCATTATGTATAGCAGCACCATCATATTAAAACCATATCCTGGTAGCGTATGGAACGTTTTCAAGAGGATTTTGTACTTTGTTAGTTAAGAAAGTATTGATCGGGCATCAGTTAATGTTCCATTAAATAATTTAAATTCGCTAAGTAACCTTTCACTATGCCGTACCATACATTTAACGATCATTGGTGTCGACAATCAACCGATCTCTGCTAATGTGGAGGTTTCATCGACCCAATAATTGCTGCTATATCTATTCAATAGTCCACTATTCTTGAACGTGCTTTCGTTAGATGTGTAACATGTGACATGCCATGATTGGTTTTTACAATATTTGTCGACTGATATGAGAGTTGTGCGCTGATATGAGAATTTAAAGAAATTACTGCGAGTACTACTTCTGTTACGTCATCGGTGCAAATTTCCTCCTCTAGCCGGCGATCAGGAAATCTTTCTCGAGGCAACCATGCATTTGCCCTATAATCTTTCTGACACTCTCCTGAAATCGAAGTCATGCCAACAATTTCGCTAGGCGTATAATTACACATCGCAAACTGAATTATTATCGAAATGAAGGATGTGTGATACTATAATAATACTAATCCCTTCGAAGTAAATACTGTGAAATAGTAATTCTAGTAGTGCGAGACGTACCACTTGTGTAAGTGACGCGTCATGTTTACAACTGAATATTACACCGAGGAAAATGTTCTAGTTGTATGCAGAGCAGGTTTAGAACAGCTGTAAATGATTTTGGATAACCTTTAAAAATTAACGTTTTATAAGTCAATAAATTTATCTCGAAGTGGGCTACAAACTTGGTTAAATCAAAATATAGAGTTGCATTCAACAAAATAAAAATCACCTTGACACCCTGAAACACCTCTGGTTAGATAAACCTGATGGTCATCATAGAACATTCCCTCAAAACAGAATAAATTTTATTAATAATGTAAAGTTTAGGAGATACTTATGAAGATGGATTAAAATGAGAAATGCTTTATATAAAATGTTTATATACAATAAATTTTATATTTTTAATCAATTTTTTAATTAGTTAAAAAAAGATATTTGTTTAACTTCATTAGAGAATTTTTAGGATTAAAATCAAAATTTCCTTTTTACATCAAATCTTCATTTAATGACATATATACTAGTCATTTATAACAATAAATGTCTTACTATAATAAAAGTGTACTAAACATTAGTGATTATATTTAAGATTTAGATGTAGTTCATTTATGATATTGTAACTTATAATGGCACATAAAAAGAAAATATCATTTAAAATAAAGTACAATGTAATGATACCTATATAATTAGGTATCCCTACATGATATTTTAATAACATCTATATTGTCTAAATGATAATGTGTATTATGTTCTTGAAACATAATATGTTCATAGACATTTTTGTCTCAAAGAAATTTTGCTCTTTTACAAATAAGTTGCATCTAAATCACCTAAAGAATTTCTTTTTAAATTATTATTCAAATATAATTTCTCAAAACATTAATACATTATAAATACTGCAGGTTAACAAAAATTATTTACGAACTTAGTACTTTTTTGTCTAACATTTGCGTCCATTATGTGTCGCAAGATATTGAGCAGTTTATAAATGTCAAAATAGTTTATTGTTATATAATTATCATGCATATTAATTATGAAAATAAGTAAAAATCTCAACGTTCTTGTATGTTATTATAAGAAAATATCAAGAACCCATTATATAATACTTAAAAATATACATATAAGACTTCTCAAATGTGATCAATATCAAATTGGAATAATTTATAATCATAAATAATGTTTATTCGCTTGCTTCGTTTCAAACGTTTTTGTCTACTGAATTTAAAAGTTAAATCTTACTTTTAAATTGTAAATCAATAAAATTGAAAGTGTACATCTTACAAAAGTAACAAAAGAGAAAGAAAGATAAAATACTAGTGGCCATAATGTTGATGTGATTCATATTATGTGAAGAATGTAAACTCATTTTAAGTTCAGATAGAAAAAAAGCGAAATTTTACTTTGTAAGCATTTTGAATTGTGTTTAAAGAACAGAGATAAAATTATAATTTTCGATATAATATATGTAATTAAATAACAAATTTTAGTAGTTACCTATGTTTTGACTAGAACTGATCTTCTTTTAACTGATAATCTTAAAATTCAATTATCGTTTTCTCAAGTGTGAACTACATATCACTAAAATATTATGGCCCATATAATGAATATATAACAAGATAAGTCTTACTTATACGTTTGCATATTAAAATGTAATCTTTTATCATTTATCTAATTTTTAACGTTAAGATGTCACTTCATTCGTAAAAGGCACTTGCTTAACATATTTAATCACAATTTTTTGAGATCAACAATCGTCATTCAATAGATTCACGTTCATAGATATTTTTTGAGAAATCAAAATGTTTGATATCCGTATATTTTCTCTATTATTTTGAGCATTACTTGATTCTGATGTTGAACTATTATTATTATTGTTATTATTATTTTCTTGAGTCGAGTCGTTAGATGAAGAAGGATTATTTGCTTGAACTAAAATTGTGTTCAAACTATTATCCACTTGTTCGATTTCATATCCTGCTAAATTTCCATTTGTAACTTCATGTGCTAGTTGCCTATAAAAACATGATTATGGTTATATAACAAAAAACAAAAATGTTCTGTTCTGAAACACTAAATATCTACTTACTCTGGCATCAAATTATTAGATCGATTATCGGTTGGTTCAGACACAGGATGTTGTCCTATTGCATCTATGTTGTCATTACTCATATCATATTCATAATTAGAATTCGTACGAACCCAATTTGGAGGTAGGAAACCTACTGCACGCACAAGATCATTCTTATCCTTCAAAATTTTATTATTGTTAAATGGTACAGGAGATGACCCTTCTTTGCATCTAATGAAAGGACCTGTAAAATATTAAGTTATGAAGGAATTATATTAAACATCATATTAACATTTTCGATGTAATATACATAATTCTATACATATTATTACCGCGTTGAACAGCCCGCAGTTAATTCAGCGTTCAAGTAGGTAGGTATACTGTAATGAAATAATTGTGTTTTTCGTATAAAAAAATTAACCGTTTTAATTACGGTTAGTAACTTCAAACATATAAGAAAATGTTAAAAATTAAGACAAAGAAGCTACAATCTACAGTGCTCGTGTATCTTTATTTACAATTTAGTGTGTTTGTAACAAGTGTTCATTTTAATAGAAATATGGATTGCAGAAAAGAATACGTAAAACAAAGTAGCTTTGAACGAACAAATGAATAAGATTATAGAATAAGCTTCTAATCTACCCACTTATTAGTAGCAAATAATCGCCGCGTCTTCGTGTTATTTAAAATGGATTTTTTTTAGTGCTGCACTAATTAATATGAATGTGTACTTTAGTACTAACGGTGTTTGTAACAATCTGTATTACTCACTATTTTCCAATGGCGGGGCCGTCGGTTCCATCACGCCAAGTTCATCGTACGGTTTTATCATATTTCTTTGCCGCTTTGATCTTCCTACAAAACATTTTATACAATTGCATTTTGAAATTTATTTTCCAAATAATTTTATTTATGTTAAATAATATTAAATATGTTTTTAACATATTTGTAAATATTTAGGATCTGTTACTTACGTCTTTTGAAAAGTAATATACCAAAAACTGCCATTATACTAAATAGGAATGTTCCAATTACTGGGTAGATAATCATAGTGTTGTCCAGTTTTACTACTTCTATATAAAACAAAGGAAAATTAGTACACAAAAATTATGATATCAAATACAATTTTCATCGCGTTAATTTTTCCTTTGCTTACCGGATATGTCCCGTTGAGCGCTGGTTTTTCTACAAAATAATGCCATTTCTCCTGTACCAAGTTTTTCGGCGATATAGCTGCAATTATATCAGGGTTAATAAATATAATCAAATAAATCGTAATCATGTATGAATATTTGGCAAGAAAATTAAAAAATAAACCACAGAAAAAGATAAATGAATAGTAAAATATATATATACCCAGGTAGGCAGGGACCGCATTGAGAGGGATCTCGTGATTTTTTTTCATGATTTTCCAGTCTATTATACCTGTTACATTGGGTATAATCAACGCACCGTTCCGATACATGATAGCAGTATTGTTTATCGGAACAGTCACCATCATCACGACAAAATCTTTCCTCTATCATAGCCTACAAAAAATTGATTTTCAAAATTTTATTTCTATATTATTAGTTTGTCCGAAAAGTTTCTTTCGTTTTAGGGAATAATAGATACACAATGTTTTTTGTTTTATATTAGTTTATTGAATTATGTACGAACATAATAATAGAAATATAAGTGAATAGATCATACCTAATTCAACAAAATAATATAAAACAGAAATTTTTGTTCATTTATTATCATCTTATGAAACAAAAGAAACTTTCCGGACAACCTAATAGTTATAATATCAGTTATATTTCAAAAGATATTACTTTGAAAAATAAAGTTATTTTTGTAGTAGACACAAAACTTAACTACAATATTTTTTATAAGGAGTCTTATAAGAAATTAACTATCTTTCTAACAAAAGCATTTTATATTAATAAATTTACAATTACCCTTGACAGATCGCTACATATTATTCCACATTACTTCCATTATTTTTCTATAGAGCATCATTTATTCTGGCAAAAAATATTGTATACAAATTTAAAAATTTTAAAACGATAATGTAATTGCTTTCTTTTTGTATAAGTTTTCATTCAAACGTTCTAAATTGATAATCTATGTGAAATTATTAATTGTTATCAATTACCAATTACCAATATCAATTACCAATTATCAATTACCAAAGTATATGAATTTAGTAAGAAACTATTACATTAAAAAGTCAGGGTGATTCTCAATTTTTTTGTATGGTGTACTCTTATAAACCGGGTGTGGAACGCACGGCACTTCCGGTTTAATAAAGCCCAAGGACTCTGGACAATTTTTTACGACTTACGACCTACATTTCGATTTCAAACCACTTTTAAAGAATTATTCTTTTAAAATTTGATTTGCTCAAATATTAACTAATACAAATAGGTAATACAAATTCACGATCACGATTAATTTTATACAACAATATAATAAAAACAAATATCTGTCTTTTCTTTATTATGTATCACGTATATATTAATTCGTATATATATTAAACGTATATATTAATTAAACATATAAACATGCCCCCAAAAATATGAAATAAATTTTCATTTTCTGAAATAAAGATCATATTACCACTATTTTTCTATGATGTATTTTTTCTATAGAAAGAAGAAAAATTAGATTGTATCGTTCGAAATATAATTTTATTAATACATCACAATCCTTTAAAAACTTCAGAAATAAATATTAAAAAGAATTATATTTTCGTTTACAAAAAGGAAAAATAGTGTACAATTTTGTTAATATTTTCGATTAATTGAATAAAAACATATAGGAGGGTTATTCTGTAGTCTTGATCTGTCATTCAACCGCCATCTTGTTAGTGAGTAACCGCCATCTAATAGTTCACCATGCAACCTAAAATGGTGGTTAACTAAAACCTGTATATAATGGGTTTAAACTACTATTTTGACTATGATATAAACTTACATAAATATGAATATATAAACAGTTATTATCGTCACTTCTAAATATCTACAGCAATTTCCTGCATAAAATGTAAAATTGTAGAAATTATGTAATACAAACAATTTTTTGCATTTTTTATAAGCATGACTTTTACATTATTGTTGTAAATTAAATGTTCTAAAATTATCACCGAAATTTATTCCACTTGTAATACTTGCTAAAGTACGTGTCACATGTTGTTAGACATCGTAAGAAATACTAATCGTGCGTGTATCAAATTACGATATTTATAATATAATAAAGGAAATAAGAATAGTATACGTCATATTTGATAACACCTCTTCCCTTGATAATCTTCTTGGACTTTATCTATGTTACGCTAAATTCATAATAAAATTATGTATTATATTATAAATTACTTTAAAATTAACATCACATTATATATATATATATATATATATATATATGTCAACTGACAAATTTTGAATTCAATAATAATATTTAAAATCAATCAAATAAAGAAAAGTCGTTTGATGAATTTAAAAATATTTTAAAGAAAGATTGAAATTTCATTGATTCACATATTCAATTTCCCGTAAACAAAGCGAAAAGTACTCTTATCTGTCAACCGATATCGTATGATTTCGCTATATGAAAAATCTATCGTTGCAATTTGCAATAACTTATAATCAAAAAGAACAGAAGAATGTTATACAATTGAAATTTATTAATATAGAATACCAGAAAGTTTAATATTAGAATTGCTCCCTTTATTTCTTTCCGATATCTTATTTCTATGATGGTTGCAGAGATTCCCGGGCGAAAAAGAAAAAAGTGGTGGTTGAGTGAGTCATCGTGGCGCGTTGATGTGGTACTGAGAATTGTGGAACATATTCCGGTTCTAGCAACAAGATCAGTGCGATTTCGTCACGATACTACGCATTATTAAAATTTCGTTATATTTCTCATTTATTTTACTTTGTCATTAAACTTTATTTCAGTAAAAGTAAACAAAACTGAGCGTTTGTTATCAGTAACAATTGCCGCATTCTTCATAGGTACAATAAAAGCAAGTCTGTTTACAAAGGAACACGATCGTTCATGAAATCGAATGTAACTTACAAATTTAGAAGAAATATATTAGGAATAATCAAATCCAGAAAAGATGATGAAATCATAACTTGGAGTTATGAAAATTTGTAAAAATCTTAAATCTAATTTTTAATGTTATTCTTGATAGTGAATAAATAGAACAATCTAGAACAGGTAGAAGGACATTTAACCACATCGGTGGCACATTTCATTCTCCCCATCATCATCATGTGCATATCATTATCGCTATCCCTGTATGTTTGCAAAAGGACTCTGTAAGTATCTAATATCTAACATACACGCACTATGACTGACATATAATGTACCTCAAACTTGATTGTAGCACCAATTGAACAACTCGGATATATTTATACCAATGTATCATGCGTTGTATTGTAACGATATGTGAGCATGTTATAACCTGTTGATTTAGGTCATCTGATTCACCCATGATTGGAAATTGTGATAGGTAAGAAAATTGGAAAATTCTGATGTTACTGTATTAGAGTTTTTTTTTTACTTACCATTGGAAGATATAATATGAACGTATAAAGGTTGAAGATATGAGTTATTTTTGGGAATATACTCGTATATGAGTAAGATTCTTCCGTAGAATGTTGACAGGTTCATTCGTGCGCACAACTTCGCACGTAGAGACACTTGCACTGTTGGGAATCCACCTGCAATCTGTCGTTGTTCGTCGGCAGAACCGGCGTATACTGAACGTGTTCAAACCTGCTCGCAACAAGACAGGTAGTGGGGATGGTTGCCAGTAATGTAATAATACTATACCGGTCCCTCGTCTCTCACAACAATGGAACACTTTCGCTATGTACATATGTATATACTTAACATGCATATACTTAATTCACTAATTCGGAATAGAGTATATTTGTAAAAATAACTGCGAATAAGATTGATTTTTAACTTAGAGTTAGAGTACATTTATTGTTTTGTATATTATAAATAATACGAAGATATTTATATTTCTTAATATTAAATTTGATTGATAATTATATTTTTAAGATTGTATTTTCTAAAGACAAAATTTAATAAGTATTCTCCTTATTGAGTTGTTTCAATTAAAGTTGCACTCACATTATCATCGATACGTGTGGCTTCATTTTCAACAAAATTTTCAATTGCAGTTGGTCTGCAGAAATATGGTCGTAGAGTTACCATACTTTAATACTTAAAGTTTAAGCAATACAACAATTACATTTTAGAAAATTTGAAGTATGTTACAAATATCAAATATTAAATATATATCGTACTATTAATCTATAAACGAATAAATGTATAAATATCTAGTTATTTTGTATGTATGATCTTTCTTATTCAAATTCAAATTAACCTCGCAAATAATTATACTAAGGATAATTAATGTATTATATTAAATCTTCTATCATATAAAATTTTGTATTATATTGACCTTTAAATTGTAATTGATGTATTATATTAAATATAAAAATTCCTTTCGCGTAAAGAATATGAAATGTGATTTGTCACGTTTTTTTCCTTAAATGCAAATGTTATATTACTTATCAATGTTAATACCTCAATAGCTTCTAGAATATGATCATATAAAGAGATTTGATTTCTGTAATTTGACTTTGTGCATTCAGGAAGGTAGATTACGTGACTATTCTTTTCATAAATGTTTAATAGATTCTCTTTTTCGCCTCATAAAAAGTTTTCCAACTGCGTCATAAGGATAATTGAACCGTAATATGATACTGCGACACAAAGCAAAAATAAAAAAATACCAAATGAAAAAGGCGAATTCTATTAAAATAATTGTATGCAAATATGTTTCAACATATTATGAGGAATTTTTTTCTTCTCTTTTGCATAAAACATTTTTAATTTAAAAAAAATACTTTTTTAATATAAATTTGTCAGGTTAGGCCCTCTGAATGTATGCATGTAGATAGACACTCTTGTTGTGAGACACTTAAATTTCTTCGATGTTGTAAAATGCACCTTGATATTATACGTTATAAATATATAACGTATATATATATACAAATAAGATATATACAAATAAATTAAAAAGGATTGATGCAAAACACAAGTTTTTAATGTGCAACACATTAGGAATTTTTCTTGTTTATTACTCGATGTATTATGTAGATTGATACTGTTTTTTAAATTACATTTACTAATTAATAATTATTGATAACTGAATTGTTCAAAATTTACTACAAGGTTGATACTAATTGTGTAAATCCAGGAAAGTGATCCATTTCGCTTTTGAAACAGCATACGTGAAAGCGAGGGGATAAATGGTTTCAGTAACGTACATATTGTAATATCATGGATTCCTGTTCATGGCAACTTTTGTATCAAAATTATGAATTAGAAAAAGTCGAAAATATGAAGTTTATATCCATTATAATTGTGCGTATTAGGAATAAAGTTAAATTTGGGTTTGAAATCGATTAGAAGAAACTTTCTATTGTTTATATGATGTTTTTTGATTGTTAAATTTCAAAAGACTGTATAATATATTACTAGATTTATCATTGCATCATAGTTAATGTTATTTTACTTCTACAGGTCTTTAGACCTAGATAATTAGAGAAGATGGAATATTTAAAAACAATGTATAATGAAGTAAAAAACATAATGTGTATTTCTCATTTTAGTATATATGTATATACACTGATGAAATGGGAACAGCCTTATTTCTATTAATTTATGATGTAATAAGCCATAATACTTAAAGTATTAAACACAAAAATTCCAAACATTTCTAGAATATCATCATACAATCAGCTTTAAATTACCGTTATTAAGTATTAATGTTTAAACAGTTCCAGAATATTTTTAATTGTATTAACGACCACGATGTTAGTTTGAAGCACATTCTTCTTTCATATTCTGTTATTAAAAAGTATTTCACTACAATGTTTTTCTTAATAAACTTATTGTTTATAATCTTTATTAGAAATTTACTTTTTCGTGATTAATAAAATTACTTTTCTTCAATGATATATAGTAAGTAATTCTAGCTTCTTTCCAAAAGACAAACAATTATATATAAGTATCCAACAATAAACAGTTTCATTTTTATACAAAGATAAAATAATCTTATTATTGTGCAATTTTCTTTGAACATATGAGCTTTCTTAATAAAGCAAAATCAATTAGCATGTACCACATAAAAGGCTATCATTTTCTTATAATGTTTTTCCTTTGAGGTATCCAAATATATGAACCGTTCGAATCTTCTTTCCAGGTACTACTTCATTCATCATATTATGGTCTGTGCTAGCTTATGTATTATTGGCAGTTAACAGACATTCACATCACTTCCATACTATTGTGTGTATTTTCTGTAAAACCCAATGTAGATGTTGGTGCATCCTGTGATGTCTCTTCTAATGATTGTGCATCCATGCCTTCTGGTACATTGTTTGTTGCCGTACTTGCTCCATCATCCCAGTTTATTTTGAATCTAGTAACACGTGGTTTATCCCCTAAGATATTTCTTTGTACTTTATCAAACTGAGGCTGTGGTGGTGGATTTTCTCTAAGTTCTGCGTCTGTGTACTCATTATTTATAAAGTAACCAACACGCACAAATTCATGTCCCCTATATGAACAAGTTAACAAAACAACTGTGACTCCTAGAGCATCATTTACTGGAATTCTACTGACATCAGGAGGATCAGCCTAAAATAAGCAGTAAATATTGAATTTATAGAAAAAACTGTATGCATGCATTAAGTATATATTTAACAAAAGATTTTTAACAGGAACTCATAGCTATCATTTCATACTTAGTTAAACAATATTGTTAATGTACCTGAAAAATGAACATATGCCTTCCTTCAGGAATTGGCCCAACATAAATTGTGTCTAAAACCTGGTCGAATTCTTCGGATTCGGCACTTCCAACATAGATCATTTTCCACTCTAAATCTGCAACACCACCATCATTATAAAACATCCTACTGTTTATTACAAACAAATCATTCAATATGAATTTTAAAAGAAACTATACTGAAATTGAAGGCAAAAAAAAAAATGTCAGAGAAAGTTTCACTAATTTGTCCTTGGAGAGCTTGATATTAAATTATTGAAACTAACCTAGCATAAGCACCAAAAATATTTGGATATTTCTTCATTTTGAATAAC
Organism: Bombus affinis; assembly: GCF_024516045.1. NCBI lineage: Eukaryota > Metazoa > Arthropoda > Insecta > Hymenoptera > Apidae > Bombus > Bombus affinis. Next base: position 16,835,435 of record NC_066344.1, read on the forward strand.
ACTGACATCAATTTGTAAACATATTTTGTAAAAGAAGATAATATAAAAAAATGTACCTTCTTTTAGTTCTTCGATACATTCAAAAGTAACTTCGAATTGAAATGGATTGAGGAACGGTGAAGGATTATCGAGAACGGCTACATTTGCTAACTGAACTTTGGCCATCGTTGACTTCGTTTAACGAATAATTTCACCAAAACACTGACAATTTTACAATAACGAGTTTAAGGGACTGTTCGCCAGATTTTGTTCTTTGTACTGTATTAGACAACTAATCTCTTGATAAGCGTAGGATCTCGAATTAAAGTATAAACAATTTCATCCCAACACACTGCTTGCTTTGGCGGCAAACGAACCAAAGGACGTTTCCGGTGTTTCGGGAACTACCAAAACTTTGTACAATATAGCATAGGTACATCTTGCACTAACGTAAATTTAAATATCTTCTCTTTTAAGTCAGCATACAATTTGAGAAATACGTATATGAAAAATTCATTATTAATTTTATATGTACCTCAAAGATTGTTTAATGTAACTATCATAGTAATTTACTTATTCATTACGTGTCTTTGAAATTCTACTCTTTAATGTTAGCATAATCTAATTACATTTTGCATGAACGTAAGATGACTCGAATGGGATATATTGACGTTTAAAAATAGAGAAAATTGTAAAAAGAAATGCCTTTAATAATACAAATTTTGCTCGTTTTAACTTAAATCTGTACATTTGTAAAATATTGTCCTTAAGGATTATTTACAATATGGAGATATGTAATTGGTGCAATTGCAAATTTTTCAAATCCAATCACAGAAGGTAATAGATATCTTCGACGAATTATAAAAAAGATAACTTTCTATCTTCGAAGGATTAAGATGTGTCATAGATTTTAGTTGAACGAAATTTATCGAAAGAGTATATATCGTTAAATTTAAAATTAAATAGTTGGATAAGCATAGACGTGATACTAAATAGATCTAACATTCATTGCAATTTTCTGTCTGAGAGTTCACAAAATCCATTGCCAGTTTCAAATCATTTTCAGTGTTACCGATTCAATATGGAATACCTCATTGTTTGTGCTAATATTTTTATAATATTTACAACCAAATTTATATTCATATATCTTATAATTATGTTATCTATAATTTCAAAATTTCCTTAATTTAGATCATTTGTGGTTAATCTAAAAGTGCAATGGTTCTGTTGTTTTTAATTTAAAGATAGTATTTTAAATTTCACTGGTATTTTGAACTATCCATGATGGAAGAATTTACATTATTCCCAGCCAATAATGGTAGAAACCATCTTTTAACAGCTGATAATTTTATCAGCTTCGGTAGTTTAGTTGAATGTAATTTTTATAATAATTATTTTAAATTCTAAAGGCTATATAAAGACTACAAATAAGAGATCTAATTTATAGTAATATTATTGCAGAGGAATTAGGTTTGATCATACGTCGATGTAACAATTTTTATTAGATGAATCTTTCGCTCAGTATTTCTACTTTTTGTCGATAGATGGCTACCTATACGCAATTCGTTCTATAATTCTCTCCACTCCATTAAATGCTTTTTCACCAAAACATCAAACACTAAATTTATATATATATCAATATCTTCAATCACATAATATCGATATCTAATGTTAAATGTGTAAGATATCGTATCATATAACTATATCATTTAGCTAAGTACATTTTTATTTTTTTAATTAGATTCGTAGGTCCAATTTAAGTCTACAATCTTTATCTCAATAAATACGATACTACTACAAGTATACTACTTTCGATTATTAATTTTAGAGTGGTTTTATATAAAAAAACTTGGAATTCTTACAAAACATTGATCCAATTTCTTTTATGTTTGACATATGTTTGTCATACATTATCATATTCAATGAATAATTATTCTGACTTTTTTCTTTATGGAAATAAAATTACTCTCCGAAACAAGCAGAGTTTTTACATATAAGGTTTATTAAATATTTTTTATGTACATTATTCCTGACATACTTGCGTTATCTATACAGAATTGCTTTTACATCGCGACATAGGTCGGCAAACAACTCATTTTCAAATATTTTCCTTTTCTCCATTTTCATTAAATGACGAATTTATAAACAAGCAACACCGAAAAAAACGCTCTAAACTGCATTTACTATTCGTTGCGAGTAGCACCGTTTGATTCATAATTAGGTCATGACAATTAACTTAATTTGTACTGGCATTAAGAAAATTAAAACTTTATGCTCAACGATTATTTCACGACGCAAAGTACAGTATACGCAATAATAATGCGAAACGTTCAAACAACGCGAAAATATGAGACAAAACTAAGATCCAAAACAGTTTCAGAGAATCTTATAGATTAAACAAATTTTTCAGTAGAACAATGGCAAGAATCTGTTTACATGTCCGACCATTTTAATTTATTATATATCTCCGTGTTTTTTTTTTTTTTTTAAGAAAAGTAAAAAGGTAAAAAAGATAGATAATTATTTTGTGCAACGATTAATATCAACATAATCGTAGATAATTAGGAGAAACATAATAAGGTGTTTCGCAAAAAAGCTTTTATTTACATTTGTTCCTCTTTCTTTAGCGCTATGTTTTTTCCTTTAATCTAAAATTGCAATAAAATTCCACAAAATCGCATTCACACTGATCAACATCTTGTTGTGGAATGTTTCACATAATAAATACAGCTTTCGACATAAATTAAAAACGAGTCTTGCAATTTACAACTGAGAATTATGAAGGGGTGGAGATTAGGTACGTGTGTGTGTAGTGAACATGTGGACGTGTATGATCATGTGTACATGAGTACCCGAGGGCTGACGCTTGTGTTAATGTCTGTTTACACGTGAATCTCGGTGCATGTCGGATAGAATCTGCACAGATTCTATCGCAACGAATTTATATCTACTCACGACGAGCCCGTATACCTTATTTACAATGTCCATATAAACATATACATTGCGCTGACCGCTTATTTAACTTATTACCAATATTATGAAATGAAGAAGGTAGAAAGTACTGTTTTGTACCGTAGGTTCAATGCGAAAGAAACGCGTACATACATACATAGAATGTATAAAGGAGATGACTTAAAAAAAAAAAAAGAAAAAATAAGGAAGAGGAAGAATATAAAACAAATGAGTTAAAAAGTAAATTAAGAAATTACTAGAAAGAAGAAAAGGAAAAATTAAGAAATGAGAAAGGAGAAGGTGGAAGGAACGGAAGAAATATGCTGGCCTGTGCGCGAAGTTCAATCCTTCGTGTGTGGTGTCTCCGACGCGGAGAGGAAACATCGTTACATCGTGCTTGTCGCTCGACATTGAATTCGTTTAACAGAAATCGCTGATATCCGTCTCTACGAGCGCAGTAGCATCTACCGGCTACATCGACGTAACTTAATATGTAACAGGGAATTCTTAATCCAACCCTTAACTGCTAAATCAATCTTACAATTGGACTGAGTGATAAATTATTATCGACTGTACAACGCCGTTAGTCTTTTTTTTTCCTTCTTCTCAACTTCATCATCATATCTTCCTTTTTTTTGTTCTCAACTTTGTTTTCTTTTTTTTTTTTTACTTTTTACTTTGCTTTCTTTCAACTTGACAACGAAAACAAAAAAGAATGTACATTTTCCTACTTCCTCGGAATTACTTCTTTTTCGCAGAACTACTACAAACCTTCCGAGTCTCGTTTCGTTTTTTTTCGTTCATTTTATTTGGACCACGTGAATAAGTTTCCACTTTTTTATTGTTTAACATATTTTTTTCGCTTTCACTCTTCATTATAAAATATACTTCCTCTCGATATCGCAGAAGCCGTGAATTACGTGCAGACGGGATCTCGAGGAAGAATACACGCGTATCGGTCGAACAGGTGATAAAAATGGTGTGTCAAGCACTTGAAATTTGTACAAACGCACGGTTCATTTTCGCTAGTGAAAATTTAACGGGCCGGAAAAAATTCGACTTCTTTCTGGAAATAACTCGTGTCGTTAAAACAAATTATTCCGTGAGTTTTGCAAATGACGAGAGGTGAAAAAGTTATATAGTGAGAAAAATAAATTACTAGATGGCGTGTTCGTGGTTTACCCACGGGGCCTCGCCACGATAGCTTTCTTCACCGAATCACGTGTTACACCGATACGTTTCCACAGCCGAGTTTTTCTCGCTACTAGAAGAAGGTAAAACGAAAGAAAGCTTGCCTCATATAAGTTTCCATTCTTTTCGATTACGATATACGATCGTTCGTTTGAATCACATGAACCTTAATAAGTACCAAGTGCCTAATGTAAGGTCAACGTTCGAGATACCCTGAACACTACCCATGTTAATAGGTAGAGGAAAGAAACTCTAATTACCGAGAGTTTCACGTATACATTTTTCCTTTTATCTTTTTGTTAATCTTCGTTACATTTTTTCTTCTCCGCCTCTCGATCGAGAACCCCGAAATAAATATTACGGATACCATGAACAGCAAAGGTTCGTCGGCTCGGACGCAGACGCGAAGCGGGAGAATGCGAATGGCAAGTTTTCATATATTTTTCCATTTTTCGCTTTAAGGTTTTGTCTATACACAAGGACGTATCTTACATAGAGTTAAAGGTAAAATTAGTTTCTTCGAAGTTGTTTAGACCATTAGTCGCCAGAGAGGGAGCCACGGAACGTATTCTTATTTCTTATACAATCTTCGTTGACGATCTCCTCTGACCATAATCTGCAACAGAAAGAGTGTAAGGAACAATCGTGGGAATATTGTAAAATGTCGCACTTTCTTCTCGTTCTATACGATCGTAATTTTAAATCTCCCGAAAGGAAATTGCTGCTTATCCCTCGTTATCGTTAAAAACTATATATAGAATCTCTTAAAAGAGCGGTATCGTTCGTATAACCCGGAAAGCTGGGAGATTTCATGCGCGCGCATCCCGTTAATTCATTGTTTCTATTAAATTACTTTTAAAGCTGCTCCGTATAAAAGAAGAGCAGGGGCAAGGAACTTTAATCTCTGCTAGGTAAACTTTTTTATCAACTTCTTAGCGAGATAAAACGCGCAGAATCTCAACTTTTAACGATTCACACGGCCGCGTTTTCCCGCTATTCGCGTTCCTTCATTTTAACCGAATTACGCGGGCGCCGTTGTGTATCAGACGCCTTTACGACGTCTGGGCAAAAACTTCATGGGAACTGTTCTTTATCTTTTATCGACAACGTATGTATAGTTTCATATTCCCTGTATACCCACTATACCTGTCATATACCTCAGCCAACACACTAAATTTGAATTTTAACTTTACAGTGTCTACAACATCCCATTTAAGGATAAACTAACCCCTAACTTGAAACATGAAACATTGATGATTTCTATATATAATGTAAAATAAAAACTATAGACAACAATTTTTTCGCATATCAATCACATCTACTCTAACAATCCCTACTATTGTCAGGTCTCAACTAAATTCATGTTTCATAAGGAGAAGTTAACTCTGAACTTTAGGTTAGATCTAGTTCGAATTGAGAACATGAAACACCGACGACGTCTATCATGAGGTATAATAAAAGCTATATGCGACATTTCCTTTCCATATCAATCACTTTTTCCCTGACAGTCTCCGTTTATTTCCAGTTCTCTATTAAACTTATTACAACTATAAGGAAAAGTTCATTTCTAACTTAAAACAAGGAATACTGATGACTTCTACAATAAGATATAACATTGTTTACATACATCAATCACTTCTTTTCCTATTTTTAGTTCTCAATAAAACTCACCGAGTCGACGGGAACGAGAAGTTATAATCTGGAACGCCTGGAACAATAGACTTTTACGTGTTGATGTACAACTGATGATGAGCCTGATGCTGACTCTGATGCGGATGCTGCAGCGAGTGTTGATGCTGGTGCTGATGAGGATGCTGATGCTGCAGCGTCGGGTGTCTCGCGTTGAATCTCACGCTTCCGGCCAGCGAACTTCCTCTACCATGGGTGCCAACAACGCTCGGTGTATCCGACAGTTCGTCGTCCTCTGCTCCTAGACTACGAAACCTGACGAACCCATCCTCGTCAACGAGCATCGTAGAGCCTGTGGTCGGTGTTTGCTCGTGGATACCGCCACCGCCTCCCTGCTGCACAGGCGTGTGTCTGCCGCGACTTTCGGAGTTCCTTAGAGTTTGTATCCCATTACCATGCCGGTTTAACGAGCCGCGACCTTCGTGCGGGAAATGGCCCATGGTACCTGACTTGCGAATGGAATGCCTCTCAAAAGTACCTGCAACAACGACAATATTATTCAGCATATATAGTCCCATGCTTTCTAGGGAAATTGCTTGTTTATTATTTTTCCAATTTTTTTCGTTTTTCTTTTGCCTCGTTACGGTTCGTGGTGTATCTCGTTTAGGTAAACCAATAATTTGAGTGCCCAAAAACGCGGAAGAGTTATTTGTTATATCTCTAATTTCGTTTTTCTTTAGTATCGGAGCTCTGTTAATGGAGAGCGGATGTGACATTTTATGACATGTTAACGCGTCGTTAAGTGTAGGTCCTAGAAAGAGTTTGACAGAAAAGTATGCGCGATGAAAATTATTTTTTTAAATTATTAAGATTATCGAATTTTTTCGAATGGACATGAAGAAAAGGGTACTTGAAATGATACTTGAAATAATTGTTCACTTACGTTGGATTCTAAAACGGACACACGAATAGAAAAAAATCAATGTTCTCGGACAATATGCCATTCCGGTCGTGCCATCTTAGAGGTAATAGCGTGTCGATTAGAAGACAAAGCGTAAAAAGAACTGCTGATTTCGGGGTTTCAATATTGTACTAATACCGCGAGTCAGCATTCTGAACTCCTCTCAGGGCACGAACTGTAACAGCACGTTGCCCCGGATGACCTAATTTATCGTTCTATATCTCGCAAGATTATTAGAAAAAACAACAATTTCATTTCTCATTTCAACAAGTATTTTATAGAAGTATTATGATATATTCTTCTGCGAACATCCTCCTGCACCAAAGAATTATATAACTATGTTTTCGTAAAACTGCTTTAAAAACAAGCAGATCTTTGTTTTTCTCTACAAATTAAAAGAGCGAACTAGCTTTTCTTTAATGGTATTCTACAAAAAAAAAAAAAAAAAAAATGTTGTTTAAGTAAGAATTTACTTTTAAACGAGATACACAAAAATTAACAAACTCTCTTTCAAATCTGTTCGTCACGTTTCAATGCAATTTAAGAGGAAAAAGAAGAAACGTTGGTAGGACCCGTAAGAGGTTAGAAAATTCTCTCACGAACCAGAAAACGAGAAGTAATTCGCCCGTTGATTCAGCTCGTAACGTTGAATCACACGGTAGCGCGCGCGCATCGATACCTGATATGTTCAAATGTTCGGGCAGCGTGTTCAGCGGGAAGCTATCGTCGTAAACCTGTTTCCCGGTTCTCATCGTGTAATTCTGGATCGCCTGGTTGGTGCTACAGATAGCTGGGTAAAGCACGTCGTCCATATTCTCGGTGGAGGTCGAGCTACCGCATGGAAACAGAGCGAAGCCAGAATGGACCGGGTGTTGTTGCAGCTGTTTCTCCCGCAACGGGTACTGGGATAGACTGGCTACCCAGGCGAGTAAACCGCATACTGCTAGTTCGAGTAGCCTAACGGAGAACTGCCAGCCCCACCATAGCCATGGATGCGATTGTGGTCTTTCCTGGACATTTCCAAATATGCCATACAACTGGACGAATCCCATCAGGATGAAGAGTAGGGCGGTAGCGATACTGGTAGTGATGGCAGTGCTCAAGGCCATCGTGGTAGGATCAGCACCGACTATGTGATTTGTCCCTGCCGTTTTGTTATTCGTTAACAGGATCTGCGAGCGTACCACCCGGTAGACGTACATGTAGCCTAGGCCAAGGATCACGCAGACGATGATATAGATGCACTGGCAGATCAACGGCAATATCTTCGCCTCATCCGGATAGCCAAGCACGTGCGTGGACACGTGCAGGGAAACACAGAGAACTATGTGTACCGTAGAGGACAATACCAATGCAGCTGGCGACAGAAACCTGCTGTTTAAAGATGGGGCCTCTGAGCAACGAGCTAAGTATAGCACCAAGGTGGCGAACGCGGTGGATAATAATGGTGCTGGTAGGTACATGAGCACTCGGGACAGAGGCTCGGGCAGTGAATGGCCTAAATTGTAAGCGTCGTAGAACAGGTGAAAGCACCTTAAAGTACAGACGGTCGTGAGAAGCAGATGAACCGTGAGGAAGTACGACTGGGTGAGTAGATTCGTTGCTTCGTTGAAACGAACGATCTTGTAGATCGAGTATAGAGCCATTAGCGTGAACAAGATCGCAGCGACGTACACGTGGAGGAACCAAGCGATCCGCCAGGTGGACTCAAGGGGATGCGTGTCAACTTGAGGTACAATGCGGTCACCAGCCTCGTTGGGCCTCTTAGGGGGTGGAGCAGGAGGTTGTGGTTGGGGATACGGAAGCCTTTCCGTGTCCACTATCTCGATGTTCTCTGTTTTGAAGCCGTTTTCATTCCTGAGCCCGTGATAACTATCATCGTCATGTCTCCTGGTATTAGGCAAATTGAAAATCGTCGGTTGTGTAACAGATTTGGAAGTATCTAACGTGCTAGACGTCCTGGTCGTTGTTGTAGATGATGTCGTCATCTTTTCGGTGGTTGGAATTACCGGCGCATTTTGCGCTGGGCTCTTCGTGGCTAGAGGCTTCAAAAGTATCTCTGGAATATCTTGTTTACGACCGTTGCTGCCAGATAATATTCTCGAGATGCTTGGATAATGCAGAGTAGGTACAAACTCGTTAGTATTGTTCCTTCTGTCCAGCTCGCTGGACTCTACCACGTTCTGCTCCTTACTGGGCGTATTCAACGGTTTGTTTCTAGAATGAGAGTGTCTCTCTGGCACTTGAGAGGGACCCTGAAGATCGGGAGGCCTAATGGGTATCCTCTCATGGGCTGGCGTGCCGCTCGGTGGTGGTACCGGTCTCTTGAGACCCGAATGAACATCCGAGTTGGTTCCTCTCAGCGTTGGCTTATTTGCAAACGGATGAAGGTACTCGGGAGGCAGAGGAGGGGTGAAGAGGGCGCGAGACGGGGGAGCGTACGAAGGCAGTTCGCGGAAGGCCGGCGACATGGTCGCTCGAGGAACAGGAGGATACCTGACGGATGGTATCGACGAGCTCGTCGTTGTGGTCGTGGTAGTGGTCGTCAAAGGCGACGGTACCGTCGACAACGTTGTACTGGCCGAAACTTGAGCATCATAGGCGGGCACGCTGCGTTTTGTGGTCGCCGAGCTGTGCGCTACCTTGTTAAATATGGCCGCGAGGTTTTTCTCTAACGCGGTGTTGTCCAGGTTAAAAATAGGGCTATTAGGTCCACCATCGCCGCTCGCTGAACAAAGAAGGATCGAGCAGGAGGACAGTACCAGCAGCAATGTCGACAGGAGCAGACGCATCATCGGGGTCATGATGATGCTCGATGATAGTAGTAGAAGCTAAAGCACTGACAGTTGGAGAATTCAGCCGGGCATCGGTTCATTCCATAACCATGAGTAGAAAACGAGAGAGCTTGCTGGCACGCACGCACGCGACGACGAGTGCACTCAACGTTCTAAGGACACTTGTGAAGACGTCTATGTATCTTCTTCTAACGAATCCCTATATTTTCTCTGCCCTCTGGCTCAGTGCGTTCTTTAAAAGTCTCCTCCGTCGATATTACAGCTACGCGGCCAATCTCGGAACGAATCTTGCCTGACGAGGTGTGCAGCCTGAGTCAAATATTACATTCCTAAATGTACAACGACGGCGGCGGCGATGGCGGGCTAGTAGTCTATGCGTTCTTGGCGGATTCCCCTGTTGCGGCGTTGGTTATCAACGGCATCTGTTGCATTTCCACCCTTCAGATAGTAACTATATCACTGGCCTGATCTTTGGGAGCGGTTTCGTGGTCAATTTACTTCGTCCTCCGAACAGTTGGATCCCTCCTAAAACGCTTCGAATTCTCTCTCGCTCTCTCTCCGTTAGCTATACTTGTATATGTGTGTGTATATATATATATATATATATATAGATATCTACATTTTAGAAGAGAATTCTGCGAAACCAAGTTTCCACGCGATTCGTCGATAAACGGACCCAGCTGAATGGACGTTAGAAATTAAGACAGGACTACTGCTGACTATATTCCCTGTCCGTTGCTGTTACTGCTGCTGTTGTTGCTGCTTTCTATCAACGGTATAGAACCACACACATATACTAAAGCTGACCTTCTTTACGGATTTTCTCTGTTTCGTTATATGGTAGAAGAGAGGCTCTACACACGACCAACTATTACCGCTTCGGCTCGTGTACTTCCATTATATCATCGGGATTCAATAAGCCTCGGATTATTTCGCCGTGGTAACGGCGTTACAACGTTGCCTTGTTCCCGGAGCAAGACTCGATTTAAAACCTATCTACTTTTACGGACGATAGAACGTCGGCGAACTTGTTAGCCGGGCTTAATCCGATATCATCATTGCTCGAAGCCATCCCAGATTCGCGAGAGCCTCGGGCGAAACCTGAATTCCTGAGGGTACATTTAATGTCTAGAATCAGTCGGAGTTCCTTCTGGATGGGATGGTCTCGTAGTTACCGCGTCCATTCATTTCCTCGAAATGCGTGTGCCACCGTTTCCTGCTCCTCTTTGTCGCTCTAACTGTTTTTGTGCACTTGCTGCTGGCCACTTTTCGCCTCTCTCAATTGGTATCCCTGCCCGGTTACGACCTGTGAAAAATATTTTCCCGTTACTTTTCTTTCTGTTATTTCAGTCGAATATCGATTACGCTGGTAGAATATGAATTAAAAATGTCCGATGAAATTATATGGGATGAAAAAAGATAGTTATTGGAAAGTGTAATAGGGTAGAAGAAGGGATCGAACCAATTATTCGCGCGACAAGACGCATGTTATATCAACCGAGCTAATTTTTAACCCGATGAACTTCTTCTAATTTTAATATCGTCTAATGGCCATGGAAAGATTTTATGCTGAGAGAATCCATCTAATTTTGAACTATGATTTTTAAATGACCTTATTATATCTCTCATGATCCATGAACGGCATTTAGCGTTCCTTACTTTGCGCTTATTATAAAAAGGAGACTGAATTTCAATAGAATTATGTTTGTTCAAAGTAGATCAAAGAAAAGGCGATAATGTTCAAAACAACCCATCGATTGGAAAGGTAACTTTTTAAATATACGGGCAGGAAATATGTATATTTCAATGTCTATCACGTGATTATTTTATATGATGCTAAAACTAAGCGCTGCATAAATTTACTGGGAACTGATCAAGCTAAAATAATTTCGATATAATTCAATTATGTACGACTAGATTTTATTTACAATTTATTTTTCGGTATTTGCAGATTTCACGTAACATATTCCGCTGTAATAAAATCCATCAGATGAAGATATGTAATATAGGTTATGCTAACAAATTATTTTAGTAACCGTCAGAGACACGTACTTTGCGATACATATTATGATTAACTACAACGCTTGTTTTTAACCCCGGAGGGTTAATGTAGAAAGCAATCTGTTTCTTGAAGTTTCGCTTATAGTAATCTCTATTTAAACTCTAATAATATTGTATTACGTTCTATTAACTTTATAACTAATAAGATTAGTGAATTAACAAATTACAAATTAAGATCATTTGCAATTTCGTAAGTTATAGAAATCTATTTATACAATTTTTACAGTTTGGGAGAGTTAAGATGTTTACTTTAATTATAATTAGTTATTTTATTATTTGCTTATTTCGTTACTAAACTTGTTATGTAAGAAAACTTATTAATTCTGATGAACTTATATCCTATAACTTGTGAAATTTCATTAATATTATTTCAGTTATGTAAGAGGGCCTTAGTGTAACATTTTCTGGCATATATTCGCCCGTACTTCTGTTCTTCGTGTCATTAACCGGCAGAATGAAGAATCTGCCGCGACAAAGAGGAGGCATCGTAAGAATAAACGAATAAACGGGTCATAGAGCACAGAAATTAAAGATTGGAAGCGAGTTTTCAATAGGACGTCGGTAAATGTAGGTCCCAGTGAAATAGCACTTTCATAGAATATAAGGAACACAGATAAGGCACGTAAGCCAATACGAAGTAAGAAGGAAAAGACGGTGAAGTTCCACTTAGAGCCTCGTCAATGGCACAATAGCGGAGACCTGATTTAAAAAACTTAATTTTACGTTAACAATCGATCATCAACTGAGCCGTATGAGCCGGGTCGGCTGGTATTAAATTTCGGATATATCAGCTAGACGGAAGCCGTTCGAACGTAGACGACTCAGGCTACACAGGGGATGCATGTTACAGGAAATTGGTCGACCGGTTAAAAGAGCATACGCGAGTGACTCAATTTTCTAGCACGATCATTTATCAACTGAAAAGTTTGCAACAACAAAGGGTAACCTTTACGATACTTAAATTGTATTCGTTAGAAGAGTAAGAAATATATACAATGGTTCAGAAATATATCCGAATACTTGAAAAAATTTTTGTTGTAAGTATATGTAATATGTGTGTTATACACAACATTTTCATGATTATATTGGTACAGTCTAAAAGAAATTTAAAAATGTACGTATTTAGCGCAATGTTGATTTACTGAAATTACTAAAAATTGGAGCTGCTTCCTTATTGTGATAGCCCCTTCAATTACAGCGGGTCACCAACCATGCGGCGCATACATACAATATTCATTTCCCCAAATGTTTCCATTTGCAATACAGGAGAATATAACCCGAACGAGGAAAATTCCAGGGATGTACAAAACAGTGCATAATGCAGGATTTAAGCTGGTAATCGATGATTAACGTGTTGCATGGATTACACTCGCTCACATGTAAGCACATAAAATCATTATCGTATTAAACAATGGAGCTCAAAGATCTCTGTCGATAAAGTAAATCTCGATGAAATTTCATTCCATCAAATATGTACTAATTTACGTCCAACAAATATGACGTTGTTTAGCGAACTTTGTCAACCACATCAACTTTAGTTATAAAATATAACTGGAAAATATATATATGTATTATAATACTATGTGAAATTAATTTCGTTTGGACGTCAACAATTTCAAAATTGCGTTATACCAATTCGAGCAGAAATTTCGCAATCGTACAAGAACTATTCATACAATTAATTGTATATATTGAATTCGACGATAAATTATCTCCCTTATTTTAAGAAAAATTCTTATTGATTAAATTTTTATAACACGAATATACGATTATAAGTTCTTCAAATTTTCGCGCTAAAACGCTTCCAAATGAAACTGCTCTCACAATTGTTCGTATTATTTACGAGGAACTTTTGTTTGCCCCCAATTGAAAGATTCGGCAAAAATACGTGAAATCACCGAACATTCTCGATTCATACGAAGCACAATTACTTCCGGAAATCTGCCCCTATCTATTCTGGTATTTATGTCTTTGTTCCATACAAACGTATACGTGCGATTCTACGCGAGCACACATGATAAATATTTGTAGAAACAACAAAATATATATCTCAACGCGTATGTCCCAATGGACCGGAGGGCTTCGTGTTGCGTCCCAACTTTTTCATATAATGGCACACGATGATCCGATTTTGCGATTGGATCATACAGGATTTGTCTTTTCAGCTATTTACGAAGAGCTTTCAACACAAAACTTTTAGAGTTCACATATAGGTTTAAACAATGTGTATTCTGTTTCGACTCATGCAACAGATACATGAAGATTACATATTTCACGAGAGATTGCACATGCGGCTGATCAGAAATGATATATCTATCAATGATGCTGTAGTTACAAATACGATTTGTATAAATATTTCAGAAGAAAAAGTTTAATTCGATGCTAATACTCGGTAAAAAATATATTGATTAATTATTAAATGTGATTACGCTATTTAGTTACTTTTCTTGGTTTTGACTATTTGACTCGAACCTTTTCTTTTGAAGCTTTATTTTATCATTATTGAGATATGTATAATTTTGTGTGCTAGACTAGATTAGCCGCGTAGTAGTGACACACATATGTGAATATGAGTGTATGGAAGTATGTGTGTGCATAGCGTCTCGAAAAACAGGTGAATGCAACTGTTCCGTTAGCGGTGTGGTGATAGATGGCGAGACAAAGAGAATGCTGAGATGCGCGCAAATGTATATCGACGAAGATCCTGCAAATCATTTATTAAAGAAACCTAAAACTATTTTAATATAAATTCTAAGTGTTATCTTAGTGTTGCTTTACTTTTATTTCGGCGATCAAGACCCACAATTCTCAACAATCATTAAAAGAAATTGGGGGAGTCGAAAAATTTATCAAAAAGGTTAGGTTAGATTCTGTTACATTTGAATCAAATTCGAGTTAGGTTTCATTAAATTTATTTAAATATGTTTGAATAAACGAAAATATCATTCCACCAAAAAGACATCAAATTACAGTTACATTATTAATCAATATAATCATTAAGCGTAATGTTGCATTATTGTATTATTAATAAGATTAAGATAATTTAATTCTGGCATAGTATTATAGGTGAGTTACAACTGGAAGTTATATTTCGCAAGATATGTATTCTGAAATCTCGAGGTCTCGATTTGAAACATGGTTCGAGAGTAGTCGGATATCGGAATTCGATGGAATTTTGTTTCGCGAAACAGTCTTACAATTAGCGTAAAGCAGCGATATACCAAATGGCGCTCCGCGCTACATTCTTGATCACGTGACTCATACAGAACCGATGCCATTACTTACTACGGGAAAGAATTGCTTGACGTCAGTTTCGGTATAGTATGCGATTTGTTCAACTTTTACAATTACTCTCCATGATTGTTCGCGACTTAAACTAAAATAAAACGAAAACCTCGAAATTCGTCCGCATAGACTGGGAATTCGTCGAGGCGTGAAAAACTTAATTAAAATTTATTACGGTCAAAAGTAGAATTAGATGAATTAATCGAACCTCCGGCTTTCCTCTTTCCTTTATTTGGAAACGAAAACCTAGGGGAAAACCAGTAAAACTTTGCCGTAGAAACTAAAATCTACATTTATCCGTCTTTCTTGTTTATGCGTTATTGTTACGTTAATTCATTTCGTCTTTTACAAATTTCATTCGTAAAGTAAAGTCAAAAGATTCATGTACATGGAAAACAGCTTAAAAAATATATATATACACGATTTAATGCTTTTTGACTACAAAAAATCGTCTGAGAACGGTCGCTCATATTGAAACGTCGATTTATTTTTTTGAAGTATGAAAAAAAAAATACACGTCACTCTTTGAAAATCGGCGTTTCGTTTGGAACGGTAACACGACTTACCGGCTGTGATTTAGCGGCTAGTTGGTTTCGTTTGGCAAGTACACGCGGCGTTCGTTAGTTTGCGCATCTACGTTTCTCTCACTCCCTATCGGTCTGTGTTTCTCATTGTGCTGAACCTGTGTTGATCAGTTCACATAGCATAACCGAGGCTTGTCGATGCTAACATAGAATTTCATAGAACGAACGCTTTCGAGAGATCGGGTCTTATCCTCGATCAATAAAAAGTCGATATATGTATGTGATAATAACGTACGGTTAATAATTGGATCTACGGTTGAACCATAAAGAAGATGGTGTAATCGCGTTTCCTGTTTGGAGAAATATGATATGATTAACGTCTCGAAATAATTTCATGATTAAATATCCAAGAATTAACATTGTTTGAATCGAACATTTCTTTTTTGGTCAATTTATATTATTGAATTTTGCTTTTTTAGGTTATGTATGCCGCTGAAATGTATTTTTCACTGTAAGGATCAACGATTATATATATATATTTTATTATATTAATAACAGGAAAAATGGAAAAGAGTAACATTTTTTAAAAATTAATTAATAGTAGAGATTAAGTCTGTCCGAATTTTATATACTGAATTGAATACTGAAATTGAATTTAGTTTGTTGTGGAATAGATATTCGTTCGAACAAAGAAAAACCACCCGGAGATGTAACAAACCGTCTAATTCGTGTAGCCATATATGACAGCTTTTGCACCGTGCAAACCGGCTGTTTAGTGTGCCGCGCATGTTTCTCGGATAAAAACGGCGATGAAAACCGCATCCTGGAAGAACGTCCTTTGGAATTGCTGTGGAACAAAAGCACGCTTTATACATCCTCATAAAAACGCAGACACGTAGACCGTTTAAACCGTACGAACGCACAATTGCTTATCCACGGAGGTTCGCAAGATACTCTTGGGTCGATCGTCGATAAAACCTCAATTTCTCATAGGAAGACTAATTTCAGTTCGCATGAAAAACTACCCCGACAGTCCGGTCCCACGAAAATACATGAGAAGTTCAAATAAAAAAGAGAGCGAGCGAGCGAGAGGGAGAGGGAGAGAGAGAGAGAGAAAAACGACCACACGCGAACCGGTGGTGGTAGCAGATGCCCGAGAAGACGGATTCCCGTTAAAAACGGCCGATATCGTCAAAAATAATGGCGTGGAAGGAACGCATTTTGGCACGACAGACACACCAGATACCGTGGAATGGATTCGAGCCAGAGAGAATGATAACTCTTAAACAAATTTTGCCTGCCTTATCTCGTCGTATATTATTCGAGGTCCAAAACATGGGGGTTATACTGGACCCTTTTTGTCTTAAGTATGGTAGCACCATATTAACTAGTTTATGACTATTACACTGTTAGTAATTAATTATTGTAGCCAAACGTATCAAGTAATTGTACGTCCAACCACCCAATGAAGAAAAAAGAAACTATGAATTTCCTAAAAATATATTTCTCTTAATAACTGACCACACAAAAGCTGGTCCCATGACCAGTTAGGAAATCAGTGTTGTATGTTCTTTGTGACACCTAAGCAGGAACGACCATAGACAGCAACTAGCCGGTAATGTCGTTACTCGCAATTATCGTGATAACTGTGCTCTCTTCCAATAGCCGGCGCTTTTTGCACAGTGATTGCGAGTCGTGCCAGACCCAAACGCACACGATGACGCTCGCCTTCTATATATATAATGCACGTGCTACACGCTGCCACCGACCAGCTGGTCAGAATCGGGACGAGCAGGCCAAGTAGTCGAGTCACGCGAGGAATTCAGCTTTGCAACGCAACGAGCGCGCGCGGGACGCACACATACATATACACAGTCAATGCACCGCGGGGATTAGCAGCGTTCACTTTCACGTGCAATTATCTGCCTTTACGAGCTTGTCTCCCGGGAAGCATTATCGCACGAGGGAGCGAGAGTCCTCTTGTTCCTCGTCCGTAGGGCGGACAAAGACGAGCAGGCAGACGGTTCTCAGTCGAGATCCGGCTGGTGGGCGAGAAATTTTCCAATTCTACTTTGTTAGTCGTAACAGGTTGTTCTCTCGTGAGATCGAAGCGTTTACACGCGATCGCTGCTTTATACCCGTGCAACACGAGCGCCTTGGGAATTTTTGTTTGAAAGAATGCAAGCGCGAGATATATGCCGATATATACATGTATACATACATAAAGTGCTTTTCGAGAATGCGCCATTAATGTTAGACCGAGTGTTTGTAAAGAAATTCTTCAGGATTGTTCTTTCTATACATTTGTTCTTTCTATACATTATTTCGTTTTTATTTGTCCTCTTCTTTTATCTTCCCTTTTTCAACTATAAAGTTATGCTAGAGGTTGTTAGTTATAAAATCTTGGTGGCGCTCATGGTTGATAAAAAAGAGCTTACCATTAAAAGTTGTGTATATAGATTTCTATTGTGGTAGAAATTTCTTTCTGCTCTACGATAACGCAGAACAACTTAGTAATACAGTCTCCTAAAAACTTCCAATTGGGCTACGAACTTCTTCCTTATCCCTGTTCACTTCTCGACTTCCTCGCACAGATTACCATCTATTTAGAAGACTCGACCGGTTAAAAAAAAAAGAAGAAAAAAAGAATGAAAATAAAGAAGAGAAAAAAAACGTGAAGCCGGACTGATTAACTAAGGAACTATACTCTTTGAATCCAAGATTAAAAAACTTCCTCCCTCGCTTACGGAAATTACAGAAGTGTCCTTTGGCAAATAAAACCGTGCAGATGGAAAATATTATATTCCCGAAATTATTACGAAAAAACAAACAGGGAGGAGAAAGAAACGTACGCATATCAGCGATAGGACAAGAGTTGTTGAAACTCGAGTGGTAAACAGCTTACGAACTCCCCGCCTCTATCGTAATACCATAGTGTCGTGTTTCAGATTGAAATTCCCTAGAAACGACAGATTGCCATTTCGCGAAACAAACACGAATCCTGCTAATTGGCAATTTCGCTTTCTCTAACATAAACTTCCGCAACTACGGATATTCATGAAGACGTAACCGTTTTCATTTTCGTTATCATTTCATCTCGACTTATTTCCATCTTCGTCGTTGCTGGCCTCATCTCTCTCTTATTTTATCTACAGTTAACGTTCTTCTCTCTCTTTCTCTCTCTCTCTCTCTCTCTCTTTCTACCTGCACGGTTAACGTCCGTTTTTTAACTATGCCATCTCCTTCGTTCTCCGTTGTATTTGCAATGCATACCGGGACTCGTGCTACCCATGGAAGATTATCCGTGGGGCATAATAAAAATTTTTCCTTCCAGATGCTACCAGACAAAATTTCCTTCGTAATGGAAGTCACTCTATTATCTTACCTCGGATAATTAGGTCGAACCGCTCTAGGTATTTTTTCCCCCAGCGTTTTCTCCCCCACTCTTGGCCGCTTAACGCGGACACGGCGTTGCAGCGGGGATAAATTCAGATGTGAATTAATGTGGGAAGAAAACTTAATGGAGGTAGCTCAGGTGGATCGAACGGCGGATTACTTTCGCGGGGAAATATAAAATTACGTGGAAATTCGTTTGACGTCTTGTTTTATCAGACGTTGATCTCTAATTTTTCACCGGCCAGCGACGTTACAACTCGGAAAGTAAAATCATTCTCCGACTTTCTGCTGCTTACCTTTGCCAGTATTTTTTTAAATTATTATGTAAATTTCTTTCATCTTATTTCAAGACGACCGAGAGAACGGAGAAAATTTCCAAGAAAACATGGCGAAAAATGTAACTACGTTCGATGAATTTCATCAGTTTGTTATCATTGCTTGTATGAAAATAAATCCGAAATACTAGCTTGCTTCGTGTTTTCGCGGTCTACGAACTTGTTTGCAGTTCGCGCAGTTGTTTGTACAGTGAGTCTGCAAACGATCACCTGGCATTCGAAATACGTACTTTTTATTCCATGAATATTGCGTACATGCCAGAAATTGCAGGCCACGCATTTCAAATCTCCTCTATTATTTTCATCCAAGTGTAACATACGTCAAAATAAAAATGTTTTGTCATTTCATCCTTACTTTAATTTTGCAGCGATCTTTTTGCGAATTTTCAATCTCGCTTCCGTTTTAGTAAACAAAAAGTATTTATGATGTTTTAAAACATTTAAAATGATATATAACAAAACAATAGCTAAAAATCATTCATAGCAATAACAATTGTCGATGTTCTGCACAAATTTGACATATTTTTAATATTATAAAAATATAATTGAGTTAAAAGTGTCTGGATGAACGCAGCAAAGTTAATAGCAGCAATGAGGTTCGATTTAAATGTCAAATTTAATTGGAATTTTTTAGGGGTTATTTAACCATCGTGACGTAAGTTGCATCTAGTACACAAATCATCTCTACAAACCTGCAAATTGAAAATATCACTAGCCTGCGAGTGCCACTCGTAAATTAACGCGGATGAAAACGCCGCATTTATTACTTTGATTTACCCGGCGAACTGTCATGAGATAATACTTGAGCGCTAACGCTCCAATTATCTCAGACACGGGTACAAACAAATTGTCCGAAACGTTTGTCGTAGTAATTACGTGATACAATTTCACAGTAGACGAAACGTGTTCCGCGCTGCTACCGATCTAAAACGGTTAACTAGGAAAGAACAGAAAGATAACGTCGGCGTGGTCCGTGCACGAACCTTTGTAGAACTTTATGCTATCTGGTGCCACGCCCAGTTTTGCGTGTGGATAGCGTTGGAAAAAAGCACACCGACAGGAAAAACTAGAGAAATCGAGAGAGACGCTGGGCGGAAAAAGTGTGACACCTTAACGGCCCTCTATGTCCGTGACATTAGACGAATTAGGTTAGGAATAGCGCTTAGCGCTTCGACCGCGATCGATAGGGTTATATCGAACGAGATTTGACGAAGCCTAGAGCCATCTACTATGTTCTCTATTAATTAAACAAGACGGAGGTGGAGTGCAGCATCTATCTATCGAAGTGTGAACTGTATTCTAAAAAAATTTCGTGCGGTTGACCGACACAAATCTACCCGTCAACGATCGATACAATATTAAAAAGAAAAGGAGAAAAAAGCCGAAGAGAAGAAAATACCGGACGCAGTTTTAATTAGAAAATGAGTTAAAATAATTAATTGCAGTTTACTGAATTTTCCCAATTTTGGTTGTTTGATTCTAGTTTCTAACATTCTAAAGTTTTTACAATTTCTCCTTATTTCGTAAAAAAAGGACGGGAGTTAAATACATATTCAAAATTGGGAAGAATCGTTAGATTGCACAATTACTATGAACGAAAACCTTCTTTTATTGACAAAATCCCCTATATATGGAAATATGAAATCAATTTATAAATTACACATGATATATCGAAATAACGACACTTATTATCGTACGAATTATCGTTAAACAATATATCGAAAGTTATAACGAGAATCCTTTATTCATTTGTTACAGTTGTAAAAAATGTTCTCGTTAATAACTTTCTCGTTCATAATATAAAATATTTTGCAATATAGAAGATAACATACGAACTAACCTAAAGTTCGCAGTGCGTTCTTGCGTTACTTGCACTTCACATAACCTATCGCTTATGCTGTTTAAATCAGGAACGTATGCATTCTTTCAGCCAATTAAAAGATAGTTAAGTAGCGGTAGTTATGTCAGGCCAGAACGAATGACAATATCAGAAATACGTTGATAATTTCGTTTTTGCGTCGAGTGATACACCAGGTGGAGATAATTAATTACACCTGGAAATAATTAACTGCGCCATTGCAACTGCGCTCTAATGAATTCACGGTACATTTACTTTCGCAACGAATTATTTCCCTTTAGCAAAGGAAGAGGAAGGGAACTGAGGCGGGAGGAGATGAAGGAGGAGGTGGGGGATACTATGGCAAAAGGCGTCGCTTCTTTTGAAAAACAAAGGCGCCGCAACGGACGCGCGATACACAATGGCACGAAGCTCGTCCGAGTAATAAAATTAAACTCACTTCAATTTAAACTCTCCTTTGTAAACTTTCGCGAAATGATTTTAAAGCACCGCGCCGCAAGAATCATCGTAATCGCGCCGCGGTAAACAAAGCATCCTTTCTCTCTTTTCGTCTGGCTCACTCGCTTCCTCTATCACTCGTTCTTCCCTATCAACACTCGTTGTTCTTTTACCTTCGTTTCTGTAAATCGGTCCAGATGTTACAGACGTTTCTTTTTTCGTCGCTAAACCATTGTGATGAGAGTTAATTGAGAAGCGAACGTTCAAAGGAAAATTGTTACTTTTCTCTTACGTGATTGTTACGTTTGTCGTTCACGATTTCAATTTGTCTGAAAGTATTAGGAATTTAAAAACCGTGAAAAGAAAAGATGGGAGAAGAGGGAGCAAATGAGGCTGAGGCACAGGTAGTATTTTAATCTGTGTAATGATCTCACGGAATACTCAGGGAACAGGAAGTCTGTCGTCATTGATTCTACGTGACAAGTAGAATTTTATTATCCTATCTTTATTTCATGAGACGTATCATTACGCAAACCTCATCAATCGGCACCACTACTTGGTTCTTTAATTTGAAGATTTCACTATATCTTGAAATCTATTACAGACTGGCGGTCGTGTATAATTTATGTACATCTTATTACATTTTGTCATTGGTAACTTTATACTTTAATACTGAAGTTTCTTCAAATCTCAAGATATCTTGGAGATTGAAGTATTTTTGTTTGAGGACAGATTAACATTACCTTTACTGTCACACTTTGTTTACTTATTGCTGCAATTGTTGCTTTCCACTCACTGCATCTTTTTAAGCATTATAGTTTCCCTTTTGGTCTTTTCCCTTACTGTCGGTATCTCATATTTGATCGCAGTGTGCTACTTTTGTTACCATTGTAATCCTTCCTTGATATCTTTGTGTCTTTTTATTGCAGAATTGCACAAGCAATTTCACTTATGTGAGATTTCTCTCACAGTAGGATTGTTTCCCCGAATGTAGAAATTTTTCTAAGTTCCAATTTCATCACGATAGAGTGTACCCCAGGAAGTTATTGCCGAAGGGAAGTCCGTTGGATGATAGGTTATTTTCCACCGCTGATTCGAGATGGACATTGTCACAGAAATAGCTGGAACTGAAAGAGAAGTTCCCCCTTTCCTCAAATACGTTCATGGTAGTTAAGGTCGTTGACAGGAACAATTTTGGAGACGGTGATCGATAATGACCGTTATTTAACCACTGCATAGTTGCTTATGGCAGCTTATTGACCAAAGGGATAGTTTTGATAATGTAGGCTAGTTTAGGGCACCTCGCCACTAATCGACACTCATTTGATCACATAAGATCCGAATATGAAATTGATGACATAGAAATCGGATCTTTCGTTAAAAGTATCTGTATGCCCGCTCATATTTGGAAGAATCTTAACAATTTACCATAACGAAACACACAATCGAATATTCTTTAAGAAGATACATAAATATGTATTTTAATGTCTTCCTAATTGGCAACAAGATGCGAGCAACTCTGAGAAATATACGCTTACTTAAATTTAAAGGAATGCTAACAATTTATTGCACTAATACACACAGTCGAATATTTCCTAATAAGATATAAGTACTTCAGTGCCTTCCTAATTGGCAGCAAGATTCGACCAAGCCTGGCTATTAATAAGAGAGTCTATATGAAGAATTTTATTCTATCTTGGTGTGAAATGGACAGAAATGGATAGAGGGGAGTGAAACAATGATACCCGACACCCAACCCGAGATATACTCGGCGTTCTGAAATCGATACTCTATATAAAAACAATTGAATGTGGAGAGACAGACTGTGGGCAACTGAAATGAAAGAAATACATACATATGTATCACTGTATCATGTATAAGTTCCTCTCCATTGAAGATATTTCCAGGAGATAAAAATAGATAGGAATATTCATTAACAGAAAGGTGAGCAGTCACTGTATGTATAATAGTAAGTATTATATCTACTGATTTCACATTCTAATTCTAACCTATCATTTCATACACTATATCATCTGAGTTCATATACTTCTATGGTCTACTGAACAAATTGACCACATCCAAATCTTTAATTGGATCTGCGAATTCAAAATTGCAGTCGAATTTGAAGAACGTATATGTATGTATCTTAACCTCTTTCCAGCGAATGAAAAAGGTACAATACTATGTACAGTCAGGGACGTTATTGCATCAACCTGTATCGGTATAAATGCTTTAATTTAGAACCATGTTATATCTGCTACAAAGGTTTATCCGGCCGTATATGTTACCATACGTGTCCAAGAAGGCATAGGATCACTATGTCGTAATCCTCTTCCCATTGACACGAAAATGCGACACTGATTGGAGAAGTTGACGTAAAAGCGCCTCGTTACGCACAAGGAGCCTTTTAACAGGGTCACGCCAGATTACCTCGTTTATTTATAGGCCGACGAAAAAATTGATCGCGACACCGATCGAACGACCCAGCTTTGAACTTTCGAACCGAACAGTATCTTTATAGTTTGGCTTACAGTTGACCAGTCTTCCCTCGACTAATGAGGTCTTAACCTAACTTTCGTAAGCATATCTTAAATTTTTCTGAAAGGGCATCAGTTTCCATACAAAGTATATTAAATGCGATATATATTTATTTTAAGTAAATAAGTTTATCTTTTCTTATATTATTACTTAGAACTAGGAGCGGTAAGTGTCATAGTAGGAAATGTCATTTCCGTCAGCCATATTAGATATATTTCATTAAATTATTATTTAATAAAATTCAATCTTATTTTCTACGATCGTGTATACATGGTAGCGTATTTGAACTTTCGAACCGAACAGTATTTTTATAGTTTGGCTTACAGTTGACCAGTCTTCCCTCGACTAATGAGGTCTTAACCTAACTTTCGTAAGCATATCTTAAATTTTTCTGAAAGGGCATCAGTTTCCATACAAAGTATATTAAATGCGATATATATTTATTTTAAGTAAATAAGTTTATCTTTTCTTATATTATTACTTAGAACTAGGAGCGGCAAGTGTCATAGTAGGAAATGTCATTTCCGTCAGCCATATTAGATATATTTCATTAAATTATTATTTAATAAAATTCAATCTTATTTTCTACGATCGTGTATACATGGTAGCGTATTTTACGATTGGAATCTTAATTGATGGGAAACATAATTTCCATCCTCCGTGAAAAGGTTAACGCGTCGAATGAATTTCCGGCCTTTACGAGAAATTTAGGAATCCAGAAATTTTTTCGTAGTTTACTCGGAGAAGTTGATACGACCGGTTCCTACGTTTCCGGTACACGTAGTAAGAGAGGAAACGATAAAAGGGTATGGCGGTACAGTTGCGCGCTACGTGAGTTTAGTTCGGAAAGTTTTATCGGTCAAAGTTGCTGGATACTGAGGATTTCGAAATTCGATTCTCTCAACTCGGCAGAGAACCCGCTATCCGTAAAACGAATGATTGTTTGACATGGATTATTAACGATCTGCCTGACGATAGAGCGATAGAAATTCAAGAAGAAAATTTCCATTTCCTTCGTATGTAAACGAACCATATTCTCATTTTGCTTATATCGGAGAAAAACAAAAGAACCATTATTCGTGTAATGACCCACATTTAGCTAGGAGGTTGGTACATTTCATTGATGGCCGGAAAGCTGATACGGTTTAACCGGTTTCAGCGCGTAGCACGCGCCAATAAAGTATACACACTCGCTGTGCGTAACAGTACCTTTTAATAATTACACCAACAAGACAAATTTAATTTTAACCGTGAAACAGGTTCTTGTGTACCTGTGAATGCTGTTTACATTCGCTTTTCTTGTATCAAATGGATCTTTTAATTATTCGAAGGATAAAATCTGACATTCCGAAGAAATATAATCTAATGGCATTTCTCTTTGCACGAGCATTCCTGCAAATGATTATCGACCGAGTCATAAATCTTTGTAAAAATGGGCGGGGACCATTTCATTTGTGGCACATTTTACGAGAGACCTCTACAATCCCTACGGAGAGGGAACGGCAAACCATTTGCGGATCGTTTCATTCGATTCGTCGCCGACGGTGCCTCTCTATTGGATAAGCAATTGCAAGTGCAAACATTTGCTCGCAATCATTTATGCTCGCTGGTGAAGACATCATGAGTGAATGTCTCACCAGCGTTGGCTTTCGCTGAATCTTGACTGTAAATTGCGTTTGAACTGAGAATATTTACCGATGTTACATTCATTGTTCACAGAACCATTATCGAAAGGTGATTGAGTAACCAAAGTATGCTCTCGTTGTAAACCTCTCGATGCATCATGAACGTAATAATACTGATTAATAATTCGATCGATAAAACAGTCCCTACACGAACATTATCTAATGAGTTATAATTTCAGGTAGAATAATCTCCATAGGATATCTGCATAACCAACATACAGGAAGATGTACAACTGAAGTAGGTTAGGAATATGCTTCCACTAACCTATATTCTCTCATGGTCTCGCTCGTCCAGTGGAAATGCATCGTTACGTTCCGAAGCGTTCGTCGTACAATGTCACCAACGCTGTCACGATTCTCATGCACACATGCGTAATTACTCCGGTGACTGAAACACGTCAATTCGGGCTGCACTACACGTAGCATTAAAACTCTCTTGGCGCGGTGTAGGTTTGGTAGTTTGTAAAACCGCGAAGCGTGGTGTGAGCAACATACGAGTCGATACGTGCAAGCTTTACCAGGTATAAAAAAAATCCATTGCATTTTACTTAACTTTTCACTGGCCACCGACAAGTTTTATTAAACCGTCGTTCGCATTTTTACGGAGGGGAGGGATATATACGTAGACCGACGAACGAATAGCCCTTTTCGCGAGGCATTATATGCGTTCCCGCCTCGATTTACCAGTTGCTCAGGGAGTTAGACGAAAGTTGAACGAGAATCAAGGCCTATACATAATACGAGGGCCGTTGCATAACGCGTTGGCGTTGCCATCGCGTCTAAAGCTCAAAAACGCGTTACTTCAGAATCCATCTCCTTACAGCTTTATGCAGCATTTACAAGACAAGTAGCGCACTCGCGCGATTTACCCAGACGAAAATCACTTAAGCTTCTTTTGTCCGCGCTGTTTCAGCGATTCAAACGTATACTTGAAAATATATATTTTCAACGGATCTGACGCGTATGTGAATATACCATTCGGTCGATATAAAAAGGCGTTTCGATTAAAAGCAAACAGGCAGATTTGGCTAGAACTATTTACCATTCGCTCTAATATTAAGGAATAAATAATTGTGGAAACATTTACCTTTGGCAACGTTGTTTCCGATAAATGATTCACTGCGTGAGCGCTACAAATATTTGCTATTCGTCCACATTTTCAATTAACACTGTTTTATGTTGCACGCGCATTTTAAAAGTGACAATCCAAATAGGGTTTCCAGGAAAATAAAAAACTATTTAGAAGCTTACAAAAATGATTCGCAATAAATACACGATGTTGGCAAAAAAAAAAAAAAAAAAAAAAAAAAAGAAAGAAAAATATGGATTCTACGAAACAATGATCAGATATTATTTTTGTAATTCTCCATTACTCTAACACAGAATTGAAGTATTTTGAGTCGTGACACTTTTCAGACACATATGAAGATGTATTTCTTGACGAACTCAGAATTTCAAAATTGGTGAAACAATAACCTAGCACTGGCAACGTATACGATAGTAATCCGATCACGGATCACTTCGGATAAAAGGGATATTATTTTCAAGGAATATTTCGTTACGGTGGGTACCGGGTAATTGAGTTAACTGACCGAGAAGACGTGTACGGCAAAAGGTAAGTTGAGGCTTGTTGGATGCGAACTTGGGTTAAGGATAGAGACTAGCCAAGTTCGGGCCAACTTCGGATCAGGTTCGGGTCAGAAACCTGTCGGAGACAAGGCACAGACGAGCTAGAAACGGGATTCTCTCTTCGCTGTTTCTCCCCTCAGCTATTATAAAATTACGCTGCGAGACATTCTCAAGAACGCAACGTCGAGCAGCACGAAATTTTCACCACGTGCTTCCCCTTCTGCCCTCTCCCCTCTCCCCTCTTCCTCTTTTCCTCGTTTCGCCATAATTTAGCATAAAGTTTTCGATACGTATACCTTATATACAGGGTGGGCCATGCGAACTGTTCTCTCAGAAGCCAAGGCAAATATTAATCTAACATTTTTTTCAATTTAATAAAATGAGAAAATTAATTATGAGGTGTACGAATATTCTTTTGGTACTACTACTAAAAGTTTTTGTTATTTTTCTAAATGAAGCGCTGTATTCAGTTCGCTTTACTTAGATAGATGTTGCCAAATTTAATAATATCTACTTGAAACATTTTCCGTTGTTCCACAGAACTGACGCTACGAATTATATCTTTCTTAAGAAAAGCTTTATAGGACACCCTATACATACAAGCGTGTTGAAGGCAAATAATAGAGGTTTTAAATTACCTTTAATCACGAGAATTTAAATTAAGCTAAGTTTAATTTATGGTTGCCATTAAATCGAAGATATCCCTCATAGTACGCATCACTGTAAATCGGATTTAACTTCCAACCTTCCAATTTTCCAGCGATTCGCGTTTATACGATCGCGAGTATCGAAATCATATTTGTCGTCGTGGCAGGGTCCGTCGGCAATGTTAACTCACAACAGTTCGATCATATGGTAATAAAATAAAACCGCGTTTAGAGAACAATAGTTTTCGAAATATCGACATTATCGATGCACAGGTGGCGCCCTCGTCCCGAATCAACATATTCCATTAACGAAATGGACAATCTGTGTCTATGCGTTCCATAAATCGGTTTTGACCGATATTTCGATACACAGTGTGTATCAGCCGCAACATGATTTAATATTGGAAGATGTTAATTAAAATCTCAACGCTATAGGGCTAGCGATTTTCTTTCTTGATAAATTATAGGGCTTCGATACCCCTATGATCCGTGAGAAATTATTAATTATATCGATCAGGGCCAACCTATATTATCCATCCACCGGTAATCGATGATGATAAGTCGTAGCTGACTGATCGGGAGTAATTTATGGCTGTTTAATGTAACTTGATATTTTTCTTATCGAGCGCGCGCGACCGCCTAAGTACAAGCCTTCGACGATTCAACGCAGGAAGTTCCGACCTCGATCTCTTCTTTATTGGCTTCAATATTCTAACATGAAAACTGATCCTACGAGCAAGCCGAAGGCAAATAGAATTATCGACTCAGAATAGGAGAAAAAAGAAGGAATCAAACAAAAGAACGGAATAACCCTTTGGACTTTAGACTATTAGATCACCATTGATACGATGAAAACAC
Source organism: Bombus affinis (assembly GCF_024516045.1). NCBI lineage: Eukaryota > Metazoa > Arthropoda > Insecta > Hymenoptera > Apidae > Bombus > Bombus affinis. Next base: position 16,864,196 of record NC_066344.1, read on the forward strand.
TTTTCTTCAACCTCTTCTTTTGAGAAGTTATTTTACGTATTACTCGTTGAAGACTAAAACAGTGCAGACTGAATTTTAAATAAGTGTAAAAAGCTTTTTTGTGTCTAACTTATGAAGTATCAAAAGCAAAAGAGATGAAATCAGGATTCATAGGTCAAGAATATATTAAAAATTATAAGAAAAGAATAAATTATAAATCATATTAGAAAAGCAATCTAACCTATAAAATATCTAAGCCAGAATAAACTTAGAGTTGGCCAAGAAAATAATGGAACCAACTATGTGCAAAAGGTTAAAAAATGAAATTTATATTTTATCTTAACCAAAAAAAAAAAAACTGAAGTTTATGAATCAAGGATTGAAGGAGACAAAATGACCTGCCCAACCGAAGGTAAGTAAACGAGGTTGAAAAAAAAACAGGATATAGACGAAAAGAAAGAAAGAGAGAGAGAAAGAGAGAGAGAGAGAGAGAGAGAGAGAGAGAGAGAGAGGAAGAAACAGAGAGAGTACACAGGGGAAAAGATAAACAGAAGAAAACAATTTCGAGAAAATGAGAAAACGGAGTATCACGGAAAGAGTAGATAGTGAGGAGCGAAAAGGGAAAGGACAGAACGAAGAGGAACGAGAAGACTGCCGATACGCAACTTGTCTGGTGGTACAGGCATAGACTACGTTTACTTTAGATCTGCAGTGCATACAGAGAGTGCAGACAGGTTTTATTAACCCCCTCTCGACCACTCCGCGAACGTGTATCCCGGATATATACGCTTTCCCTACGAGTTGCTTCCTCGATGTTCAACCCAAAGCCACACGGCTATATACTTGCAATCGATCGTTGGCACGACGCCACTGCTATTTCTTCTTCTTCTTCTTCTTCTTCTTCTTCTTCTTTTCTTTCTTTATTTCTTTCCTCTTTTGCTTCTTCTACTTGTACTTCTTTTGCTTCTTAGTTTCTTTCATCGTCTGCTTCTTTTACCCTTACTCCCACCACTTACTACTTCTCTTCTTATTCTCGTCCCTTTCTACGTTTCTCCACAACCAACGATGGATTCTTCCCCTGCTTCGCAGTATCTGTGCATTCCTTTCCCACGAGGTATGAATTTACTTTCGATGATATTGTTCTTGTGCCGCTAGCACGCCCCCGATAAAAATCTAAAACCTTTTCTAGGGAACATCGAGTTTATCGTTGATCGTTCTCGATGCCGAGGTTGGTAACTGAATTTTAATGGGGAGTTTTAGGGGATTCCACGAAGGGACGATTCTGCTAAAACTCCGCATTAAGTATTCTTAGTCACCTAACCTATTAAAGGGACAACGTTAACGCAACAACTCATTTGCACTCTTTTTCAATCGTTCCATTGACACGTCATATTTCTAAGTCTGATATAACCTTAAAAATTCTACTGTCATTTGTTTCTTCATAGCGAGAAACGCAAAGCGTGAGTGAAATAGAAAGACATATTTAGCAACTTAGTATCTTGATAAAAAAAAAGCAAAATATTTCTTCATACAAGAAGAAAAAAGCATTTCTTTATATAAGAGAAATAATTTACAAGTAATTTCAGGTTAGGTAACTCGCCCATAACTAGTGCCAGAGAACAATCGTTTCAAAGCCATTAAGATATATGAGGAACAAGGGTGGCGATGAAAATAGTGTATTTCTAGCGTGAAATCAGATTGTTTACAATTTGAAAGATAACCTCAAACGACATTTTTGTACATAAAATTTTTCCATTGTATCGATGTCTAGAATGACACAATGTAAATATCGTCTGCTTTTGTCAGCAATCTCTACAATTATTTAAATTATCCTAACGCTACGTTTGTTAACACAATCATACCAGTATTTCAATTTAGGTTAGAATTTACGTAACTACAGCCGTGAAAACAGTAGTCGTTATGTCAATTAGCATTGAAAAACTAGTCGTTGCTCTGAAGCGGTGTCGACAATGGCGACGACGACGGCGACGCAAGGCAAACAGTCTCGCGTGAACAAAAACACCGCGCGCAAAGCATGACACGCTGAAAGGAGAATAAATATTTAGTCAGCGAAAGTGCTCAGGATACGTTTTCAACGCACTAAAAATTACATTTAAACGCAATCTGAACGAGGTATTAATGCCTCATCTCCCTTCAGGTCTGGGGGCTATCCTATCGTTTAATTGGCCAGTGTAAATCACCGCGGGGACACAAATATTTTCTTCCAATCGTTTCGCTTTAATCGGGTGCGTGCACACCGCCGATCTACCGGTTACTATGACGACTTTTGATTAAAGTACCGTTTCAAATTGGCTTTGTGCGTTTGCACTTAACAAAGGCCTTTACAATGGCTCCTTTCGCAACGAGAGTTTAATATAATAGGTATTAGTGAGATGTTACGAGTGCTACTCGAAGGGGTTGGCAATACCTCGGTAGGAGGTACTCCCTGGGGTACCCAACTGTTCGAACTCGTCGAAGGGTTACGGTCGCTGAAAGATTGGCGCAAAAGGAGATGCAGTTCGGAAAAGGGACAAGAAGGGAAGAAAATATTGAAAGAAACAGTGTTGAATAACATGGTCGCGTAAAAGAGAAAAGCACTGTGGTATGAAACGTGAGACGAAGAAAGAGACAAACGTTAAGAGAGAATATATATAGGGTGAGTCATTTAACACTGTCACTTACAGTAACTCACGAAAGTATTAGCTTATCCCAAAAGATTCTTTCGTTTTATAAGGAAATAATAGATGCACAATATTTTTTGTTTGATATTATTTTGTTGAATTACGTATGATCCATTTTATTCTATTGGAACAATGCATCTACTGTGCATTTATTGTTTCCTTATGAAACGAAAGAAACTTTTGGGACAATCTAATATTTGGACATTCGTAGGAAGGTATTGTGAATATGTTACGAGTGTTATTGAAAACATTTTGAAATTTCAAGAAGAGCGAGGATGGCAATAAGAAATATGGGGTATATAGAGACAAATAGCGGTTAGGAGAAGAACAGTTTCAAACAGAAGATTATATAGTATCAAGGATGATTAGACCACTTAAAGATATATGTCGATAATTATTGGTTTTTAACCGCATATATCTTACTAGATTTTATTCAACGTTCAAATATTCTTTCTAATCGCTATTAAAAACATCAAGGTAACCTTTGTATCTTTGTAAAAAAAAGCAAAATATTCCTTCACACAAGAAGAAAAAAGCATTTCTTTATATAAGAAAAATAATTGACAAGCAATTTCAGATTAGGTAACTCATAACCAGTGCTAGAGAGCAATCGTTTCAGAACCATTAAGATATATGAGGAACAACGGTGGTGAGGAAAAAAGTAAGAAACAAGAGTAGTCCAAAGAAAGGATGGTAAAGAAAGACGCAGAAGGAAATATATATATATGTATATATATATGTAAAAACTGGCACATGTAAAAGCAGATAAGGTGGGAATCAAAGGCAAAAAAGAAACATGAGAAACAAAAAGTAAAATAAGAAGGATGAAAAGAATCTAAGAAAATGAAGATGAGTGAAAGTAGAAGTGGAGGAAGTGGGAAGAAAGGAAAGAAAAGCAAGACATTTCTCTCTCCCTCTCTCCAATTTTCAGACCACCAGCTGAATCTAAGGTCTTCTATTTCTCAACCTGTTGAACTTCTCACCTACATGACGCACGATTTGTTTTCCCTGAACGTTACCACCGGAATGCTCACTGGTATTCTCTTCCCTGTTCTCACTCGCACCAAGCGTAAAACAGGGAACAAAATGGAAATGGATTAAAGCAGCCGTAAACGTCTATAACGCCCATTAGGTACAAATCGTAATCGAACGATTTCCATGAATGTTAACGACGCTATTTTACATATTTCCGATTCGATCTATTTACAAGCTCTTTCTTTGTTATAGCAACAAACATTCTCATTTTACAGCCTTCGTAACATCGTAATTCGTACTCTGAGGCTGTGTTATCTTTCAAGATACGACCAATACCACAGCGAGTGTAAACACGAATTAGCAACGAGACGCAGCCAACGCAATTTTATTCGGACCATTTGATATGTCGAGGCGTGACACCAGAGTGCGTTAAGATAGCTGTCTGATGAGAACAAAAATTATACATTTGATCGTTTCCGATTAAGTCTGTTCCTTTATTGAAGTGCTCGTAATGGAAAAAGACACGAAGCTAAAGGAGGAGTAGGAAAAATTTCGCTTCAGGCAAATCGTATATATTATAAAATAAGTCACAAATTCGGTGTGACCTAAAACCAAACGAAGTTCGGCCCGAGAGAATCCTAGATGGCGCAAACGAAGTGTGTCAAACTGTAGTCCGCCCTGTGCCCGCGTTCGCCTCGCTATGCTTCTTGCATTCCGCGGTGTACTCTGCGCATCGCTTTCTCTGGCTTCGTTCCTTTCACGCGCGTCTGCATATATTTATCGTTAAGTTACCTTTATACAAACACCTCGGGCAAGATAGATCGCGCGCACATCGTGAACATCGCAAACGCGACCCCTTACTTGTGTAGTAATGCTTACTGCTTGGGGGCGTAACGACCTGCCGGCATATCTGGACTGCGCAATGATAGCAGCTCCCCTAAATGGAGTTGGCAGCTTCCCTCGGCCGTTTTCACGATAAAGACGCGAAGTTGTTCCCAGAGTCTTCCTAGCAGACGGAGAATTTCATTAAGCCGGCGATACTCGCCGAGTTCAGGAAGTTAATGCGAGCCCTTATTCTAACCAGCCGGCGTGAGCTTCGCCGTTGGAATTTCTTCTATAACGACGGTGGCCAACGCTATGCTGCGGATCCATCGACAAACACCTAGTTCCTTTGCGTCACTTAACCACGCGACAAAACGCCGAAACCTCCCGAAGACTTTACCAACTTTCTTTATTAAGCTCTTTCGACGAGTTGGAATTTTCAGTTGGCTAGCTCGATTCACAATTTCCTTCTACGGAAAAGGACTGCATCGTGCCACGGCGAAACTTCTTGTTTTGTAATAAAAAAAAAGGAAGCACTTCGCTACAGTGTCACGTGACAGAAGTTTCACACAGTTCGAGGCAAAAAATTTTCTTTTATTGGAATCTTGTTTTTCTTCAGGTGGCACGAAGATGTTTCGAGGATTTCAATTGAACTGCAATCTGTGATAGGGACGTGCGGAAAACACGTGTGTGCGAAGATCTATAATATCGTAACTATATATATGTTTACTTGAAATGTCGGACTCGCGTAGATAAATTGTCATCTGATAACGATCGGTAAATGCGTTTCCATCCTGTTCCGTATTAAACGTAATTGACTTGTGTTAGAATTATTAATACCATTCCGGGATTTATACGTGATATATATGTTTGATCGAACTATGGATAAACCCGATATTTAACCGAATTGGATGTTTCAGATTATTTTCTCCTCTTTTTCGAACAACTTGTTTTACGATCGAAACTGGCATTTCCATTAATCGACATTCATTTACGCGGAAACGATCGATGAACGCTGGAACGCACCAATAAAAGAAATCGTTGGGGCGGTTTTAGGGCAAACATACTGCCTGTCTATAAACGAACTGAGTTCTCCGTGGAATTAGGTGAAATGTGGTCCCGGTTCAGCGATCACCCACAGTCATTGGAAACTCATGAAATTTCGAGCTCGATAAAAAAGATTTCTTCAATCCCTCTTTAGTTGGCAATCGAAGGAAGCGTAGCGTGCGACATAAGCGTGCGTCACTGTCGTCGAAGTATATACAATGTATACACATTTGAAATTTTACATACAATTGTCTCTCAGACAATTCGCTGTTCGAGATATATTCATTATTTTTTATTTCATTGTATCATATATTCCATTATCCAAATTTGATTATTCCAAAAAAAGATTAGGTGTAAAGCTTACTTTGTTTCTACTAACTTGACAATGCATATAGAAGTTAGAGGACATTTAGTATATGTAGTATATGCATGCAGTATATTCGAATATTTGCGTAAGTGCTGGAATGCTTTCGTGAACTATAGCACGTACATATACACGTTTCCGTTTCTTCGAACAACGTAATTCACGGTTGAACAGTTTCTCGCGAAAGTACGATTTCTCGAAATCATTCCAGACATGCCTGAATGACAAATTATTATCGCAACCTCGAGATCTTCAATTCACTTTAACTTCATTTAACTTGTCAGTGTAAATAGATTTGTTTCACCCTCACCTTCCCTCACTCATCATCCTCCTTAAACAATTCCGCGAGAGTTTCTCATTTGGTCAACGGAAACCTCGAGCTCGTGTGTGTGTGTGTGTGTATTTGCCTCGTATTTGCCTTGCTGTGTATTAAGCAATATTTATGAATATTATGAGCGCGACATAGTATGGTTTTTAATTATCCTCCGCGAAACTAAAGAGAATCCGCGAGCTTTTGTGATATTTCAATTAAATTTGCAGCACATATACCGATGCATCGAGGTCATGCCACAGCCTCAACTATAGCTACTTTTATTAAGTTACGCATACCAAAGGCCATTCTATTTTGTTTTCAAACAATATTCCCCATTTTCGCATGTACGTGTCGTGTTTATACAAATAGTTTCGCATAGTACACTTGGGTTCTTCCCGGGTTGGGGAGTAAAGTAGGGATAATGCGCAGTAGCGAATCGCGTACGAACGCATACAAATCTATATACGTGTCAACACTTTTTCCCCTTTGTCACGGAAAGGAGGTAATTATGGTTAATTTATTGTTTGCCAGCCTTCGATCAAACCAACAGACAAATTAACAACGACCACCATGCAGAATTGTTTGAACGGCTGACCATTGACTGTCAGTGTTTGCAATGTCGCGAGCAAACTGTAGCAATTGAACCTATCCTGTAACGGATCCAACAACTGATTATTGATTTTGGTGTAATATAGTATCGGTAATTTTCAGTGGCTATTAACGAACGAACAGAAGCGAAAAAAGATCACAATTCAACATTCAGTGCGTTGCAAAGAACATTCGATATTTAAACGTATTCGCTAAATTTAAAAATATTCATTTTTTAAAAATCCTGGTAATTATTTTATTCGCAAATTCCGTATCCTTCAACATGTTCGACCAACGAGATAAGTAGTTCATCGTATTTTCACAACATCTCTTTATGTTTCCAATATAAACGATTCTTCAACTCTTAAAAACAAAAAAAGACAAGATTAACTTTTGAAATCATTTTGCAGACTGTTTTATTATATTTAGAAGATCATATACTTTAGAGATTCTATAAGTGTCCACAAACCATAAAACAACAAATGAATACAGCATTCGACTATCGAGTAAGTAATCGCAATGCACAATACATGTTCGAGGTTAGGTTATGCAGCAAGGCGCGAATTTTTATTCCACGTATCTCTATGGACGAAAAAACAACAACAGACAAAGATAACATACAAGCATCTATTAAGTGGCCACGATACACGATGACATTGGAGGTTAGGTCATGCCAGGACGCTATATGTACACATGTCGCGCGACTCCGGCGAAACACGATACGCCTCAAGTCACAGACGCGTCTACCTTCTTCTCGGAATCGCTTCTCGTCGTTTTCTCGGAGCTCTCACCGACCCGTGTTTCTTTCCTTTCGCTCTTTCATCGTTCTGTAAGAATACCACGCGCGGAGAACCAAAATGAGTACGAGGGCTTGTCTAATTGTAGGAGCACGGTGAAGGTACGCAACAAAGCGGCGCCGCTTCATCTTGTATACAGTTTTGCACCCTCAGACGCCGACGCCCATAAGAGAGAGAAGGCCACACGTATATCCGTAGCACAATTACACGCTTTTCAGGCTCCCACGTCGGTATTATGCGCGTCTGGTCTTTTCCTTTTTTTGTTCTTTTGCTTTAATCTACCAGGGAACCGATAATCATGTTTTCGAGAGATTTCACGTCCTTTTTTTTCTCGCATTACCTCCCCATGTACTCAGGGTGAGTGCGATATTTTTTTAGTCACGACTCGGAAACATCGAACGTACTAATCGTGTATTTCGAACCAAGTCAGAGACGATTTTTTTTTTTAATACAGCAGGAATTTCCAGAAAATTTATGGAAATAAAATGCATTTTTATCCTCTTTTGTAATTCATAACCGGTACGATATTTCCATGGAATGCAATTTTTTTATTATTACTCTTTTTGCTTTTCGGGCTTCAATGGCACGATACGTTTTTTTCCGCCTGGGAAATAAATGCGATAAAGGGGAGGGCCACAGATTTCTCGATTACCGTTATTCGCCCCGACGCAACGCGACGCGACGCGACGCGACGATTTGTCCGTTCGTTAAAATGTTTTGTCTGTTCGAAATTTAAAAAGGCTCCGCGTAATTGCACGGGTAATTAATTATCATAAAATCGCCAAGATAAACGTATTATACTCGCTAAAATGGCAACTCATCAACGTTTTTTGCTCGGAGGTTATAAGCAGTGAAATAATAAAAAGTGAGAGAAAAAATATGAAAGAAGGGAAGAAAGGACGGAAGTGCAGCGTGTCCTATCGATGAAAGGACGGTTTATAAAATTCTGTACATTGACCTTAAGATCGTCACGCGCTATTGTCTCTGTAGGGTGCTATTTTCGTTGGCCTCGTCACGATCCGCCGTACGAAAAAATCGCTCTGTTCCCTCTCGAATTACTCAGCATGTCAGATGGGAGTGTCGTACACGACCAGTGATTAAAAAACAAAAAGAAATAAAAAAACGGAACGTGTACTTAGGATAGTTACTACGCTGCTTTGTCCTATCTTAATCACTGTCGTTGTATTTACGTCCTGTAATTATTAAATGTTTCAACTTTTATTATCACCGGCTGGCTTCATTAAAATTGTCAAATATCGTTTATGTTACTGATAAATTTAATTAGCGAATTGTACATATTATTAATATTGTACATTGTATCCTAAGTGCACAAAGAAAAAAGAAATAAATATCGTTAAAAAATGAAGAGCTTAACGAACAGAGAGGTTAGGGAACGAACTTAAAGAAGGGGCTCAAAAAATGGGGATCGAATCTTTATGAAGGATGAATATGTCGAAGTGATTACATAAACTAAGCGCTACTCAAGGATAAGTTCCCATATAACAGTAATTATCACGATCTATTGTACGTATAATGCTCATGAGTGTAAGCTCATTGAAGAGGTACTCAATTGTAACTTAGCAATGCGGTTCAACGTGCAAATAGCACTTATGTTTGTGGTTAGACTGTTTCGCACGCGGTATTCGCTACGCGTTCAAAGTATTGAAGCTATTTTTCATATAAACAGCATGTGCAGGACAACCACATTTATTCTGCGTAAACGAATAATGTTGTGCGTGGATAGTATCAGCATGAAGTTATTAGGTATTAATAAAGAAATCTACCGATCAAAAATATTCTTTTTACGAACACTATCCATGACACAACCATTTTTGTCTCCAATAACAGAATAATATTATCGATAATATCGACAAGATCATAGAATTTATTATATTAACACGTTGGTCGCCCAGCGTAATTTGGCTAAGTTTCCCGCGAGGTCCAAATCCGACCGTCGGTACGCAGAACGTTAGACGCATGACGTTGGAACTGTACGGCACAACAAAAAATATATGCCCAATTTCGTAATGTTCTACCCGTTGAAAAAAGGTGAAATGATAGCACGAGAAGGTAAGAACGGTATTGTGATGCTCAGATGTTCGAGATGTTCGAGATGTTAGAATATTATCAACAAACCATGACCCATTATGATTTCGAGCTCGAATTCTACATATCGCGGACGTCCTCCGAAACAGAAACCTTTGGCGGTAATTGTATCCAATAATGAAAAAACTGGTATTGACAGAAGTGACCAGTATCAGCATCAAGTAGTATCGAAAACTAGCACTACATTTACCATACTCTTAGGAACAACTGCAGTAAATGCTCTAATTGTGTACCAAACAGCTACAAACAAAAACATACAAATAAACAAATTTCGGGAAATTTTCGCTTCCGAATGGTCCGATGTGTCCTCAGAAAATACAGTTCGACAACCATCGGAAGAAAATGAAGAAGGTGTCTCACCATTTGGAGATTCATAAGAATCAGCAGGGCAATCCTATAAGAAGGATGCGCGCCCTATGTTATGAGAAGAAGAGGCAAACTGTTGCACATCAAATTGCGAGAAAAAAGGTAAAAAAAAACTACAACATATTGTTCGAAGTGTCCAAAATCACCTCAAATGGGTTTGAAATGTTTGAACGAATACCATGCAACATAGGAATAATGTGATATTTTATCCAGAATATAAATTAATAAATAGTATGGTATAATGTGTTTTTAATATTTTTATGTTGTATATTCTATATATAATTATCCTATATTTAATTAACTCGAACAAGAAGAGCGTCACCCATATTTAATATGACAGTGTTCTGTTTAAAATAGAACGTTAAAATATAGCACAGGACCCGGATTGTTCATAATATATTTCAGAATGTTAATTTTAAGCGGAAAATTATTAGAGGAACTAAATCTTATACAATATTGAGAATTCATGAAAATTAAAGAAGTTTAGTCATTATGAAATTCGATGTTTCATTCATGCGGGTAGCCATTATTCCAGGAGAGGTGTCGCCATCTGGCAAATCATATTTCAGCTGTAAAGCGTTTAGTTCGATAGTTTTGGACATAAGTGGTGCACATAAAGCATTGTATACGGCCGAGCAGAAAATACAATAAGCCAGATTCGAAGTTAATCTGGAGTCAGAAATCCCGATGGTACCGGTGTGTCTGTCAAAAGATAGATCCTACGCTCATATTTCAAACTTTGCTTTACGTGTTTGGTAGTTCGCTCTTAAATCTTGTAACCGATCCAGTCCACAGCTAGAAATCACAGAGGAAAATCGTAAGCTCAAACAAGAAAAGAACACTGTACGTACGAAACAACATAAAAAAAACTCGGTCACTAGTTATATCATACATACTACTACTTGACGCCACAATTTTAAACTATACTACTTGTCACTTCGGCTTGCTACTCTATCAGTCATACATCCGATACAATTATCTCGACGAAACGTATTGTTAAGAACAAAACCTTGTTGTTCCTTGTTCAAACTAAATTTGTATTATTTCAATTTTAAAAATTCAATATTAAATATAACAAATTGCAAAATATTGTCTATTTTATAGGAAGATCGTCGTTTTTCGATGAAAGATCAATATCAAGTTACGTTACACGTCAAAAATGGGTTTCTTTCGAGGAACAAAATCCCAGAAACGCTCCAAATTTGTGTTGTTTCGATTTTGACATTTTGCAAATTTACTAACTACAACGAATTGTAAAACATCTATTTTATGGGAACGCATTACCATTCTTGGATAAAAAAATCAGTATCAAGTTACGTTACATGCCAGAAGAGGATTTCTTTCGAGAATATTATCGAAAAATACACCAGAGACACTCGTGTCGATCGTACACACGTGCATCGAATTATCGACTATGCCTCGAGTTACGCGCTCCAACGCACATACACATTCGCGTTTGCCGTTTTTTTGCCACGGGGATCGTTGCACACAGTTCAGCTCCGTGTGTATACAAAGTTTATGCATGCGAGACGCGCTACCCTGCACGTGGATTGCTTCCACAGGTTGATAATATCGGCCGCGAGAAGATAATATCGACGCGCGATTCGCGACTTTGCTTCTCGGCGAATTATACGATGAAACATCGGCTTGCCCCCGTAGGCTGCAATTTGGTAACTGTTCGAACGAAGAAAGAGAGAGAGCAAGAGCGAGAAAAATACACGTATCGAAATATCAACAACAAGATTTATCGACGATGCATGCAAATCGAATTTTCTTTTTTGCGATAGATGCAACTTAATTTTTGAAACATGCCAACGAATCGATCGTCGAACAAAGGCATCAAAGACACGTTATGGATATATAACGGCTCGCGAAAGCTATCCTAACATGCAATAAAATTTGAAATGTTTTATATAACACACACAATATATATATATACATATAAAAGTTTCCTATAACATGTGCTGATATAGTTATAACTTGTACGTTCGTGAGCTACTGTAGGAGAATGTAATAACGCATTTACAAAAATACCATGCAATTCATTTTATGATATATTCAATATAATAGATTATAGATATATTATTGATATTCCAGGTCTTTGAATTTAATTTAACGCCTAGGGAATTATCCTAGGGATTTTCTTCATACCAAATAAATGAAGGTACTTTTCTCATACACATTATGGAAAATCTAAATGGAAGCAGAATGTCTGTGAAATTGGATTCTTGACTACAATTACATAGCGATTAACCATGGTGCGGAGAAGTCATAGAAAGGAAACGAGAAGCTAAGAACGGAATACGCGATGAAGAGTGCAGTGATCCTGCGATGGACAGACATCTAGGAAAGCACTGGAAGAGAGATTTTTGTTTTCTTTTTCCCTTCCTACGTAGCACAATCACCCCCCCCCCTTAATAGCTAAGAATACAGGTAGACTGAACCCAATGGGAAGAGATTTCTCTCCATTAACATATTCTCACGATTGTAACAGATCACGTTATCGTTTGGGTCAATTACACGTTATACGCATTTGTTAGTAAGTAGTAGTCGCTCGCGTGGCGATGCTACGATAAATGGGTAATATGTTCGTATAATAAAGCAAAGAACCGGTGACATAAGTGCATCTTACTCGTACCATGAGAAAAAGGTGAAAACGGAAAGAAAGGAGATTACCGGCTACCGTAGTAACACGATGTAACTTCTCTTAACGTGAACCGACAGTAATGTATCGCGTTAATGATTTCGTGTCTACACTTTCTACCAAGACTTAAATGGTTGCGTTCATTTCCGTCCGGGATAACAGCGCGAACTATTTGGAACACTCCTGCGCATTATTATTACATCACAGAGCAGATGCATTACGCCTTCTGTTCCACGTGTACAGTACCGATCATAACTACATAATTCTAAATTATTACAAATATGTACAGACATACTTCAAATGAAACTTTTTAATCTAATTTTCTCCCTGGATCTTATCTCAAGTAATTGTACATGGTTAGTACATATTAATAAAAACAGTAATTGATATTACTCGATACAACTAAAAGAGTCGTAATTAAAGGTGGATGAAAATTAGTACAGACACTTGAATTAAATCACATTAAGTGAGTATGTTCAATGTTGGAACAGTGGAGCAATTGAAATATATGATTCTAGTCACACTCTAGAAGTTTCTATAGATTCTATGAAGTGTCATCTATTCACTACAGGTATATTCCTCGTTTCGGTTTAAAATTTAACAGAGCATTTGTTTCCAGTCATGGCAAGAGGCAAAATGTACTATTTTTATATTTGGAGAACTACATTATGTGCCAAAATACTTATAAATGGTGGTGTGCCTCTAACATATAAAATCTCGTGCGAAATGTTTTTTACCCTTATCTACATCTAATAGGTACGTAAAACGCGTTCGAGTTGACCTCGTACGGGATTTGGTCAAGGAATCAGCAAAAAATTGTAACCTGTAAACATTGCGAAACGAAGTCGATCAGAGGTTATGTACGACGTCATATGCACAAAACACGTAGCATAGTACGATTTTCTTTTTACGATGAATATGTCACGTAGTATTAACAGTTTATACAAATCGTGACTAACATGATACTATACGATTTTATGGATTACTTATTCGTTCCTCGCGACATCTATGATCATATACCATGGTACGTTTTTTAGTTCATGGCAAAGTGTGAATTGCCTGTTACGAACCTTTTTGTCATACGTCGGTGAACCGCAGATCACGTAGCACTCTGTTTTTTCGTCGATCGCCAATAAACTGCAAATCACGTACCACTAAGTTTCCCTCGCTTAAAAGCAACTTTATTTTATTATACGTGTCCGTGATATCCGAGGTTATATTCTTGCTACAACAAATGTATAGGGTACTGTTTTTCAAACCCTATTGTAAGTTTAATGACAAAGTTTCGTCATAAACTTTCGCTTCTGAATTAAATTGAAACAATGCAATCATATATATATATATACAGTTAATGAAAATACGTTGGCACCTACCATAGAAAATTTGGATATATATATATATATATTGTATAAGTCACACGAAACCTTTGGAAATTTATTTTACCACTGCAATGAAAATGATTGTCATGATTATGTTGGTTAAGTTCGAAACTAATCTGAAACTGTATACAGAAGTTATAAGATATTTATTACAGGTATATACATACTTTTTTTTTTATTTATTTCTTAATATTCATAATTTGTCCAATTTGGACATTAGGTCGAATTTTTTAGCAGTTATATTAACATGTAGGGTGGCTACCCCCAGCGAGGTACCATCCTCGCGTTTGCTAGGTTATATCCTTTGTGAGGTCTGCTGGGTGCTTCCTTTTTAGCCTTCATATACACACTTAGGAAAAAAATCAATATACAGCATGAGCAACCATCTTAAACACGTAATAATTATAAAAAACGATGTCCCTGAACATTGAGGTTTTTAACGTAATGGATAATAACTGTGCGTTCAAATATTTTTGCGACACTTGCATTAGATATCCATTAAATAAGTCCATTGTCAAATTTGTTTCAAATTTTAGCAACACAATCACGACAATCGGGTCCCATTACAGTGTTAATGGAAATTCAAAATGTTTTGTGTAACACATCTGATATATATATTCATAAAAGCTTTCTATAAGCGTTGCAGTACTTTCGCCAACTACTGTATAAATGAATATTAACAAGTACCAATATTCGTACAATATTTTTTAGTCTGCAGTCGGTCATAAATTTTACGACAATAGAGATTTATCATTCAGAGTAGATTATTCATATACTCTCGGCGCTTCAATCATGAGTTTAATAATTCATCTACGCTTCGCTCGAAACAAATCTACGAGAAATACGGGAACGGCTATTAGTAGCGCATTTTGTCAAGCACACGATTCGTCAGAGTTGCCAAATGTCACCTCTGGTCTCTATTTCGCCAGACTTTTTCTACTATTAACGAAAAATGTAACAAACACGGAGTTGTCATTGCGAAAATAAAAAATGAAAAGAAAAGAACGAGCGGTTGTTACGAAAAACATATATGCGAAATAAAAAGTAGCCGTGCGCACGAAAAAACTTTAATTCAAGAAAGGAAGGTGAACGCAAGAGACAAGTTTGCCAACCACTATCGCGAATTTAAACGTTTTCAGCGCTTCCCACCATTCAGCCAGAGCGCTCCACCGCGATTTCAATTTAAACGAATGCGAAAACGTTTCTCTCTTGCAACTGTTTTTTTTTTCCTCGTTTTGTTTAAATACTGTGTTTCCCACTTCACCGAGTTTTCTAGTCGGACTGGTCAGTTCAGAAACGCGTATAGAAAAACTAGTGGAAACGGAACAACGGCGATGCCAAAAGTTGCCATTTTCTTCGTTATTCCTTTATTTCTCGCATCTCTTGGGAGACCAATGTGTACAAATGTTATAGAGGTACGGAAACTACCGGAACAATCAATGAACATTGTCGACGACATCTAATTTCCATTTCGATAATTTTATTAACCTCGTAGCGAATACGCCGAAGATGTATTCCAACACGGAGAAGAAAAGAATTCGCTCATTTTTCGAGAATGTTCTAACAATGGAGCAAAAAGTATTTCACACCCGCCCATTCACGTCGCTCGTTTTTCCGTTCGAAAGAACGATAACTCCCGCGTGCAATTAATTTTACTTTTTCAGTCGCGTTTTATAGACCTTGGCAAAACGAACAAAAATAAAAAAGAAAAATGAAAAAAGAAAAAAGACTGGTATCAATCATTTCATTTCACCAGCGTTCTCTCTGTTTCGCCCATCTTTTCAACAAGCCCTGAGAGCGGCGCGTACTTCCCCTTTCGCCTATCTATTCGTGTTCGTCTCTCTCCCCTCTTTCAGTCTGCGTTCTCTTTCCCCTCACTCGACATAGCCTCTCTTGCTCACGCCGCGCCACAGTCGGAATCAAACGAAAGAAGGCACTTCGAGGTCCAGCCAGTCATTATCTAAAACGTCCTGAGGTAAGCTATTAAATGCCATCGGTATCTTTCTCGGTGGCCCGCTTGTCGCGCTTGTCGTTCTTCTCTCCTTTGTGCCGACTGGCTGCTCAGCGTCTTCCAAGATCGTGGCCTAGACATGGGTGGCCTTTTCCTTCCCTGTTCTCGTATTATAAAGAACGAAGAATCAAGAAGGGAACAAGAACAGAACGAACGACCCGGCAGCAGCAGCAGCAGCAGCAGCAGCAGCAGCAGCAGCAGAGATGAGAAGAGTGTGCGGATAGGTAGAATCTTCTCTCTCTTATTTTATCCCCAGTTTCTTTCTATCCGTCTGTCTTTGTCTCACGCTCTACCGAGAACTGACATTCCAGCCGCCTATTTCGAGAATGACTGGACCCGTTTTGTGTCGCGACATGTACCTGTGTATTTCTCTCTCTTCCTCCTCTGTTCATTGGAATCACGCCAGTTTCGCCGGCAGCAGACTCGCCCAGTATTCTCGTCTTTCTTGCACCCATCTGCCAAGCTACGCGTATAGCCCCCCTCCTCACACCCCTTTTCCTTGCCATCCTTCTTTCTCGCTCCTTGCACCGACATTTTCGTTCGATACCGGGGCGCGTGCGACTACACACCGAGACTAGACGACGTATATGTCCTCTATCTGCTCCCACCACTCTCCTATTCCAAACCCTCGTTCATTTGCTCTCTTTCGCTACTGCGTCTCCTTTTTTCCCTTGCCACTCCTCTCCGCGTCTCTCCTTTTGTCCGTCTCTGTTTCTTTGGATGTGGCACATATGTGGCAGAGGGTAATAATTATTACGAACAGCTCGGTCCCCTTTGTGCCATGTAAGAAAATATCCGCCACGAATAGAGAGTAAAGCGAGAACAGAATGGAGGACCCCATTGCATTGCTTTCAACGCCCCCTATGTGTTTTCATCGGATGGCTTTCGCGAGGTGAGAACTTGTATTCCTATTGGTGAACCGATGTAGCGGATATGTACATGTTTTTTAATCTCGATAATACACTGGGGATATAGATGAAGTTCATAGAGTATCTGGTCGTTAGTTTGGCCTAAGATTCTGCAACAGACTCCTGGGAGAATGGGCCCTTAGGGTGGACGCACAAGTCACACATTATAGGAACGTAATTACGATCAAATACGTTTCAACCATCGTGTATATGTGTGTAATACTAAGCGACCTGTTTGAATACAATAACCGGAACTTCGTAGATAAACAGTAACATTTAGCGGATTAATCGATAATTGAAAACCGACGAAACGTGTATTTCAATCGGTGAAGACACGTATTTTGATCATATAAAAACGATTTATATATTTTGCAAGGGTAATCGATAGAAAACCGTAAACATGAATTTAATATGAAAACACAGCCGGTTAATCAACGCCACGAAAACGGCACGGTAACGAATTTGTTACGTGCAAATTATATACTCGACGGTGCCGTTCAATTTGCACCAGAACAGCTTTTCTTCCTGCAGGCAACAAGGCAACGTACAGTTTCAGGAGGGAATAGTTATCACTCTGTACGTTCTCTCCCCATCCCTACAATCCCCGTCCACTGTATACTCCGTCTTTCTCGCACCCTAAGTCCACGTTTGTCTCTCTGCTTGCGTGGTTCCTATATATATGTGTGTTTGTGTCCCGCTGAAAAGCTCGGCGTTCAGTCGAGCACAAGCAATGGCGGCTATTCAAAAGCGTATTGCAAAAATTCCGCCGATAGAGGATGAACAACTTCTCTCCCTCTTTCGATGCATAGGCAAATCGCGTTCGGTGGAGTGACTCGAAAACGTAATTTCGACGGGCAAACTGACAGAGAAGAAGAGAGCGGCAGGAAAACGGGACTAAAACCAGCCGGAATAGTTAACTCTGATATTCATCCAGGATACTTCAGAGGATTCCTACACACGGTTGTACGTGTGTCTCTGTTTCACATGCTGCGTGACTTTTCTCGACTGCCCCAACTCTATATTGTCATTGGCTGCTTACCTTCCTCTAACACTGGCTCGGCGATCCGCTTGATCCCCACACCCCCTGCAGCTAGACGAACGCGCGTCTCTCTCGTTCTTCTGATAAATTTGACCTCTCATGCACCTCTCGTGCGTAATAACGCGAATGTGCTCACGCTCGTTTGTCGCATTTCCCGAGGCAGACCGAACAATTGTTTTATATTCATTTGCATCTGCGGGCTCGTGCACCCTTCTATTCGTGTCGAAAAAAAAAAAAAAGAAAAACACAGAAGAGAGAGAGAGGAGAAAACGAGATGCAAGATAGAGGGGAAATTTGGAAGGGTGAGGAAGACGAACAAGAGAGCGGAGAACGAAAGAGAATTATGAATAAAGCATTTAATTATATTTTTTCGAGTGTTCTCCTTTGTGCAGCCAAGCATAACCCTTTATCCGCAGGATTCGTTAAGTTAAGTGGTTTCAGCAGCTGCCCCCTCTTCTACTCTCTCACTCATCCTAAGCAGGAGCAAAGATGGATGTGGGGTGGGGGACAGCTATAATTTAGCCTGCACTTGCTTATTTACTACGCCCATTATCGTCGTAACGCACTTTGCATGCTTTCGCCCATTTCAGCGCTTTCGGTTCGAGGTTGGAGGAACTTCGGAGGCGGTAGAATGAAAGGGTGAGAATGAACGAAGAAGAACATCGCTCGAGTGTAAACAGAGATTGAGAGTTGAGGAACGTGTTTCCGTAATAAGCACCAAAAATTCCATTAAATGATTGATATCAACGAAATAGTAAACAGAACGTTCGCGTTTCTTAGGAAAAATTGTACATAACCTCAAACCGATCTCTTACATAACCTTACATAACCTTACAATACCTGCTGTTTGTTAACCGCAATCTAGGAAATCGAGAAACTAAATTGGAATTTAATCGAGAAAAATCGAAGCTATACGTTTAATTGCTATTTAATATCTGTCTAAACAATTCGAGTGTGGGATGTGTGCTTGGGTATAGGTTCGTGTTAATAATTCTCAAAGAGAACGTGGCGCGGCGAAATATTTTTCTCACGCTCATTACTTCACACGGGCTAGCGCAGAAATAGAAAAATTAATGGAGAAGATTCTACTGTCGAATAACGGGGTGAGCGCCTAGCGTTTCCTTTGAGAGAAGTTAGGAGTTAACGAGTCACAGAGACGCGAGACGCGCTGGACCTGCGTGAAAAAGGTACACAACACACTGTATGTGAAAAGAGAAGAACAAAAGTCTCGGCCAAGAAGGAAACAAAGAAAGCAGGTATAAGTAGAGAAAGAAAAATGTACATATATATATATATATAAATTATAGGTATACCTACTTGTTTTTTATAGGGTTGGCGGTCTTGCTTATTGAGGTCGTCTGCTATTCAACAGCAAACCTAATAATAGGAGGCCGTTTTCGTAGAAGGAAGCGAGGGAAGTCGTTGTACCGAATTATTCCGCGGCTCGGACCTGCAACAAGGCGCATAAAACGAAATTAATGCGGCAATAATCGTTTTGAGCATAGTGTAATTCGCTAAGCCAACTACCCTTGAGGCCGGTTTAATTCTACAATAATTGTTCTACATGGCAACTAATCACTGTGATATTACGTTGCCGCACTTTTCATACGTGGCGTCGGTCCATGCGCCATTTCGAATCAGTTTTCGCACTCTGCTTGTCTAACCTCAAGTTTTACGCGTTTATTTCTCCTTTTATTATTTTTACGTCGCTTTTTCATTCCCTTTGCTCGAGGCTCGTCGAGGTTGGCGTTGCGCCATAATATAGCGCGTGATATTAGGGAAAACGCGTCCGTAAATTCATTACCTTTTACGAGGCGTTTTCCTCGTTGTTAGCCGCCTTTTTATCCTCAAGACCATTACTCTACTGTCGCCCATTACGGTGATCCCTACACGCTAAGTATTAAAATCGCGCGCAATGACAGGCTACAGTTCTCACGCCTGCTCGACAACGCGATCAAGTGGAACATAAAACACAAAATAAAGTACAGCGCGTTCATGAAGGCAGACACGCACTTGTCTATTTACCGAGAAGATTGGAATACGTACGATGAAGCAAACAATTACACGGCAGGAGAAATTAAATACATCGAGAATTGATAAGTGTTGCTTATCGTGGATACTTATAATACCTCATGAAAGCGCATTTATGTGTCATTACACGTGTACATAAAATATTTTGAAATTGCATAATTGAAGAGTGCTTGTAACAAACGCTGTAAGTGCCAAAATTGAAAAATTTTTATTTTCTTTTTACTGGAAGATGTTCTACGTGCCAATAAGAATGCTGTGCTATAGAATCTAAATGCAATTTCCCTGTCTAAGTAGTTAATAATAATTCTACAAGACAGCGTCACAAGGTCGTCTATATAGAAAAAAATAAAGTGCCAATGAACATTAGTTAATTATTTCATACCTTTGCACATGTCATCTATGTAAGTTACCCTAAATGAACGAAACATTGAGTTTTCTTTACAACCAAGAGATGGCACAGGAGGGTTTTCTACACATACATTTTTCTTTTTCATGAGTTTGGACTACATTAATGCGTGTTTTCTTTTCTTCCTGGAAAACTTTTTTCTTCGCACTTACAGTGTTCTCTACAATCAGCGCATAATTATATTGGTAAAGTTTGAAATAGACATGAAAATGCACGTAGAAGCTACAAGATGTTTCGTAAATGCATCTAGCAGTTACGTAATAGTCCTCGGAGAAGTCAATTTATGTACGGAAATTTTTGATTGCGAATTACAAGATAATTATCAAGTTTACACATGATAGTAACATTATTATTACGTAACATTAAGGATACGCCCCGATTAATTAGCGATTAATCGTAAACTGCATGAATATTCGAATGGAGATGAATTATATCCGGCGGAATGCATGTAATTACATTACATTGGGGATCATTATAGGTCAGAGTCACGGTACGTCTCAAGGGAGCGGAACTCCATCTACCTCAGGAATTCAGATGATTGTCTCATCTATAAAACTTTTGTCATCAAGATTCACAATAACTCCAACTTTTGTACCCAGTGGCGGGAAAACGAAATTTCGTTTCATAACCTAAAATTCCCAATATTTAGTTTTACAATGTTATTTGTAAGCCAATACGCAAAATCCTAACTACTAATTAAGTAAATTGAACAAGAACCAATCCTCCGATTTACTAAATGCTTGGCCGTCTAGACCGCAGACACGTCCTCCAAACACGAAACATAGACAATAGGAAACGCGTCGATCTGATTCCGTATCTAGGAAAGCATGCCACGATACGGTTAATTTCGATCGAACGACCAGAGAACTGCCATCCTCGGATTCTGATTAAAACAATCCTCTTCAATACACACACACACGCGCGCGCGCGCGCGCGTGAGAATACAGAGAAAACGAAATATCGTTCAATTAGAAGAATAAAATTGTCAGCTGTTACAACGTAAAGCCCATTGGCTACCATAAGCTACCATAAGCTGCCGAAGTATCATATTACCAATCGCAGATATCTAATAACTAGACTACGGATTTTTATAAGAGATTTAGAAATACAAAAATGCATAGAATACACGTAACGTGCAAACAAATTGGATATAGAAAATATCCAAAGTATAGCACACCTTATAACATTCGCTAGGTCCTATTCTTTTATTCGTATTCACGAAGATGTGAATTCGTACAAAAATTCGCAATCTAGTAATAATCTATTTCGATAAGTTAGACATGTTCGCGTAAGTGCGTCACATTTCTCTGTAATTAAGGTGATTCCGAGCCATCAAAAGCGTGCAATTACAGAACGGTAAAAAGAAAGCTACGCGATAACCACGTAATAACCGTTAACGTCATCAGATTTTAATCACGGAAGCAGAGTTGCTACCCCTGCTCCTGGGTTAGGCTATGGCCACGAACCACCATAAACTATCCACTTACTAGACACTCACCACGCGCTCCATCTACCAAACTGTACGAAGAACCTTCTCCCACTCTACGGTTCGATTAAATCCTCGTCTATAAAACCACACGGCTACCTGAAAGCCAGTTTCGATCGTGTCTATCCGTATCGATCAGTGGTTCTGATTAAAATGGTTCGGAGAAGCACCGGAGGGGACGACCATGAAGGATTCGGGAGCAAAGCAGCTCGCTGGAGCAACTTATCTCGTTCATGAGATAATGTTCGAATGGATTAAAGCAGTAGATACGTATGCTTGATGCAAGGATAGTGGCAGATGACGATATGGTTCAGAAAGGAAGAGATAGACGATGCAGGTAGCGAAACCCGTGAAATCGTTTATCTCAATTCATGCAGGTGGCAATACACGTTCGAGGTTGTGAAACGTTTCACGAACTCCGTTACTCTGACTGCTCTTCATCGACTAAAGATACACGCTGATTTCATTGCCTCTTATCTGTATTTGTTAACTATTCGGAATAGGGTACATCTTAATTGGGAATCATCCTTAGATAAGAATAGGGTACATTTCCGGTGATTCGTCGTAAATATGTTGTCAAAATCAAGATTCTGAGTATCTTCTTCTTACATACGTAACCCTCAGTCGATAATGCTATCGAGTCCACTTCTCGTCAATTGTTCAATTTCATTAGGACACGTTTAGCAAATTAGCAAGAACATGCAGCGAGAGTAAAAGCATTCAATGTAAATGGTCATCGAGCAACTGCTTCCTCAACTCTAGTAATAAACGCTACGAGAGACTCTTCGACACGTCATCAAACGCCAAGTAGTGAAAGGATGCTAGTTTACACCTTAGTTTTACCAAAGCGATAGAAGAACGAAAGGAAATTATTTGTTGAAAGGAATTAATCGAAAGCTTTATCGTAATTACGAGAACTTTATAGCCGTGTGAAGGAGCTCTTACCGATTCATTTAACGACTAGACGCCTATGAGAACGGGTGTGCCCCGTTTCCCTCCTCGTTTTTGTAAACAGAGGCACGGCGGTCGAGAATGTGTTTATGATCGATAACTCTTGGAAATCGTGCAGCGTCGAGCGTGTTGTTCAATATTTAACGCACTGTCCCAACCTCTTTGCGCCGCAGTCGAGCGCAGCAGCCGGGACGACATGAATTTCAGATGGGATGAAAGTAAAATCATCTGACAACGACGCCAGCGTTACGATTGAATTAACGTCTACGTGGTTGAAACGTTTACCCTAGCGAGGGCGTTTGATAATTTAAGAGCCATGAGCGAAGCGGAACCATCGACTGTTAATGGAAATCGAAGAACGATTAGACAAATTCGACAGGGTAATGGAAAGATCGGTGAAACGGGTGGAAACGAGTTATTAATCCTGGAATGATAGTATACTGTAATCTTTCATGTATTGAGTAACGTGTTTATTTTTATTGAAATATATGTAATTTCGTGCGCTACATCGAATCGGCCGCATAGTGTGATACACTATATATATATATATATAAGTATATGTGTATGAGTATGTGTGTGAGATGTGCGTGCGCAGCATTTCGTAGAACAAAAGAATGTCACTGTTTCGTACGCAGGGTAAAAATTGAAAGCAGAAGAATGCTGAAACACGTGTAATGGGTATCTATGAACATCTTGTAAATCACATATTAAATAAATACAAAACTATTTTATTATCGTCTCTATATGTAATGAAAATGTTGCTACGTATTTATTTCCGCGATTACGATCCATAATTCTCAACAATTTTACATGAAGTATACACATTATACATGACAGAGTGTTGGTACATTTTCGCAAAATTTTTTACATATTCGAAATGTAGATAGCAAATTATTGTTTCGTAATTAGCAAATCATTTTACAAAAGGGCCATAGAAGTGTGACAATTCAAAAGAAACAATGCGCTATTTCAACGTTAAAAACGTAGCAGGAATGCGCGATATTATGAGAAGAAAGATTCGGATGGTATATATATATATATCTATGAACGATAAAAATGACTTGGTAAAAATAGTCTGGTAGAATGAATCCACTATATCTCGCGCTAATGAAAATTTAAAATGGAACTACAATCGCTTTAATGAAACCTATAAATATACGCGGAACAGTTTAATCGAAACAGACTGTGAACCGGTAGTATCCGTTTTATAAATATAGAACAAATTTGATCTGCGAACGTAGCGCCATTCTGAACGAAAGCGCAACTGTCTCGATCTATTCTCCGATTTGTGTTATTGTCCCGTATCGAGAAACGTATTGCAGAAGGAAACGCTAGCTTTACACTTGCATGTGTTGTCCGCGATTATTAGCCGCCTTGCTGCGTAATTCTCTCTTCGATATGTTATAGGACACGCTACGGTAAATGCAGAAATAACGGATACGATTTTATTTGATACAGGCGGTGTGGAAAATGCACATCGATAAAATAGAAATTCACATATGAAGACCACAGAGAAAACATAATCAGTTCATTTTTATTGGTCTCCTGATTTTTACGTTAATCGATGGTTAAAAAGATGTATTTCAGTGTGAGATAATTGACACTAGGATAAGTTAAGTCAAAATCTATGAATTTTTAAGAAACCAAAAACTATTTAACGTAATCGTAAAACTAAATAAGGGGATAATTTGAAATTAGTTGACAGTATAATAGAATTAAAAAATACCCTTTTTTTTATTTAAAAACCGAAAATATGATTTATTATAATGCTCCTTTGTGATCTTACGTCGGCAAATATGAGAGTGATTTGAAGACACAAAATCTAAGAAATTTAAATAATACTATATATAAATGAAATTGGCAGTGATATCACACTTTTATTCGAACCTTATATAACCAATAGTAATTAAGAGCAGACAGTATCGGTTAATTAAAACGGTACTATGTTTCAGTGTTCTCGTGTTTTCTCTTGCCTTCGGTCGTCGAAACGACCTAAGCAAACGCGACTATTTTTCGAACTGGTACACTTAACGAGCAGCGACGGTACAGAAATCTACTAACATTGGCAAAGACAGACAGAAAAATCGAAAACGAGGAGGGCAAGATTTCTAGACAACTTGAAAGAGATTCGAAGAAGGTTCCGATAAAAAGGAAGGCGAGCTACTCGACGTACGGACAGGACAGCCAATCATCGAAACTTTTGTCTACGACCTCCTCGAGATGAGCCGTGGTTCATTTTCAGTGAGTAAAAACGACTAAAGATGGCGTTGCTCCGTAAGAATCGGTAACGACTCGATCTTAACGATCGGTAAGTACGTTCGGGTCAAGTGTTATACCATCTCTGCAAACTTTTGCTAACGACAATACACCAAGGCGGAGACAGAAGTCATTTTTTCTCTTCTTCTTTTCTTTTTCGACCGTCTCCTCTTTCAACGCTGACGAAAGCTTATTACGGACGGTTGAAGCGAGTGTCAAGTACTAGCTGAAAGCTTAAACCGTCGTTGTGACACAATAACAGCTCGAGATTTTCCGTTTCAGATGTCTACAGTTTTGCGTTATTTCACGCGTCGAGTGTACATGATAAAGCATATACACAGGGGCAAAGGTGGCGCGTGAATCGCGCGAAACAACAAATCTGTCGATCCAGTTTACCAACTGCACTTAACCTATTTTCGTCCGGAAATTACATCGGTAGGTGCGTGTTATTACTATGCGAGAACGGATTTTATAAAAAATTGAAAAATCGAATTTCCGAGCGGCGGAAAAGCGGATTTCTTGCCCTCGTCCCATCATTCGGGGGCTGTGCTTCGTTCACTACCGACCGAACAAATTAAGGTCAATACAGAGGGGGCTATATTTTCAGCAAAATATTCCATCGTTCGTATCGTCGAATCTCATCGCGGATCGATGACGATAATACCGTTGTAATTTGTTACGCTTGACCAGGATATATATCGAAATTCGACCTCCACGTTGTTAAGCAAAATGGAAAATTGAAAATAGGAATTCGTTTGCATCGCTATCTCATATTTCTTATATGTATCTATCTACGTTTTCTTCTATCCACAACTATACGCGTACGCATAAATTTCAGGGCGCACACACGTCTACGTATATCTCGATTGAAAACACGATCGTCATTCGTGGATGAAGAATCTCCGGTTACCAGTTGAGTTACAGCCGCAACCACCGCTTTTTCATCAAACAAATCTCTTAACGTGTCATTGAATTAAAAACGATGACATTTCACCGTTCGTGGATAGGCGTGTATTTTTCTCGGCATAAATATCGCTCGTAACTCGGACGAGGATCTGGAGAATCGTTCGTGTATCGATATACACGGTATACAATATACATATATATGTGCAATATACAGACACGCGTGTATGCTCCATAGAAGAACCGCCATGAAACACTTGAAACGGATTTTCAGCGGAGAATACGGCGCAGTTAAAACAGTGACGACAGCTTTTAATTGAGGCTAGGACGCCAAGTGAAATATTGGAATTAATCGCGAAACTTGCGTCGGCTAACGAACGAAGAGAGCTATCGAGTTAGATCAGTCAACGAATAATGGAAGAATCGATACAATGTCGCTCCATTGACGTCGCCGTGTTTTCGTTCCCCCTCGCCTATATCGTTCAAAATACGAAATTCATCGCGGTTTCGGGCAAAGTTATCGATACAATTTTTGAGGGAAAAATGGATTGTTTGTTCTCGACGCGCTCGATGATGGCGTGCTAATCGTTCGTGTAAAACGATTATATGGCGTTCAAAGTGACTTGAAGCCAGCAAAATTATTGTTATTATTTTATTGCTCGCTAATGACGATTCTATCTTTTCGAGTTTAACGAGTTTACAACTCTCGCAAACGTAATGGACGATTTCTATGAAGGACAACTCATTTGTCTTATTACAATTTAACGAGGTAGTTATTTACTTGACAATCTGTTATAATGACAGATGTATTATTTCAGCGAACAATATAGTTAACTTATTTTTAATGTTGCGGTCTGTTTGACTCTGATGACGATGATTGACAAGCTAACGGGTATAATATTAAATATATTATTTCAGCAACAAATAATATACGTAATATAAGTTATTTATGGATTTGTAATTTGCTAAAATCTGAGGATAATTGAGGTTACACTTTTTACAATTCGCATTAACGAAGGAGTAAGATTACAATTGTAAAATTTTTGAACTTCTAAGAACTATAGAACACAGGTGAATCTACACGTCTTACTCGATTTAAAAGATTTCAAATTCCATAGAATTTTTAAGCTTCTTCTATATCCAATGATATCGTGTCTCGTTACAGTGTTTCATGGATGTTCATTGCAAGAGGACGACTGTCGTTTTCATTGGAAAGTAAGTGATTTAAAGAGCTTGTAAATTAAGTTATCATTTGCAAGATTATCGATACAGAACAATTGTTTCAACGAATTATATGGGTAAACGGTATGAATGCAAAATGGGCCAGATACATAATAACGTACTTAATCAATTTCGAGGGTGAACGCATCAGATCGTCAAGCTTCAATGTAAAATCTCGTCTCGCTTATCCGACGGCGACAAGTGAACGCACGCAATTTGGCGCTGTCAGCCGGAAACGCGGGATTTTCAAATTTTAATCGAATCCGTCTCGTCCGCGCGTTTTCCGTCGATTAAACGCTTTACAAGCACGGACGGCCGCACGTCCTCCGACGAGGGGAATATTTCATTGGCCGCGATCCTGCATAAAACAGCGCGAGAAAACGAATTACTCTTGCAAGCTGACTGAATTGCGTACGATACATTAATAATAATACGTTAATACGTCAGTCACCGAATAAATAAAATCGCGAAATTAACGAGTAGTAGCGAGTAATTTCGTATTTCGTTTTAATTACTACTTAACGGGTCACGTCGTCAAGGGTTAAAAATTTCTAATTGGCAATACGTTTCGCGAAGAAACAATATGCAGTTATTAAAATCGTAAGGCTTTTATGTTCCACATTTTTTGCAGTTATTACTATTTGAAGGTAATACTGGTCGTGATGGTTTAGTTTTTGATAAAACTAATACCATAGCCTCGGGCGAGGAATATTTCATCGGAAAATGCGAAAAATCCCTAGAAATGATTAAACATTCGAATAATATCAACAGCGCTACTAGCTACCTATTTGGGCCACATCTTTTCCAATTTCGCGATTCTCTAGCTGTAGAATGAAGGATGATCGTCTACAAAATAAACAATTACTACAATACAACAGTTGCAACGTGTCGTTTGACCATTCAAAGAAGCTAATTGCAATGCTAGTGAAGCGTCTAGATAATATCCCTATTAGACACAGTTCGCTCGTAGAATTCTCAAGTAATAACATATGCAAGTTAGTGCGATTAGTATATTACCGGGCAAGCTTTCTAAATTCACGAATACATAAGAAACAACCATGTTGTTTAGCCACCATATGAGAAGAATAACAAAGTCATTTATGCGCAAAAAAAAGTCGAAGAATGATTCGACAATGCGACAAAGGATATAATAGAAGTCACGTGACGTACGTTCGCCGACGAGAGCGCCATCGGAGATCCGTACGCGGCCAAGGGTCTATTCTCATTCCGTTGAAACGATATCCACGGCATAGTAATGAAAACGCTGTTTCGTTTCCTATGCAAAGGACCGGCGCGTACTTTTAAACGTGCCGTAATAATACCTTACTAGAAGCAATTAAGTGCAAATACAACCGATTGGGATGAACGTGCACACCGGCGGATGCATTCAGGGGGTTAGGACGTGGAGATAGGATGGACACGAAGGAAGTGGCCCAGGAGAGGAGGGAGCGAAAAGAGGAAGGGACAGAGAGGATAGAGAGAGGAAGGCAGATCGGAAATTGCTTCGAGCATGCTCGCTCGCAATAATACCACGCCTGGCTATGTATGTGTGTGTATGTGTATATGCGCGTGTGTATACCAAGAGTCTGGCCCTCTATGTGTGGCTACACGTACATACGTGCATATCCGATGTGTGGCTATAGGTATTTGCGTATCTATATATATATAGGCATACCAATACCAGAATACGGTAAGAACAAAGCCGACGGCAAATGACAGCAGTAATTTTCGCAAACTGTTGTGGGATGCGCGCTGTGGCATTCAAGAATACCGTGCCGTCGTTGCCGCTCTTCGAAATGGTACTACTTTTCCTTTTCTCTCACGTGCATTCTTTCTTTGACGCCTTCATCTCTCACGCTGATGATCCTCGCAACTTACAGGTTTCTTTTTTGGCGACGTGGTCTCACTTTTTGATACCACGGTCGATAAGTGGCAGACGCTTGAAGACTTAGGAAGAATTTTATCGATGATTTAACGAGCTTAATTTGGTAGTATTTGACAGTTTAATTTGAGTAAGAATATTCAACGTCGAAGGTAAGGAGTTCGAAAGCTCAGGGAACTTCATGAAAACCAATCAGGCGGAATTAATCCGAGGACAATGTGATGTATCAATAGACGTGACTGATTCTTGTAAGGATTTTTCAATTGGTTAAGCATGTATTTAAATCTTAGAAGATCCGTCAAGGAAATTCTATTTTATTCTACGATTTATTTCTATAATCGTTTCTTAATGTTTCACGCGAATCATTTCCACTTTGTGTGACTCTGTTTCCACGAGTTGTCCTTTGCATCCGACGACGGCACTTTGTTTCCTTTTTTCCCCTCATCGCTCTATTTCTTACTTTGTCGCTTCGTTCTTCGTCTCTATCGTGCGTTCATTTGTCACACTCGCGCTGCTAAGCCGCATACACATGTGAGCAGGCGGTGGTGGTACGGTGTGTATGGTAAAGCTGGATTTACGCTTCAGAAGGATCGGAATCTGTGGGAAACCGAGCGTCCAATTGACCGGCCAACTGTTACAGCACCCTTGATTCTCCATAGATTCGGATTCGAGATCAAGGCGCGAAAGCCGCGCAATGAATATCCGACCGCACATAGCCATAGGATAAAGGAAAGTCCAGAAAATTTTGCGGCGCGACGCTCGCGAACACGTCTCATTTATCCCTCTTTTTCCGTGATTGTTTGTATGCAGCGATGGTTAGCCTAAAAAAAGCACTAGGAACCAGGAGCGCACAGAACGTGAACGATAAATTTCTCTGGTGTGCGGGAAAAACAAAGGGAATACGAACCAACGCTTTCTCTCTCTCTTTCTCTCGACGAATTTCTACTCATAACCATCGAACAATGAAAAAAGAAAAACGCAGTAAAAAAAAAAGAGAGAGAGAAACGAGAGACGTTTTTACACTATGTATACTACAATCACGGATTTAAAGCAATTTCGATGAAACGACAACAATCTTGATCATCAAGAATAAAAAAGAAACCCGCTGATCGTAAATATTTCGTTTCGTCTGGGAGCACGTGTGATCCATTATTCAGGCGAGCACCTCCGACAGCTTATGCTGCAATAACTAAATAATGCCGCGCATTCTTCCGCGTGCGAGCATCGTTGAGCCTCGAGAAAGCCTTAGCCCGGGGAACGCTCGTAGCATTAAGTCGTCCGATGTCGATGCCAGGCCAGCCGGCCGGGAGAGAGCCTAGTATATATGCAGTGTATCTTGGCCATGCAGAAGCGCGCGCGTGCAGCTGGATGCACTCGCGTGCCGCCACGTAGCCAATCACGTAGCACCGCACAATACGCTGTGCCAGGGAATAATGCCCAATTTTACACGAGGCAAGATTGACGGCCGTATACGTCCTTATACAGGCGAGACGAAATCGGCTTAAAAGTTTCAAAACTCGCCTGAGGCTGTGGCAAGACGAGGAACCAACGGAGTACTCTCGAGGTAAAGCGAAGAAAGACAGGCAAACTTGAAAGAGACAGAGAAAGAGGCACCGGGATCGAGAGAACGAAAAAGGGAAACCTTATTTACTTTACGTTATATAGAAAGATAGGTATACATATGTCGGTATACACGCAGAAGTACGTATCCCCTCTTCCAGGGTGGTACGGCTTCATCCATGCGTTAAATTCCTCCGGGGGATTCTTCCTCTTTCCTTGATCCTTCTCTTTCTCTGGCGCTCTGTGTTTCTCCACTGCCCTCCCCACTCTACAGCTACCCCTAACTTCTATGCTCTTCTCAGTTCACTCGTATCCACTTGCAGCAGAACAGACCACTACCGCCACCTCCTCGGGCAAGAGGTGTCTGTCTCTCTTTAACGGGTCTCCTTTTGCTTTCAGTGCAACAACTTTGATAGGGGCAACAGCTCGAGGTATTTCCGATGTATCGTTCGTAGATCGCGTGGTAGGAAGAGAAGGACGGAGGAACGAAACCGGGAAAAAGAGTAGTTTTAATTTCTTCAGCAGCTCGCGGTCTGGCATCCGTTCGTTCTACACGTGAAAAACCGTGTAAAGGCGGAACACAGCTGAAGGGGAACGGTGAACTGGAAGAAAAGTTACGCGGTAACGTAAGTGAGGTATTGGTCGAGCTGCAATTCCGATCGAACCAATGAATTATTTTTACTGATTCGAACGTATTACCGACACAGATGGCTCCTCGCTCGAAAGTCTGCCGCGTAGAGAGGTTCTTCGGTTGGGAACGATAAATGTCGCCCGTACGGCGATTATTCTGCCAATTGCGAACACGGAGCAACCGTTGTACCGTTGTATCGAAGAACGAATGGTATTTCGAATCGCCTTAACGTTTGTCTTGCTTTTCTCCAATTTGGTACGACCATTGAAATTAATCAAATGGCGATATACATACAATGGCTACAGAAAATATTTTGCCATTTTATTGATCATAACACTTACGTATTAATTAATTAGGTTCCAGTATATTAAATTTTCTATCGCTATTAAAATGAAACGCGAAAGCTGGTAGGAAGACGCCTTATTCAAAAATAAGCAAATACTTTTTGTAGCCACTGTATGCATATATTAAGTATAATGCGCATAGCGAATGTAAACATTCCTCTTACGTAGGAAGGAAACGTTTAATCAATGATGCCATCTTATTTTATGCATTTACGTATTATCAACTAAAGCGATTATTAAAGAAACCTTTAACCATTCCTTTAAAAGGAAAGGAATAAAAGAGAGATTGCAAGATATACAATGGAGAAGGATCGCACAGAAAGCATCCACGCGAGCCACGAACAAGTCACGAGATACGCGATGACCAGCCAATAAGATTCCACTACTATATTAAACCTTTTAGGAGCCGCTTAAGTCGCGCATAGAGTGACAAGCACCTGCCCTCGTACGACTGGATATACGAGGGGACGTCAGGCTCGTTCT
Organism: Bombus affinis; assembly: GCF_024516045.1. Taxonomy (NCBI): domain Eukaryota; kingdom Metazoa; phylum Arthropoda; class Insecta; order Hymenoptera; family Apidae; genus Bombus; species Bombus affinis. Next base: position 16,896,369 of record NC_066344.1, read on the forward strand.
CCTTTATATTCGAGCTGCTTTTTTCATTCGACTAACTCGTAACCTGCAGCATTCGCATATTCAAAAAGTAGAATAGGCTGTTACCTGTACTACTTTTAACGGCTCGCTGAAACACCGCTACCAAAGTAGAACAAATTTTTACTGCAATCCGTTACTTATAGTTGAATAGCAAATTTAATCCGCATGACAAACATCAAACGATTGCATTTCGAACCTTTATTCTACTGCTCGAAAATTCTCTGTGAATTAACCCAGTATAGGATATGAATACAGGCACGTATGTATGTACTGTGTAGTAAATCATTTCATTAATCGATGACATATCATTCCAAATGGATGGCTTCTTAATTTTAACGTTGACTGCACTAGCTCTCTGTGACGTGTTTGACGAATACAAAACCTATACGAATAAACGGCACAGTAGTGAATAATATAGCATCAAATTGCGATCAGAGAAGGTATTCGAAATGAAAAACACACTGAATAGCAACTACATATTTTGATTCTATCATATGAAAAACAATTGGAATGCGAATTCATTTTTCGCTTATCGTGACTATAAATTTTACAAGAAAAATATAGTATCAATTATTATAAACGGTATTCGTCTCGCTTACTCAGCGGACGTTTCATTATTTTAAAAAGCTACATACGTTTCGGAAAATTTTTATTCTCGAAGATCGATCACCTTCCTTATGGCAATTTTAAATGGAATATAATTAATGATATCTTAATTGGGACAGAAAATTGATTTATTAGACAAGCGTCTAAGATATTAAATATTCCAAGTTCCATTGATATTTAAAAAATGGAATAAAGCCAAAACTAAAAACATCTATAGAAGAAACAAAATGGAATATACGAGCTTATTGGATCTAATAGTTAAATGTTAAAAACTGATAAAAAGCCAGCAACGAAGTGGCTTTCCTTCGTTCTTTTGTCTTCTTGTTCCTCTTTTTATATGCAATGGCAAACGTATCTGCGCGATACGTTGGCAAAGTCAATCTCTGACGGTGCATCAAACATTATTTGATCTATGGCCTCGATTATCCGTTCCGATTTAATTCTCCGCTTTCGACGGGGCACAAAGTATTCGGCAAACAGACCTATCCCGCGAATAATCACGTTCGCGCCCGGTTCTCCCCGCCGGAACACAATTTCCCCGCCTTCGACGCAATTTAATTAAAAACCTGTATTTTTCCGTCAGGATTATCCTTGCGCTCTTTGTTTCAATTCCAAAGACTGTTCCTTTGGCGGACCGCGTATTCGGTAGTCCGAGGCAGGGAAAAAGGACCAAGACAAAGCTTTTCTCCGTGAAGACCTGTACCAGCGCGTTTCTGTGCTCGCTTCGCCAAAGTTCAAATTAAAAAGAGGAGCAAAGACAAAAAGGACAAGAGAAAAAGGAAGAAGAGAAAAGAAGTCACAGGGAAGTAAGAAGGAAAAAAGGAAAAGTATACACCAGAAAGAGTTTACGTATGCACGCGTATGAATCTTTCATGCAATTTTCTTCGGTATGCATAAGTAGATACGCCTTACAACAGTTTCATAACGTTACCGATATGAATTATAAATATACAGCGCTAAATATTAGAACACCTGGATTCGTATAAGATGCGAGCCTGGTTCACGACGTCGATAAATTGATCGTGGTTCTGTACTCGTGCCAGTTAACGATGATGATATCGTTGTGCTATCAGATTCATTACGTACGTTCTATTATCGTATAATCATATTCATAAGAAGAATATATTTGCAAGAATTACGGGAGGAAGCGCAAGCTAAATCGTATCGAAAAGGACTTGTACGAATTAGAAGCGAAATTCAGCAACGATTATTTCAAATCCGCATTGAAATTTGGGACAATTGATGATACGAGTGGTAGAATTGGTTAAAACAACGACCAAGATGTATAGCGGATATAAATAATGGAATTATTTGATGAAATATTGATTTTTAGAACAGTTGCATGAAACGTGAGAAACGCGACTTATATTGGCTTGGCAACTAAGCGATTGCGGATTTTGTCATTAGGTGGTATTGACAAAATCCGCGATCACTTAGTCGCCAATCCAATATCTTCCCACCGTGATTCTCACTTATGAACGACGGCGTATACATCCAAGAAATTCGATTCAAAAAGTTGCTTCTTGCGCGAAGGAATTATTTGTCCAGTTCCCACGTCCGCGACAATCCTAACCAGGAGAGATAGATGATCCTCGTAATTACACCAGAAAATACCATGTACGTGTGCGCGGTGACTAGCTTCACGGCCACGCATGCGCACGCGCAGGATGCGTATCAGCTATACCGCGATTCCATTTACGGCGGGACGCGACTCGTTAACGCGCGTACGCTGGAACCGTGCACGAATGATAATTAGCTTGGTCCGTACAAAGCCTCGCTATGTACGTCGCACGAATCTCTCGATTCGTTCTTGTAATAAGGAGAACTAGGTGGAGTAGGAGGAAGAGGAGGTGGAGTCGAGGGAGGACGTAGAAAAGCCGTATTCCTTTCCGTGTCGAGGTCGCCGGTCCATTCTTCTTTCAGCGTGGAAATCAGAACGAGTGTGTTTGGCGCTTCGAATTCATTTGTCTCGCGGGCAAATTGTTAAGCCTTTCTTTTTTTCAGTTGCTACAGTTTCGTTACGAAGCTTAGCCAACGACATCCGTTCAAACCGTATATATACGTAACCATCGGAAAAGGCAGCAGGTATTTACATTCGCGGTGGAGCGGCGGCCATGTTGGCTCGCGTGTGTACTTTATGAACGCACGATTTGTAGCTTTTGATGGTTATCAAAGTGCGCGTACACGGTTTTCCATTCGGCGGAAAATTAATTGCGATTCTCGACAGGGTAAGCTACAGCATGGTAGTCGAATAATTAACAGAGATACGGGAAATAAGCTTGTTAACAGAATCGAGACACAGGCTAGCGGATCGTGTTTCTTTTTTGTATTATTCTTCTTTTTTTTTTTTTGTTGGAGAACGGTGGGAAAAAGTGAGCGTCGTATAATCCCGTTGGAACATGCAGAGGGTTGGACGACGGGCTCGAAATTAATTTGTCTGTTCGCAGTATCAATTTCGAGTATCATAGCCACGATCCAAGCGGCAATATCAATTGGACTCTTCTCGTTGAACAATGCGGCACGTGATACGAAGAGAGAGCGAGAGAGAGAGAGAGAGAGAGAGAGAGAGAGAGAGAGAGAGAAGGGGGCCTTTTAATTAGCCAGCGTGGAACAGAAGTACTCACCAGCAATAACAGAAAACTAAATGTACATCGTGCGTATATAACGCGAGTTTTTTACGATCCAGCCACGGTGGTATATCGGTCGTGTTTAAAGCGAGCCTCTGCCGACCTTTCTACCGCGAAAGGACACTTAAAAGAATGTTCGTAAATATCGTGGAAGCATTTCGGCACGTAAAATCATAAGGCTTTGTGAACGCGCGAGTGAAGCGATGGTGCTGCCATTAAAAGCGAGCCGCCTGCGGGCGATAGGCCAAGGTATGCGACTGAACGGACAGGTGAATATCGATGAGAATCGAGAGAAGTGCGGGTGAAGCTACCCATCCATTGATAGATAAGGATGTCGATAGGGGAGAACGGGTGAGAAGCCATCGTAGAAATCGCGAGGGACGAGAAGGGAAGATCTTGAGAAAGCGTGAGAGGATATAGCGAAGAGTATGCGCGGGACGAGGAAAGGTATACGAAGAGAAATCTAGAAGCGGTAGAGAGAGAGGGTGAATAGAGGATCCCGATTATTCAGCATCGACGAGATTTGCAATCGACATTCTCTTCCTTTCGCCGCTCATTATATTGCGCCGTTCTAACCGCACGGATCTCCTCGTCGTTGTCGGTGGATTCGCTTCTTCGAAAAGGGGATAAGCGAAGTGGAGATGGCGAGAAGAGAGAGAGGGCGGCGTGGAGCGAGACAGGTGGAGAGGAGAGATGGGACGGAGAAGGCGCATCACCGCGACCGCCACACACCACTACTACCACCCCCACCAATTAACCGTCCTTTTCCTTCCAAGTCACGAGGCCGCTGGAAACAAGAGATACGCCTCGGGTACGGAGACAGAGAGTAAAGTCAGATTGCATGGTTGGCGAACGCGGTAGACACGCGGAGACTCGAGACAAATCCGTGTAATTGGTATTACACAAAGGGAAGGAAAGAAAGTTGTACGAGAGGGACACAGATGAATAGTGGTAAATGCAAAAGAGAAAGGGGAACTTAGATAAAACGGGAAGAAATGGTCGTTAGGTACAAACGTCGGCTCCACATAAAGTGGCGTGTTTTCTTCCCCGATGATATTTCAAAGACACGAAACGGTTTTTAGATATTCGGTCGGTAAGATCGAAACGCCCGAAGAGCTCGCTCTCGTCGAAATCGTTGGCAGATTAATTTCTCTTCATTAGTGGGAGGGATGCCCCTCATCGCGTAGCATCGCTCGAGCACTCAGAGGATATCGATACTTTAATAACGCTCCTCTCCACTTCACGGGTTCAAAGTTCAATTGCCTTTTTTGTCATTAATTGTTGTTTTACGATGGCGTCCGCTAGAGAGCGCTGTGAAAAGCACTCGAAACGCGTGCACCAGCAAGGGAATCCCTGGGCTCGAAGCACCGAGGCTATATACAAAATACAAAGTCAGCCTTCGTTTGATCGTTTACTTGTCGTTTTCCCATCGCTCGATGGGCAATTGTTTCGACAAACTTGGGGCGAACCGTTTTTTTCTTTGTAACCTGCCTCCTCTGGTTCCGTTACCGCGCATACGGCCTTTCGTTTAATCCCTTCATGCAAATGCAACAGACGACTCTTTCTAAGCTGTATTTACGTGCTTTACATATTTCACCAACGTTTCAACCACGGTCGGCAATCGCGTTTGGTACAGAATACGCATACAATGATTCACGATAGTATTTGGACTCTTACTCATAGAAACCTTTTACGTAAATGTCCTATGCGTTGCACAAAACGTTATGAAATTTTTTATCACAACTATATCGAGACACGAGCGTCGTGATTATATTCAACTCAAATATGGAACTAGTCTGAAAATATATGTAGAAGTTACAAAGGTTTATTGGAAACATATAGGCGATACAAAAATTAGCAAGATCCATAGCATGGATAGTGTTTTTAAATATACAATTAGTACCAAGGGTGATTTCAATAAGTATTTTTGCGAGTTATGTTGTGAATATCTATACATTTTCAGATTCGTATGAAATTTTACCAACATAATTATAACACTTGCATTTCATTGTAATACTAAATTTTTAAATGTGTCTTGCATTATACAGGATGCGTTATGCAATTGAGTCTAGCTAAATCTCAAAGCCGGTAAGAGATAGAAAAAATTGTAGAGGGAAAATTCGACTCAAATACCTTCACACTTTTTTTATACAGACTAAAAAATTAAAAAATGCATTGAACTGTTAATAAAAACTTACAGAATACCATATAAAAAAAGGAAGAGTGTTATCGCACTCTCCCGAAGCATCGTTACATACTAAAAAAAAGTGAGTACCTGCGAACATGGATCTTGCCGCACCATTCAATTTTTTCCTCTACCCCTTTTTTTTTCTATCTCTTACCGACTTCGAGGTATATCCCGGCTCAATTGCGTAACGCAACCTGTGTATTCGCAAAACGTTTCCGTAAGTATTTAAACACGATCACGTCCACACAGCCGATACAAAATCTGGAATCGGTGTCGAATGTCATGGAAAAACAAACTACACTTTTTCTGCAGCTCGTGTCGTCGTCGAACCCCCACGAATCTCTGCCACCGCCAATGGCATCAGGCGGCTCTACAACCAATGATAAACACTGTAGCATCGGTAGCTGGATGCGTGCTTTTTTTGTCCATGTCCCCTCGCGTATTTTGCACGCTTAAAAAGTTTGAACTTCGCTTTATAACGAGCTTAAGACCTCGCGCGGTTAACGAGAAATGATTTACCACGTTCGTTGCCATATGGCAACTACCAATACATAGAGCACGTACACGAGCGTATATACATATATATAGCGCGGTACAAACGATTCGTGTGTACGTTCAAGAGCAGCGACCGAATAAATCACTGGCGGCGTACAGGCCTAATATAATCGCGCCTAATAAAGTTGGCAGCCACTAAATTTTCTTAACTCGGCCCCCGATTCGACCATGTAATTCCCAAACGGGCGTGTACGCTCCATAGACTCCGAGAATTCGTTGGTTCGAATTGAAAGACGATGCGATGTTCGGGAACAGGTGGATATTCGGATGCTCGTAAATAATGTATCTTCGCTTAACCCTGTTAGCTTAACTCCGCTTCGTCCTCGAGTTTGTATTTCTTCGAATATCTTCCGTTTTTCGCATATTTTATTCATGAAAACCAGGGATATATATCATGTATTATGCATAGTAAAATTATATTCTGTACTAAAACCAAACATTTGCACCGTTGAGTATGAAACCTACGCTTTTCTTCTCTTCCAATAAGCGCGATTTAAATATCGAAGCAGCTGCCTTCTTACAGCTGCAAACCCTTCGATCGCCAATTCTCCCCAAAAATAGAAACGACGATAAGATAATCGTTTGTCTGTAAATGAAATTCCATTGTATGGAATTCTTCGCAAAATCCAATACCCGGATCCGAGATATCAAGATTCGCCTAATCCTAACCTATATACCGATCTCTCCTAGACGATATTAATCCATTCGAAAAAGTATGAAACACTCGCACGAAGCGCTCGATAAATAAAGTGATCATTAAAAAACCGGTGCCGACCGGTCGATAACCACACACCGTCTATATCGCCCTAGCCACGACATGGAACGAAAGAAGCAGAAGTAACAGATAGAGGGAGCGGCGAGGGAAAAATTGGACTCCATAGTCGGCGAATATCGAATCGCCATAAATAAATCGTTTCCCAAGCAAGAACCGCTTTTCGTGGGACAGCTTAGTTAAGGGACTGTACTCGTGTTTGGATCGACACTAGCCCAGCCGTGTATTTACATGGGAGATTTACGGTACGCTGCTACCGATCCCTACAATGTATATTCTCGGTGCATTAACGTTCGAGCGGCAGGAGAACGTCGCCGGCAGAAGCGACTAGCTTGACCTTTGGACCCAGTTCCTTTCCCTCGGCGCTGCATCTGCAAGCAAAATCCCCCGGAGGCCCCGCGATTACGTTTTCTTTCGTTTTTCATCAATTCGACGAGCAATGCCTCTCTTAACTATAATTCGTACTATCTTTCTGTATTTCTCCTCTTCTAAAGCTGCCTTCTCGTCGAAGCAACGCGGAACTTTTTGCCTAGCGTTGCCCAACGTTTCAAATAACATCCGACGAGTATCGTTCTATAGAAAGATGTTGAATGATTGTGTAGATAAAGACGTTGCCGACTTTATTGACCTAGACATATAATTATTGGGCTTGATTTGCCTCGATAAAACAACTTGGCAGAAAATTTGATTTTTTTTTTTGATAAAACGATGTAGCTAGAGGAAAAATTTGATTTCCCTCGACAAAGAAACGTAATGAGAAGGTAATTTGATTTTTTCGAATTGATTCGACGAAAGCGACATGTTTTCGTAGCAACAAATTGTTCGTGCGCGAATACGTTGTGAAACACAGTCAACGATATTGTATAGACAGAAGAGACATTTGTTTCTGTGACAACTTGTTACTGCAATGTTTATTTTCCTTTGATTTTTACCGCTCCGAACAAAAATAGGCAATAGACAGCAACCTTTGTTACTGGCAACAAAAATACGAGAAAACATGGAAAAATAGCGAACAGCAACAATTAATTCCTTCGAGAAACACCAACAAAAAGTTCCGCGCCGTTGCTTCAGTGAGGACGTAGCCTTAAGTTTCTACGTTTCTCGATGGTGTCGTTGCTCTGTACCGCGAGAAGCGTTTCCGGGAGACACGCGACCTTCGTGGTCGCTGAATTTCATAGCATCGTTACACGTTTCGCAGAGCGATACTATACCGAGGATGAACGATCCTCTAATGACGCCAAGACTCCAACGGATATTCGACAGATAAGTTTGGCGTAGCAATTATCTTTGGAAATGTTTGGTACTAGGATGATTACCGAGAAGTCTATCTATATGTAAATGACACGTATCGAGAGAAGAGTTGCTTTACGGTCGTTTAACGAGATAAGTTGAAATATAATAATAGATACATATATCGTTACGACACCGTGGAATCTTTAAAAATACAAATGCGATCAAAGCGAAGGAGAGGAGAGTTCGATCGTTCATCCTCCACGTCCATCGAGGCTGTTTCGGCTGATTAATTGAATAAACCCGTCTACCGGATTTAATCTCGTCGCGGCGCGGTGTGCATTTCACGGCGTTCTTGCCGATGAAAAAAGTGACAGTCACAATATTAATATTATTCGAGCAAGATGAGCGCGCATGGCAGCTGCTATTATGCGACGCGTACGTGTATACCAATCGTCAGCCGTCTATCGATCATCGCTATAATCATCGACCAGCCAAGAACAATATACGAGATTACAAACGACGTGTATATACAGCGCAGGATTATCTCAGTCAAGTAAGCTTCATCATCTTAAAATTCGATCTTTGCGTAAAATAATTAGGCCTGTGTATATTACGCGACAGCATTAATCTTTGTTAATGTATAATAACGAATAATTGTGATTATATCAATGATGATACACGTATACCAAATCTACCAAAAAGTAACGGCGACCGCTTCTTTCAAAGAGTCGTCCAATTTCTCCCTTATCTTTCCCTCCTTTCTATTCGCTTTTTCAACCTATAGGATTTTTGTTCTTGTCCCTTTTCAATAACCAAGCATTCGATGGCTATCATTATCGCACTATTGCGAGGTTTCTGCGTGAGAACACACTGTTCTGAATGTAAAGGACTTCTATCGGCACTAATCACGATACGTGACCATCAAAGCCACTAGATCCCCTTGCCGGACCATCGAGTTGCAAAAAGGAAATAAAGTAAAAGCGAGCAATTAAAAGCCAACAAGTCAGTCCTCTTGTCCCTCTTTGCTTCGGGTTCCCCCCGTCTAGCCTACCCTCCTCTTGCCTACCCCTTTAAAACCTTTGCATCATCGTCCAATCAAGGTAGCCGCGTTTCTGCTGCCTACTGTTTACGTGTGTACGTGAGCGCATGCACGCATACATAGGACGCATATACGCACACACAGGATCCGACAGGTCTGCACGTTTGTGTATACAGTCCGCCCGGGATCCTTCCCTTCTTAGGAAACATTTCAAACATTTGCCATATCACGATCATTTCAAGGCATTTCTTGCTGACTAGAGACTAGAAAGACGTTCTTATCGAGTGATTCGCTTCTCCCTGTCCCCATAGTCTGTTATGGGAACTAATCCCTGCTCGGTGAATGATCAACCTAACCTTCGATTGCTTTGAAATTCGTCCGCGTTTCTCCATGGCCGGTTTCTCGTGATTTAGGTTAGGTTTGACACGGTAGTTTCTCAAGGACGTATGTTCGAATATGAAGAGATTGGTCATTGATGGCATGCAAGCGAAACAGAATCAGAATGCGACTGTATGAGATAAGAAAAAAAGAAGCGAAGACCTTCGTATGATATAGAAATCTGGGTTTAAGTGTGCCAAATGCACTGCTATGATGTTACAAAACAGCAAAAAGAAGAAGATGGAACTTGTTATAAACAGATTTTCAATTTCTTTTCTTCCAATAATGCATTCCAACGAGGCATGGCCGACAATACACACATTCTGAACGTCTACGTGAATCCACAATTCCCATGGATGATATGGCTCTCTTATGATTTCCATAGCGAGGTAGCGTTCGCCAGATACGATTCCGAAGACGCGGTTCTGGCTCATTCAAAACAGTTACACGTCGCACAAAGATGCTGATGGGAAGGCAAAAAGGCAGCAGACAGGCACCGAAGACTTCTCCGGAATACTATGGAATGCTCTTTGAAAAGGACGCTATGTTAGAAGACACATTTATGCATCTGAACGTTTCTTCCGAAAACAAGACCGACATAACCTCGAAAGCCGACAGAGGTCGAATGTAAGGTGCATCGATTGAAAATCGAAACGTCATTCTCGACGGGTTACGTGGCCCTACCGACATAAGTGAAGAGATACTGGCTTACGAAGGTATTTGAGTACTTGTCGAAGAAAACTTTTACCTAAAACATCTTATGACAACTCTTGTAATGAATAACGTTTAGCAATTTCACTAGCGCTGTAACGAAACACGACTCTATCGGGACTACATTGATCAAGCTTCAAACCTAGATTTATCGAGGTATTAAAATGTGTGCCCTATGTTACGTGTACATTATTTTATACGTATACATTATACACATTACGTAAAACATTTTGAAATTTTAAGAAGATTGATACGAATCTGAAAGTATACACGGAAGTTACAATATACTACAAAAGCTACGTACAATAGAATATGAATAGACATTTCAAATAAGAATAATAAGCGTGGAGGATGGTGCTACTGAACAATACAGATATGATATACATATATATTTGTGACTTCTGTATCTACTCTCAGACGTGTCTCGTTTTACCGATACAATCATGGTAGTCGGCTTTCGTTACGATGTTAATAAGATTTCGATATGTTTCACACGACACACGTAAGTTATGCAACGAAATATATTCATAAATATTATCCGCGAGTGTTCGACTACTTTCAAGAACCTGTGCAGCTGTAGATAAAACCGCTAGGAATTAGCGAACCGTACACCTTCTCTGCCTCGGACGAGCACGTTTTCTCGGTAGACGCTCCTTCTTTGTACCGTATGCGTCATCCTTCACCGATTCCTCGCTGCATTTTATTTTCTCTTCCTCGTATATTTTTCTTTTTTTTTTTTTTTTACAGATTATCCCATGGAGAGAGGTTTGCCCTCCCCCTCGCGTCGCCCGCGGTCTTCTCTCCGTTGAATATCAAACGAGGTATATACACACAGGTGAAAGTATAGAGTAAGAGAGAGATGCTCGTTGCCTTAGTCATCCTAGACGTATTGTTGGACCGTCAACGGAGCGAGAGTAGGTAGAACAATGCCGCCATGCGTCACGACGCTTGGACGTCTGCCGTGAATGCAGCTATGTGGAGAATAATTATCGTTGTTTGCACTTCGTTTTCCTGTCTGCCGTTGGGACGTTAATATTTTTCGGCCTTAATTGATGCGCCGATAATGGTGCGTGGGCACTACGGAACGGGCGCTTGTTTAGCTCGGAACCTTGGCTTGTCTCCTTCTTATACAGGGTGGCCCGGTAACGGCGATAGAATCGGCAAGAGGGCGATTCTATGTGAAAAAATAAACAAGAAATGCAGAATAACGTTTTCTCGGAGGGCGCTTCGTTCGCGAGAAAATGGAATTTGAAAATATGGTGGAGATGTATGAATTTGGTAATTCCTGACTGGATACGACTGTACGATTACGATGATAACGATAATGGGACGTTATTGTACTTGTAAAAATAAGTGGAAGATGTAAAATAACATTTGCTAAAGTCTCGTTTTAAAGAAAATGAAGTTCGAACGTGTTTAATGAAGAATTGACTCGCATGCTCATCGACGTTTAAATTCAATTTTCTCGAGAACGAAACTCGGAATAAAAAATCTTATTTTACGTTTCCGATCTGTTTTCTCACGTAGAATAACTGGCTTCCGAATATCTATTTCTGTTCAGCCAGAAATTAGCCAAGTTTTTCTACGCTTGATAGAATTTCAACGTTAATATATTCAACGTTATAAGAAAATATCTTCTTCAAATTTCGTATTTCTGACTTATTTATTTGCATAGAATTGAAAATATCTTGCCGATTGCACTATGATTACCGAGACACCCTGTACAGACGAAAAGGAAGATATGTACGCACACATACACGCTTGATGCTCGATTCGACGCCAATAAACCGCACAATCGACGATAATATATTCCTTCTGGCGTGTTCTCGCTCCCTTTTGTTGCGAACCTAAGACGAATGAATTTCAAACCGGGGGATGTGTCCGATGTTTGATCGTATTTACCGAGCCACTGTTCTTCCGTGTCTCCCTGCATCTACTCATAAATTAAGGGGGCTTGATATTGTAAAGTTGCGGTGGAGAATCAGCGACATCTGACGTCTTATCGACGTAATTTATTATAGAATCGAATAACGTACGTATACGCGGCGTTTCATAGATTAAAAACTTTAAGCCCAATTTCCAAATGCCTAACGAGAGACCGTTATAGGTTATATTATATTATATGTTATTTTATATAATAACGTTTCTTTTTTGTAAGATATAAAATTCTATTAAATTCTATTCCATTAAATAAAGGTTATATATTATTTCGGGTCTGTAAAAATATCGATTTTAAGACGTTCTATTTCAAAACTGGCTGCAAGAATATAAAGCCATTAAATCTTGATTCTTTATATCACTTTCGGCGTCTCTCTTTATATCTAACAGACTGTTCTAATATAACGGATATACCCAGCCTCCGGAGTTAAGAGGTTAATAACCATTGATAAATTCGACCGATCTTTTTTTCCATTTTACGAGTAATTATAAGTAGCCGTGTATCTTAGTGGCAAGGACTACGTTAATTCGTAATTACACGGTACTTTAGACCATCGGCGGTACGGGCTAATGCTATGACTCGACGGTACGGTGAATCCCCGACGATTCACGCTGAATTAGATGGCGAACATTAAATTATTCCTCATTTCCTGAGCTATGGGGGTGATTGATCTCTGATGACCTTGAAATTTGATCGATATTCAGTCGATCATTATATTGTTCTTATCCCTTAAACTTAAAACATTAAAAATGAAATAACATTCATTATCCACGTTTGAACATCCTAGCTTTTCAACTTACTTTATGAACCAATTGCCAGTTCTACTTCTCATTATTCGTCATAAAATTGTTATTCACAATTCTTACTATTTTTCACTTGATATTTGGGGGTACGTCCCACGGGATTCTTCTCGATTACATTTCCAGCGTCTGACATTCCAATCTGTTTAATTGATAATTGACAGTCCTTTAATATTTGATTGTATTGAATAACGTATTCCATGCCTTCAATGAGCACGTACGTGGAGTATTTAAAAAAAAAAAAGAGATACGTACACGAAAAGGTACTGAGCAGTACAGCAGAATTTTTATTGCACTATATTGAGCAAGTGAGTTCTGGTATATAAAGATTAATATTCATAAATAACGTATTTTCAGCGAGGATTTGGACTTTCCAATAATATTTCCATACTAAGAACGAGAAACATCGGCATAACAAATTTCTCAATGTGACAGTACAAATTTAAGCAAACGTCAATTTGCAACATTCGCAGTCGGAAATTTCGTTTCATTTCGAATTCCCTTTTCGAATTCGAATTTTTAAAGTTGTTCTTTACGAGGAACCATTCGCTTCGATCACAGGGCTTAGGATGAAAGTTTGATTTTTCCGGACGCGTAAGCTCGTGCAGTCACCTCGGGAAGTATCTTTCGGGTTCCTGATAAATTGAACGCCTCTGCATTTCGATCACGCGCATCAAACGAGGACGACACTCCCGTCCCCCTCTCCTACCTCCCTTCGCTCGCCACTTCATTGGCCAGTATCTCTTCCCCCACTCCTTCTCGCCCCTTTTCATTCTTCGCGACAGCAGCTCGTTTTTATGAAAATTTATTGAAATATTAAATTCGACCGCCCGCGACTGTACGATCGCGATAAATAATTCATGAAATGCAAGCGGGACAATCGATAAACTTCGCGAGGCACACGATGTTCAAAAATCCATCCATCTATTCCGTCGCGTTCTATCTGAGCCACCTTGCGCGACTAATTTACCGACTGATAATATTAGTGAATCGGCAAGTTACAGAATATAGGTTATAACTTACATAACTTTACGAGTTTGTCCTAGTGGAGACACTAGGACAATCTCCTACTTGGATAAAGGACAATAAATTTCTCTATAACCATTTCTCTGTCGTTTTCTCTTTCACCGATAGTACTGGTTTAATTGTGCAAGAGGACAGCTCGATACAGAAATCGTTTCGTTTCTTTGTTTTACCTTCTCTCGTTCTTAATCTGGTCTCTATTAATCACGTTAACGATGTGCAGCTCAATGAGGAAAAAATATCAAAATCACACACTAGGTTACTTTATCAGTGGCGATAAATAGCGGAATGAAGTGCGAAATTCCGGACTTAACGCCACCAAAAACATCCGCGAGACCCCGTAAATCGAAAGAGGATAACACAGGGGCGCATGCCCATGAATACACGTATATTCGGGATCAGAAGCGACCGCTGGACAAATCTCTATTGTGATTTTAACACTCGACCGCTCGTAAATGGCGGCGATAAATTAGCGTGGCCACCGTTCAAAGGTGGCAATTACGACCGTCAAATGCCGATTGGTTTAACGATACACGACGCGACTCTGGCGACCTCTTGTCGGCCGATTCAGTAACTAATTTCGACAGGATGCGCGCCTCGTGGCACGTAAACGACCATCGGGTCCACCTATCCCAATCGAATCCAACAAAGTGAATCGCATGAAATTGACGGTTTGGTCCTTATGCCACCTAATAGGCCATGCAGATTCGCGTCGTTGCTTAGAAACGGGTCATTATGACCATTGCGATTTAAAAGTAGAACATTTAACAACCAATACTGGTAGTTTAACTAGGACACGCTATGTTATTTTTATTTGCGTTTCATTTCATTTTCCTCTCTTAAAAAGTTTCAGCATAAACGTCAAAGTTTGCATTCGAACAACTATATATCTCAAATATCGGATATACGTATTACAAAAATTAAGAAAATATCCCACTATATTTTTTCAATTATTCCTTTTCCCTTTCTTTTATAAAAGAAGCGGCCATCGCTAATGAGCGTCGCATAGACAATGATTATTTTTACGGCAAATTGGATATCGGTCGTGTGTTGTTCCCCACGTGGTCATAAAAGCAGCGCAGGAAATGATATACCAACAATAATCGAGGCAACATAAAATTCAGGGGTCGTTAATTTGCATAAGCGCGCCACTCGTTTTATTCCGCATGCATGCACGCTGTAGCGAGCGCGCACGACCATGTCGTTTCGAATACGATCACAGAACGTCTCGAATATTTTACGTCTCAACCGAGGGTAAACTTCGCGACAGGGATAATTACACGCGTTATTTATGACGCCTCTGACGCGGGAATACCAGCAGTGGAAAAAGATGGGGCAAAGGGCTGAGAGAACATAGACGATACGGCAAAGAAATATTCCGATCCTGTGGGGATTCCCTGAACTCGGTATTCCTCTCTCGTATTCGATTCGTCACAGAGTTTTACATTCCACGTCCTCCTACTCTGAAAGAAAAGGTGAACACACACGCCTCGTCCCGCTACAATATCGAATCAACGGTTCATTTAAATATAAACGAGCTACGTGAACGAACGCTTGATCTCTCGATGAACACGTTATACTGTACTGAACGCGTATACGTAATTCAAACGTGCAACTATGTAGCACCCGGTGGCGACCATAATACAAACACATCAGTGACACAATGCATTAACATATCTCAGATACGCCCGCGATGATTAAAAACGCTCGCATCCCTCGCGCCACCTGTATATACGAGACAAGAACTCTGAATAGAGAAAAGAAATTTGGAACGCACAGCGGGGCTTTGCTCTTCAGGTGCAAATGAAAGGACCATTCGTTTACCTCTATGGAAATATCCTGTTACTTAATGAATAAAAATTAACACATAAAGCTACTGCCTTTATCTGGGCGGGAGCTAGCAGGTCTTAAATATTCAAATATTCGAAGAACCTATTTCAGAACACTAAGGCTCGTTTGCAAAGGTAAGTAGGTAGTTACCCAGGTCTTAAATAATGCAATATATAATAGATTTATCACTAGAGTAATAAAAATACTCGGGTCAACGATTTACTTTCGGATACTCGTGCATCGGTCACGTGGATTATCATTTTTTAAGCTTCGGACATAGAACAGGAAAAATTCGTTGAACCTGGGAGCCTCTAAATCTCTAAAGATTAGACTACATACACTCTGGCAGTCTGGCAGTGGCCATATTCGCACTATCGTTACACTAGACGATATCGCATCTATCGATAATTTTTTATGTAAAATTGACATGTCGCTAAAAAGTAAGTCCCGGAAACAAACTCGAACAACGAAAAAGGGGTAAACAGAAACCAACTACAAAACAAAGAAAAGTGGGCAAAAATGTATATCCGATACACCTTCTGGGAAGCTATAGAGCTGCATAATTTTACGCGGGTTTGACTCCGTAATAGTATTCTCTGATTTCGATGCACAAACGTAGAAATGACAAAAATCGCAGGGTCTAAACTCCACATGTTGCTCGCGAGTGAGCAAGAATACAAGTGGGCAATGAAAGGGTCACGCACAGCAGACTCGAAAGGTCAGTCGTGCATACGAGTGCTTCGATGGTCAACACGTTCGTGCGCGCGTGTTGGTGCCTTGTCTAACATGCGCACACTGAACCATACATATATATATATATACAAGCACGGAAGCTATGGTCGAGTCAGGCAGCCGGTTCACGCTGCGCAGGCCTCGCTATTCCGAATTAAACAGTTCTCCGAAAAAGGAACCTACTCGAGTCCCCCCAGCAGCCCCCTATTCTCATGTTTTATCGGCTCCTATCGTCGTACAAAACCGTAAACTCTACTCGCGTTTCGCCCGCCGGAATAACGAATCACTTGTTCTCCATGAGAAGAAGAGAGATCAAAATAGAGAGAAAAGAGACGATCCTTATCGCCAGCAAGATATTTTTACGTTTTCTGCGTCCGGTCCGTTACGTGGACGCAATTTTTTTCTATATTAAAGTCATACTTGTGTGGCCTGACAATCGCTTGGACGCGATTAGTCGACCGTGGATAATCGGTCCCTTCGGGGAAACCACCAAGAAAAAATGGACAATAACCCCACGCGTAACGTTTCTCGACGTTCTGATGTAACCAATGGAAAAAGAGTTCCACTATTCTTGGTCTTTATGGCAAATACGACTGTGGTGCAACAGATTCAAAATGGAAGCTGCTGTGGTTATGTTATAATCGGCCGATAGCTCGTTACCGATCACGCGACCTGTTTTTCATTCAATTTGCCAATAGGTCGTGGATAAGGTAGCATTATCTGGCTTTCTGCGAGATTGTTATCCGAAGATCACGTAGAGGATGGATTGGAGAAAAATGTATCGTACAGATTCGCTTGCTCTCGATATTGAGAATCAAGTTGCTGTACGGTCTACCAGTAAATCCTTATATAATATGTTCGTTATAAATATACGTAGTTTGACGTTCAATCAATTTAACCAATTTTCGTACAAGATATAATAGATCGTTGTACTAATTTCAAGAAATATATAAATATTAGGTTACAACGTTTCGTAGCGATCTATTACGAATTTCTTACGAAAACTTCGTAAAGTGTTGCGACAAGGAAAAAGAATAAATGGAAGAATTTTCGTAGAATTGAGAAAAAAGCGGTCACGTTTCTCGTAAAAGGGAGTGTAGCGAAACGGTGGCGCCCTCGACCTCTGATATCATTACGTGAATGATGGTTTCTGGGTAATGGAGAGAAAATGGAACAACAGGTGTGTTGCAGCTGGGTCGGCAACATTGCTGCCCCGGAATGACAAGAGCAAGCGTGAGGAAAGTGTACAGGTAAAGATATCTCCGTGTGCACACAGTCCAAACGCTATTACTCCTTTTACCGTAAAGTTCCACGTTTCATTTGAGCCATGAACCGAAAGCGCATCGCCGGTGGTCGAACAAGCAGCGGCCATCTTTCTTTTCTCTGTTTCTTCCCGCACTGCGTCGAAATGACCTATTTATTTGGCGCCAGTGCACAACACACGTTAACGCGCCCCGTTTAAGATGACAAAAAGAAGAAGGAGGCGCGCTGTTACTTTTTTTCTAGACCACAGACAACTCGAGTGTTATAATCGCTTTTTCTCAATGGATTTTCTCTGGTTATCACACGGCCGAGTTCGTTCGTTCGTCCCCGAGTAAAACCAATGGAACTGCGACGGGATGGGGCCGCGCGACAATACGATTTCATTATGGAAATACAAAACGGCGAGAAACTTTTTAAAAGTTTTTCTCCGGTGTACGCAATGGAAAGTAAAAAAAAAAAAAGAAAAAAAAAGAAAAAAAGGAAAAAGAAAAAGAAGGAAATCACCGAGAAGCTCGTAACGGCATTTCACGTTCATAAATCATTCATGGGGATGGTGAAAAAAGTAGGAAAAAACAAAAAGTTCCGAAAAAAGGAAAAGTTCGTTGGGCTCATTTCTTTCGCAAGATTGACTGAATAAATAATACCCTGGGAGATAAATGTGGCTCTGCATCGAAGCATCTTCTCATCTACATTTTGTACGCAATGGAGTAAAATGTTATAGGTTTATGGAAGATGAATTTTAGAGTGACAAGTACGATTGATGAAGAAACTTGGTGTTATGGCGGGAGAGCGCCATCTTTGAAACAGTTTAAAGTTCGATATTCGATATAAATGAAAAAACGAAAGAAGAAAATGAAAAATGAGCGTTCATTAATCAAATAGTCCAAGCGTTGGCTTGTAAGGCTTTGAGATTCGACTAGCGAAACAAAGTGCAGTCAGCAAATGCGGCTGTAGGTATTTACACCGATGAAACTCGAGAGGACGTACCATCGAAATCGGATTGGCTCGTGCACGGTCCATCTGGCTGACATCATGTATGTTATACAGGAGGAAGAGTAAACAACGTTCGTTTCGAACAAAGAGGTCGATTCAGTCGAAGAGTAACGTCTCATCGAAAAATCTGTCAATCAGCAGTTCCATTTCATTCCCTCGGTTCATAGCACCTTAAAAGCAACGTAGGTTAAAACAGGAACGACGATGCATCGAAATTTAGTACGTTAAGGAAGAGAGGTTACGGAACTGACGTAGAAAGGGGAAAAAAATAAAGGGACCAAACATGATCACGTACCAACAAGTCAGTTAGTGTTCCGACCAAACGACAATTTATTTCCTTTCAATCGGCGACGATACGTCCAATGATCGGAAGCTGTGGCGTTTCCGGAAATTTTCCATTTACCGCAGCAATTTCGACGCGACAAGTCGCGCCAACGAATGTTTCGTGGAAATCAATGTAGCCGGAAAG
The DNA here is from genome assembly GCF_024516045.1 of Bombus affinis. Lineage (NCBI taxonomy): Eukaryota > Metazoa > Arthropoda > Insecta > Hymenoptera > Apidae > Bombus > Bombus affinis. The sequence continues at coordinate 16,915,545 of NC_066344.1, forward strand.
AAAAAAAAAACAAGCTTTTGGGCCGCCTTCTTGTTTGCCACCAAAATAGTTTGTACCTAGGGTAAATTTGACATAACCGTTGCCTTTAATGTCGACGATAAAAATGAGGGGGGAGGGCTGAAAATCATAGCAATGTAAATCGGTTTATTGCTAGTTTTTTATAAAATAGTATTCCACACACCACTATGACTTTCAATCAGCTAATTGTAAACAGAAGTGCAGAAAACTCGAAGAAATAATCGGTTAACTAAAGGTAATACAAATTTCAGTAGTTATCGATTTCATGATTCTCTATTAGATTAAAGTGCTAATATTGCTAGGGGATTTTACGGCGGTTACAGAAACTTGGATAACTTTCCAGTTCGAAGGTTCGCGAATTTTAAAGAGGTTATAATGTAATTGAAAATGGCGGAGGTTCTTATCAACTTGCCTGTGTAGTTCCGCGCAGTGGCGGTGGTCGAAATTTTTAATTACGACCATTTGAAATTCAAATGCCGCCGCAATTTATTAATCTCTCTCTAACTTTAATCTGTCCCTGGCCAGGAACTTTGAAACGACCCCGTTTGTGCAGTTTCGAAACTCGCTTGTTGTTAACCAACGAGAAAACGGCACCGGTGCTGCCACCACTTCAACACGTCCTTACAATTACGCTCATTCTCGCTAATTATTTCCTGCACGCTTTAAATTAAAACATTCGACTATGACGAACGAAAAAAATCATAAAAAGAAAGAAACAAAGATACTCGTCGTTGGAAGAGAATACAAATGGGAAAAATCGTTAGACGAATACCCGAACCTATTCAAATCCACACCAACCTCCATCGTCCTCTACTGGTCGACACCTCTTTCATTCGACTCTGAATAAAATCTGTTTCCACCAGAGATCGACAATTTTTTTTTTTCTAACTTCACCGGGGATATTGTCCTGCGTGTGATCAATATAAAACTGAACATTCATCGAACGCAGGCAGTCGTCGACCCACTTGAAAAAAAAAAGAGAAAGACAGAGGTATAAATCGGAAAAAAAGAGAGGAAGAGAAAAAAAGGAGAGGAAAGAAAGGCCATACGCAGTGAATCGGTTTGGCGCATCGTTCGCGAAACGAAACCGACGCGACGGTTAAGTGCAGCTAGGGGTTTGCAGACATTTCCACTTGTGACCAAACGATCGGTTCGAGCTTCCGGAAACCAAGAAAAGTCGAACGTAGCAATTCTATCGGACAGTATGGTCGCGGAGCTCCAATTACTGGCTACCTACCCAGTCGGGGGCAAGCAAGAGGGAAAGAAAAAACAGGCTTCCGCGACAGGCGCTCGTAACTCCTGACCGTATGGCGCGCGCGCGCTTTCGTGGAATTCTATAGGGACCTCTTAATGTCCATTCTTCCACACTTTTTAAGTTGCACTTGAAATTGTTTTTCATTAATTGCTCTGTGGTCACCGGTTTTACGGTCATTTGCACGTGTTTAGCGTAATTCTGTTACTTTGACGTTCTACGGATTCTTTTATGCTTAAAACATGCATAAAAGATGCAAAGAGGAAAATGTACAGGTTATCGAGTGAAGGATTTACTCGTACAAATATGGTGATCGCGATTTCTTCATAGAATATTTTATATTCGATGATCTATTTACGATGATTAATTCAGTGAAATATTCTTGAAGAAAGATTAGTTCGCCGACCTAAGTAGGTGTTCCATTTTTTGTGGAACGACAAAAAATACGTTAGATCAAATTTCTTCGATAGTTTACGGCATTCCCCAAGATCGACACGGCCGATAAAAGAACCAAGAGAATTATGAGTTTATCCTAAACATATTTTTTGTCCTGGCATTACGTGCCGCAATAAAGATAATTTTTTGTCACGAAATGTTTCTCCTACGCGCTATGAGATACGTATTTCTGAATATTTTCGTACGCACTGTACATACACACAGAAATGGCTCACGAAAATACCGAAGAGCGTCTCGTCAAAGTATGTTTGCTATAAATATCTTGCAATTTCTATCCATACATGTACATGTGCAGGTTCGTTTAAAAGTTGCCCAATATAATCATGATAGCCATACCTCGTTATAGTGATAATAAAATTTCAAAATGTTTCGTACAACACACATAACACATTCACAAAAGCTTTCTTCTATGATAAAGCGTTGAAATACTTTCGTGAGCTACTGTGTCCATGCGTGTGCATGTGCGCGCGCCATAGTGCGTCAACGCGTGCCATTAGCATGTAGCAGTCTGCCCTAAATGTACCGCGACGAAATTAGTTTTGAGAACAACGATACCAACACGAGAATCAGAGAAGGCGGGGACACGAGACGGTGTGACCCGCGTGTATTTATACGCGAGTATTTGGCGACCGGTACCGTAGCACGCAAATTTTCAAGACGAGCACAAAGGAGGCATTGTAAACGATTGTTAATTTCGCGTGAACGCACTTGGTGCGCGCGCGTGCACACGCTACTCAATTCGCCTCTCGCTTTATTTCGATCACAGTGACGGCCATTGTTCTTTGAAAATCTCCACCGAGAGACAGCCAGGCCATCAAGACGCGTAACAGCGACAAGGAAACCGATTTCATGCTAAATTTAATCAATTATCGTTCTCACAGGCGTGTCACTCACGTTTACGTTATCTTTATGCATTGTCTCTATCGTTTATCGAGCGTACAGACTGTGAATAACACCGCGCAACTTATCCATGCGTCCAAGTCTTTCTATCACTCTCTTGCGTCAATACGTAAATGTCCACACGATAACCTCCTCGCGGCTGTTGCCCGTCAATGATTCATACATCGAAAGTTTTGGTTCCAAAGTCTGAAATGCAAACTTAGCTCTCAAACGTTATAGGATATACGACGATTTCTCGTCTATACGTTTATTGGATTGTATTTGTACAATTCATTTATCAGTACTGCAATATGCATTCATATTTAAGAATTGTATTGAGACAGAATATACATTCTTTTCTCTTGATTATTGCATCTATCTTGTGAATATGAGTGTTGTAAATCATGAACGAAGTTATACGTGTATAAACATATGCACATAATTATATATGAAAATTATAGAGTCATGAAAGAATTATAATAGTCATACTGTAACTAGAATAATGCACGACATTGTTTCGATCGATTCTGAAATGTCGATGATTCAGGCGGATGTTAAATGTACCGATGGCGCAAAGTTATCGACGAACATAACCTCTGTATATTATTTACTGTGCATATTTGCCCTGTTATTCTATCTACTGTTTGTTTATTTCATGTTATAGTTCGAGTTCCGTGTTTATTTTGAAGCCGCGTAGCTTACAAATGAAACTAATTACGTTGTTTTATGTATCTACAAACGCGCCATCTACATCCGCGAAATATGCCACTTCGCACATAAAAACCTAGGGTTATCGACTACATATGTGCGCGTGCTATTTTATGAGAAATTTATCAGCAATCAAAGTTACTTTCTTTCGCAATCTTTCCCCTTAGGGGTAAACTTTTATCGCAGTCTGTGATTGAAGAACGTATACTTAGAATTCTTTGTTGCCAGTATCTATAGTTCCTCGCGAGGCTAGCGAGTCGCGAAGTAGATGGTCTGTAATGATCGCAGTTTGCAGAGTTCACTTCCTGTGCGATTATGATTTCAGCTATCTGTGATGCATGCCGCCCTAGCTAGTAAGAATCCGCTATCTACGCTATATATACGCCACGCCGTTTTACTATGCCTATAGTTCAGCTATAAACTAAAACGCTTCATAATCTCGCTTCCTACCGACGTTCTTCCAACTGGTCTTCAGAAATCGAAATTTCGAAGCAACCAAATAATCGTTTCAGGAAATCACGTACGGTGAATCATGAAAGTGTTTAAGCGTATATCATGAAATACTTTTACGTGTATAACACGTTTTGGAAGGCTATAATAGGATAAGTTAAGAAGTGAAAAATTCCCTAGAACCGATCCCATCTGGTGATATATTTTTCACGTATGTGTTTTTGCAAGGATGCGCCGTAATACATGAAATTAAAAGCCGACTTTCTCATTGCATCTTGCACAAAAACGTGATCAATACTTTCAATTCTTGTATTTTCCGTAGACAGGAAACAAGGTATGTGAATTTTAATATCTTCGCATTCAAACGTATAACATATAATTAAATTACGACAACGCAGTGCCGACGAAATTTCAAAATGTTTCGTATAAGAAACGAAATATCTATAGAAGACGTTTACGACCGTTCGAATACCTTCGTGACTCACGGTGCGTGATTTCGTCGAACGATCGTTTCCTAATTTCCCCTCTTATAACCGCTACTTCAAAACGGGATAGAGTCAATTTTTAGGTTAGATAGGTAATACCACAGTCGAAAAACGGCCAGTCGGAAATGGAATAAAATTTAGCAAGGATTAGTTCCAGCGATATAACACTGTTCTCTTGCAGTTTACGCCGAATTATGATAATGGACGTGTTCTCGATCCACGCATCCCGGGTTTGCAACCTTTTCAGCCGTGATCCACGGTTAGTAAAACAAGTGGGGGGTAAGTGGAGAGGGGCGAAGAAGGCAGGACCGTATAATTACCAGCGTCCAAGCAATTTCCAATGTTTCCCCAGCCGGTTCGCTCTTTCTATCGGCGTTTAGCTCTCCCCGCTGAGAAACAGAGAGCCCGGGGGCTGATTCCTCGAAATTGATTCTCCGCTTTCTCGAACCCACCATCTGTTGGCGGCATCCCCAAACGAAATAATCGAAGAGATTAAGGGCTTGCGAAGACAGGGGATGAGGTCGCGGCTGCCCTCCCCCCCCCCTATTTCAGCCTTTTTTCTCAATAAAATTCTGGCACGTTTCTGCGCCGGATATTGTGTATCGCGTGGGACAGCGTACGTACCATCGCATGCTGCGGTCGAGAACTCGATCTTGCGTGAACGAGCAATTCGCCAGTGATCATTCCCAAAATCTGCCGCGAGAGATCGCGGCTAACCTCTGGATGACGTTTTCTCGATGGAAACGTTCCATGTTGCCCGTTCCTCCGAATTGCATCGGTGACCGATCGAGATGAAATTTGGTGGATTCATACTTCCGAGGTAAACAAATTTCGCAAACGAAAACCGAATCTGATAAGAATAGAATTTTAGTAATAACTTGTTGACACGGCAAATATATACCGAATTTAGAAATTACTTCTATATGAAAAATCTGAAATGTCAATTATCGTGTCTGTCTCCTGTAAACGTAATAGAGACTTGCTTGTACAGTCTGAACGCATGAATTTTTTCAAGTCAAGATCCTACCTTACAGATCCACCGTCTCTTTCGAGATAATTATTCAAATTCATGCGAGCCTTCAAAAATACTACGGTCAAATCGTTTTCTCTAGGTCACTGAGAGAAAATGGTAGGCGAAACGAAGCAGATGCCTCCACTGTGTCCCCCGGTCGCCGTTCATTTGTCATTGCCTTGGTGTAAAGGCAGAAAAATGTAGAAAAGCGACGAGGTAGATGTACATATATACATATATAAGCGGCGCGTGATTCCGATGATTTGCCCACATTATTCATTCTGGAAATTGTACAAACGACGCTCGGACGACGCGTTGATAAACGACGCCGAGACGCGTTCGATTACGTCGCCAGGAACTCTGAAAAATATATGCGACGTATTGGCAAATTGGATCCGAAGAGAGCCGATTTTAAATTGATAACGACCGATTCCCCGAAGTGGGTACGGAGTGTCCGACTGTCCATTCGTTTATATTTCTCTTTATTATGCGCTCACGACCGTATCGATTACGCGTGGAATATTAATTATCCGAGTGTATTTATGACGCGGCATATTTGTTTTGAACCCACTTGGTTAAAAAACAGGTCGCTTATATAAGTTATATATTGAAACGATACTATATTACAGACCTGTTACAGAATTGATACGATTCAGGAAATTTACTGTTTCGCTTGGGAAAATTATTCTCGGTTTCCTTGGATTACAAGCTGAGAATAATATTTTATCTTCTTTGAACATTATTATCGGACTTGACACTTGGCTATCGTTATTTCGTTTCACATATCATCGTTATTTTTCCTGGTAAATTTAATTTACAACATAACGTGTTCTTAATGTGTTCTAAGAAATTGATATCTTCAAGTTGTATCGATTTTGATTCCACTTGAAGTTACATTCATACTTCTTCATAAAAACAGCTATGGATAATATTAGTACAAAATGAAATTACGTCTTAAATGTTGAAATAACGATTAAACGAGACTTTAACACAAATCATGCCAATTAACGGTTGAAAATTTAACTAACGTTTCGAGTCACACGAGCAGATATAGAGAACTAGCTATTCTCTTTGTTTTCATTGGATATTTCATAAACATTGGAAGCACCGAATTATTTATACCGTGTACAATCCACCGTGTGCAGCTGTATACAGTCGCATGTCCGTTTCAATGCTCTATAACATAACGATACCAATTATCATCATTATGCTCGCGTGCAATTAACAACGCGCGGTGAATTATAAACGAAACGCAATGAATTCGATGCGGTTGCGTTATCGAACACACGCCGATTGTCCGAATCTGCGCAAGAGATTGAAGAATAACGAATTTATCACCGGGACAATATCGGTCTGAAAATATCGTGATTTCCAATTGTAAACAGGACCGGTCATAGGATATCACTTCTCGATTATCTTCTACATCCAGACACTTCCAGTCAGAATATTGTTTCCAACGAAACCTGTTTACGAACTACACAAATGATACCGCACGCATAAAAATAAATCCGAAATATACGATCAAATTTTCCCACGCGATGCTTAGTTTCCACGAAAATTGAATTAAAGTATTCCTCTAGTAAGATTACACTCGGTAAAACCTACTGTTAGCAAGAAAAATGTCGCCAGTACTGACGATATTTATGTAGAATACTTTTAGATTATCTTTTGGAAGGAAGGAGATTTATTTCGGGTAATTAATTCTTACGTTAATCATTTATATCGAATCTTCTAATGATTAAATTAGAAACACCAATTTGTCCATAATATCTGTCCAAAACAATTCTACCCTTATTCGGTAATACCAACTATTAGTAACATACGAATATCACAAATAGCGATAATACATCAATCGTAACCTATAACCTGTTTCTAGTTACCTTCTTTAACGACGATTATGCCAAGTATCGTTAACTAAAATAAATCACATTAGTCGCGTTAATGGTCTATCGTACGACTAAATCAGAATCATTAACTCTCCATAATCTAGATCATAGCATCTACCCAAAGTTAGAAGGAACTGTAATTCTTGTAAAAATGAAAGTTCTGGTGATTTCGCGAGCGTCTCCCCCTCTGGCGGCGTGTTTTAAAATACTTCCCCGACGACGTGCGGCTGGTTGGCACACGTGAATCATTACACGGCTAAAATACCACGTTCAATGAACAGGCCGAGGCGCGCACGTGCGGGACAGGCACACGACACGCCTGGTCGTCTCCATTCAAGTCGGCCGGGAGTTAAAACTGTTTTACCAGAAGTGGCGGCACGTGATTACGTCCCGGGCTATTCTTGGCACTGGAGAGGCTAGGCTTGGATGTACGCGCTCTCCTTTTCCCTCTATCCATTCCGAGTGGAAGTACGGAAGCGCGTAGATAACTGGAACACTTCGAGATACGAAAGAGTAGCGGTATACGCGTCACCGGAAGAATAGTAGATGCCGGAACTATACTAAATTCAAATATCGATTAAATTTGAAATTTAAAAGGACGTCTATATATAAGATATATAAAAGACATACGTTTGCTACTAATGAAATGTAAGATTATAATAATACGATTATTTCACGGTACAACTTCGAACAAGATAAGATAAGGTAACTATACATTCGTACGTTCGCAATAACGATGACAAAGAGCTGACGAAAATTGTTAACTATAATAGTCTTTCATTCCTAACTAAAACGTTCTTCAAAATCCTAATCAAGTAATTATAGAAAACGTACAGATCGAAAATGATCTACCATTGTGGTACGCTACTCACTACCCGAGGGTTAAGTTAGCGATTCAGACTTTGGAACCGAAACCGCTCATAACGATGAACAACTCATTGACAGACAGCAACCACAAACAAGTTATCTGTAAACTTACGTATTGATGCGAGAGAGTAATAGAGAGACGGAAGTACGGAAGCGTGTAACTGGAACATAACGTTTCGAGACTTTGAGACTCTGAGATGGAAACAGTGGTAGCAGTGGTGCGCGCCAACCGGAAGAATAACAGACGCTAAACGGAAGTAGTGGAGGGGACGAAGAGAGGAGAAGGAGGACGAGAAGGGTGAAAAGCGTAACGCGAAATGACGAAAAGAATGGAGGTACTGGCGAACGAAGTGGGTAAATGACTTGAGCTAAATCAGAAAATTTATTGTGAATACGCGACGAGAGGCATGCCGCGAGTCGAAACTGTGCCACGCGGACGTTTCTTCTTCCGCTTCTCGTGCCTGGCCAAGATTAAAATTCTTCTCACGTTCGCGTCGTTAACGGCGAGTGTTTTTTGATGCGCGAAAGGCCACCGGTGAACAACTTCTTTCTTTTTCTCTCTGCCTCCTCTTCGTCTGCCAATCCTTTCTCCGCTTCGTTTTTTTCTTTTTTTTTTTCGTACTAAGAGAACGGACTGTAATTATCGATCGCTCGCGACTTGTTTGTGCTTGAGCGAGCGAGAGGAAGATGGGAGCTTCGAACCAATCGAAGTTTTATGCAATTATGGCAGCGTGTGCATAGGCCCCGGCCAGCCGGTTCTAAGTTGTACGCTGATAGGTAGTGAATTCCTTGAGGAACGGAATATTAGAATATCGGAACTTTGTATTTCTTTGGTTAAGCTATTTATTCTTCTAAATGATGAATTCTGAGATCAATGAAACTCGTAATAACAAAAATGTTTTGTTGCTCGTTATTGACTGGTTTATGCTTCGTAGTGCTTCGTGATAAACTCTAGGTGAAGGCACAGTATCTTTTTCCATTTTTATTATAACGTATGTAAAGAACATTAGAGAACCAGTGATAATGTTGTGTAATATCTTTATAACTATCTTGTATTCTTGTATTGATCAATATTTTACGTGAACCTTGTCTCGTTGCTTTATCCTACTTGATTTCCTTGATTTCTTCTACACAGCTATCAACGTCACTCGCAGAAGGTAGGATACTTGTCTTTGAGTAAAAACACAGCTCGTTCACAGTTCGCTGAACGTTCCTTTTTTCATTACATAAAACTGGGTAAAAAAGCGGTGGATTAGCAACTCTCGAGACGAGAGCTGCAAAGTGTAACGAGGGCCCGCCGTTCTTATCTCTTTAATGCGCAAGTAATACGTCACTAGTTCATGGATTGCATTCTGTTTTGCATTCCGCTACCTCGGATGTCAATCGACACATTTAGCGAGGAAACATGATACATATCGAAGGTAACGTTATTGAAGCTGACTTCCCTCCCTACAGCGAGTAATTCCCAGTGACAAATAATTTCAAACGAGTAAAAATATTCCGCTGTATATTCGTCCACTTTTCTTTCCGCATTTCTCGCTGAGTTAACCAGCCGAATGGAACCGTGTAAACTGAAAAAACACAGAGACACACGACACAGAGGGCAAACGAAATTGTTTTATGTTCGACTAACGACTCTTGCGTAAATTGGTCACGAAGCAGCGTTGATATGGATATGTACAAACTCAGAAGGAAAACAGACGAGCAGGAAAATCAGTGTATACGAAAGAAACGATATCCCGGAAATAGCCGAGAGATAAAACGTCGAGATAGAAACGAACGTTTGCCGAGCGAAGGTTTATCCGTCTCAAACAGAGGAACCCGGTATGCTTCGCGTTAACGAGAGAGTCGAGTATCCATAATTTAACGCGGCCAGGATATCTTTCGAAGCGCAAACAGGTCTCGAAAGAGGAGAGGCAACGTCGTCGGTGGTTTCATCGCCGGGAAACAAAGAGAGAAAACACACATAGGAAGAGATAGAGTATATGTACTCTGAACCGAAACCGATGATCAATTTCCCTGTCACAAGCTCGTAGAACAGACGGCGGTATAAAGCAATCTGCGATATTCTCGGGGTATCTTGGAATTTTCTTCGAAACTCGGCAATCGATAAGTTGGTTGGCTTAAGGCCGAACTGCCGCTCCGAACTCGTTATATTTTATTCAGAATTAGAGTGGAAGTTAACGAACCTCCTGCGGACCGTTTTAACCGACTTCGAAGGGTGACACCGTTTGCTTCCTTCACGCCGTTGTTTTCCAAGTTAACCGACAGAAACGGCGCGCTCTCTACCTAACGTTTACATACGGACGACACAGCTCTGCTCCTCGGCGTGACCCGAAGGACGATGAAGTTACGCAATTCGATATCGACGACGAAGATATTACTTTCGGCTCTGGGAATCGTTTCGACGATTAAAACGGAAACGACGAGGTGCTGACCTCCGACATCGTGGTGTAGGTGGAAAGGTTATACGGGGATAGATATCGCTGTCTCTGGCTTGGGAAAGGTTCGAGGCGAAACAACGTTCGCATCAACGCCACCAGGCAATTGGAAATAATGAGATTCGAGGAGCGAAGGATCGAAATATCGGTGCGGTGGCCGCGAAAATGTTGCGATTCGAAGGAAGAGATTGCGCGTAATAATAAGCACAGAACGTCGTCTTCCTTTATACCTGCAGCTTCTACCACCTATTCGTGCCCATCCTTCCTGTTCGCTCTTCTATCTCCGTCTTTTCTATTAGTTCCCTTCGTACTTAGTCATTTTCCACCACTGGCTCTGATCGTCTTTGTCATTCCCTCGTCTGGTCCTTGCCTTCCGTTTCGTTTCCACTTCCTCGTCATCTTCGTTCGCAGCCTCCTTCTCATCTCACCGTTACCCCCATCACGCGCCATTCTTGCCATCTTTCTTCTCATCGTTCGTCCAATCGTTCTATGTCTTTCTAGGCATCAGCCCGAAGACCGCGCGCGCGACCCAATAAATAATTCATTCTTGATTATTTCCTGATATTTGATTCCGGAATCTAGGCACGTACATTCGACTTCTGCATAATTTATTCACTGGTAAAAGGGCACGTATAAATCCCGCAGAAAATATAGGAAAGGATCAACGGAGGTAAAAATAAGCGAGAACGCGTTAGCCTGTGGCAAAAATTCCACAACACGGCCGAGTAGTAAGTCTGTACTAATCGTTATATAGTTCGGGCCAAATATAATTCAACTGGCACGGCGCATCGGCTCAAAATGCTCTTGACGCTATGCGTTGATTTAAATCCAATTAACGGTGAACGAGTGCGTGAAACAGCAGTAAGTGGCCTTAACCGAACTACGAAGCGTACGATGTCGAATCAAAATAATTATAATTGCCGCGTTGATGCACTGCATTTGGCCGCGCGTTCGCGTCGTAACTGAAACGTCGTCAATTGCGCGTTCACCGTGTTACTGGTCCAAGTGGATTCGCGGTACACGGGTTCCGCTATAACTAATAACGTCTGCAAACAGCGTTAAGTCATTCTGTTTACGGAATAAATTATGGCGGGTCAAAATGTGCTTTTAACTATTCGATTAATTTTAGTATTTATTTCATTAATTTTACATGGTAGTGGAAAGATCTTTTTCAAAATGTGTTTTCGGTAATTATACTGTTCGGTGATCTTTCCCAACTTTGACTATTTAATTCCGGTCGTTTTTCTTTTTTTTTTTTAAAGGAGAAACAAATTTGTTAAATTCGATATATTTTAAGTTCAATCCATTTAACGTATAGTTAATGTTCAGAACTTAGCACAACATCGGGTTAGATTTGGGCCAACAATTTCTTCAATATGCTGAAATAAATTCATTGAAATTTAATCCAGACCTAACCTCGCTTATTTGGTAAATTTCAAATATTAAGTCAATTAAAAAAAGTATATCTTTTTGTTTATTACCAAACTGTGTAATGTTTCTAATTGTCAAGTGTAATTGCGAATGAATAGCGAATGTTTGACCTTTATATTTAGATTCGATAGTATCTGACAAAAAAAAACTGATAATGTCAAACAAGATACAAAGTATGGAAAGAGCAATGAAAATGGAAATTAGTTATAAATGCAATAGCCAGCATGAAAGCGCGAAGCATTATATTAATTTCTCTGAGAATTTGATTAAAATCAATCAGCGTGCTGCGATATAACTTAATCTCGCTGAGGCATGATTGGAAAAAATGCCGGCGTGATTACAGCAACGAGTCTTATTCGATTAAGAAAATTAAGGTTATTGAGCAGTTGGCATGCCGCGTGCTCGACGCATAAATATTATCCCGGTTAGTGGAGCAAACCATGACCGCAGATCCGCGGATCGCATTACTAGTCCTCGCACATGTATTGACTGCTGGTGCGATGGCAAACAAATATATTTGTCCGGGCTAAACTTAATTAAATGCAACGAATTGTTGGTTTACTGATACCGGAATGCACTTTCAGGAGCAATTTAACAACCATTTGTGTAATCGAATATATCACGCTATGTGCATTTCTACATATAATGATTATCAAGTATACTCGTACACTGATTATATTAGTGTTGGTATGTATGAAATGTCGTTTCTCCAAAATTTGAATTTGACGAGGAAGTACGACTCATTAAATTCGATTATTCCATCATCCACATATACTACTGTATGGTTACTATTATGGAAGAAGAAATTTGATATTCTACGTTAAGAATATTCATAACCTATGACAATTAAATCCTTTATCTGTTTTCAAGTTTAAGGAAAGCAAAGTAACGACATCTGTAAACTAAACGGTCCAACGTCCGAGTAACCATAACCTAATTTCCGCCAGTTAAAAAAAGAACGCCCAGTACACGCGCGAGTAAAGTATACCGAATAAAGACTGTTAAACGCGAGTCTTGACTAATCAATAAACAGTCTCGGTGAAACCGACCAGCCACTTTGACTCCTTTTGATCCATACTGAATAACCAAACAGTAATTCTGAATATCTTTCGAACGAGAAACGTAAATATATCGCATTTCAAGCGATATGTGTAACGCGTACAAAACGCATGCGCGTAAAACAAACATTCGGTTCTACAACATGGTATCTCTTACCGCGATACGATAATAGGACCTGATTGATTTTGAAAGCAAACAGATGAATCCTCTTCCAATATTCACTTATATATATGATATTTTCATCCTATCATTTTCGTATTTATTGTAAACCTTCATTCATATTCATATCATTAACATTGATGGGTTATCACGTCCCTTTTATTATCCTGTTGTCGATAAAACTTCAACGAAATAACAAAATACGTCAAGCAGTATTGTTCCTATATATAATTTCTTTAACGTATCAATCATAAATCACGAACCGCTAATCAGCTTGGGCAGCAAAAGTCAGGCGAGAATATACGATGGCATGGGTAGCGGTATTATTCGTACGAGCTTCCCGGTGCAAAAGGATTATATAAAAAAAAATCCGCATATTATAAATTCTAATTAGCATTATTAATAACGAGATGAATATGTTCACGCTCGTTTCAGTCCTGTATTGACTCGAGGTTATAATAAACCCAGAATTCATACAAAAACAAACCTCTACATCCAACAATCTCTAACAACGATCCTAAGCCACAGCCATTCGAAAAATTTTACTAACTCATAACATTCTCCTACACGCACCATTTACAATAAAGATTGCCGGTTTTAGATCCACCTCGATCTCAGGAGCCGCGGTAATTTCCAACCTTAACGGAGGAAGAAATTAAAAATAATCGAGGATGATTTCCTACGTCGGTACCGTGGTCGGTCACAGACGATGGATCGACCGACAGCGTGGAATTTCATGAAATACACGCTCCAAGATAAAGCGTTTTCCACGTGTGTTTAGCCCACCGATGTCTGTCGTTGGTTTATGGCGGGGAGAGACACGAGTGGCGGGGATAGATGAACGGAGGCGCGAGGGGACGAGGGCAGAGAAAGGGCCAAGATTCACATCGACGGCCGAGCATTTGTTCCAAGATGATTCTCAGATGCTTGATCGCTCAAGCAGATATAATCCCACGAGCCAGGCAAACGGGATGATTTTAAACAAAGGAAGCCACCCGTTGAAGCATGATCGAAGTTCGCCACGGTACGTGGTCGTTCTTCGCGCAGCCTTTGGACGCCTTCGAACAACCACTAACACAACAGACTGAGAAACGAACCGAACCGACTCGCGAGGATATGACCGCGCGTTCCATCGTGCCTTACAGCTAGAGGGCTACGTAGTGTCTCCCTCGATCTTTGGTCCTTCTATCTTTCTCGCACTAATGTATGCTTCCTTTTATAATACACTTCCCGAGGCTCCGAGCGGTGCTGTTATTGCCTGGTCTTCAGCAGGTTAAAGTCGGTGAAAAAATGATCGTCGGGTTCCGTGATAGTAAGATTATTCCTTCGAATATTTCAGTACCATCGCGTTTGATATTATGTATATATTCCGTCGTTTCAATACACCGCGCGTTTTATTTCGAGCGATGGTATTCTGGAACGAGGGTCGGTTGGAAGTTGAACAGCAAGAGCTTACTACGATTTGTCTACAGCGAAATAAGAAAACTTAGGTAGTCGGTTAACCTATTCACCGAAGAAGATGAATCTTCGTTCAGATACTAATTTCTCTATTTAGGGATACACATTTTTTTACCTATATGCTAGAATTTCTAACAAAAATAAACCTGATCAAATTGAAATAGATTTGTCATTACTATTGATAGAGAATTAATAATACGGAAATATTCCAGAGTGCGTTATTACGAACAACACGCGATGGCGCTATCATGAATCATCGACACTGTCGAAAAGAAAGCGGGAGGAACATGTAAAAATCCTTGACGGACACCTTTCCGTATTGCGGTTTTCATTGCTTCTCCTTATGACGCTTTTATTTGGTAGCAAATATACGCGTGACGGTATGACGTTTTACAGTCGCGAAGGCACTCGTCGCCACGTAGGAACGAGAAACGAGCACTCGTGCGCCTGTAGAACCGATATTTCTGAATAAAAAATTGAATCTCGTCACAGCACCGCTTTATGGACGAGCGTGTGCCCGCGCCAGCGCGCCTGCAAGTAGTCGCCCGTTATATGGGGGACTATATCGATATCTTTTGATGTGCTTCTCGATGTGTGCAGAATGGATTCGAAACTTTTGCAAAGCAACTGAACCGAAAGAGTGGCATCAATTTCGTTTCGGTGCTGTTTATATGCACAACACGACCCGGACCGACCAGGTAGATTTGTTAACGTATTCTTCTATGCGCGTGTATTAGCGGATTAATGGCACACCTTTAATGCATTTCAAAT
Organism: Bombus affinis; assembly: GCF_024516045.1. Taxonomy (NCBI): domain Eukaryota; kingdom Metazoa; phylum Arthropoda; class Insecta; order Hymenoptera; family Apidae; genus Bombus; species Bombus affinis. Next base: position 16,930,877 of record NC_066344.1, read on the forward strand.
GATCTAGAAAATATGTTTCCGCGTATCGATACTGCGTAGAATGAAAACCGAAAGAAGCACATTAACGACAAACGTTTGCCACTTTGCTACACGCAGAACCGCGTGAATTATTATCGTTAAAAGTCTTGCTACAAAATTGTTATCTCGTACAGTATAATTAACAAGTATAAGTCAATGTTAACCCGTCTTAAATTAAACGTAACTTTTTCCAAAGAATGTAATTTGCGGAGTATAAAGCGCCCATGAAGAGAAAATGGAATTTATGTTCCATGCTTGGAGCGGAGGATGAGCTTGAGAAAGCAGCCGATTTCGCACGACCTGTAGAATTATACGGCGGACTGAAAATTACAGTGGCGCAAGTCCAATTTGAGGATTCCAATTTAATCGCGAGTATCGTCCACTTGGTTTATAATTAATATATTTATATACATAATTAATTAACTTATAATTTTACTCTTCGTCATGAGACACTTTTACGATACGAAGAAATATAAGGAATTTTTTGCTATTTTATAAAAATTAACGCAGAGTTACGATTCTCGTATCAAATGGAATTAGAAATTTAAAAAAGACGTAGTTGAATCAATTCGGCTTGAAATCTCTTTGGTCTCGCTTCTGCATTACCACTTTGCCAGGGATTCGAGCATTAAAGAGCCGGAGGTCTATGGATTTCACGTTGAGCCACGACGTGGAGTTCGTGTTACCTTGACGAGGCTCTCTCGACAATGCATTACCACCGTCACTGCCTAGAATCGTATTTCGTTTTTCGTTCGAAGAGGTAGCAGGCAGCGCTGCCAGGCTCTCACGCAACCTGGTAACTGCGTGGCCGACCGGCATAAAGAGAACGAGAGAGATGTATAGAGAAGTGGACGAGCGCGAGGGAGAAAATGAGAAGAAAGATAGCATCGACGATCGAATGTTCCTCGCGAGTGGTTAGCTATCCGGCCTCGTTTTTTTGTTTTTATCTCCCGGTGCCTTTTGTCTTGCTCTTCTTTCTCCGCTGTTTGCGCATCAGTTGAAGCGTGGTACGCAATTTCAAGAACGAAGCGCGACGAAATCGCTCCTGTTTCTCGTTTATCCGTCGAGCATTACACCATGGAAACACGCCACGAACCAAGCCACGTCGTCGTCACCAAAATATCTTGCGCTCTTCGATTGAAACTTTCCATTGTCACCGGCGCTTGTTTGCAATTTACGAGTACGTATACATACAATCGTACGTGGATGTCTCTTCATAATCAGTCGCGAACTGACACAGGCAATACGAAATACGATATGAAATTATAAATAATAAAAACGAACGGATTTTTTCATCGTCTGTTCGATTACCGTTATGACAAAAAAGATAGCCGGAAGAAGTTCTATCCCGGAATTTCTGTATTGCAAGGAAGCTAGTATATAATCCTGATTTTGTTCCGGGATAAAAATACCTTTATGTGAATGTTGTCTTTTTGTCTGTGGCGCCATCAGCGAATTTGAATCGTCTTACGTAAGCAATACAAGGTAAGCGTAAGAGGCATTTGAACGAAATTATTTGAAAGAGTTTGTGGAGAAATATTTGAAAAAGTTGGTTGGATGAGTTTGAAGAGGAACGTTTAAAGAAATGATTCGAATGAATTCGAAGAGTGGCATTGAAGTTGTTTCTACGTTGAAAGGTGTAAAACATAGAACTTTCACACACAAAAGTGTTTCCCACTGAGTTATTCCAGTAACTATAATGGTAATCAAGTGTCACGTCAAAAGTGACTCATAAGTTCCGAAGAGAACTAGTACTGTCACGCCATTGAAGCATGAAAATGGAAGAAGCAAAAGGAAAAGAAAAGCGATAATCTTAAAGACTTAAGAAGTTACGTTTAAGTTAGAATTTACTATAGGATAAGTTTAATCGCTCAATACCTCGATATTTCCAAGCAACAAAAATCAAAATAAATTAAATTACCATTGGATCCCCTATAATCCAATCTATAAGCGAGTCCTTTTACGGAACAACACATTCACCGACGTTTCTCATTACAGCGGCAATACCTTCGGGTCAGACAGCGACGACCTCCGGCTTGCGCAAACCTCGGCGTGCACACGCAATAATATCATCGGCACAGCACAGAATCACCGCAATTACATATAACATGCGACCCACGAGTGAATTTTTTTTACTTCTGTATGTGTTATATAACATTTAAGAAATTTCGCTAACGCTATAACGAGACACGTCTGTCATGATTATATCGATCATATTTGGAAGCAATCTGAAAATGTATATAAAAGTTACAATATACTACATACATACTTACTGCAAACGTATAATTGATAAAAAATTCGCAGGATGAATAATCATCTGAAGCACAGAAGGGATATTAACATAATGGATAATAGATTGCGTAAATAATTAATTTTTATATCTGTTTTCAGATATGCCACGATATTGACGATACAAACACGATAGTTGTAGGTGTCGTTATAGCGCTAATAACGTTTCAAAATGTTTCATATAACACAGAATACGTTCATAAAATTAATTTGCAAGTGTTCGAATACGTTCGTGAGCCATTGTAAGTATGCAGCAATTTGATAGAAAACGCGAGGAATTCCACGACGTTTTAATGCACGGCAAAGTTTCACCAGACGATGCATGCACGCGCACGAACACTACGCTCGTTACGTACTCGCGCTCGCGATGATTATACGCACAGTTGCACTTTCGTTCTTTGCGGCGAACGTCGTTGGACACGGAGCTGCTGGTGATCGCTGATGCTCTTCTCGCGTCATCAGCGATCGAGGAGGTGAGAGGAGCCTTCCTCTCCATCCTCCTTCTCCGTTCACACTACACCGGTCTTCTTTTTTTCTCTGCCTCGTTACCTTCGACTCCCCGACATTTGCACTCGACGGAGAGAAAGAAACTCGACGCTCGAAGAAGGTGAGCACTTATACCGCCTTTTGTATGAGAACGGGAATGACGGCGGCGAGAGGAACCAGTCATCCCCGTGACTCAGCCGCGCGATTCGATGAAATCGAATTTACACTGCGCGCCACCTCTAAGCGCTGTGCATACATCGCATTTAATTCCCATTCGTGTTCGGATTTCAAGATGATGCTCGCGAGAGAGTAGGCAGTTCCCTCTCATCAGCTTCTCGTGCCACCTTCTTCGCGGTAACTATCTTTCATTCTGATTGTGAGTTGTATGGACGTTTGGGAAGCTGTTTATGGTTTATCCATGATACTGTAGTACGAAAATGTTACTAAATATAACCAGAGAGATTAATAACAAGACGTCTGCAGGCTTACCTTGAGAACAAGGGCGCCATTTAGTGCAATCGTATAACAAATGACAGAACATGAGGATTATAGATAAGGATAAATGGGACATCTGTTTATTTGAATTTTTCAGTGCTTTCAGATGTACGATCGATTTGTAAAGTAGCTATTATATATTGGGGAATACATAACATACAGTTTGAATAAAATTAATTCGCTGCTAGTAGTAGGTTTCATTCAAACTAGTAAGATGAGATTTAAAAGTAATATTTTACACGTCACCGATAAGAAAATAAGATTTGCATACAATGAATCAAATATCGGAAATATTAGCGACAGTTATATGGTTCGTTGATTTTAACGAAGTTTCACAGCGAACGCTTATCATGCACTCTTTATTTGTTATTTTGTACTTGCTGCGCTGGTAGTGGAAGCCTATCCAAGCGGGCGTTGTCGGCCGCTCCCGCTTTGTTTCCCGTATTTGAGTTAAACGAGTTGCACTCGCGAGCAACAACCAGGGAATTGTTAGAAACGCTTGAATTTTCAAATACCTGGAGGATGCGAATTTAATGAAGCATTTACCAACACGAGTTCGTCGCGTCGCCGATTACAAACACGCGTATATGAGGTGTGAAATTACAGATCTCTCGTAGCTACCGTGTTGTCAGGATAAAGAGAGGCCCGTTAGAAGGAAGGATGGAAGAATAGAAGGAAAGAGAGAGATTTGATAAGGGCTTGGCGTGCAATGATTTGTCATAATTACACAGACAGATGAAATATATCATTAAAAACATAATTAATAGGTTGGATCAAACACGAAGCTTACTCTGTATAATTTGAATTTCATTAATTTTAAACCTCGGACAGCGCGCTCATGGAACTATCGCGATATTTCACGTTTATGCTCTCTGATCGTATAATATTTATGTATCGTCCCCTACGAGATTGTATAGTTTTTATTTTTAGAGCGAATAAGAAATCAAATTATAATATAAATAAATGGTATTAAGATAAATAATAGATAAAAATAACGCGTCAGTTAAAATTAAGCGATTAACAGAGGAAGTGGTGGGAGAGCAAACGTGACCAAAAGAGATGAATTTCAATTAAATTTGATTAACTGTAAGACCAGTTACCACTGGGCACGGATTAAAATTTGTATTAATACGTAAGCAGGAATCGTTTCGCTACAGCCCATATAAAATCACTTGGTCGCTCAAGGTTACTCTTATACTCTTAACGCCATCATAACCTATTTTACGATATAGTGTGCAGAGATGTGAAGTTGGTTAGCCGAATAGTGCACGAACAAAAGCGGTACTTCGCCTAATATGTACCGTGTTTAATACTTGTGGAATGAATCACGACGGCGGTTTTCATGACATATTAATAGTTAACACTCTCCACCTATATATAATTATGGTAATGCTTCGAAATTCGTTGCGGTACACACTATTCCCCTCTATTTCGCTCAGTTTTAACGTATTCTGTGTATTTTGCTCTTTTGGTTACGCGATACTACGTGATCCGATTTGAAATATGATAGTTCTAGCTCGTGGCGCTAGTGTGCCATACTAAACTTCTAACTTGCCTGTGTGGTCATATTCTCATGTGGACAATATGTTCAGAAATTTGAGGATAATTTAAAAAATAAAACAAACATACAAACAAACATTAGGAATATTCACCAAAATATCACAAAGGTAAAAATAGTTAAGGTATAAGAACAGGTATAACCTCGTATAACACGGTAATTAGGTTCGGAAAAAATGCCGCGTCTTTCGAAATCGTATTATACGAAACGAAGAATGCGAAAATGGTGATTCGGTTCCAGTAGCTAATAAAAGTACATATAATAATATTTCTTCATAACAAACATAACATAAATGAGATATATTTATTAAAACAATCGATAATTAATTCAAAATATTACATATTAATATTATTTATGTTTATCTGAGAAGCTTAGAGTTGTCGTTCTCCTGTAGCGAACAAATTTTCGGCTGCAAAGGGTTAGTACTCGACGAATTAAAAATAGATTAAACATTTTAATATTTAAAAATTCCGTACGCTAATATAACACAGCAAAGCACACTCGCTCGACTAGTAAGATCGAATGACGGTGCTTGTATTAAAAAACGATCATTACATTCCATTTTGTACGGATTTCTTCAATTTTTCCAATTCTCGAATCGTGATAAGGCGAAGTAGCGTTATAGAAATACCGTGCTGTACGAGCATTTCGTCGATTCTCAAACCATGTTAGAGCGAATCCGTGTTGCAAGAATACCATATTATGGAAATACTCGTATGTAAAAGTTTTATAAATATCCAAAGCTAATTGAAGTACTTCTTTTGCAAATATTTTTGGATAGTCGAGCCACTGCGCATATTAAAAGACGAATAATTTCCATTTCCGTGAAATGACAGGTTTGGGGGAAAAAAAAGAGAAAAAAAAAGAATATATATATATATATATCGAACCTATTGTTCGTTCTCGATAAAATTGATGCTAGCGGTCTCTGTGGCTTCGGAACCAATTAATTTTTAACGGTGGTCGAGTCTAATTTGTTCGGGAAAATTACTCTCGATAAATTGGTCATCTATTCGTGGAGAATATCTCTCAGATTACCAAAGTCTCCATTTGTAATTTCACGGATTGATTTGTTATTGTTGCGAATGTATGCAAAGTATGAGTCTTTTATACATTAATACAGCGATAATAAAAGTATGGAAAACAGAAAAATTGTTAGGAATCAAACGCGGCAACCGATTTCGACGAAATTCGAGAAATATTGTACAATGGTGAAATGAATTATTTCTTCTTCTTTTTTTTTTTATCGCAGAACACGCTACTAGATGTGTATCATTTAAAAAATATGCTGCTAGAAAAAATGTTGAACTGTTCGTATTAACTTGTGAAATATGAACAGTTGCATATTTAAAAAACAAGCGAAAGGAGAATGAAAAACAACCAACAGAAATGAAATTATGGAATTTATCAGGCAGTAGGAAAATTTATATTGCGGTTTTTAACGAGCTGTTAAATTTTTACAAGTATTGAATTCAAAATTGATGCAGACAAAACAATTCAGAATTAGTTTTGCCTTTCGCAGATATAAATACGATCCTTTTTTTTATAGAAATTAAACGGCGCGTAGAAAGATTAAATAAAGAAATTATCATGTCCAAGAGATTGGAAGTCCGAAATTTAAATTGGCTTCTCCGTTTAATAGAGAACCAGAGAAGAAGAAATTCTTTTATACTTTACTTAACTGATTGTCTAATAAATATTTATTAATACATATGTATATATAAGTATTAAACATTTATCAATACATATTCGATTGAAAATCCCATAAAAACCAACAGATATTAATAGGTACAATAATTTCGTGTCGCTAGACTACTGAAATATCACACTGTGCACCGCCAGTAGAATAGTTTTAAATTTGTCGTCCTCGATCGCCACTACGTATGCATACAGCGCTGGCGTCGATCTTCGAGTGACGCTCCTCGTCGATCCTTTCGATTCACCACGACGTATTCGTGCAACGAGGAGAATGCAAGGTTCATCTTTTCTCGCTCATTACCCTCGCTCGACTTCGACATTTGCACTCGCCTCGGCCACTCGACGGTACGAGCTGGCTTTCATGCGGGGAACGTTCAACGAAGGTACCTAAGACGTGACTCAACACCGTAATATTTCTTGGCAACTCAAACACGAGGATTTCTTTCGGCGTGTAGTTTATCATTTATCATTAAATTCCAAGGTGGTTAGACCGACTAGAAAAAAGGTCTGTGAATGCAATCGAAATACAAACACACACGTTCCACGAAGTAGCCTCTTCTCATTCACCGATATAACCTCACACGAGTCGCATTCCCCTCTCTTCCTTTCTCCCCTCTCCGGCACCGCCAATCGAACGCGTTGCTCCCGCCAGCTAGTGAGAAATATCGCTATGCGTTCACAGATAATCGAGTTTCATCTCTTTGGAATTTGTTTTGCCATTTTTTTCATTGCTACCATGTTGTTTTGATATTAAGCTTATAACGTATTTCCCTTATAAACGTACACAGCATTCGTTATTCCGTTGTAAATGATTTTAAAAAATGTCACGTTATGTAATTATTCTCTGGTAACCTCGACGTTTATAAACATCGATCGCTTGTCATAGTTTTACCGTAACGTTTGCGAACAAAAGAAGTAAAACGTTTTCAATTTCCTAATGAAAAACTCCCATCGTGTTAACGGCTACGTACCATGATCTATTCATACGTGCGAGCGAGTTAATATACACTCTCGCGTACACGTCTAACACCTTACCAAATCCTATATGTTTCTACGCGTTATCAATGCGCCCCCATTTGCGAAGATCCCCGAGTGAACTATGGTATCGGTAATACGGAGATGAAACACTATTACCTAGCTACAATACCATGCTTTGAAATTCACAGACGCCACCTAGAATGTGTCCGCACAGAGAAAGATTCCGATGCATGCGAGATACTCAGGATCAAAGCAACGCGAGGCAGACCTGCTTGAAGGGAATGGATTGACGCTCCAGAGAGGGGGGAAGAGAGGAAGAGGGTAAGAGACGAAGAGAGAGGGAGAGAGAGAGAAGACATGTTAGTGCGTACGCTTCTAGTCGGACGAAGAAACGAGAGAGAAGCATAGAAGCAGACACGAGAAAGATACGTAGATACAGACACACAGAGAGAGGATTTACCTCACCCTTAACCACGACAGTATACCCTAAATGGACTCGACTCTGTCGACAGAACTGCACGTATTTTCCACGGATGTCTATGACCCTACCACATGCAGTCAATGCTCGTAACGCACTAGGTGTAATGATCACGATTCAATGCGCATTATACGCTCATTAGCGTTCTCGTATCTCGCAGGGGTCGAATAGAATTCAACTTCCCCTGTGCATAATAACCAAATGCCGGGGCGGTCCCCTACGTGGCTCCCTCTATTCGATAACGTCACATTATTTCCATCTAATCCAACGAATCGATAGACTAACCCATCCATCATTGTTAGGCGCAATCCACCAACCTAGATTCGCTCGAATTCATTAGGAATGCCGGAGCCGAAATCACGTCTTGATAAATGTCAGGTCGGCGTTCCTGTTGATCTTCCGATCGGGCTGTGCTTGCCGCTCTCTATCGCTTCGTTTTGTTGGCGAGAATTCGTTTTTGTAGAGTCACGACGGTGATACATGACATCCGTCATTCGATTGTCTCCGCAAGGAGACGTTGGTGTCTAGTTCCAAGAGACTACCGTGCGACTTGTTTGGTCTTTCGATTCGAGGACGCGAGAGATATCGTCGGGATATCGATACTCGTGCAACGTTCGAGGCTCGATCATTCTCGATAGCTTCTCGTTCGAAAATGCTATTATTCAGCAGAATACGTTTGTTTCGATCTCTACTCGATACTCATATTGAATAGCAATAATAATAGACCGATGGGTATCAAGAATCGATACCTGCCAGAATAGTTTATAAAATTAGTCAAATCTATCGAAACAAATCTATCTCCTCTGTAAAGATTGACAGGAATTGAAACGTAACCTAGATAGGTAGTCGAAGACCTCGAGATCTCTTTTTTGTTACAGAAAAGAAATGCAACCGTTTGCATTGCTGTTGCGTAAAGTATCGGTCGGTACGTAAGAGATCGATTGGCAATGATACGACGAAACTAGCATTCGACCTGTTTACGCATGGAAACTAACTTTTTACCTGAAAATAACTATCGCTGCCGTTGGGTTGCGCTTTTCGCGCGCTCGCGTCGCTCTTAAAATGAATTTACACTTTGGACGTGCATCGTGTATGATTCATCTACCGTGAATATAAAAGATGAAAGGAGTATTTAAATTAACCGTTTGAATGGTTGAATTCGTTTCATTATTCTCAAATTGTCGAACAATGTCTGTATAATGTGAAATTGATAACTTTATAGAAACTGAAGTTGATCAATTTGGCTTATCACGTTCTGCCCGCTCTTCCCTCCGTCGCTTAAGTATTCTTGGTGCATCGCCACTGTTTCTATCTGTATGTGGGAGAAAAAGAAAACAGCGTGATCGCGTTACGAATGTACGCGTCAGTGGCAAACAATTCTCTTGACGACGAGGTGACTCTGGTCGACGACCGTATAGTGTATTTATTGCGGTGAGCTAGACTTTCCTGGACTTTTCAATTGCCATATGAATGTGTAATGGTTATCGACGGACGTGCGCGAGAGACCCTCGAGAACTGTAACAACTTCGTTGTATCAAGCCAATTATGGTATTAATACTGAAAGCTCCAGTCCACGACCTATGGATGTGGGGAAATTTTCTCTCCCCCCCTTCCTCTCTTTCTATCACTCTCTCTCCCTCTCTCTCTCTCTCTGGCAAGTTTACAAGCTAATGAAAGCGGAAATGATATAGGCCTTTAGCGTACTTTAGCGACGACAAGAACAATACCCGCTACTTTTTCCGTATTTCTATCAATAATTCGTCAAAATGTCATTTCCAGTGTATTGAATGGCAATGTGCCTGGAAACAAGTATTGTTGGACGCGATTCCTTTCACAGAGCCACTCAGGACCTACATACGATTCCTCAATCGTGGTGTTACCCTACCGGCTCCCTTTTATCTTTTATTATTATTAAAATATGATACTGCTATTTTTAGATCCTAACCTAACTTGAAATCGTTCCCCGTCCTAATATTTGCTGCGAAGATAATAAAGGTAAATCTAGATATGGAGAGATTATGGAAGAGGGTGCTGCCACCTACAACGTTATTTTTTACAGAAAGTCAACAAAAGATATGTACTTATATCTTTCTCTTGCTCCATTTCAAAAACAGAAACACAGAAACTAGAGAGAATTCTACAGTGACGAGTATCATCGACTGATCCGGTGCGACGAGCTGGACAAAAGAAACCGTTCCATTTGCACGATAGTTCCTCTCTCGTTACCAAACGCCATATGTTCGTTTATTTTTCAAACGGAATTTTAAACAGCGCGTAAAAAGAGAATACATAAAACATCAGCTTTTTCGATCGGTATAACGCCGCACAGCCAAGGATCCGACTATGTAAATGTTATCTTCCTTCCGTGAGGCACGGCTGCCACGCTAAGTCATAAATTCGTGGAAACTCTCTGGAAATCTGTGTCAGGAGTTAAGAAGTAATCCCCGGCTGCGCCTTAGGGACGAGTCAGCGACAAGGACGTCGAGTACGCGGGAGCCAAATGCGTTTTAGGCAAAAACGAAGTTAAGATAGCGTAGGTAAGCCAGGCCTGGCCAGATTATGTCGTCAGCCTAGGCTCTTCCTGTCGTCGGTCTGGCTTGACAAAAGGAAAACGACCTCGAAATAACGATAGAAAGTTTTTCGAGCATCCTCGCCTATTTCCACGATTACCTGGCAGAAATTCTGAAAGAAGCGTAGACTCAGAGGGGAAACTGCAGGTATACATGGCCAGGAAGGAACACGCTCTATTGTGATTAGCTTTTAGCTCAACCAGCTGCTGCGTCTGGTAGCAGGAATGACCACCGATGGTGTACTTCTCACTGGAAATTAGGGGGAGAGTTCGATGGGAATCGGTAGAATAGTGGCGCTCGTGGCATCTAAAGTAAACCATGTTTCCGTAGTGCCATTACTCCATGCTGTTATTGCTAATCTTTTGAGCTGAGATTTTCCAGTCCGTGGAAGACTCTATTCCTTTGTGTCACGTGTTTTCAGTTAGGTTTACAAGGGTCTGCGGTAAAGGATGAATTAAGAAAGAATTTGTAACGACGTCAAAATATTAAACCGGGTTTTTCGGAACATTCATAGCGTGTTTGAGAGTCGATGTTTCGCGGAATAACCGGATTTGCTTCAAATTTTTACCAACATTATCAAAAAATTCATGTGTATAACGTAGAGCTAATGAAAATCCAAACGTACATGTACGTTTCGTATAACGTTATATAATGTACGGAACGTTATGTATTCGTAAAAGCGTCGGGACACTTTTATGAACTACCGTATACACTTTTCGCGAATACAATAGAAACAGTAAACCGTCTAACAGCATTACGATCCAGAGTAAACGTTACAATAAAAGCAAAGTGCACTCTCGTACAGAGTACAGCTCTTATACAGGGAATAATACCACATCCTACGTTTCATCCCTTGGCTACTGCATATTTGAAAAGAACTCATCGACCAGCTAACCTCCGAGTTTTTATTTTACTGTCTACAAATTAGTCCCTACAGGGACGACTTTGGCCGGTGGCGCCACCAGGTTCCAGGTTGCTTTTAAAATTTTCAACTGGCTATCCAGTGCGTCGCTTTGAAAACCGCCTGTCCGAGTTTCACCGTGCACATGGTCTAACGCGTTCAACTTTTAGGGCTGCGTGTATTATGAATGAACAGAAGCAGGGTCGCGAACCATATGGTCGGAGAGGCACATAGAGAGCAACGCACAGAGTACCTGGACGAGAACAAGAGCGAGACGGAGATGGAAAGAGAGCGAGAAGATTGCACAGAGGAGTAGAGAGACGTAAAGCAGAAAGCGGAACGCCGACATGTTAAACGACCACGGGGGCGCAGTCAATGGCATCTTAGGGTCGTTTTATATAGAAATTTGACGTGCCGCGTAATGCAATTTCGGACGTGACAAATGGAGAGCAGGTGAAGCTAAGCGGCCTGACCTACACGTGTAGCTTAAGCCGTACAATGTGGATTTTTCTCATATACGAAATAGCTCAGAAAAGAAATCAAACAACTTGTAGAAAATTTGACGAATGTATTACGCACGTTATACGCGACATTGTCAAATTTTATTAGCGATATGATAGCGAATGTAACAGTTAACAAATCCGAAGATTCGATATTTTCTAGAAATCACCAGAGTTATAAATATCGCTAGTTTTTCACTAGAACCGTATTGAACGCTTATTACGTGTTTATGTATTCATGTTACAAATTTTTTATTAAATATATGTTTGCGGTAAATGTCTTCAGCTTCTATGTACAGTTCCAAATCAACTTCGAACACCGATATAATCAAATAGTCGTGTCTCATTACGATACTAATGAAATTTCAAACTACAACGATACACAATATATACGTGGAAATTTTCTATGATAACTGTTGAAATATTTTTGTCAGCTACTGACAATGAAAGCATCTGCGACTCTTCAACGTGTCGAAACGATATGATATATGAAATCGCGTGCTACCGTGTCAGCGGCCATTATGGCTGTCGAAACCTGGTACGAGAAGAGGAATTTTTGAAACTGTTCAACCGTGTTCGATCATAGGACAGGGTCGACTACGGATGGCTGTTCGCGAAGATGTTTGTCTATTTTGTACGTTTGTCGATATGTTTGAGCGAGAATCAAATGGAATGGGATTGGTTCGCTACTGCAGTGCATCAATAGCCTTTGACACATCGAGTATGATTGGCAATCCTGATTCACGAAGGTATCGATTGGATAACATTTGTAACTTGAAAAGATCACTGTGTACACTGGCCCATATACTTTTAAGGTGGTATTTGTAGGAACAGCGTTAGGGATGACGCCATCTCTCAAGGTACACCTATATATCTGTCTTTAGAACAAACAATGGGGTGGAGTTGGGCGTGGAAGAGATAGATGGTGGGACAGTAGCAGGCAGCCGGCTACGATGATCCTAAATAGACAATTACCATCCAATGAGCTTTTTATTCTAATCGGGTTGTTTAAAAACAAATATCTATAGAAAATATGGAACAGTAACGGTTCACTATGGAATACTTGGCATCGGAAAGTCTCGAAGGAGTTAGTCCAAATTACAAGAAATTCTTCGCTGCAACTATGGTAGCTAAAAGCAAATATAAAACAGTAGGGCGATATTTAGCCTAAAAAAAGGTATAAATTAATGGTACTATAAAAGACCCTGACCTGTAACAGTAAATACACATCCCTAGCTAAATGGAATAATATTAATTGCACACAAATGAAGAGATCGCTCGATTAAATCGCAGCACCAACGAAAACCTATGTTTCGCAACGTATCGATGTAAAGGAAGGAAGCAACGGAATCTGAAGCCTGTTTCAAGTTAACGAGTAACAAGTATCACGAAGAAATTAATTGCACTCCACGTTCATCGGTAAATTAACAATTAATTTAATGAAGATAGGCAGCTCCCGTTTGCTGCACACTCGCACGTGTGAGTAAGATACTCGTAGACGCGATAATTTCGTATTTCGGGCAATTTCTACCGGTTGCGGAACAGCAATTTTAATTATTCGAAAGAGACCCAACTGGGATCGTTGTAAATTCCACGCGAGAAGTAGCGCGTATCATACAATTTTGCCCGTAACAAATATATACAAGGAAATGTAACTCTCGTAAAGGAGTTATACAATACAGGCCGCGAATATCTCTTTAAACGTGGCTTTCAGCGATGGGCGCGCGCTCTCGTGCTCGCGTCTCACAGGTGGATGTTCAACGAAATCGCCTTCTGTATTGAAGCATCTACACGATACGTATACATCGAAAGCTTTACGGTTCTTTCGCGTTTCTAGAGAGATAAGCTGCCTGATATTCGCTTATTTCCACGGATACTAATCCACCATACTTTTGTGTTAAACGAGCTTCTAAAGATACATACAACATTCTGTGAGTCTGTTTCTAACAATTTGGCAATTTATGCAACGATTACATTTTTTAAATTACTTTTTATTAAATGGGAATATAAGGAGATTATATCAACGTATATATATAATTCGGTATTTAATAACAATATGGCAGCAATTATTTTACGATATGACTGACTAATAATACGATATTGTTCGCAAAGTTTCGAGTTGAGAAAATGTAAAATTAGCTACTCGTGGAAGGTCGTTCAAACACAGTTTTGCATTTCAGAAATGGGGCATACTGCAGTGCTGTGGAAGTAAATTTAACAAAGCTGTAACGGCGATGACCCTCAAACAATCCGAAAGTCGCACGAGAGCAGAAGTTATTTAAACAGGACCGGACTACCAAGACGTATCCATTACTCTCTACACAAATTTGCACCGGCTAAACATGCTTGTCGCCATTCCTTTGACCTTGACTTGTTCGAAGGTCATTTCAGTTTACTAGGTTTCCTTCGTCCTCTAGTTGAACAATAGACCTTAGCTTTAAATATCTTTCAGCAAAAAACCATTAAGACGATTCTCTTGAAAAGGCGTTAGAAAAAGCTTCGACACAAAAGAATCCAAAGGCAAAATCAAATACCTTTCTGTATCGTACTCTGTGTATACTTGGTGCAAAGAACATAATGAGGTTGCACATTGAAGTATTAATTGGCGACAACGATTAATGCAGCCACACCGAAGATTCTACACGTCTCACGAAATCAATTTGAATTGCTTGAATCACAGATTGTGAAAGTCATCGATGAATTGCTATGTTAACCGTTTGAGACCCAGGGGTCTTCGAAGAAACAGGGTCGAAAAATCCCGAACAGATTTGTTATTTTTATGAAATACATCTATATTATTATATACGCGTATTATTGCTTTATAAATATTTCAAGTTTTGTTGAATAAAAATTATTCAGAAGATAACAATGAAATACGGAATACTGGGACTTTTCGACACAAAATCTAAACAGCACTTGGGGCACAAACGGTTAAATATTTTCAACGGAAGAAACAACTCTAAATCGTTGAACTGTCCGATCCTGGTTAAGATATCGAAGCTCCTTGTCTCTCGCTGCGTTTTAAGTTGTTAAGAAGCACATAAACTTTAGCATCTGGCCAATTTTATATCTCCTCCATCAACTATACTAATTAAAAAAAGCTAATTTTCTAAACTTTCGTTCTACCTATATTTCTTTTACAAATGATGATAATTTTCCAAATTTTCATCCTACCTAGTACGACCTGGCAAAAGCGCCTACGTATTCGCCAATACAAGTCTTGGACTTTCGCACGGTAGAATCGGTCACGGCGGTCCATTGGAAGCAGGCAGCAGGGAAGACAAGGCGCGTTTAAAATGCGTCCGACATCGGTAGCTGGCGGCGTTATCGGAATTAAGTAACCGATGATTCACGTTCCGCCATGAAATACAAACAATGGTATCGGAATAACGACACGTCCCGCCTCTCTCATCGCTCGGCTATCTTGACCAACTTATTTGCATACCGGGCGGACCGACCGGTCGGCAGCCACCGCGAGAGCTGAATTTACACTCGAGAAGCCGCTCGAATTATCGTTTGACAAATTTCTTAGAAAATTGTCTCGTACACCGGGTCAGCCGGCCACTCGTGATGCTAATTTATGTGTGGCGGAAGCATCATTATGCGTGCCACGTATATATACCTGCTACCCGTATATATATGTACATGTGCATACAGGGTGTCCCAGAGTTGAACAAATTTAGTAAATTCTAAGATTATAAGGCCAACTTTAAGGTTATAATTATAAAATGTTATATGTATAAAAATATAGTGGTTTGTGTTAGTATTTGAACACCTTTTTTTATGTATTACGTTTACGATAAATATTTTATAATTTCTATGTATGTTTCCAGATTGGTTTGAAATTTGTCCAACATAACCATGACGATTGTCTCATCATTCCCTATTCGTGAAATTTCAAAATGTTTTTATGATATATTATATAATATAGGGTGATCCAGAGTTTGGCAGCTAAATTTTGTTACAACTTTGCGTGGGTATTTCTACAGTGATACACGATACAGTAATAAATTCAACTTTTCTTGCGAATTATATATTAACAGCCAACGATTACGTTGATTGTAAATTTATTCTTGTCTTATAGCATGATAATCCTGACGAGTCCGTTATTGTTCCTTTTGCATTTCCTATTCTTATTATAACTTCTCGATAAAGCTTCGAATAAGCTACGTTTATAAAATACTTTTCGCCTGATTATACTCATAGAATACATCTACCAAATTTTAAATCCTGGCACACCGTGTATGTGTCTATATATGACAACATACTGGCGTGACGCATATTCTCGAAAGACGGGGTCTAGTAAGCTCTCGAGCATAATTCAACGGGTGAATGTTGGCTATATCCATGGAAATGCGGCTTTTCAGCGTTTCACAGCTACTTGGACAGGGAAAATTGGAAATTTAAGATGACCTACTACCTAAATGACAAACCAATTATCTCCTATAAGCTTAATCCTTTCAAAGTCTCAATTAGCGTGGTATTCGGATATTTCCTTCTTTTTTTTCTTGTAGAAATATATTCGCTCGTGGTATGCATTTACCATTAATTTGGATTATTCATCGTGTTTACAGGAAGCCCTAGCTGACCTACCTCGTGCAGCTGGAACCTATTTTCCTCGAACGAGAAAACTCGGTGAACAATACAGTCGGAGGCAAAAATAAGTTAAATAGGTGGTGGAAATAAGGTATCGACGACGTTTCGTTAAATACGGTCTGTTTACACAGATGTAAATGAGACGTACGTACCACAGCGTACACAGTAGCGGGTAAAAGGAAATTTAAACGTAAGTGGTACAATAGACACCGCAATTTTACAAGACAGATTGTATTTGAGGAGAAAAGCGACTAGATATAATATGAAACTCTAGAGCGGCCAGCAACATGCTGAAAAATAGCTAACAGAAAGGTCGTTAATATACTCGCATACACAAAATTACTTTCGAATAATTATTTATAATTACTAACAGATCTTGAAATTATTAACTGCTTAGCGAATTTTAAACTTCCTTTTGCCCGCTGCTTTGTAATAAATGAAACTTAATTATATCAGTACAATATGACGTTAGGACTAATTCGATGAAACTTCATTGATACCTACCTTCCGCTATCTGTCCAATTATTTTTGTCTCCGACTGTATCTCGGACACAGAAAGGACGACGGAAGAAGGCGAGCGCACCGGTTACGTTACAGGGTAATTTATCAGAGCACAAGATCTTCCGGTTACTGGTAGTGGCATGTAATAACGAAGACGACGACGACGACGACGAATACACCGCCTGGATTGTATTTGTGTAATGGTTACATCGCGGACGAAAAATCTGTATGGAACGCGAACGTCGGTAAATATTAACTGAAATATCACGTGTACATGCGATCGATAAAGTATTCCAGTGATTGTAGCGAGAAACGACGCAGAGACACGCACGAAGGAAAAAGAAAGCGTAACTGATTACATCTAATCGTTGATTGTGCTTACAGGTGCGGCAAGTTGTGTGCCAGGGAAGGTAGAAGAGCAAAGAGCCGTAGAGAGTGACAAATTTTACGAGAGGCCGGGAAAAAAGAAGAGACGGGAAACACGGTGAAAGTTACGAGAATCGAAGAGCAGAGGGAACGAGAGATGGAAAATTACGATGGCAAAAAAAGATAGAGAGAAGAGAGAGGTTTACAGAGGAAGATATTGACTCGTTCGATAATTTTGCAGCGTTTTAAACAGTCTGTTTGTTCTATTACATCTTGTATACTCGTACACGGCCGAGATTTAAACATAATTAATTTTCTACTTTGGAAAATACTGCGTCGCTAATACTAATTTTAGCTGCACATCAAGTGCATCTATTAAAGGAACAAATCGGGTATTTGTCAATAGAAGGAAGGTGATTTTTCAACGAGAAACATTTTGTATTTTATATTTTGTATAAAGGCTAGGTAAAGAATGATCGACATTTATCAACCGTCTATTCCATCGTGTTTATATTCTGATAAATGAACACTGCAGAAGACTTTCAAACGTACTCCAGGGAATTCATTGGTAAGTTGGTTGAGTAAAATAAAGCGCAATATCGCAGGCAAAACGTTACAAAAAAAATATATTTTATTGTACGATATCTGTATAAAGCGATAGATATTTTAACAAAAAAAAAAGAAAAACAGATGTAGAGATATAAGGCAAATTATCACATGGAAGAATCACGGTGTTCCATAATATACAACAAATTTAATTATTCTCTGCAAAGATCAAGATTGAATTTTATGATATAAAAGCTTAGGTGACTCGAATAAGTCTACCTTATCGCGTATACGTCTATAAGAAAAAGGGAGAAACAGAAAAGTGGCAAGGACACGCAGAGAGAACGCGCATTACAATCGAGAGCGCAATGAGCGCGCAGCGATATGCATCGCGGCCGAAAAAGCTCGGAAACCGAGCAGGAGCAGGCTCAGCGGCTTAAGTGATTTGCATGCGCGACAGGTGCACACTGCGGAGTCGGTGTATTACGTGTTTAATTCACGTGTCTTGCATACTCGGCACTCCGATTCCACTGATTTCCATAATACAACGCCGGCAAGAGCGCCGCTAGATCCGAATGGATTTTTTAGCACGCGGAAACAGACCCCACCGATCGTTTATGTATACGAAATGTACGCGATTTCTCGTTGTGACGCGTCGGTACGATACTAATGCTACCGTTTCAGTTTATAGTGTTTGAAATCGACGATCACATAGGAGAAACACGATAATTCATTGATTTTCTGATTTTTGTGTCGTTTGGTGATCAGAAGATGGTATTTTAACATGGTATTGTTAATAGTTGAAAGATTATGTCCTCGTGTTCACACGTAAGAATTCTGAAATTAAGTAACAAACGTATCAAGTATTATAAAAAAGAAAAACAGCCGAGACATGGATATTTTTTAAGTATTGTAAGTAAAATGTATCGAGTTACTTGACACGCGAATGAATCGCTTAACATTGATATCCAGCAAAGAAAAAAAAAGGTATATGACCGAAGATGTTCTTTTCCTATGGCCTCAATTGAGAATGATATTAAACTTACGAGAAAAGCGCTATGGAAAAATATGGAAGAAATTAGAAGTTCGACTATATTATGTCTGCTACTGTTCCTAGAATGAAATTCGAAAGAAAGTGATTATAAGAGAAGTCGTAAATACGGACGACTATTTTTCAGCAATAAAAACGACTTGTTGGAAGTAATTTTAATTTTCTACGATTTATGAATACCTACTCGCGACGCGGTCTGACGCGTCGTATCGCCGACACGAACAATACAGCGTCTTTTCTACAGGTGGCTTCTGAAAGGAATTTATACAGGATAATACAGATTTGTGGGTAATTGTGTATTATATGGTAATGACGCGTTCTAAATGTTCCTGGAACAACCGTGAGAATGGTTACTGAAATAGCGTAACACAACGCTTATCGTGCACGCGTGTTCTATAAAATCAACCGATTCCGACAGAGGTGTAATATTTCAATATTTATGATCCGCGTTGGCGCGCAACGAACCGCCTATTTGTCACCGTTGGAAAAACGATATTATCTTTAGTGCCTTCCTCGTTGAATTTCTATATATAAATTCATCGCTGAAAAAAAGCGTAAAAAAGACCGGTACAAACAAACGCGGAATGCAGAGGGGAAATTTATCAGGCTTGTGTGTATTCGTTATTATTTAAAAAATTAGAGATACACGCGATTGTGCACGCATTACCGGGGAAACGGTGAAGCGACGCACGTGATCCCCCCGTTTCTAACTTCTAACGACCGATCCCCACTGTTCAATAAACCGTGTACATGTGTACGCATAGGTAAGTATACGCATATATACGTGTGAGTGTGCGCGGCTGAAAGTCCATGGGGTCATCCAATAGAGGGGTACGAGGCGTGGAGTGAAAGACGGGGAGAAGAGAAGATACCAGGATGCAGCAACGCTCGGAATTACGTTCTTCGGAATTAACGTACCGAAAACTCGTTTACGTGTTTTCTAATTACTGTGTGGCAGAAGGAGTCGAATGAAACCGATACAAGGGGCAAGCCTTCTCGTGAGAATCGAGAAAACGATAGCTTTGCACCTCTGCACTCTGCGAGGGAGCTAAGCGAGACTTTTTTTACACTGCAAAATATCCTTCGCTCTACCACCGTCATACTGACTCATCTCTCCACGGTTTCGAACGGCGGGTTACGCGGCAACGATACGCGAGAATTCCTCTCGAGGTAAAAACCAGCGACTAGCAGAGATACGTAGATTTACGAAAGTATTCCAACCATTTGTAGACTTTTACGAATATTTTGTGAGTGTCACGCGAAACGTTTTGAAATCTGATTAGCTTTGTAATATATCACGAATTATCGTGATTACACTGGTGTATCAGCGAACAATTAATAATCCATTATATCATATTAATAAATTTCAATATCTACCGGAACCACCTCGTATATGGTAATAGATTTAAGACTAATATTCATGCCGTATTAGAATATTTTACTAAATATAAATTTGCAACAAATATCGTGCAACTTCTACTACATCTTGACATTCGCTTCAAATTTGACCAACGTAATCACGACAGTCGTTTCTCTTCGGTGCTAACGAAGTTTCCAAAATTTTTATATAACATATACGATATATACGTTACGTATAAAAGTTCCCTGTAGTAGGTGTTCACATATCTCGGTAAGCCAGTCTAGGTGCAGGAAAGCGCGTTAAAATATTAGCGCCAGATGCATAGACGGTTAGAAATCAGCGATTATCCGCGGGTATACATGAACGATCGGTTAAAGGTCAGGATGTTAATTAACATTTAACCGATCGCGAGCGTTTCCGTGCGAGAAAACATGGCAACAAGCCAGCCAGTTTCGCGGCAGTCACGTACCCCGTGTGTTGTATTAGGTAAAACAATCGCGCGTGAACGTGATTGATTTCGCAATAAGCTCTCTGGCCCATGGTCAGTCCACGATTTTCTCCGCTCGATCGATAAAAATATATTTCCGATGACTTTCCGTTACCATTAGTAGTTACATCGATACACACGGTGGTTTCAATTACGCGAAGCTACTGCATTGCGATTTTACGAATTAACGCGATTCTTTGCGCAAAATAGTGCCGGAACCGGGGGAAAGGCGGGGAGGGAAACTTGAAAATATTTCGCGAAAACTGTCAGAGAGGCGCGAGCCCGTTTACATTTAAATGCGGTCAACATGTTGCGTTGTTCGATGCCGAACGACAGGGCAAAAGAGAAATATGATGATGAGCCTATAAAAAATTCAAACGGGTTAACTTATACACGAGCGCTAGGTATTCGCGGAATCTATTGAAAATGTTGTAATTCACACGATGCTAAATGCGGAAGAGCCGTCTATGTTATTAATTTCAACGCGAATTTCACCTGTCCGTATGTATTTTATTCTTCGAAAGTTTGTAATAGCCTTACTTGGATAATATGTAATAAATTGACGAAAGTTACGAAAAAGACAGAGTTAATTGTAAAATCAAAAGATTAAGTGATTTTGTTATGTACTATAAAATCCTTTATATGTGCGATGCGATATGAAACTGTAATATATTTCGCTATAATTTAATAAAACTTAAAAGAAACAAAAAAGACTGTGACTACGTAAAAGTTCACACCAAAACAAATACAAATGTACACGCATTAACACTCGCGGTTGATAACGCACGGACCTATGAGCCCTGTGACTCGTAGCAAAGGCGCGTTATCGTGAGAACTAAACGGACCGGACGGGAAAAAGCAGATAGAAAGAGCACCTGTAATATCGTGACGTCGAGTAAGAAATATATAACCTGCGCGGCGTAATACCGAATATTCGTATAAAAATGCAAGAACGTAAAGGGATACTTGATGCGAGTCAATATTATTCCACATGATCCGGTTGCGTGGAATAACCGCGAAGGACGCGAGGAATGCAAAGTTCACGATACCGAGGGCACGATTGAAAAATTTCTAAACGGATCCAGCATCCAACATTATGAAAAGTTTCCCTCGATATAGTCGGCTATATACGATTTCCTTTTCTCCCCACTGTCCGCCGCTAGCTGCTTCACAGCGCCTCTTCCTGGATTCCTGGCGAGTCTCGTCAAGTTTTAATATGCGCGCCTCTCGCCGGCTGCATCGATAACGCGTCCATGATACATATAGAAAATGGTAGGGAAACGCTCGTTGGACCGTACAAGTTCGAACAAACTAATTGTACGCGGAGCATGAAAGAGGGAGGCGAGGGGCCAGCCAATGTTAGATAAGGACGCGGAGACGCGAGAAAGAGCGAAAGGAAGAAGAATCTTCTTCGTATCCATACAACGAGATTCCAGTTTCTTCGTTAGTCGCGAAGCGAATCGCTTCGAAGAGAAAGGTAGAGGCGGTGGGAGGAAGAGGAGGCTATGGTTGAACGAGAGAGATAGAAACAGAGTAAGCAAAAGTCCGAGAAAAGAGAGTGAGAGGCAAAGGGCTCTCTGTAAAGGCGAAGGCAACAGCCTAACTCGTTGGAGGTCGGGTCGAATAATAAAATAAAAGAGTATGGTGGATGGGGTGTAAGGTGGTGGCGTGGTAAAGGTAGAAGAAACTTTCTGGTACGGGTATAGAACGCGATGGGGGCCCGATGGCCGGCCGGCTGCCCGGCGCTGCTGGAAAAAGATGCGTGGCCAACGAATCGAGCTTTGGCCCGAGGAAGAAAGAAATACAGAGAGGGATATCCGACGTTGCCACATGCTCACTGAATTTCCGACCGGTCAAATATAAAGGCCGTCTTTATAAAGACCGCCCCGCGGTGTGCGCTTGGCCTCACTCTTCTTCCGTACTATGCAACCGTGCTTTCGAAACTCGCATCAAATTCTTGACGTCTCATTAAACATCGTCGGATTTCAACGAGTTAAACGGTGGGTGCTGCCCCTAACTCGCCTCCACACATATACACAACAGGCGCGCCTCGTGCTACACGAGGAACGTGGCGGAGTAACGAACTTCTTTTACGCTGAACCCTCTCTCTATTTATATTTTTTTTTCTATGATTATTGAAAGCTGTCCTTTAACCGCGGCCAGTATGTTTGTTTATCGACAGCGAACTGCTAAGCGGCGATCGAAACGCTCCCAATGACTCCTTTCGGTCAATGGTCCGATGGTAAAGGGTATAATACATAACGTCAGAAATTTTTATTGTCACGCGTGACATTTACGACACCGTAACGAACAACCGACCACCGGCCAATCACTATTATTATCTCGATATACGATTCGGAGGAGAGAGAGAGGTTAATATTCAGAATCGTAGTGATGCGCCCGCCCGCTGCTAGGACGGTTGTTTGTACACCTGTTGTTTCAGTGAAACATACTTTAGCTAGAGTCTTTATATCCTCATATATGGCATTCCTTAACATTCAAATAATTTTTAATCTTTTTGACACTTGGTATAATTTAAGACGCTTTAATATTTCTTTATTCGCGAGACTACTTAGTAAATTAGATAAACACGTTTGACGGTAGAGACCGATAGGTTATGCTTTTCGGTGTCATGACTAAATTGATATCGTTAGAAAGGTGGTTCACACGAAATGTCATTTTTTAACATATAACTTGTAACATATCGACACATTAGTTACATATAACGTAAACCGTAATATCCAATGTCCATGTCATTTAAAATACATATTATAATATACATAGTACACATAATAATTTATACATTAAATGATTGCCTAAATGATCTTTACGATACGCATAATTGATAACAATTTCCTTCTTCTTAATCTTCAACTTCTTTATCGTAGTTGATAATTGACGTATAGTAAAATTTGATGGCCCAGCAAATTCAAACTTCATTCATCGACATTTTACCCACACCGATCTAACGCATCAAGAATATATGTATAATACTATCGGTGTGATAATATTATTGATCATTTCCCGAAACTTTTTATGGAACTTACTAAATTACAAGGTGACAGGTTGGCTATTAAAGTATTAAAATGGCCGACCGGTAAACTTCACAAATCATCCCGGGATTAAGCGCTACTTCGAGTAATACGTTATTACGGGCCACGTGATTTAGAGACACCGTGGGCACGTCTATATACACACTAAACAGTCCTAGACTTAACAACGAACGCTTGACCACAAAGCTACCCGTTGAGAAATCTCAACTATTAGTGACCAGGGCTAATCTCTGTCGCCGGATTTATTGCTCGTATCAATAGAGGCTTCGGCTTTAATCGCACTTATGCATAAATCACGGCAGATTAACCGAAGACTCACGGCGATTAACCGAGAGAAAGCTTGCGACGGAATTCGAGAAAAGAAGACTGGAGTCGGGCGAGTCTTGAACGCGATTTAACGCCGCCAGTACACATAAGGTACGCGCAATCAACGTCAAAAAGTATTTCACGAGTGGATCTCTCGTCGAAAGTATTCCAAGCGTCATTTCGAGCACAGCCTCATCGTCCTCGACGCAAAGTATGTATGTATGTACTTCGTATAAACTGATCGATAGCTGCTAGTCTTTTCATCAGCGAGCTTTAATTAATATTTACGCGAGATCTCTCGAGCTGGGATATTATTTATTCGAAAGGCAATTCGAATTATCCTAGTATAATATTTTCCGTATTTTCATCGCAAAATGCTAATTCTGAATATACATGAATTTTTGTCCGACTTAATTTTTCGACGTGATATTACTTTCTCTCTATTTGGAGTTTCAATCGACTGTAAATGTCCTTTAAATAGTTCTGTTCGACGCAATGTCGTTCGTAGAGAAAAATTCTGTTGCTATCGATATAATCGAAATTTATCTAGTTAATAACCTCTAGGAGGGGAGGAACAACGGACGAAGCTGGACGTTGTCATTTTTCACGGAGCAAATTCGATTCTCGGACTAACCTTTTGAACTTTACAATGTACAGAAATCGTGTTATTTCTGTTGAGAGTATCCGTAGTTAAAATTGATTCACAGCTAGTGTATAAATACGCGTTGCCATTGAAGAGTTTATTTTCGCGTTTTACGTGGGTTTCGCTTTTGACATTCACAAAAGTTTCGTCGGTACGAGAACGTACTTTCCAATAATACATCGGCGACATCGACATCAAGCTATCTTCAATGTTTTATCATCGACGGAAGAATTTTCCTAACCAACCCACAAAAAGTAATATTTTTCCCCGATAGAATATCATAACGGAGTTAAACGTATAGAAAAGATGCGTACGATGACGAAATTTAATTAAAAAGCCATCCCGCAAAAAATTACCCGCACTCTCGCACCGCTCGAAATCGATAATTCGTACGATCGAAAAACTCTACCCCCGACTGCGGAACGGCGACGATACGCGTTTTGTCAGCGACACGTGCAAAAATTCTACCGTCGGTATTACGAGGGCCGCTGCCGCCTATTACACAGCGAAATATACATATAAGCGCAATCGAAAACGGTAGCTAAATACTGCAATTGAAAGTAAAAGCCAAAGTGATTTTGGTGTAAAAAGAAGCAAAAAGTTTGGTACGGAAGGTTTCCTTACAAGGTTTTGTTTTTGAAACACTCAATTTTGAAAACTAATGAGATACGGCTACGATCGATAATAAGCGTATTGTAACAGTCGAGTCATTTCATTAATAATTTAAGATTTACCACTTTCAAGACAGATTCTTCTTTCAACGATAAATAACGCATACATTTAAATGTGAAAAAAGTAGGTTAGATTATATTTTTTAAATGCAATACGCAGCCTGATTTATGTTAGGGATCTCGTTAGTGTTAAAGGAACAATAACAATCCGGAACAGTCTTCGGAAAATTTATCTTGAAAAACATATATGTACGTTACAATTCAGTTAGAATTACGAAAATGCTTCGATTTAAAATATGTATTACGCTATAAAAGCGAAGTAACGAAAGACGGAAAAAGGTGAACAGAAAGGTAAAAACACAATATGATTGTTGCATTGATGAATTATAAGTGGCAGTTTTAATAATAGCGTATGCGCGAATACGCCGATTCTGAGCGCGAGGCACGTGCTTTTCTTTGCAAAAAGGGCGGAAAAGAGCGATGGAGGGGGGCACCTGTTACCATCGCGATACATACATTATTTCGCGATATCCCGAATGATCCCTATTAAAGCCGCGAAACGGGTCATTCACGGTTACCGGGACGCGTTTATGCTTTCCGGGCAAATGGGATTATCGTCGAGTACACTTGTTTGCGAAAGAATACGCCCATCCGTGGTAACCAGTGAAAAACGACGGAGAAACGCACCTTCGAAAACGAATAACCAAAGTGATGACATTAATGTTGCCTCTTATATTTAACTGATACGACGTTTAATAAGTATATTTGCTTTTACAAATATATGCGTGAATGATTCTTATAGGTATATGCTGCATCGATACAACACAGAAAGGATAAAAGGTAACAGTGACCTTAATACGCGACGAATGAGACGAAGATGTATCCACGGACACCTCCTTTCTCATCATTTGTCGTTTAATGTCATGTACAAAGTTATTAGCGACGCTATAAATGAGTGTACCATGGGAGAGAAACAGTAGCATTAACATTACATGCGTTTGTACTATATAGGGTAATTTGATTCGAATTGAGATAGATAGCTTAGCATCTAATGTCATTCATGCGGGTAGAACGTTTGCAGCAATCAGGTACGAGAGAAGAAAGAGGTTACACCCTATGAGTCGGTGCGCGAAAGAATGCTCAAAAATATTTAGCAACAATAAACTAGCACGGGAAGGGTGGTGCGACATCTTTTGCAGCGTGATGGTAGATCTTCCGAAATTGATCGTGCTTCGCAACGCGCATACTCTCATTACTACTTGCATATGACAATAAATGGACTTTTCCCCCATGGGAAGTATAGACCGTACATGTGCGAACGATTGGATAACAGAAACACAACTTTACGATCTATGGACGAGTACAAGTTTTTCGAACGTAAATCATCGAATGGTGGTGATGACAACTTAGAGAAGATTGTTTTTATTCAGTGAGAGAGACTGAGAGTTAAGGGTGCGTCTAGTCTTAGGCGAAAGTATCGATAGACAAGAATCTCTTGTTTGACGGAACAAAACGACCACGATGTACACATACGCTCATTGTGAATATTAATACTAATGGATTATTTAAAACGACTAATTCTCAATATTTCACGCAAATCTGATAGAATTATAGCAAGACAAATTTGATTTGGATTTTCAGTGACTTTTTGTAAAGTACACAGATAAAGGTTTGTTGGTTCCCCCGTACTATGTATTTTTCAACGTATCTTTCACTTTGATTTCTTTGTTGTAAATTTCACACGTTATCGTAGATACTTTAGTTCTAACGCTAAGCCACCTCGACATACATATACGCACGGTCGTCGACATCGTGTGATACGGTTTCATTTAACTATGTCGTAGTACTCACCGATGCTGCGTCGCGTGTCAGCAGGGTAGAATCCAACAGACAAGACGAACAAGCAATATTATCCAGTAGTGGTCGACAATTATTAGGTGACCGGCACTATGATGCACGCTCGACAATGGCTGGCACACATTAAGTACACTGATGCACTACTTGATGTACACGCACTCTTCACCGGACAGAAGCCACCGATCGAGACGAAAGAGCGGCAGTTCGGCACACACGTATTATTATATGCACTGACTGTTGACCGGGCTGATAAGTCGTTCATTGATTAGCCAGCGTTTCGATAAAAGAATTCGCGAACCGCCTCACCTCTCTTGCTATCCTAGGCCCACGGTGGCCATTACACTCGCCGCCGCAACGAGAGAGCGTGTTTTGCTTTTTTCCAAGGGGACCAACAACTCGCCCGCTCCGAGGCCGTGGAAGCGACTGTTCTCGGGAGATTCGCGGTGCGGTCTCATCGACCAATCGTGGACCAGCTTTCACCGAGCGCCATCTTGCCCAGCCGAACACAAAGGGGCCAAAACCCGAATGTTTGCGTAAACGTCCGAACCTTAACCACCCCTACCTACCCGATCGACGTATCTCCTCTGGATTTTCTCATCCCTAACTTTCAATACAGATTTTATTGTAGGATTACCCGCCCCTCTCTTCCTTTTTCCACTACGTATCAAACCAATTCGAAACTAAGAATCGTATTTTCACCGATGAATCTTCAACAACGATGTCGTTGCATTGTTTACTGTTTCTTTTGAGGAAAAAATTGGAAGCGTTAAACGAGAACGATTGTTTTTATATTAATTAAAGAAACTTTCGGATGTTTCGTTAGTTATATTTTTCAAGTATTTTAGAGCCTCTTCTTTAAGAGCGAAAAGCTTTAAAGTAATCATGTTGTTAAATGTATTAGTTGAAATTATAACCTTTAAACGAATATTACTGTTTTAAAATATTGATAATTTTTTACCAGTAAGTTTCTTGGTGATATGCTTTGAGGTTGTATAAAATATTTAATATGAGAAATGTAAAAAACAGAAAGGTGTTAATGTTGTAAGCTTTTTTAAAATAGTGGTTATAAGAATACTACCAGCGCCATCATTGAGGAAGAATTGGAGAATCTACTCGGTCGATAATGTTATGACATTAAGAAATGATACATAAACACGTGAAATTTTAGAGATTGTGGTTTGTAAGGTTAAATTTGTTTTATTTTTATTCTCAATTCAATTTGTACTATTTGGAGTCTAATTTGGTGTCGTTGAATAATTTTGTATCGCGACTGTTTCAGTGATATTTATGTTTGTGTACTCTTTCTTATTGCCAATAAATATAAAGTTAATATAAATAATCGTTAAACAATGGAAGGAACAAGTAAAGAAGGAAGTAAAGTATGGACTGATAACGAAAGATTAAAACTTGCTTCAAAATTAGACGCTGAACTCGATGAATATATTAGTAATTTGGAAAAGAAGAGCTATACCGAAGGATGGCCAGAAGATCGGTGGGAAGAGGAAATGGAAAAACATCCATTTTTCATGAAAAAGACACCGGAACCTGGAGAAGAACTTTCTCCATTGATGGAAGGTTTACAACAGCTCAAATATGGGGAAGATGAGAATACACCCGAGGGTTTGGATTAATTTATTCTTATTTAGTCTTGTAACCATCTAATTTAACCTTGGAATATCATAACAGGGTACTATATTCTTATTTGGTATTTGTCTTAACTATTTCTAAGAAAGGTAGTAACTTTTTGTTATTTTTGTGCAAACACCAAGACTATTCAGGAAATTTAAACCTATTTAAAGCGATTTTTGTTTCAATAATAGCATGTTTTTCAGTCATCTAGACTCTATTTTTATTTATTTTTGCAATTAAAATATATATTTCCAGCATTATCGAGATTGCAGGGTTAACGGTTAATTTAACAATATAAATGTTTATATAGATATTGGTAGAATACTACCAACACAAATGTAATAACATTTGCATATGTTTTATAGAACTTGCAAATAATTATAAGGAAGATGGAAATTTCAATTTCAAGTATAAAAATTATAGATTAGGTATTCTGAGTTACACAGAAGGAATAAGAACTAAATGTAAAGATATTGACTTAATGGCTCAGCTTTATAATAATAGAGCTGCTGCACATTTTATGTTAAAAAATTATAGGTATATTTGATATTACACATATTTTAATATTACAGTTTTGTTCTAGTTTTATGAAGATTGTCTTTTATATAAATTACAGATCAAGCTTAAATGACTGCAAGCTTGCTTTGAGGTTAAAACCAAAGTACATAAAAGTTTTGAATAGAGCTGCCACTTGTTGTTTTCATATAAAAGATTACGAACAGTGTATTGACTTTTGTGATCGGTTACTCGATGAATCTCCTACTGACAAGATAATGTTATATTTAAAATCACAAGCAGTAGTTGAAGGAGTAAGAATATCCATACTTTAGTGCATATAAACTTGAGAAAGTACTTATTATGTGTAACTTATATTTGAATATTTATAGGAACGCCTGAAAAGAGATAAAAGAAAACAAGATAGATTAGAAAAGAACTTAAATAAAAAAGAAGAAGAATTACTAAATATAATAAAAGGGAAAGGTGTTAATTTAGAAGTGATCGAAGGGAAAAGAAATTTAAATTTAAAAGATCTAGAACCTCAAATTCCAGAAATGGCACAATGTAGTTTTCATTTGGATGCACAAAATAAGCTCATTTGGCCAGTTCTGATTTTATATCCTGAAACAAAGCAGACAGATTTCATACAAAATTTTCACGAGGATACATTGTATGCTTTTATATCATATAAGAATCTCACGTTATACAAAAAATTAAAGGTTATTTCACATATAATAAATTTACTTATTCAGGTTGATAGAACAATTAGAACAGTTATTTAATGATCCACCTGAGTGGGACTCACACAGACGTTATACTCCTGAAAATATAAATGTTTATTTTGAGGATAAAGATAAATGTTCTCTGCATAAAGTGAACGTCCATCAGTCTCTAGGGCAAATATTGCAGCACGAGCGGTAAGTTCATGAATTAAGATACAGGAAATTAAAAACGCAACCACTTATGAAATAAAAAATTTCAGATTTATAGTTCGCGGGGGAACGCCGATGTTTCTAATATTTGTTAAGTCCAGTAAGGCGGAGGAGGGATTTTTAGCTATGTATGTGTGATATAAATTATCGTGTACATTCTTCGTAAATAGATTTATGAAGAAGATCTACACATCTATTAATATAATTAGAATTAATTATGCAAACTCATATAAATTGAAGAAATGGAATCTAATCCAAGATCCGTTTTAATTATTTTATATATTTTCATATATTACATAGATTATTTGCATATTTTCAAATTTCTAATAAATGTATAAAAATTTACAGTCTAATAAAACAGTCTAGTAATAATTATTAGTGCTTTTATCAAATCAAGTTTAAAAAGCATTTTTCCTTACTGAATTAAGAAATGTTTTTGTACATTTTTTTTTACGAAACTTTTTACAAAAGTGGTGCATGTGGGCCCCATTTCATATTAACCGTAGAAGGGACCGATATAGGTAAGATAATTGATCGAGCAGTGGTGCCACCTGTAGCCTGTAACACCTGCCAGAGCCAGATGGGCATAAAGACTCAGGGCCTCAGTCAGAAATTCAGTTCAAGAGACGCTGTAGAACGTGTGTATGCGTCCCGAAGCGGTTACTCTTCTAATTGTTGCGACTAAATTGTGCTAATATAGTGACGAAAAAGTGTTGTGCCAGAGATACGATCGAAACGATCGGAAATCGGTCCTTTATCGGTGGATGCTGAAGGTTATCTGGTTCAAGTTTGAATTGTGAAACAAGAGGACCTTTACAGCGTGGGAGAGAAGCGGAACGGGACACAAACGATGCCAAAGCAATGCAGGCAAAATTTTGTACTTCTTCATTTTTTTCTCTTCAATCGATCTTTTTATAGTGATTAATTGTTAGTATATTTACTAACAGTTATTTTTTTTATTTTGTTACTCATATTTGTCTTGCATATTTTACGAAATGAAAAGTATTCGAATTCCTTTTCACAAACAGAAAATTTGAATTCAGACTTAAATTGTTCAAGTTTCATCTGATCTCAATTTGTGGTACGAAACGGAAGTTCATTGAACCACTAATAGGATCTGTGATTTCAGTTTTCAGAATAACGGAGTTGGTTAAAAATATGTATAATTTTTGCGAATAACGTAACTTTTTTATATTAGCAAGAGTAATTTCATTTTTATATAACATCCCGCGAAAATTTCGTTAACTTTTATTACCATGCCGAAAAATGAGAAAAATTTTGTTAATCACGTATGCAAATTCGTTTTAATTTTCGACGTAATGTGAAATTGCAGTTGCATAGAAACGGTGAATGTTGCATTGCGTTGATATCGATAAAAATCACGCGTATCCGGGTTTAACAATTTTTAAAAACTACGCGCCACGGGTGAACGAGTGGAAAATAAAGAAAGAACGCATTCACGGAGTGAATCAGTGTCAGATACGCTACAACTGACGTGATGTTATTAGTACATACCGATGAGACAATGGCGCGTGTTAAATTATTCATGAGGTCAT
Source organism: Bombus affinis (assembly GCF_024516045.1). NCBI lineage: Eukaryota > Metazoa > Arthropoda > Insecta > Hymenoptera > Apidae > Bombus > Bombus affinis. Next base: position 16,962,900 of record NC_066344.1, read on the forward strand.
TGTTGCATCGTAACGCAGATTCAAACGTCGAGCAATTTGAGGTGTGATGAAACCGCTGCGTTTGACTCGACGAAATTCGATCGAAATTGCCAGTAAATTCTACCACGTTGATTAAATTTCATTCACCTGATCTCGTGAAAAAAGAAGAAATTAATTATACTAGAATTAAAGTTATGTTATGTGGGATATAAGTATCTCGTGAGAAGAATTTCGTAATGGAATTATATCTCGAAGAACCGTACAGAAATTACATATACTACACGTACATACTCGCAACTACCTTTCTCTCATCGTTCCCCTCTCTCCTCTTTTTTTATCCTAACAAGATGGTTGTCCTCTGGTCTAGTCAAACGGATCTCATCGAATCACGATAAGAGAAACCTTAAGCCATGTATTATTCGTCTATTTTCATTCGATCGAATTAAGGACCTACGTTTCGGGTAAAATTGAGCATATTTTATGGTTATTCCTGTTATGCTACCATGAAGTATTTTACGCCGTATAATCAAGAAAATATGTGTTTATCGCTCGAGGATAAAGTATAAGTACTGAAACTTCCTTAAGCATCCTTCCTCTACAATATATTTATGCTAATTTATACATGTAAATTTTACATTAAGATACGTGAGAAAAACTAGCCTCAATTATAGATATTTTTCAAACGTGCCTATAAATTAAGAATAAAAATAAATGGATTGTCATGTGAATCGGTCGATGGCCGTAATTTCATTATCTACGTACAAAGTCATGTTACGCGAGTTGCTAGTGAACAGGACAAGAAACACTGGCCAGTTGTCGGAGATGGTGGGGGGATGGTTACGTGTCCTAGTTTCGCGGACTACGGTGGACCACGATGCATCTTTGTCCGATGCCCCGAAGCAAATGGTCGGTATATGTCGAAAGAGTTACGTCAGGCGGGAAGAAAAATCCGCGAACCGGACCGGTTGTAACGACGAGTCAATCTGTTGGAGAGGAAAAAAATTCCAAGATATCGTGCGCGAGATAGAATCGCGTTACGTTCAGAAAGACATACCGAAGATAGCTATCTCGAACCTTGTTCGATGTGTACGTCAGTAAAAAGAGAAATTCTTCTGGCAGAAAGAACGGGTTACTGAGAAAATACCGTACGGACACGCAATTACGTGCGCGTGAAATTCGACGAACGATAATTAAAAGATATTTCATTTTTTTCTACTATTTTGATATTATATTCTATCTACATTTTTAATGTAGCGTATTTATGCTTAATAATTCCTATGATTTATTATAATTTACTATAGCTATTATGGTTTTTTAAAAATTTTGTTTTTGAACGTTATAACTGAATATCCGTCAGAACGTAATCTCTGCACTTTCTCCTTTGCTCTGATTATTTTGTCTATAAACACGGTTAAGGTATGTGCAAGAAGAACATCTGCCATTTATTTCTCTCTAAAGTTGTCTATATACACTCTGGTGCTGTTCGGTTAATGAAAGTGTTAAAAAAGGAACGAGAGAAAGTAGAATGAAAATATCGAGGCGGTGTTTTTCTCTAACCATTTCGTCTCCAACTTGTACATTTTATCTCTTTCTTTTCCTTTTTTATTTTTATGTTTGCGAAGAAACGATCGAAAACAATGTCTCAATACGAAGCAGCGCTGGGCATTGTCACAATAGAATTACACTCTGATCCGTTCCATCTCATGCAAGACTGTCACGACCAGACAGATTCGGATCGTCGGCGACTCTCTCTTTGTTAAGTCTTTCTCTATTTTTCTCTGCTTTTCGTTTGTTCCTTTCCTACGAGCGATGATATTTCACACGAGGCTATGTATACGTAGTCATGTAGCTGCATCAACGACACGGTCTAACGGCATTCAGTCGACCTCATCATCCCGCTTCTCCACATTCAGTCGCACACATTCTTGCATTTTTCTTTGCTCTTATATTACTTTTACCAATTTCTGCTTCTTTTCTCTCCGTTCCATCCGCATTCCCTTTGTTCTCTCGCTTTTTTGCCACTTTTCGCTCTTCTTTCCTGTCAGCTTTTCTCTGATCGTTCCTTTCTCTCTCTTTTTCTCCCAAAGTTCGCTATTTTCCTCTCATATCCGCGATCCCTTCGTCCGCTCCGTCTATTTTCTCTTTGTACGCTTGGTTCTTCCATATTTCTGCCCGCGACAGAAACTAAGGGCATCCATTAAACCTGACTGGTCTTTCAATAACGGAGATTAATTTCGATTGTTTCATCTTCTCGGTCACGTGGTTAATCACCTGAAGTCTCTCCAGTGATGTACCGACGTATTGTCCAATTAGTGCGTTTAAAGACCGATTGGCGACGCGCGAGTAGACCCACACTAGATTTCAGAGGGGCAAATATCTGTTAAGGAATTTATTACTTGTGTTCTTGCAAACCGCAAATGACATTTATGCCATATTCTGTGACATTAATGCTTATGCAAATTATTACTATGTATGCAGAAGCGCTAGATCCATTTAATAGTTACAATCTTAATATTTCACGACCGAGGGCACATTAAGGATATTTATGAAAATTTATATTTTTATGAAAACGAGCAAAGTAGTAAGCAAAGATTTATTTGACGTACCGCGAGTATTATGACAAGTGCTTTGTTTTAGATACCGTATGTATGTAGCATGTGTGTTCTATGCATTCTTGCATCTTCAAATTTCCTATGAATTTATTTATTTTATTTGTGATACAATGGAAGGAAGACGTACTAGAAGGATGCATTAATCGTCACGTAATTACGTACGTTTTCCCGTCGATGAAAAGGAAAACGTCCATCGAAGTATTCATTTATCCTTGTTAATATATCTCCTATTACCCGCTCTTAAGATAGATTCTGCGGGTCGTTATCGTTTTTCATTAACATAACAGGTACATATTAATGTCAGCGATGTCGCGTCAAGGTTCCGATTACGAAAATCACCGTGGCCAATGATCATCGAGACCAGTTTCAACGTAACTTGTTTTCCTTTACAGCTGTGGAAACACCGTTTGGTAATCCACGGATTCTCCAGAAATTTATCTGCGTTTTTCGTTGTTTAGTCTCGTACAGGCAATCAACATGATATTGTTATAATTTATATGTCGATAGGCTATGAATTTTTGAGTTTGATTATTAAAGATTTTCTGTTTTAAAGATTTGCAATTTTTATTTAAAAAAAGCTAAAAAGAGGAAGGTTTATGCTGCGTTTATTAGCGTTATCTCACAAATACAGAGATGATATGAATTTCGAAAGGAAAGTCGCCACCATGTGGATTACGTGTTTGACAGGTTTAAGAGGGAAATCTTTTGTGGTGGAAATAACACAAAACAATTAAAAAGTTTTTCACACATCTTTTGTTAAAAAAATATTAGAATATTAAAAATTCCTTACGACTTCTTCGCTTGGAATTTTTCTACTATTTTGATAATTGTATTCTTGATAGTTAAATTTGAATCTGCATCCGAAAATTTGAATGTGAATTTAAATTTAGGATAATCGTATGCTCTACTCTATTTCGTAGGTAGAGCTTGTCGCTCTAAATGGTAGATGGCACAACGAAACCTCTAATTTTTTCCACGATCAGTATGTCAGAACACGTGACACGAAATCTCACAAGGTGTCAGATTTATCTTATATCTCGTCTACTAATGATTCGCGTGCAAATAACGAACAACGCAAGTCGATATCGCATCACTCGTGTGCGTTCGGCCTTGAACGAATCACTACCGGTTTTTTGTTGACGATCGCGCACGATTCTGCGCGAATTAATTGGAACAATCTCCGAGTCCGACCGCTGTACGTACATAATTTTGGCGGGACAGGAACGGACGGTAATGGAGGAACCCTTAAACAATTTGTAAAAAACGATGCGCGGACGTGTGAATGTAATATATTACGTTCGTGCAACTGCTGCTCCAGTTACGTCAAGAGCGTTACCCGACGGCGTTGTTCATGAATGCCAACGTAAACTCATTTTGAGAACATTGAAAAATAACTGAGAGAATGAAGAGAGTGGGGAAAACGCGACATGATTAAGCAATGCTCGGACATTGGAAATGGATCGTGTGTTTGTTTGTTGAAACTTTTCTTTTTTTTTTTGCGGATTTACTGCTGAGGAATTGCTTGAAATTTTTAGCGAAAGAATTATTATACTGTAATAGGCGAATTACGCTATTTAACGAAATTCATTATTTGACTATAGGAAATACAGAATTTCATTTTGTAGCATTATGTACAGAGGTCGACACTAAGTTCCGGTAGAAGAAATCTTTGATCGGAGAAAATTTCAGGAGTCTTAGGACTTTCAGGAGGTTTGGAACGTAAATGTTAAGCTAGGTTAGGATAAGATAAGTTACAGAATGAAACAGGGATGGATGATTCAATATTTAAGAGGGAAAGCGGAAACAAAAATATTTAAAGAATAAGATGACATGGAAGTTGGTAAATTATACAACACGGAAGAGTTCATGCAGCAAAATTCTCTGTTCTAATTATCTTCTCTTTTAGGTCGTAAAAAGAGGAATAAGACCACGGTACAATGAAAAGATACATGCAATGCAATTTAAATTTAAAGAATCCTAACTTATTGTTAGTTTTATTAGAGATTTAAGATAAAGGGATTTGGAAGGAAAAATTTCTGTTTGAAACTTTTGGTTTACAAAAAAAAAAAAAAGAACAAGATTGGAATACGATAGAAAAAAATGTTCATACGAAATTTTTAATCGTAAAGGACTTAAATGCAAGATTCTAATTTAGATATACTTAAGATTCAAGACGAAAGAATTTGCAGGGAAAAATCTCTCTTTTGTCCGTCTCCATTGTATGTATATATATATATATATACATGTTGTTTTCGAGCGCGCGACTTACGTGGAACCGCATTGTTTACAGTTGACACAACGTGAAACGGTGAGAGGAAGAAAAGATCACGCTGCACGTCGTCGCCGTCGAGAAATCTGGACTCCGAGCGGTATTCGAGAAGAATTCCGAAGCATCGTGGATACAAAATCGCTTGACATTCTGCACAATAACTTGCGGTAAAAAAAAAAGAAAAAAAGAAAAAAACGAAAGAAATAAAAAGAGAAAAGAAAGAAACAATTCGGTCTAAAACGTGAAACACGATATATGGCTTGACAAAATTTCAGACTCGTACATGTGCTGATCGTCTGTCGCAGATTTATTACAAGATCGAAGAAACGACCAGAGTCCAGAGTCTCGGAGTGTTTTCCCCTCTCTTCTAATTCCGGCATAGTCCTTAGCTTATCTGCGAGTCTGTACTTATTGCCACTCGTGGCACCTCTCTGATGCAAGAAGTGTATCGGATAAACGGAGAGAGAAAGAGAGAAAGAAAGAGAGAAAGAGAAAGAGGCGTTTGTTAAGCTTTTTACGATTTTCACCGGAACGAACGTGGTCCAATTAATGCGATTACTATGCGCCGGAAGCTTCGCGTTGTCGTAACGGGCACGTTCAAATTTTAATTCGAAAAGAGAATCTTAATAGCTCTTTGGGATTTTAACCTCGTGCTTGGTAAAGAACGCTTCGTGTAGCTAAGTGGTCGTTAAAAGATAGAAAGGTAGAGGAAAGAAAAGGAAAAAGGAAGGGGATCGAGGGAGGAGAGCGAAGGATTCAAGGATATGACATGAAAAGCAGCGCGAGAATATTCATGAAAAAAGAGGATACTAAGGGACCGTTAACTTTAGAAGGATCTCCCTTTACTATTCAAAGCAGCTTGGAGGGAAACATACGCGGGAAAACAACGGCAACGCCACGCTTCACTCTTACATGCAAATTACAACGTTTCTAAGTTAACTGGAAACTGACGGTGGTCAGAGGGTTGGAAACTTTCAGACACGTATATGCGAGCACACTTAATTGACAATTAAGCGGCAAAGAAGCGGAGAGGGGGCGACTTTCTCATTTGGAATACCCGCAGCGTGGAGCAGAGGATCTTACGGGAAAACAATCTCTCCCGCACACGGAACGGACGGTCCCAGTGAAAAATTCAATTGCTGGCTTGAATCACGTCCCTTGATAAAGAATCGCCGGAAAGGAATTTCCGTTCGGGCGCCAGAAGGGTTCCTTTTTATCCCTCTCCCTCTCTCTCTCTCTCTTTCTCTTTCTCTTTCTTACTTCTCTTTCTTCGACTGCTGAAAGAATAACCAGCTCCAGTTTCCTTCATCCGACGAAACGGATCCACCTAAAATTTTTATCGATAGACCATCGAATATCTCTTTGTTCAAAAGAAAAGTAATCTCGATCTTGAAGAACGTTTGAAGAAACCAAGAAAGCGATCGATCATTCAGACACTTGTTACGCGGTTCATCAAAAGGTTAACAACTGTGGCGAGAGAGAAGTCACGAAGAGCTAGAAAGAAACGCAACTAAGTTCCACTTCGATCTTGCGAGGAATTATAGAAAAACTAGCTGTTACAGTACTGTCCTTGTATAATTTAGAAAAAAAAAGAGGAAAAGGAAAGGACTGTGTCTAGTAACAAGACTAGTAATAGACAAGTAGTAAACAGAGTATGAGACACTAGCTTATTAATTATCAAACAGCAAAATTGAATCGAGCAACAAATCTAGCGACGATCGTCGAACAATTTAAAAAATATTAAGATTCTGCCCATCAAAGTACTTCCTCTAATAACAGAACTAACAGCAGTTAAATAGTAAACGAAGTATAAGATGATATTTCATTAATTTAGTACGATAGTCGATAGAGAAATTCAGTCGAGCAACGACTCTAGAGAACTCGTTGAAGAATTTTAATAACGTAACGATCCTGTCGTAGTCGACTAGTAGACGAAATATAAGAAACTATTTCATTAGTACTTAATCAACCGTATACTGGATAGAGGAATTGAATTGTACAGCAGGTATATCGACGTTTGTCGACGAGTTTTATTAAGTTAAGGACAGTGTCCGACGAAAGGGACACTTTTTTTCAAAACGGTGGAAAGGAAGTCACGAAACACGGCGAACCACTACGGTATCCACTACACGGGCTCGTACGCTTATAGCAACGGAGCACCGAGCGTGTACAACAGCTATCCGACGAACGGCGGGTTCGTGCAGTCTCATCTCCATGAAGACTATCGGCCGATTTACTTTTACGTAGCACAGCCCTATACTATCCCGTACACGTTCGCCAAGAGACCGAGGCCATCGTCGCTGCTGAGGCCAGGCAAACCTCGGAGCAACTGTCGCGTCAAGTTTTCCAAGAGGCTCGGCAACGGCGACTTCTCGCAGAAGGTCAAGCAGGGCGAGTTCTCGAGAAGCCTCAGCCAGGTGCACTTTGTCGAGAGCCAGGGGCAAGGTATTTATCATCGTATTTTTCTTCATCTAGATATATACATCGTAGGTGACATTTAGAGAATCAATAACGAGAGTCAAAAGTGAGCGATACACCGTAGAAAAATGATGTTCGTGTAATACTGGTTTACGTATGATCTTTTTTACTATTAATTTGTAATCCTGCGTACTGTACATCCGATCTGTTAATCCATTTTCAATTTATGTGTGCCACGTTCATGTGTTTCTAACTTATCAAATTTTATTTATAATAAAAGTTTTTAAATAAATTTTATGCCTTCAAGGTGCATGTCGAACCTTTGGCTCTCGCTGCACATCGCACGTGTGTTTTGAAAATATCGCACAACTTAGGATAATTCTGTTCTATCCTAAGACGTATAGACTAAGAGAGCGATTCTCCGTTCTCTCCTCATTTTGCTAAAATTTAAGGTACGTGTCCTTTTTACCAGAACGATGTGTTTAATACAAGTCACTTTTGCGACGTTTCCAGATAGGTTTCCGCTTTTCTCGAAAAGCGCGTTTCAGCTGATTTGTGTTTGAAATACACGCGCGAATGTAACGCGTTAACATTTCGTTGTTCGACTTAATTGAATATTGTACCGTGTTTTATCGCGTCACTCGATAGATTATATTCAAAAGTTGTTCATAATTTGTTTACGATCAAATTTCTGTCTTTATATTCTCGCAATTCAAAGTTTAATAACATCTCTATTTGCAGTAATCGAGTTCAGCTTGACCTGTTTGCAATGTGCTAAGCTTTAGATATACTATCTTTCTAAATATGACAAAAACCGTTGAAACGATCAATTTATGCTTCACAAAACCATTTTGAGAGTGTCTTGACAAAATGACCGAGCTGCTGAGCGAAAGGAAAGCGAGAGAAGGACGAACTTTAATGCTCGAAATAATTGGAGAATTAAAATAATTGCTACGTTGATGTTGTCGTTTAATAAGCTGTCGGATACGCTGTGTGAATTCGATGTTTGATAGGTTGCTTGTTATTCACTGGCCTTGCTTCCTTTCATCCTTTTCCCTTTAGAATAGCGTGCGGATTAAATATCGTTAGATAAGCATTCTATAAATTTGTATTATCGAAAGAATAACGTATCCTATTTATTCTATACTGTTCGCTTTGATGAGTACTATTTGTTTCTGAAATTCGACTTCACTCTCTATATTCTTTTCCCAAACACTTTTCATCTGCTTCGTACAATCCTATCGCTCCGAGAATTCCGACAAAACAGTAATTCATCGGACGGATGAAAAAGGTTTCTGGAAAAGTAGCGTAATATTTGGTCTAGGCGCTTTCACACCAGCAGTATTTTTCTAGCAGACCGGATAATTGTTGCGAAAGCGGCATAGTTTCTGTGGCATAATTTAAATAGTTGTTGTCGTCAAGTAGACTACCGATACCCACGCGTCGACCGTCTTGTCCACGATTAAAGCGTCAACACGCTGCTTTTGCCGAAAAGAGAAACCGCCACCAGAGAAAGGAACATTGTCCAAATATAAGGCGTCATTCCAATCAACCTACGAACACAGAGGACATCGTATTTGGACGAGAAATATTCGCTGTCTCCGAATGGTTCTCGCGTTTACTCGCAAAAGGAAACAAGTTGTACGCACCAGCTAGTTACGAGTTAGCAGAGACAGCGAATAGGACAACATTTTTCCACGCACCTCCTAGGTTTGTGTTACGATATAAAGCACACGAGAACGCAAGGAGTTCAGACTCTTTTATTCGCTTTGATGAGTAGAGATAACTTTAGAGGCTTTCACGCGTGTTGCAGGTTCTAAGTTTTTCACCGAGACCTGTAATTTCAGACAGTTTCGAAGATCTTAGCAATGCGGAGAAATCCAGAAGGTTGAAAAGCTTTCCGTGATATTTGAGATTTCAGAGGGTCTCGAAGATTTGAAGAGTTTGAAGAAAATGTAGAAATTGAGAATGTTATAAAAATCATTTAAAGATCGATTAAAGGTTCGAGATACATATACGGCATTCTAGATCGGAGATTTTGGGATATTTTGAAGTTTCGAGTGCGCTCCAGCTTCGAAACTTTCTAGTGGTAGTTGAGGTTTCAGAGGGTTTCAAAGATTCCAGTAGTATAGGGTAATTGAGTATGTTCTAAAGGGTCTGAGGTTTCGCGAGGATTTCGAGAGTATCAGTGGTTCTAGATGCTAGAGAAAATTTAGGGACTACTAAGCACTTTAAAAAATCGATAACAGTTTTGAAATTTGTATTATAGAGAAATATCGTTCAAAGTCGACTATATCATAGTCCTACAAATATCCTAGTAGACGCAGGATCCGGTCGAATAACACGCGAAAGCGGAAATAATATGAATGTAAAAATAAGAAATAGATACAGAGTAAAATTTGTCACGCGCATGTACTACACCAATTTTTAACTAAACACGTTCAAATTTTATTTTCTTGAAAATGAAGCTTTAAAGATTTTATTTCGCATTTTTGACTTATTTTTACACGCACAATGACCATCTGTCGATTACTTAATCCTATCTAATTTTCAAACTCGATTTTATTGAAAAGTAAGCCGAAAATGAAAAAGTTTTATTCTATATTTTTCCCTTATTTTTACACAAGGAACCACGGTGTGATTACTCGTTATTCAATCGGAGCCTGTGTATGTCGATCCCGTAATTTCTATTACGCTCTACCACCGACATTTATTTCCAAATACTTCTATACTTTCCTCTTATAAATCCCGTTTATTTCAACTTCGTTGAACTACAATGATTTTATAGTTAACACAACGCATACTTATCATGTACGAAGCTTCATGTGCCGGAGTTTAATTACACGACGGAATGCACCGTACACAAACTTGTTTCCTGTCACAGTATATAAACTTCATTGAAGTTTCATGGGCTGGCCGCTCTCAGAATGAAAGGAATGCGAGCCGCGCATCCGGTATGACTTGCCACTTCTTTCGTTCCTCCTCTGTCCAGTGATCTCAAACTATCCGAAGACTGGCTTGCCCCGTGATCCAAGGATGACGTCGATGTTCCGAAGGGGCACGATCTTTGCTACGTTCTTCTTGTCGTTACTGGGCGGTGGGCTGGTTTGTGCTGCTCTGGTGACGCAACATTGGGTCGAGGCGCGACCCTTAAGAACTCCAAATCCTCAAGAAAGCGCTGGCAGAGTTCACTTCGGCCTTCTTCAAGGAAAAAAGGAACTAAACGTCGCTTATGGCTGGAGGACATATCATATCTCTGGTAAGTTCTTCCAATAGTTTTTGAATGATGTACATCGACTATACATATAGTTATAAGTATTTGGATACTCTTTGATATCTAACTGTTAACTGGCAGGTATCATTGGGCTATTGGGCACCGTGATAATTTAGGTTTAAATTATTTAATTTTGGAGTTTTTAATTGAATTGGATCTTGTTACTAGTCAACGCCTCAGAATAGTCATCCAATCTTCTTTGAATGGCAACCATCACGTTCATACGAGAGAGAGGTAAATTATGTCTACAAGTGTAGGAAAAATCTGTGTTATAATTATTAGTAAAGTATTACTACGTAGCTTTAATGAAAAAATTCTATAAAGAAATAAATACATACTATAAATGCAGGAACATTTGTGACGTTGTCTAAAGAGCCACTATATATGGAAAATTAATGTGACACTTACTAGTAAAGTATTTCAGTATAGTCTTATTGAGACAGATAGGCAATGAAAATTTGTGCGATGAAATTTTTAGTGAAATGACAAGAGTATATATGTTTATATACTATTATTCTATAAAAATAATTACTCCAAAATTAAACGCAACAAGTCTCTGGGAAATACTTTGCGGTTATGAAGGTGGTCAGCTTCATTAAACTATTCGACTTTAGCCAACATCCACCACATGGCTTCTAACCATCGGAACCACTTTCTGTTAGATAAAGCGTCACGGTTAATGGATCGGATTTTACCTTCATCCCTGAATTGTTAACACTCTCCATTCAAGGATACCATCGTTTTCTCTTCCTACTACGTATCTTCGTTTTTTTTTTCTCACAACGTGTTATATTTGCTCCACCGAGCATATAGCTATTATGTTGCTTATACGACAGCAAATGCATTACCGAGTGGTAATTAAACGCTTGAACTCCTTTCCGTGCATTTAGTGGTTTCTGCAGTCTTTCATACATTGTACTTTAAACCGAAGCTTCCAGGTACAGAGGCTATTATGTACTCTACGGTTTCTGTAATCATTAAACCATTTACAGTTGCGTTCCACTAATGGATAGCTGCGTTTTGGTATTAATAATTATCTTAATAGCTTTCAATATCGTCGTTCTACAAAATGTTTCATGCATTTCATTTTTGGAGGTCGAAGGTGAAGAAAATATCCTGCCTCTTATGGAAGAACAATTTCAAAATCCACAATATATCGTCGACTAATTCTACGTCTTGTTAAAACTATCTCTTCATTTGATTTTCAGACTAACTATGTATGTATGCTTTTGCCATCTTTCTGAATATTTAAAAAGTGATGTATCTATATGTAGAATAATGTTAGATAATTTAAGTAAATATTGAATTATCAGTATATAAATTATACATCAGTATTTAAAATCTAGGAATATATATTAATATTTTTGAAATTATAAATATCATTCAATTATTATACAAACACATAGCATGAGCCCATATTTCATCTGTAAATCGAATTAAAGGGTAATTTAAGTAATATAGAACTAGTCAACAGTGTATGGAATTCTAGAATTGCTTCACTGTGAGAAACAAAAAGTGTAGCTCATCACATTTGTCCCATACTATTTTTTTTTTTTAAATTAAAATATTTTCTTTTATCCATTGAGTGACAAATTGAAAAAATCAACAAAACCAGCTATCATAAGTTTCCCCTATGATTTTCGCTTATTTTTTCATAATCGAATAACCGAAGGGTTTTTCAAGCATCTAGAATGCGAGCTCGTATTGGATGTACGTGATTGCTTGCCACAAAGATTACCAGGAAACATCGGTGCTATTTGCACAATTCAATTTACGATGAGGTTTATGATTTAAAACACTGACCACGTAGTTTTTCAACACGACCGTGTACTGGACACGGACACTGATCTGTTAAATTATTCAATCTGTTCACCGTTGGCTAATCTGAGTTTCTGACGAGTTTCTCACCAACAACGCGTTTTACATAACTTTCATTCGACGCAAGGAGGGTGATCTTATCTTTGAAAGAACAACCAAGCACGACAGTCTGTCTCTATTATCTGTGTGCTACCTACAATGACACCAATCGATAATCAATTGTGATTGCAGCAGTATAAATTTATCTATGTATTTATCTTTATCTTACCTCGGTCGGTATGACTTTATTACTAAACCACTTCTCTAAAACGTTCCAGACAATTGCGCCGAGAAGATTGGAAAATTCTGTACGTAATTTATATCCTGCAGCTGTCATCCTTGTGTCCTTATCCTGTTGATAAAACATAGATATGTACTAAGAAGAGCAAAAAATCCTGTATTCGAGTCATGTTTAGAAATCATGGATAGCTTAATAGACTTATAGAATAGATTGAAATGTACACATAACATTTAATTTTTGAAAAATGTCGTATTTGTGCTTTTTTCTCTGATAAGCTAAATCGTTCGCATTATTGAAGATCTCGTAGTCCATGAAATCTACGTTGTCTGCTACGATGTAACACATGTTTTACTACATCTTTTAAAATGGTTAAAATAAATTACATATATGGATTAAAGAATGTTTAGTAAAGTGAACAACTTATTGTTGTAATTAAAATAAAATGTGCAAAAGTTAAATGTTATAGCGTATGATATATTTCAATCTGTTGCGATTGAAAAGTGAGTGTATAAAATTCGGGTGACAATGCGTTCTAAAAAATTTAGTAACGTGGGTCATCGATGACCATCATTGCCAATGGACGCGTTAACGAATCGGAGCCTCGATCGTGTAACACGGTCGAACGAAACTAATTCGGGCACGCCGATTATCAAATAGTAGATTTATGGGAGATACGCGCGACTCTGCCGTTCACCATCTCCCACAGAAATCGCGTGCAGGTACAGTTATGCCGAATGAGATTCTCCTGGTCTGGCCAACTATCCGGCAGAATTTATGGTCCCAGTATCACATTGGGTACCTGAAGCACCGGAGAATCTCCCTCCATGCGGTTCTCCGCGACGATAACTCGTCCACTGGATATTATTCCAGGTTATACACATTGGTCGAGCTGGTGGAATCAAAATCTGATGTACTCCTTAGAAAATAAGCCGTTCACCAGAAACGATAATACGACGTAGCATGTACATACAGCGATAGTAATTTGCTAGCGGTTAAATATAATTCACAAGTGAATTTCTGGACTAGTTAAATTCAGATATAGTATGCAGGACAGCCTATTTTTATCTATAAGTGGTAATGAAGTAGAAGCTTAGAAGTTACATATTGAACAAAGCAAATTAATTAATATGTTTCTATTGATACTTCTTCTCCAGACTCAACGGACGTTATCTGTCCTTCCAATTGAATATAAATTCTGAAGTACTAGCATTTATAGAATGAAATGGGTCAGTCTGTCTAGACTCCCTTTTGAACATTCATTTTCAATATTTTTACCATAGAGATAAATAAATATGTGTGAAGTGAATTCATACTTTGAATGCTGAGAGAGAGAGAGAGAGAGAGAGATGACAGCATTTTAAAAAGTTGTAAATATATGAACCAGCCAATATTGATTGTAATAAATCTGACATGAAATTCCAAATATTTATTAACAAACAAAAAAGGTACAAAAACTAGCTAAACATAAACTGTGGTACACATTTTGACACAGTTTACTATAACAATAAATGTGTAACATCCATATTCATGTACATATACATACAAGAATATCTATCTATACATACATATGAGAAATATGCTGGAAATGCGAGGAATTCTTGATTCGTTATCTATCCATGATTTTTTCCCAGTTTCACGGCCGAATTCGAATAACAAGAGTGTTCATAATGCTCGCGTGTCTTGTCATCCTGATACTGAAATCGTTATTGCCGGAGGAAACTGTTATCGTGCCATAAGCGGCGGTACAATGCCGGTCGGGCACTCGAGCGAAAACATCCGTTCCCCCCTAGCATCTTACCCTCAACGTGGAATCAGCCGGTATATTCGCGTAATCCATGGGGTACGCTGTCCGCCAGCTGAAACATTTGAATAACAATTTTACGGGCTCACCGTGTATAACGGTTCGTCTCACGCACTTCGGTCTCGGCATAATTTTCGCGGCAGACCGGACGCAAAAACCTGCCCAGTACCGGCGAAATGGTATATCCTCGTTACTTTGCCTGTTTATGGCCTAAATTGGTTCCTATTAGATGGTAGATAGTCGCTTACTTATTTTTTATGTAAAGCTATACCTATTTGTATTTTAGGCTTTCTAAATTTGTATTTTTATATTGCAATCTATAAAGGAACATATATATTGTATATTTGCATTTTAGGTTAGAAAGTTTGACGTAGAGGTTAGGGGTCTAAAGGGAGTAAGGGATTTTAATAGAAACTTGAATTAGATAAACAAGATCTAAAATTAGTCAGCTGAAGAGAAATAGTGAATGTAAATTTCCTTTCAAATTTAACCTGGTTACAGTAATCAGAAAATAGTCCTGCTGGTAGCCATTGTTCTGCAACATCAGATAATATAAAGGTATGGTGATATTTTTTTTTTTATCTAGTTACATCTATATCTGAAATTTTCATTATCTTTTTTTCTACAAGTTTCGTATTGGACGCTCGATCTACAGATCCAATTTCCTCGTAGCATTTCCCGCCCGCCTCGACATATTCGTTTTTCCCAGCAACCATTTCATATTGCATTCTCGATCTGGAAGTGCAGTATCTTCTTTTGCCCAGTTTCTGTTCGTTCACAAAATTTCCACCGTGTAATAAGAACTTGATATTCTGGTCTCGATCCTCGAAGAAGTCTGATCTGTAGAGCAGCTAATGAAGACTGAAGGATATCCTTGAAAAATATCCAGAGCATCCTGATATATTTCGTCTAGTGAATTGTTATACGTATAGAATACAGGATAATGTTGTTTAATATTTTTGATCACAGATCATTTGTAGTTAACTTTCGTTTAATGCTTTTGATTATAAATAATTTATAATACTTTTACGTTGAGAAGGTTCTAGAAATGCTTTGTGTTACGATGACCGATAAGTTTGATGTTCAATGTACACAGTACATATCTATGGAAATCGGAGAATGTAGCAGAACGGTAATTGCACTCTCATGGCCAAGCAGTTTGACCCAGTGGCAGCTAAGTGTAGAGTATCAACCACATCGCAATTCTTATTACAGATGATTCTCTCTTCTTTTCTTTATCACCTTCTCGCATTACGATTCAGTAATGACCAGCTACGTATCGAATAACAATCTCCTGTTGAAACTGTACATTGTGGACAATTTCTCATTCAAGATAGTGACGTCTACATTTATACGAATCTTTGGATCTATCTTTGCATTATATACAAGAGATTGTACAATATTCAAAGAGATATATACAATGTGTAAGAAATATAAGTGTAACGAGAATCGTAACACGATCTTAACTTCCAGATCGCGGGAGGTTCGTAAGAAAACGTTGATGCAAATGCGGCCATGATCATGAAAAATCCAAGATTAAATTTTTGTTTATTGGAATGTATTCCGCCCATTACAAGCGACGAAAGTCTCGAAGGAACCATAGATCGAAAACGATTCTTTCTCTCGATCAAATCTGAATCTTCGAGTAACATGAATGATATAAATCTTCAAATAGCTCGAATAATTCGAATTTCAGTTAAGCCAAATAATCTAAATCCTTAAGCAACTTGAATAATCCGAATTTTCAAATGACTTGACTAATCTGAGTAATACTTCAACGTTACTGCCCAATTCCGCGTATATGCGTGTGAAAGCAGTTATATAGATGGAGCCAGCGTGGAATCAGGTTCAGCCGTCTCTCCCCCGATAAGAACAATGACATTGTTGGCACGCGTCATGAGAAACGTTTCTCTTTCATATGGAATGGTCCCAAAGGGACACACGAGAAACACGTACCGGTTCGATCATGTATGTAGCGATAGTCGCATGGCGTGCACGATCAACCATCATGTATAGTTACTATTTAGCCTGAAACGTGAGGTCAATAACAGCCTCTTCGTTTTATTGTACCTGCAACGGGGCAGCCATTGGTATGCGTGACGCAATGAAATTGGCGTAATCATTTATTAATTCCCCCTCCGTTCCTCTTCGGCTATATAGTTCATTGATAATCAAGAAAAGAATTAATCGCGCTGATGCACGCGACTAGCATATTCTCTTTGATCATTCGTCGAACGTGCGCTTAATGACAAAGGCCAATGGCATTTATTATTTTTTGAATGGTATTTATCTCCTTCTTTCTTTTTGTCAATCGTAGGTAATAAATTTTTCAGCTGAATTCTAACCTCTTTGTGAATCGTAGGTTCTTTATTGGTGGCGGAATTCACGAGATGTTAATTGCTGGAATCTGGTACTTGGAAGTAGAATGAAGAATTTGATGTAAAGTAGATTCCTTCAAACGGAGGAATTTTAAATCGATAACGACCTTTTAATACTACAATATTTGGAAGCGTAGAGTTCTTCTTAAAACATATTAATAACTTTTATTTTAATATATATTTCTGTATACGATATAGATTGGTAATTCTGATGTTAAATAATCTATCTATTAATTTCTATTTTATATCAATAATTTATTAACGTCTACGTTATGTTGATAACGTATTAGTTCCATTAGTTTCAGTTATTATATATATTAGTTATTAGTTTCAGTGTAGTATTAAATGATCTTTTTCTCTATGTCGATTCTCTAATCTTTTAAAAATTTTTTAAAAATTTGTCGGATGATATAGCAAGATAAAATGAAGAACACATTTTATTCATTTGTCAAATAAAAATTCTTCAGAATGAAAGAGAAGAACGCAAGGAGAAAAAATTCTTTCTTGTCGCTGTATGATTAATGGTTTGGTGTCAGCGGTTATTTAAATTACTTAACAGTAGAACAGACAGCCGTAAGAGTCTCGAACTGTCTGACACGGTTTTAATTCGTTTCCGATGGAGATTTCATCAGCGGTAAAAAGTTTTGCGACACCCACGCGCAAAAGAAGCGGTTGAATAAAGAAATACGGCCCGAGGGAAAGATTCCGTGCGCGAGAGTAGCCGCGACGGTTGTAACAATAGGAGCAGAAACTGGTTTCTGAGTGTGCAAAAATCCACGACCGAGCCTCGTGGTCGACTTTCACGTGCTCGGGCTACGTCGTATCATCGACTGTTCCCCGGATGCTGACCACGGGGAATATTAAGATCCTTTTCCTGGAAAACTTTCACGGCCAACGAAAGTCTTGGATCACATTTCATCTAGTTATAATTATCTTTATAAATTCCTTTTTTTAGAGCTGTTCTAAGATTGGTACTTTAAGATTAAATGAAATGTACGGTACATTTCGTCTTTTCTCGTTCCTTATGTTTGATAATCTTGGATCTGATTTTAAAGACACTGAAGGTCCTAGATTATATATTTCCTTGCTTTCGTCTGGTCATGATAATCTCTGTACGCTTCTCTTTTTGTGTGTGTTCTACAAGGTTGATACTCTGATCTATCAACTTTCAATTTCTTCCCTTGAAATTATATAATTTACATATTTTAATTGATCTCCTACGGATGTCGATTTTTTATAGACATAAAAAATATATTTCTGAAATATGAAATATATTAATATACAATATTAAATATATTTCTTGAATTAAAAGGAATCCTCCTTTATGAATAGTGTAAATTTCTTTTCATGATTCCAAATCGAATTCATTATATTTAATGGATTAATGGTATGGTTGAACAAAGTGTATTTTAATAATTACGGATTTAGCTCTCAAGCAACCAAAGGTTACCAAAAATTACTTCAATATTATTATTATAATTATTATTATTATTATTATTAGATTAGATTGTTTTAGAAAGAAGATATTTATTTGAATTGTTCTTTTCACCTACATACCTACAAAAATCTTTTTCTTGTGGCTGAACAAGATTATTAAGGCAAACTACTGTAATTGAAGAATTTATTCTTTATTAAGGTAAAACATGGTCATTTTGTGTGCTGGAACTGAGTGCTGAGAGTAAACGTCGAACACAAGGAAGGGTGCAGCTCTTGAGAAATTCCTCGGATGTCCTTTCGTGGACGCAAGTTGTTAACTTAGCGATTCACTGAGAACCCCGCCCGCGGCTAATTAAATAGTCCGTTATTTGCGATGCAATATAACTTGAACTAGCTAAAGCAAGAGTATTTACTGCACGCTTAATTATTCATTACGTACCACGATAGCTTCAGTTTGCACGTCAATCCAAAGTGGGATTCGGTTTGCTGAGAAAAATTGAGCTCTGAAATGCATGGAGACTTTTTCAACGATAATAATGGACCCCGTACATTAATAATATGCTAATGAAACGTTGATTAATGATAATAAGAGTTTATTATAGCAATTATAATTGATTTGTTTAGTTTTTAACATACTTTGCTCTAATTTGATCGGCTCAATTTTATTAACTATTCTCAATTTAATTATTTCTCTTTTCTAGCGAGATTAAACACTTTTTTTAGTCTACAGACTTTTTGCGTGTTATTTTGTTATTTTTAATTATAATTTGATAATATAGAAAATATCGCAGTATTTAAATGCAAATGACTGAAATATAAATGCGAGATAACGAGGCCCGCATCGTTGATTTTTACTGCTGCCACTAAGAACGTTGAAACGCTATTATTAAAGTTATCGCATAAAAATAATCGTTTGTTTCGTTTCAGTACCTCAAATGATCAAGCAAGATCCGACGGTGATGTCCTGGGGACTGTGGATCAGCACTCTAACAACGACCTCAGCTGCACTTGTCACCGCTGGCCTGGCTGCTTTACTCGCCGTTCTGAACACAGCCACTTCTCCTAGATCTAAGATCCTTTCTGATCCTGGAGTATATTTTATAAATATCTTAACACGTACGTCGATGAAAGTATTTAATTTCAAATACTTAGTACAGATAGATTACTTTAAAGTTCAAATAGAAAAGAAGCAATCTTTTTAAAAAATTAAAAAATTGGCTAAAATTCATTGGATCAATTATATTATAATACGTAAAATTCGAAATACAAAGCTAATTGATATTTGATTCAGTACTAATGTGCATGGCGAGTACGAGCACTTGGCTGGCGCAGTATTACACGAAGCTATACTTCAACGTGCTTCCAAAGGAGGATATTGATAATATGTGGACCAGCGAAGGTTCTGCCGAGCTTGGTTATTCATTTTGGTAAGAGACTTTTCATTCTTCTGCTCGATAGCATGGTTGCATTCACAATAGAAATCCTCGGTCAAGCCTCATCGATGATCTCGCATTTTCGTAGTTGTTTGCAAGTTTTATGCGCGCCATTCGATATTGTGAATGTTTTTCGATTTCCAGTAAAAGTCCAACCTTTTCAAATAACGAGCAGTGAATGCAAAGCGTGAAACTTGCAGCTTTGTAGAATACTATTCAATTTAAGTTAATTTATAATTTGTAGTGTAAAGTATCGTATCTTTTAAACGTTCAAATTATTTTACTTTTATCATTCGAAAGATAAAGGAAAGAGATATGATTATTATCAGACTACGAATGTTTATGCATTTATGAAAAATTTAAATATGCAAAAATTTACACAATATATAAATCAATAATATATACACAATACTTTATCTAAGTGGCATTTTTTAAATTGTATTCATAAAAAATATAAATTTGCATCAAGATCTATGATCTATTTATTATTTCTGCATGTATTAATGCGTTAAGGAAAGTGTCCTTGAGAATTTAACTGATTTTAGATATGTAGTTATATCCGATGTAACTTTCCTCCTTTTAATCACTGTTAAGTTACAACAGTCAAAGCGTAGAAAAAATGAAATACAGAAAATTATTTAGGTTTCTGGAGGTATATTTGAAATTTAACCTCTGAATTTTCTCATTACATTGCTCTTCTTTCAGGCTGGTTGTTTGTGCTGGTGTGGTGCATTTAATCAGCATAGCATTGGTAGGCTGGGGCTCAGGACGAGACAAAATCGAACGCCTGGAGACAATTCCCGCACTGGAGGAAAAGACCGCCGCGGCAATAATGCTGTATTGAATCCCAAGGCTCTTGAGACGAGGACTCAAAGACAGAAGAGATCCATTACAAAAATTACACAGAGTGCTGCTCATATTTGTTAGCATGTGTCGAGGCAACAGGAGTCGATTAAGCAGAGAGCTGGCTACGATATTTCTGCTATTCGAGAAAAGACAAGTTCCTAGATGTTTGTTAGCATACTTAGCATCGTAATGTAAAAAAAAAAAAAAAGGAAGAGCAAGCACGTTAACGGCATTACCACTTAAATCGTGTTAAAGCTTCAGTGTGAAATTTGAAGAATGTTAAAAAAAAAACCTTCGATTTATATAATACAATTATTGTCCGATATTCGGATCATGAATTTGTTGAAACATTTAACAATAAATGAAACGCGAATTTCATCGCGCGAAATAAAATTTCACTAAACCGAGCGCAAAGGTGGAAACACGATTTTTGTAACGATCTGATCAGAATGTAGTTTCCGGCTGAACGCTTTTATTTAAAAAAATATGACCACGAGCTTTTCAGACCGCTGAAATTATCGAGAGTGGAAACCAGGCCATGTAATTGATCGTTTCTACACGGAGTTACGAGCTTGCACCGTAATATTGCGTGATTCGAAACATTTTGAACAGTTGAGTACGCGTGTGACAAAGTGTATACTATACATGATGAACTGTATCTATATTTTCGTGTAACAATTTCGAGAAATATCAGATATAAATATATACGTATACCTATGCGACAGTGTATCGCGATTTGTTTTATTATAATAACAGTATATTTCGGCCATCGTCATTGAATCACGTCGGTCGACGTCTTCTCTAAATATCTTCACTGTTTTTTCTAATCTTCCTTGCGTTTGAAATATCTAGTTTTATACGCGCATTTATTAATGCTTAAATTAATCTTTCCCCTTTTTAGAAACTTCTAGCCCTTTTCTTGCGTACAGTATGATTAACAATTAGAATTATAAGAAGGGTAGTATATATATTTCTTGCCGTTTAGGTAAATGAAACAGAAAATGAATAATAAATAGTGTGTTCATGTTTTCTATCTGTACGTTTGTCGGCAGCGATAAAAAAAGTCAACTTAACTCAAGATTTCATGAATATTCTGTTCATTAAGTTTCATAGGTTGTAAATAGAAACGGAGTTTGATACTCTGTAGTGATTTATTTATTACGTAGTATCTTAATTATTAACTATATCATAAATGTAATAAAACAATTAAAAAGACAATACGGATAAGATGCGTAGATCTTCATTTATACCACAATAAAGAGGTCTGTCTTTATGTTTTATGTCTCAAAACTTTGTTGCATTATTATATAATGCTAAATATCGTTGCTTCGGATGAGCACCGAAGATTACTTTACGCAGACCTTTTAACCCTTTGCGGACGAGTGTCAGCAAATAGCCGCCCGAATTTGTTCACAATTCCGGACAGTTATTTTGAAGTGGACGTCTATTTTTCTGAGCGATAATCTTAAGCATATTTATGCATGGGTATAGTAAGCTAAACAGTATTATGTTTTTGATGAAAGAAAATTATAGATCTTTAGAAATCTTATCTTCCCTTTAACGCAAATTCGCGATGCAGGATGATGGTCGAGTCAGAATGAATTTCAATCTTTCAATGGCATTACCAGATGAATCAGAAAGCTTTTTATATATCATTTATAATACCTTATACACGATGCCTAAAAGTTCCAGAAAGAACATGTTCATTATTTTGAACCTGACAAGATAGAAGACGAAGACAGTGCTTCAGACAGAGGAAATGAACACCGTTCAACAATAAATCGGCTCAGACGTTTCAATATCTCTAGTAATAGTGATACTGATGATGAACTAAATATTGATAAAAATAACACAATCCTCAACAATGATTAACGCAAACGTTCAATGTGTATATTTTCTCAACTGTGTGCGCAAACGCCTCTCGTCCACAGCGACGCTCACTCTTTGAGCGACAATCCGCAAAGAGTTAAAATCATACGATTTGTTATTTCTTTCGTCTTTTTCCAAGGTATCACGCCATGTATACCGGTTTTATAAAAAAATTGATGTAACAGTTAGGATACAAGAGAATTTCGTTAATGTTTTGAGACTTTAAACCTCTGCCATCTATTAACGCCGGCTCACCTGTGACCATCCATCGTCTTCAGGCGGTCGTCTTCTCTCATCGTGTTTTGGTGGAAGTCTATCATCTTTAGTATCATCTCGCCTATTAATTTAAAAATATTTAATAACATACCAATTTCAAAATTAAAGCTTATAAAATTAATTTTTGAATTAATGAAAATATAGTCACTTTTCATCACGTCTCGGAAAGTCTCGAGGCGAATTTTGTATTGTATCGCTTTTGTCGCGCCAATTTTGACTACGCGTTCCACCACCGCCACCACCACCACCGCCACCGCCACCACCGCTGCCACCGCCACCACCTCCACCACCTCCACGACGATCAGGCATTCTGCCACGATTACGAGGTCCATCGGATAACGGATCACGTGGAATGTCACGCATCTGTAAAATATTGTTAAGTAAGTTGAAAGTATGTTTTATTTATAATTCGATAAAGCTTTTATACAATTATTTTATACTTACTGGACGTCCATCCATTCCACGATCTTTATCTATTCGATCCCTTGTATCATCCTTATCGTAATCGTCTCTTCTCCATCTCTCGATTGTATCTTTCTTCGGTTTATCGTCATCCCTTCGCCACTTATTATCTTGTCCCTCTCTCGCGTCCCGTCTTTTCCAGCGAGTGGATTCTTCCTTCATACCGTCATCTTTTGCATCAACAGGACGACGCCATGACATTTCGACTTTAATCAAATAAAATGTAGTTAATATCATATAATCATGTAGTCCTTAAAACATTTTTGAACAATAAAGTGTAGAAACGCACCTGGCCTTTCTGGTATACGATGACGTTCTCCACCTCCTCTCCATCTGGTTATTTCCTTGTCCCTTTGTCTCTCCTCTTCTAACTTTCGTTCTATTTCAGCTTCTCTAGCCCTAGTAATCTCTGCCTGTTTTTCAATTTTAGCTAGACGTTCAGCTTCCCTTGCTTGTTCCTCTGCGCGTCTCAATTTCTCTTCCTCCTCTCTCTTAGCTCTTTCCTCCTCCAAACGTCGTTTTTCTTCTTCCTGCTTAATACGCAATTCCTCTAGACGTCTTCTCTCAATAGCTTCAGCTCGTTCCTTCTCCCATTTCGCTTTTCTTTCAGCCTTACGCTCCATCTTACGTTTCAACAATCTGCTAACTCTTTCCTCGTTCAATACTTTCTCAAATTCTTTCAACTTCTCTAAATAAATACTCTTACGCTCGGCCAAAATTTTCGCTAAGAAAATATCGTGATCCTCCTTCATCCTCGCCATACGTTCACGAGTAGCAACAGCTTGCTGTCTCTCCTCAATGGCCGCAGCAATTCGTTCAGCTTCCTGTTGTTCCCAGCGTTGTTTAGCTAATTCCATTTTTTCTTCAACCGCTTTCTCTAGTAGTGGTATTTCTTCTAAACGTTTAGCACGTTCCAGGTAATCTATTTTCTTCTCCTGTGACTTCAATTTCTGTTGCATCTCTCTACGTTCTTTCTGCAATTCTTCTGCTTCTCGAGCTGCAATTTGTTCTGCATCTAGTTTCTTGATTTCATCCTCATCCAATTTCTTCAGTACCTTCTGACCATGACTAGTTTGTGATATCTGTTGCATCTTCTCCTTCAAATGTCTATCCTTGATCTGTTGGATCTCACTCTGTTGTCGCTTCCTCTCACGCTCTTCTCTCTCTTGTTCGAGTCTCTTCTGCTCTGCTAACATTTGCTGCCTCTGGAGTTCTTCTTGTCTTCGCATTTCCTCTTCCTCGCGGACTGTATTAATATGTTCAATATATTCTTTTCTTTCTTCTATAATCTTGTGTCTTCCTAAGATTCTCTGGTGTTCTTTCATTTTGGTTTCATGATAATGGCTTACCATGGCGGAACGCAATTTCTCTCGCTCTATCTTCTTCTTATTCGGATTAATAATATTGATCGCTCGATGCAGCACGGTGGCCATATTTATAAGTTGACAACGAATCTGTTCAGAAGGCATTGCTTGTAACACAGGACCATCGGGATGATCTTCTCTCTGAGCTTCTGACAAATCAACTCCAAAGTGCACACACTTCTTTCCGTGACTAATCCTTATCTGCATATCATTGTATCTTACACAATCCACCAGCAGACGTTCTAGGTGAAAGTCTGTTGTAAATTTGGCGAGTTCCAAAAGCCTAGCGAATTGTATCGTTTGATAAACCTGAGATATTTGATGAACCAGACGTACAAGCGTTACATCTTGTAAAGCTGGAACATACTGAATCAATGGACTATTTTCGTCTGCTTGTAGCGTTTGAATGACAGAATCTACTCGGCTACATAGCTCCAGAGGATGAAATTCGACCTCGAGCCATGAATACAATTCTTGCAATTGCGGTGATGCTAAATTAACGATGTTCAAACGAACGATGTCCTTAAGTAAAGAAACTCTCGTTGGTGGCTGAGTGAGTCCTAGAAGTGTAGCAAGTTTCTGAGCTTTCTCTAACGGGCTCTTGTCTGTCTCTATAAAACGATCAAATTCAGGGTGCGCTGATGGCAGTGGGATAGATAGGGTGGCCAATAACACACGATTAGCCATTCTCTGCTGTTCCTCCAAAGACATATTCTTTTTCATTTCGCGGGAGAGTTGCAGCAATTTAAACAATGCGGCAGCATGGAATAGATAGTTACCTGCCTTCCAGAAAACCATGGCTAATTTCTGGTAATAGTTGGCCATGGTTTTTGGTACTGGAAGTTTCTTAGATAAATTCATCATACCATGTACATCTTCAGAGGATTTGAATGCTTCTTGCCACAGCTCCATTTGTATTGCTGAATCAAGTTGATTCAGTCGTGTTTCCAAATTCAGCTGTTGCGTTTCCGCCCTGTTCATAGAAACGTTTGAAACTAGTGCCGGTAGTTTACAAATCTCCTCCAAGTGTTTTCGTAGTTTTTCACACAATTTACGAAATTCAGTCTTACGATTATATTCAAGACAAAACTGGAAGGCCATACGTGCAATATCATGATATAACGTTTCAACATGAGCATTGGTTCTTAATAATTCTAAGCATTGGCAATAAGATTCCCATAGAAATTTCACCCATGGTGTCAGAATAGTGCGATCGCTTCGGTCTTGTGCATCTTCACCACTGACCGCAGACAACAGTATGCTTTCAGGCGTGGCTAAGTTATCAAGATCATCTATATCTATAACAGCCTGTTGACTCTGCTTCCGTGCTTGATTCGTTTTTTCTTCTGCCATGCGTAAATATCCACGTATGACATTTTCTAAACTTCCAACATTTACCGATTGAAACATATTTCGATACTGAAATAGGCCCTCCTTTGCTATGTGCGATTTTTTCAGCTCCACACATAAGTCCAGGTATTTGAACATTATCGGTTCCAATACCGATTCTGACCAATTGTATGTCCATTTTTTATTGCGGAAGACTTCTTGCAAAGTATCTAATGCTCGGGCTGGTTTGCCTACTTCAATGAATTCTGTCAAAAAAGAAAGGAAACATATGTTTTTAAATTTTTTCAAAAATAATTAATCATATTGCTTTATAATAATTCACCGTGACATTTTCATTATAAGCATATTAAAGAATATTTGTCTAAGAATAATTTATAGCTAGTGTTTATGTAACAGAACAAATAAAGTGATACAATAATGTCAAAGTTAGGTCAGTGTCACTATCATGAAAAGACATATTTAAAGAACATTTACCACATAAAGTTTTTCATGTTCACATAAAAAAACATATACTAGACAACTTTATTTAACATAAACTAATAATCTTTGCATTTCAACAAACATATATAAAAGAATAGAATATTATATTTCATTCGGAATCATAGTATACTTTTTATTTAGTACTCTAACCTTTCGCAACTATTCCGTTCTAAGTGCATATGTTTGGGCAAAATTAATATTTTAAAAAAGTCAAATGAGACGTGACTTTAGCCATATTGAATGTTATATGACAAGTAGTAAACGCCACTGATGGCGATTAACCAATATTGTAAAAATATGGTTAAGTAAAATGATATGGATCGCAAAATCTTTGGACGAACGGAACGGAAGAATTTTTGCAGCTCTGGATTAAATAGGTATCGGCCATAGTCATTCTTGTTACGAAATAGTTATACGAACCGTTTGCTCTTTTCAGAGCATTCTCAGGTCTCTGTCCATATCGCGCCATTTTTTCACGGAATATAGTCGATTTCAAACCATATACGCTATCATAGGATTCGAAAAATTTCTGCGGGAAACTTAGGATATATTTTCTTTTAATTACGCGACGTTTATCACGGCGTACCTCGACCGCGTGTGCCGGATGAAAGGCGGAAACTACGGAAAAATGGCTTCCTGTAATATGCGAGTCAAGACAATTCAACTAAATTTTCCAACACTTTAAAACTAAACAATATCTATAATTAAATTATTACAAAAAGCATCCCAGTTAGTTTATCGTTTTTTCTCATGAAAATTATGAACTTTTCGTTGCTGGTTTTTCATTAATTCCGATTATTAGTAAATAGTAAGTAGATTTGGCACTAGATGTCGTGAAGATCTATTTTGAATGTTGTCTCTGAATTGAATGACCATTCTATTAGAATTAGAATATTTTAAATAATTTTTTGAATCGTAATCAAGATAAATTAAGTGGTGGAAATTATTTATTGGATTATATTACAGTTACGTATTTACAAAAATGTATAAAATTACAATAAAAACAAATTTTCAGCTACAGCCAAGTTAATTAGAAAATTTTCTACTGCTGACGGTAGATTCTTTTCTTTCAGCGTTTGCGCTGATACCATTTTTCTTCCGTCAGGTCCTTGAACTACCGCCAATGATTTCAACTGATTTAACAGGTCTTGAGTTTTGTCATTTATCTCGGATATTATTTGGCTTTCTACGTAGGATTGATTTTCACTTAGTTGGATCATGAATAGAGCTATTTCTTTATGCGTTTTTGTCATTGTTAGGCTTTCTAGAAAAATTGATAGGATTAATGTTTATTAAATTAACGATATTTTAAATATCTTTATTTACCTTTTGCATGTGATGCAACTGTAATTTCTCTAGCTGGAATATTTACAAGTAGATCAAATAAATCTGTTCTTGATGAAATGGAACTGTTTCTACAGCCAGCAATGTAGTGCGAAAGACCCTGGAAAATATTTCATTATTAGGGTTATGAGATAATTTTAAATAATGAAATACAGCTTGTTCAACATACTTTTAGTTCTGCCAGTTCATCATCGATTAGATCAACCCAAGGAAACAAATTATCAGTGACTTTACGATGCTTCATTAATGCAGGAAATATTCCAATCCATTTTAAAAGTTGTTCCAAGCTATGATGATAGACTACAATCCGTTTTTTTAAAAGAAGAGCAGTGTATATCAAGATTGTTTCCAATTCAAATGTTTTAATCATTTCTCTGACATTTGTGTTGTTCGTAAAGCAATGGCTATTAAAGTTATCAGAAACAAACGTTCCATTTTCTTGAGTAGAACATGATCCTTTTGTAAATACAGAGAGATATAACTGTAGTATTTCTGTTGGCTTGCCAGTCTTGCAATACATTTTGCTGAGGACTCTTGAAAGAACCTCATATTTCCTTGGATTAAAGTCTTTGGCGAATAAAACCAATGCAAATTGCTTTACCTGTTCCAAAGATAACTTTGAAGTATTTTTATTATATTCGTATATAATTATTGTAATGTTACCGTTTAAAAAAAGCATGTAACTTACTTTTGGTAATTTATCCGAATCAAATACTTCACTACAGTGTATGTAGAACCAATCGTATTTGTGTCTTGAGAATACAAATACTTGAGGGGAGTTGTGTTCTACTTCTAAGTTACATTTCCTTGCAACAACTGTTTTTTGAGATTCTGAAACGATTGGATAAGACCAGGTCCATAATATATCACTGTTGGAATCTTTCTCAATTATGCTACATGAGAGTAAATCCGTAAGAGGTGCCATTTCGAAATTATGTTGTTGACAGATGAATCCATCAAACTATGTTAAAACGAATAGATGCTAATCCGAACCAACAATTTTTATTGAAAAATGTTAATGTCATATTATTATTTATACTTAGATACAAGTGTTCATGCTATGTACTTGTATAAAAATTGGTCTTGTCAAGTTTGACGTTTCGTGAGGTTATGTTTTACAAAAGGGGTGTGTTAATAAGACACAAGTATAGACTGTCAAGTGCTGCCTTTTGCGGTAGAATATGAAAATACAAATATTTAAAAAAATTTAAATTGGCCAGTTTGCAATTTTCTAACTCAGTGAAAGGAAAGTTCTTTATTAGTAACGAAATTTGATTTACAGTGAATAGTGAATGTTTATGGTGCTTATAATGTTACTTTCATATCTAAATCGACTTTGGGGATTTAGGAGAAGAACATCAAAAGGTATACGAACTTTCTTTATTCAATCATTTAGTAATTTACTTATTTCATACGTATCATAATTTACATAACCTATATATCTCGGCGTCTAATATAACATAAAAATACATAACATAAAATTTGAATAATTATTTCAAATATTCGAATCTGTGTCATATTATGATTTTTATGTAGAAAATTCAGTGAGCAGTCGGAAAATATATGTATCTAATCCTAATAATCTATTAGGTATATACGTATATATGTATATACTCTACTCTATGTACAAAAATATTAATAATGTTTTGCGGTATATATATATTTTAATTATGTATCAATCCTATTCTATTACTATAATTTATATAAGAATTAATAATAATAATCATATACTAAACACAAAACAATCACAGGAATGAAACTATTTTAGACAGAATTACTTTCTAAAGAATAGCAAATATACAGTAGCTTATACAATTGGAGTATATTAATACCTAATGTCATATCTGAGGGTATATCGATATAAATACAGACATGCTTATTAACTTCGTTGGTACAAGCGTCATACTCTCGTGCAATTCGAAACGCTAATATTTCCGGTTGGTTTCCAGGGTACATTAAGCGATCATTTTCAACGAGCAAATTGCCAGTTGACTGTCCGGCGCTTTTTCAAAGGGCTTCGTACCGTCTGGGGCAATGTACCTGTTTACTTGGTAAGTCAGCATTGTTTCATATCCAAACACGTCTATACCGAGTTGCTGTAATAAACAAAATAATGATAAGACTAATATTCTTAAAATATTGACAAAATCCAGTATAAAATTAGTGATTAAATCTATTGAAAAAAGTTAACTGGAAAGAAAAATACAAATAAGTTTAAAAGTTTGATTGATCCGAGTAAAATTTCCGAAACGTTGCTTTAAATATATGAAATAATATTTTAGAATCAAACCTAAAATTAGTATTTTTATTTGGACAAAGTTAATACAAAAAAAAAAAGGAGGAGGGAGAGATGATTCTGTTATTCCGTTAACCGTTGCTTCTGGCGGGAATTTGAAAAAAGTTCAAAAGTTAGATGGTCTAGAAGGAAAGTTTCTCAGGTTGCTTTAAAAATAATAAGAGAGGAGATTAAGACGTTCGAAGATGCTCGATATAACACTAGCAATAATGTGTTCTTCAATTGTAATTCAATTTTCATGCTCTATTCGTATAGAAATTGTGTGATAGAAGTATGTCTCTTTTGTTACAATTTCGTTAAAGACTTTAAACTATAAGATAGTATCCTTTTTAATAAATTAATTGTATATTTAACATACTATTAATACCTGTGTTAGTGGACTGGTGTTGGTGGTGAAAATCCCAGCATATTCTTTTCTCTTAGCCAATTGTAAACAATATTCTTCCATCTCTTTCATCAAAATTACATTTTCAGCTGGATTTAGGTCATCGCTCGTTGCCATCATAAAATTATGAATAATCTGACCCGTTCCTTTTGGCAATTTCCTTTCTCTAATGGGTGCTTCAAGATATTCCAAGAAGTCGAAAACGATCGTTAATTTGGAATCGAGAATTAACTCAGGCTCGTCCCAGAGATCGAAGTTTAATGCTACGCCGATCGTTCTGCCATTTTGTGACGATTTTACTGCGAAACTTAAATTCTTTTCTACCAATGGTTTCCAAAGCAACTCCATCATTATACGGTAATCTTCCTTTGCTATATCTTCCATTAACCACTGTTCTAAGTCTGCTTTGTTGTAGAAACTTTCTGTAATAATTCTGTGGGACAAAAAAATTATCATTCTCTATGATAAAATTTATATATTTTAGATGACAGAACTATTTCTATACTTATTCGTGACTATCTCTTTCATTCTATAAGTATCACAAATGATTTTCATCTCTGTAATTTTATTTAAATCTTCATATTCCATCCCATAAGAAGCATATTTTATTTTATTTAGACTCTTACTTTATTAATTTGTCTTAAATCTTAAGTCTCCATTATGAATATGACAAACGACTTTATTTATATCTCAGATTCCCATCGCATAAACATGACTCTTCTCTGTACTAAATCTAAATCTTAGATCGTCTCCACATAAATAAATAATTCGCATCTCTATAATTTCACTTTTAATGATTCATCTCTCGCTTCAAATTCCTCACAAAAAAAATTTCAAATGTAAATTCAACGAATTCTACGTACTTTGTCACATCCTCTTTATGAGAATCGTTCAACATCTCAAAGACACGTTCTTCCTCGTTAAGACCATTATCGATCGGTTCGCCATCCGTGCTGGTTTTCATTCGGTTGAGCACCTCACCCAAATTCTTCGCCGTGATAAACTCTGTGATTCCTATCTCGTAACCTTGATCTTGTAGCTTTGTTACCGTGTAAATCGAGTTCAAGGAGTTTCCGCCAATCTCGTAGAAATTTGCATCGATCCTAACGTCTGCGCGACTTCCTCCACCGATTACAGACGCCACCGTTGGAAATAGAACTTTTGCCTTTGCTAAGTCTGCTTCAGGTACGTTGGTGTAGTCGCAGTTCATGTATTGCTCATTCTCTATATATAATATTCATATAATAATATATATTATTAATAACTCTGAATTCCTATCTTTGTTGTTATAATATACAGGGTGGTTGGTAACTGGTGGTACAAGCGGAAAGGAGGTGATTCTACGCGAAAAAAGAAGTCGAAAATATAGAATAAAAATTTTTCGTTTGAGGTTTTGTTTTCGAGAAAATCGACTTTGAATTTTCGCTCGGTACGCCTGCACTTTATTGTAGCCTTTCATACTTTAAAACAATCGAATACGTTAGAAAGTGTTCGTAGAAATTTAATTAGAAGAGCAAAAGTATGTGTTCGGCAGAATGGGCAACATTTTCAGCAATTTTTGTAATAATAAACTTTGTGATTACTTCGTATTATTTCATTATGTATTTCTAATTTTCCGTTACAGCAAAAACAAACTTAAACTGCGATAATATCCATCGAGACAACGATCTACAGTAAGATCCGTTATAACGAGACGCGATAAAGTGCACGCGTACCGAGCGAAAATTCAAAGTCGATTTTCTCGAAAACAAAGCCTCAAACGAAAAATTTTTATTCTATATTTTCGACTTCTTTTTTCGCGTATAATCACCCCCTTTCCGCTTGTACCACCAGTTACCAACCACCCTGTATATTTGACTATTAATTGTTATCAACGGTTCATATGTGACCAAAATAATTCCTATCAGAATACTTGAAATCCTTATTACATTAATGTTACATTATTGAAATGTCGCAACATTTAACAATGCTTCTTGTAATGAGAAATATTTCACTTGAAGCGTATTTCCAAGTTCATTCTTACTTGTACCTCGAATAGCAGGTAATTTACAATTGATTATAATAATTTGATCATCGCAATGTGTACCGAAATTCAGATTATTTTATGTGATAAATGTTTTGATAAAATGAACAGATAAATTGAAAGTTATACAAGTACCGTTATTGAGATGAGAAGATTCGTATTGCTTGAGCAGTGTTTGACGATCAGTCTTCCCGTTTGTTAAAAGAGGAATATTATCCAGGATGATGACTCGTGGTAACATGTATACCGGTAGATTGGCTTGCAGAAACGTTTCAATTTTTACAGTGCAAGTGGACGAATCGTTTGTAACAGTTACGAAAGCAAGTAGTGCCTGAAAATTGTTTAATATTTTTCATGTACATGTAATTTCATATAATATTATTCTATGCATTATTTTATACCTTTGATTTTTTATTATGTTCGATACAACTATCTTGTAATTGTATGTACTATGTTTTACGTTATATGTATAATCGTTATTCGATGCATTATTTGTAGGATATCTATAATATAATATATAACAATATTATATCAGAGATATTAAAACAATTTTATTAATGGTACCTGAGACAATTCACCGGGTTTGTAACAGAGGACAACCACTTCGTCGACACCAGGTGCCTTTGATACTGCTTTCTCCACTTCCGTGAGGTCTACACGGTGTCCTCTAACTTTAATTTGCGAGTCTACGCGTCCTTCGTACACGATCACTCCTTTCGATATTCTTGCATAATCTCCAGTGCAATAAATCCTCGAGTGTTCTGTTCAAATAAAAAACTAGATATTAATTTTTATATTATGCTAACAAAGCTTAAAACGAATTTTCGGTATAACAACATATGTCGCAAATCTTTCCATATAATAAACATCAGTTGCTACAATGTTAGTTGATAGAATTCTACGTTTTTAGAGAAGGATCGTCTTTTCGATTAAATCTTTTCATACAAGTAATTTGATATAATTAAATCTTTTCTCGATAAGAAAAGAATCATCGCTTTGAGAATATAAATACCAGGTGTGTTCTGAACATAATGCACGGCGATGCGTCGAGATTAAAATCGCGGAAATGTTAAAAATCTTGATGTTGTACAATATTTTTTTACCTTTTTTTTCTTTCGGTATTTCTCATCTCATTTCCATACCATCCATGGTAATCCATCCGATACAACTACACGTGGTTATCGATCACGTGTCACGTGTAATGAGACGCGTCGAGGATAAATAAATTTTCACTACAATGCGGTGATTCATGCCTATCGGCGATTCGAATGAAAACAACAGGGGATTTCTACGGTGTTTGCGAGAATTATTTCCCTGGTGAAATAAGGTCGAACGTTATATTCTTAACGAGATTATGGTAGTTGGCTGGCAGAGAAAAAAAGAAGCAAGATAGAAGCTCGTCTGTACACTCCAAGATGCACGCTCGCAATTTGTTTCTCTCGTTTGCATGGAAAAAGTTAGAAATATCGATCAAATTCTCGATGATATTTCTTCTCATCCCTTATTTCGTTTTTCAGACTTCTTCACTCCCTTTTATTTCTTTAGTTTTTAATCATTGTTCATTCTTTAGACTGAAATTTGATCGAAGAACTACGGAAACGAGAAAACTAAGAAAGATTGAAAAATAAGAAGTAAATAGAATTTTCTATAGTCGATAAATGGCTGAATCTAGATATAAATATAAGATTACGAATTCTCGAAATATAACACGTTTACCCTTTTCTATCGACGTTTTATTCTTCTCTGATTTTTCTAATTTATATGTTGATATATCGACAAATTTTCATTTTCATATCTTTATCCTATTTGAGAAGATGCTAACGAAACGACTCCTTCCGCTCTTAGAGGATTCGAAAACAATTCCAGATCATCAATTCGGTTTTTGGAAGCAACATTCTACGATAGAGCAAATTCATCGTTTAACTCGTAAAATCAGCCAAGATTTAGAAAAGAAAAAATATTGCTCTGCGGTATTCCTGGACATTCAGCAGGCGTTCGACACCCACTACTCCATCTTAATATCATATCTAACCAATAGGTTGTTCATGATTTAAATACTTAGACGCTATAACGCAAATTTCCAATAGAAGCTGGCATACCACAAGGCAGTGTCCTCGGACTTCTGCTGTTCACCATCTACACTGTCAATTTACCAATCTTAACAGAAATAATCACAGCGACGTTTGCTGATGATACAGCTTTATTAGCATCTCACTCAGACCCGATAATTGCTTCTTCAACTCTCCAGCAAGGTCTCGACTCTATGGAAAAGTGGTTTCACAAATGAAAATAAATGAAATATAAATTAATATTAAAAATGCTTCAAAATAAATGAAAATAAATCCAGTCACATAATCTTCACACTGCGAAAACAATCCTGCCCACAGGTGAGCATAAATAATATTCCAATTCCGAACAAAGATTCAGTTAGATTCTGGACATGATTCTGGACAGAAGAATGACATGGAAACCACACATCGTAGATAAATCCAAGCAACTTAAATTAAAATTTAAAAAATTCTACTGGCTCTTTGGCAGATTTTCTAACTTAAGCGTGCAGAATAAAATAACGCTATATAAAGTCACATTAAAACATGTTTGAAGCTATGGGATCCAACTATGGGGAACAGCGAGTAATTTCAACATAGAAATTCTTCAACGATTCCAATCAAAAACTCTAAGATCCTTAATAGATGCACCTTGGTATGCCACCGACATCGCTACCTTAAGATATCTACAGTTAAAGAAGAAATATCCAAATTCAGTAATAGGTATAACATAAGAATTAACAACCACCTAAACTCACTAGTTACTCAATTACTTGACACGACGGATCAGATCCGCAGGATAAAAGGACATTACCCTCTAGATTTAAATATCAGATTCAGCTAGAATCAAACATACGATAATTATTTATTATTCACGTTATAGTACCACGCCAGAATAATTTACTTATAATCTTCAATGAGAATTGATTGTAAACTACTTCCAAATAAAAAAAAATATCTTTATCATTGAATGGCGCGCACATAAGACAAACAAAGCAAGTTAAGTACCTAGGACTTCTCTTAGACACACAACTTACATGGAAGC
The DNA here is from genome assembly GCF_024516045.1 of Bombus affinis. Classification (NCBI taxonomy): domain Eukaryota; kingdom Metazoa; phylum Arthropoda; class Insecta; order Hymenoptera; family Apidae; genus Bombus; species Bombus affinis. Next base: position 16,998,387 of record NC_066344.1, read on the forward strand.
AACATACTAAATCAATTATCGACAAAATACGGATAAAAAAAAGACAAAAGTACTGGTTAACTAGTCGAAGTACTAAACTCAGCATAGAAAATAAATGAAAAATATACAAGACGATAATAAAACCAATTTGGACGTACGGAATATCACCATGGGGGACAGCAGTAATGAGTCACATAAATAAAATAGAGTCGCTATAATCGAAGATACTGAGAACAATAGTCAACGGCCCATGGTACGTCAGAAACGAGGATATACGCAAAGACTTAAAAATACCAATGGTCAAAGAAGAAATCGGCAGATACGCAGAAAAATACAAGGGAAGAACGGCAACGCATCCAAACCAGCTGGCTGCTGAAGCGAACAAAACTCTCATAGAAAGAAGACTAAAAAGAAAACACCCCACTGACCTCACTAAAGAAATAAACTAGTCAAACTCGAAGATGGTATCTCGTTGGGGATAGCCATCCACATGTTATTTAGCAATTAAGTTAGAAAAATTTGCCAAATGTCCAGCTGGGCAAATTGTAAAGTACAAATTAAATAATAATAATAAAAAAAATATCTTTATCCTCATAGGAAAAAAATGTAACCCTTTGCACCCGAGAGGCTATTTTTCCTCATGTTGGTGTTCCGTGTGGCAACTTGAGAGGAGAACGAGAGGCAATAGCCCCTGTTTATGCTGGATTTCGACCTCTCCAATTGATGAGAGCGCAGTATTGGTTCGTAAATAGATTCATTCTTTATATTGAGTGTTATGAAGCGTGAAGTGTTACACTTTAAGATGGAGATGAAATATTTATGCTCAAAATCTTCCGAAACTATGGTTCTGGCAACGTCTCTGACGTTAGTTCAGATTCGACGATCGTGGCACAAGTATTCTAATTTCGTAAATTCAGAAGCTGCAAAAAAATGGATTTGGAAATTTGTTTAATTAATTCATATATTCTGTAAAAAAGCGAAAGAACGAAAGACCACTTAACCAGCTGCGATTTATAAAAACTTTAGTGGACCAGTTGAAAGGAGATATTCGACAACCGCGAGATCGAGCTTCCACGTCGACTGCTAACTGTGATGGAATTCGGTTAAATGGGAAGCTCCATGTAATTTTAACAGGAAGAAAAACAGGATCGGTAAGGCGTGTTCTCACCGAAACAAAGCAGGAGAAAGACACGAAACAACTTATAATTACGATACTTGTCCCGACAAGCCAAGAATGCATCTGACCAGATGTTTCATAAATTATCGTAAAAAAATATAGAAAAAATATTAAAAAATAATATGTTCAAAGATGTAAATATATGTCGGAGATGTAGGGACATCGGGCCTTTCTTTAGAAAGTTCCCCAATACTTGGGCTCGAGGTGACATAACTGGTCGCCGAACGTAGCCACGGTCACGGGATGAACGAAATGTCTTACAGAGGAGGTACCGATGTTGAGGATACGCTGTATAAACAGCCTAGCTACGGCGATTGGGAATTTGTCGATATTTCCGATCGATATGTATTTGACATGTGTGACTGTATCTGTCTTTTATTTGCAATCCCCTTGGAGAGTTTTCTGTGATTGACTTAGAGGGGGTCTGAAAGTAACCCAGCGTCTGAGTTAACGTGTCTGCGTGCTACAAAATGTATTCCATTGTACAAAGAGTTTACCCGTTGACCGTGGATTCGTTATTGAGCCCAGGAACATTGTCAATAGCTTTTGTTATATTTATTAATTATTTCACGCCCAAAATTTCTAACGAAACCCGATATATATATAGATTATTAAAATATAATGTCTTTTTAAGTTCATTTTTGTATAAAATCATTTTATATTACCTACAACACGCTCGTCACATACGCGCAAAATCATCTCGAGTTGCTGCTACGCCCGACCGAAAAGGCCGTCGAGTGCATAGGGTTAAAAAGTTTATGAAGTAAACCGTGAAATGTTTACCTAGATCGATGGCATGAGGATTGTCCTGAAACTTGCGGGACTCATTGTCGCGGATGTACCCTGTTGCAAGGTTCTTTCCGGCGACTACCAGTTCTCCGACTTCGCCCTGCGGTACCAGCCGCATCTCTTTGTTCACGATATAAATAACGCAATTGTCCAATGGCTTGCCTGTAATCAAAAATCCGTTCCACTCTATTCGTTTGCTTTCGAAATTTGAACTTATCGATTGAAAACTTGCGAAATTTGCAAATCATTTCAATACCGTGAACAGTTATTCGAATTTACTGTTCATACGGCTAGGTAATTAGTTGTTTGGAAAATTCTTTGAACTTATTTCTATAATTATTACTATTCGCCTCATATTTGATTACCATACTCTGTTTTTAAAAAAGTAGCAATTTTTCAATTACCAATTGGCACTTTCTGCGTATTCTGTAGTTGCTTCCGATTGGTCAACAGATGATAGGTAACGTCTCCCATGATCTCCGTGCTTCCATAGAAATTTGCCAAGATTTTACTATCGTCGCCGAAAGTTGCAAAGAATTGGTCCGCCAGCGAAACTGGCAACATTTCTCCAGAGCATACCCAAAGTCTTAGAGAACGTAGCACACTGTCCTTGTTCTGAAACCAGTCAATGGTGTTAAGGCAATACTTGCTAACTAATATGACCAATCTCCGTCATTTAAAGCGTAATGAAGGCAATCTTAAAGCGTGTTAATTGTTTAATCAGGCATCGATCCAAGGGCAATGTTAATACGTGGTTTGTGTCTCAATCATCGAGTCTTAATTGTTATTTGATCGTAAATTAGTTCTATATTTATCCTCGATTGGTATTATTAAGTCTTAATAGATCGAGTTACGATCGAACAATTGAAAAGCTTCCTCGTCGGTGATTTCGATGACCTTGAGCTATACTCGGATTGTTAACACAATTGGGTTACTTAATCGTGGAATATTCAACTTTAATGTATCAATACAGGCGATTAATGATTTACATCTTGTAAAACATAGAATCTAATTTATTATGAAATACGACGATTATTACGAAGGGTGATTAATTTATATACACGTGTATAACGGAATAATGTATTTTAAAACAGGCTGACTTAGGGAAGTGATTAGCTTCAGAAATTTTCCTACCACGTGATGTTCACATAAGAAAAATCATTTGGATCGACACTTGGTTATAAATACACCGAGTCGATTACTTGAACTCGATCAGTCAAATATTAGGTCGTCCGAAAAGTTTCTTTCGTTTCATAAGGTGATAATAGATGAACAACAATTTCTGTTTTATATCATTTTATTGAATCAAGTATGATCCATTTCGTTCTTTTTCTGTTATTACGTTCATGTGTAATTCGATGAACTAATATAAAACAAAAAACATTGTGCGTGTATTATTTCCTTATAAAACGAAAGAAACATTTCGGACAACCTAATACTTAGATACATAGAAAAACGTAGAAATACGCGAAATTGTAAAATATTTTACACATTTTACAGATCGAATAGACACACGAGCGTTGTCTGGAAATTAATGCTCGTTTTGAAATAACAACGATACAAATGCATCTTCGTCTGTAATTTTACTATATATACTAAACTATTTTCTAATACAATTACCAGCCCTATCTCAATATTTATCGTAACGTCGCGCGAGTTTTTGTATAACTTTGTCATACGTTTCCACCGTCGCTTCGCATAACCATCGTCTTACGCAATCCTTTAAATCATCGTTTCTCGCGAAGCATTATCGAACAAACAGCTCTAAGTTTTGCAAAAAAAAGAAACTGCAATGAATATCATTTGCAATGAAATCGCAGACACGTTCTCGAGCTCGTCTGTAAATAGAGACGGTTAGTCTGAATGTTTACTATCAGCTACAGTTTCTCTGTCCCTATTGAATTCCCACACTTCTTACCGATAACTCATCCATAACTCTGTTATCGTTAATTGCTGTAATTCGGCGGTGAGTGCTTTTTGCAAGAATTTTTACAGCTTCCGAGAAGCGCAAAAGCGTCATCGGCGGGATCTTTAAGAATAGAACTACCGATAGTTAACACGAAGCTAAAACCAGTGAAAATGACTGGTCTTTAAAAAATACGTAATAATAGAATATTTTTATATTTATTGATTTATTACTTTCTTATATTCCATGTTACGTAGTACATTTCTGATATTATTAATTCATCCGGGACTAAGGGATTAAACGAGGATTAACACACTTATAAAATTGTATAGCCAGTCATTTTGACTGATGTGGTATTTTTAGCGTTAGCATCTAGCGATCTGATAACCGATATCATCATATTGAATGGTACGCAGTAAAAATTGTAAAAACGTGTGGGAAGTTGTACAAAACGAGGAAACTGGTTAATTAGGGTTCGATAAACAGATTGCAGGACCCTTTCACATTTTGACAAGCACCGGTCATTTTGACTGACATTGATACGAGTAGCCTTGATACAAAATTATTTCGAGTCTGAATACATAAAAAAGAAAATAAAATTCATTATATCATTTTTTTAGTTATCCTTGCGGAAGTCATTGCATCATTGCGGAAAAAACTATAACACAAAGTAGAAATTTGAAAATAAAATTGTAAAATCAGTCAATTTGACTGGCGTGCTAGTTTTAGTGTTAACTCCCGTCGTCGGTTTAAACGTACGATACAGCGGCAATATTATTAAAATAGGCAAACAGAAAACTTTGCACGACTTATGTCAATACATGAATGAAGCTACGTGACCTTCTATAAGTACATTCCATCGTTTAACACGGCTTCTACATTTAAACTGTTAGTACTTTCCGCACTAACCTCGTACAATCTGAACGATTAAGTTAATCTGCGTCGGTTAATCAATTTTCATGCTTTTATCCCCGTCGTTAGATTATCCTCTTTTTTTTTCTTTTTCTCGTAATAATGAATATGAGAAACGATGGTGAAACACACGGATTTCGACGTAACGTTTGCCGTTCGTGAATAGCGGATCTAATGCATAAAGATTGCGTCTATTGAAAGGGACGTGTTGGTATCTGGAACGTTAATCTGTTGAAGGTGCTTAGAAATAGCCTGATACAGAAGCACTTAACAATGTTTACGTCATTTATATCTATAATCGAAACAAGTGGGAAGGATATTTATCATACAAGATCTACGATATACAATGTACGTTCTGTGATCTACGATCTATGATCTATGATCTACGATCTGAGAACCTGAGCGCGTGGTTACTATTTCCGATTATTATCTTACCCGTAGATTCAAGTACATCAACATAGAGTACAGTAGCGATGGGACCAGCACCAATCGTTGAATCTGAAATAATTATCGTAGATAAAGATTATAGAATAAAAAAAGTTTATGTTGCGGAATAAAAATCTTTTTAACACTAAACGTACCAGCGGCGGTCAAATTGACCGCCCTCGAACTTCTATACAAATTTAACCATATTTAAACTTTATCATATCGCTTCATAGTTTCTGACTTTTCCTAAAACATGCACACAATATATTTTTCGGTATTTACTTTTAGTTTGCTCTTTTATTTCCTGAGAAAAATTTGTACTCTGCTTTGGCTACCGTGAGCGGTCATTTTGATCGTCCGACAAAATATCTTCGTTATTCTTAAAATAAATACAATCAGTACAAATAAAAGGCTATCCTAAGGTCAAATGACAAACAAAATCGATAATAACAAATAATAATAGCTTAACCCGTAATTTTGTCATAAAAATATAATTTATCCCTCGATCAAGATAGACATCAGCTGTCAAGACGTATCAACTCAGGCCTATAATAATCTTAAGGAACCGCCATAAAATTTAGCATTTTTTACAGTCCATTGTTACAAACATTTTAAAAGTCGAGAAGTTTCTTAGGGTTATTGCTCATTGCGATAAAACACGGGAAAAGCTTCCCCAACTCCACCCTCGAGTAACCGTTGGTGGAGAACGGCCAATACTCATCAATATTTTTGTATAAATATCGCCGTCACAGGCCATATTCTTATTTGCTATTGTCCTTTCGACTAGAATACATCTCAGTTTGTTAATCAATTAGCCGACATCTAAACTTGCTATCTCTAAAACTCAGACAGAAAGCATCTCAGAGCGTTTTGCGTAAAGTTGTTATAAAAGGGAAAGTAAAGCATATCAAATTTGACAATAATTTTGTATTCCGTACGTGGTATTATTCTGTGATAAATATTTACCCTAGAAATGTCAAGACTTTAACAAAATAGTTATAAAAAAGAAATTACGGATATAGAAGAAGACTGTTCAGTGTGCGATGAACAAGAAACTTCAGCAACTGAAAACGACATGGAAACACATGAAAAGTTATTTAAAACCGAATCAGAGTTGAATATTATAAATAAGTCCAAGGCAAAAAGGAAAGAAATTATCGTTGACAAGAAAGGGTGAGACTGACGTAGAGAACCAACGTATCGAAACTAGACTCGATGGGACAGTTTGGAGAGAAATAGATGCAAGTCCCAAACTTGGCAGAACATCAGTCCATAATATTTTTAGGGATATGCTAAACGGCAAATTATGAAAGGACAAGTAAAGACGGCATTTATCTCATCATTGATCACCGTACAAAGGATCATATAATAAAATGTACGAAAGAAGAAGAATTTAGAGTATTGGGGACTAAGAGGGAGCTAGATGCAACAAAACTAGATGCATTTATTGCTCTGCTATGTGCTATATAAAAAATTTAGATGTCTCATATTTGTGGAATAAAATTTGGAGACCTGCATTTTTTTTCAAAAACAATGAGCAGAAATGACTTTGCTGAAATTATGAGGTTTATACGATTTGATAAGAAGAGGGAAAGAAGCCAACGTTTACGAACCAATAAATTTGCAATGGTATCTACAGTATGGGGCCAACTTACAGAGAATTGACAAAATTGTTATAAACCTGGTGCATACATTACTTTTATAAAGAATTATAATACTTTTAAATACTTTTAAAGAATAAAAAATTTAAAGAAATACTTTTAAAGAATCGCAGGAAAAAGACCATGCAATAAAACTATCAACAAGTTCAGATTCATTACTACAAAAAACTTGTCAAGTAAAAAGTTGTAAAGGTTACAAAATTAGGAAAATTTGTTTAAGATGCGGGAAATATTTATGCGGCAAATGTACATTTGATAATAAGATAATTTGTAAAAAATGCGGCAAAGTTGAATAAGATATATCTCTATATAAATAAAAGCGTAATTCTATTTAAGTCTATAATTGAAATTAAACAAAAGTAAATTTGGACGAAATTTTATAAAAGTTCATCATTTTATATACATTTAATTATAAATTAACCATTATTTAAGTTAAATCATACAAATTATTACTTCTTTAATCACCGATCATTTTGACTGCACACGGTAGGAATAGGTATACACGAAGTGTCGGTAGGTTTAGTGTTAACGGTAAATGAAAATAATTTTTCGAGATTAAAAAATGAGATTTCCTTTCTTTTTTTTTCCTTTTCTCAAAGATTTTTCTTTTCCGTGAATTTCTTTGTCTTCTTTATTTCTGTTCTTTTGTTTGTTAATAACAAATTTCCAACTATTTTGTTTTAGACATAACCGTAGGTGCTCACCTTGTACTTTTCTAATATTGAGACGAATCTCTCTGGATCCCTGGTAATATGTTTGGGGACAATTACTATGGTTCTTCCTTGCAACAGGGGTCCCCAAATTTCTGACACGCTATCCACGAAAGTCAAAGATGTCTTAAAAATACAATGTTGCTCGTCGGTGGCATAGGGCAGCTCGCGCCATTGCCACTGCAGTCGGTTTAACACAACCGCGTGTGGCAAAAGCACTCCTTCAATCATGAAATCAAGAAAAGTAGAAAGCCGTAAAAACGAGATTTAAGAACAAGATGGGGAAAGTGAAAAAGAAACGAGAAAAAAAAAAAGAATAATTCCAATGTTACGTAATTACTATAATGTACTATAATTCTTCGCATCAACGTACAAAGCTGGCTAATGTATCTTTTGTATAGTTCATTATATTTATTGCGTTATTAGGCTGTGGATATTTATACAAATTATACAAGTGTTATATCTATACTATTATGCAAGTATTACATAAACCACTATATTTTGGATATTTTATATATTCTTTCGTATTACGTGCATACTGTGTAATCTTCCATTTTCAAGTTTCCTATAAATAAACGCATAGAAATCCGCGCTCTAATTATTATATACGTAAAATCTGAAATTTGTCACTATTATATATAAATAAATGAATAGTACCCTTAGGCGTGCCCGTGCTACCAGAAGTATATAAAACGATAGCAGTGCTTTCAGGGTCCTCGTTATACTCCAAATCCTCTTTCTCCTCAGCTTCAGATTGTTTCAACAACTGTTCATACGTTATCGTATTTGTTCCCTCATAAATCGATGCATCAGCTTGAAAAAATATATTTATATATAAGATATATAACTTTATAACATAATAAAACTTTATATATATATATATATATATAAAGATTTTTGTAAGATATAAGAAAAGATTCTTAAAAAGGACAGTGACAATTTCTCGGTCGTGCCGGTACCGATAAAGTTCCTAATTAGAATTTCGATGCGGCCCTCAGCTAAACAGCTGAACTATTTACGTGGTGAAACGGGCGAATAAATACGATAAATGTCAATGAAACCGTGGCCGCGTTAAGCTTCCGGAAGTTGTGACTTGTAGTCAGAGAAAATCGAACGTTCGTAGGAGCGGTTCTTTGTCGACCTTAAAAGTCTAGCACGCCAATCTGCATAGATAGCAAGGTCCTTCCGTTTACTGCTCGAAGGAAAAATCGTTTTACAGCGTTATACTCTCTAGCAGATCTAGTTCGACACACGTCTTTTTCTCTCACGTTTTACTTTGCTTCGTTTCCTTTCTTTTTGCTTCTCTTTTTTACTCGGATATTTGTACAATTACCGCGAAACGTAGTGTAATTAGGAAAGACAAAGAAACAGGATCTTTTCTCTTCTTTTTTCTTCGTAACCCTGGCGAGAACACAATGTGTTTCGAAACATACAGCGTAGATTTCTCTTTGGGAGAAATTTTTGTTAAACCAAGTCATCGACCGGCACGTTCCACGTCTGCTGGAGAATAGTTCGATGCAAATGACACGAAGTTCTTAAAGCAAATTAACGCGTTATTTGTGTCACGCAGAAATCAAAAAGCAATTGTTTGATTTTGAAAAAATCGATTAGCTTACGCCCGTCTAATAAACCGTGGAAATTAGTAATCGAGTCGTTAAATAATCATCTGGATATTTTGCCATTTGCAACTACTATGAGAGTGAAACTATGAGAGTAATAAAAAAAAAAAAAAAAAATAAATAAAGAAACGTGATTTCTTTTTTTGCTAACATTAGCAAACAGAGTGTCTTTGAATGAATGATACAAAGTATAAATACAAATATAGCCATAAATACAAATTTATTACTCACACTTTGTTTCGGCTATGCACATAATTATTAATGGTACCAGAAAAATATGCTTATAGCAAGGGATAAAACTAGGTGAAATTTTAGTTCATTAAACAGAGTGGCAATACATATCGTGAAACATCGAAAATACTGAAACCGGTTTAGTAGATCAACAGCCTGTTTATGGAGAGGAGGAAGACAAGCGAGCAAGTGTTATCGTATTTACCTTCTTGTTCTATCACCACTGCGAAAGGTTTCGCTTCTTGCAGAACATGTTTCACCCTGGCCATCGGAAACTCTGCGTCCAAGGGCAGATACGCCATACCGGCCTTCAATATGGCAATTAATACTGTTGGCAGTCGATGCGACGGCTTCATACATACTGCTACGAATGATTTCGATAAATTCTCTGGCTTTTCCAATCTTTGGAATACTCTGGCGAATTTGTTAGTCAGCTCGTTCAATTCATCGTAAAGCATAGTGTACTCGTGTCCATCGTCATCTGCGTTGCAAAATAAAAGTATAATACGTGTAATGGTATTTCGCGTTTGTCTGAATTTAAAACCGCTCGATTTTAGATTCGAATCTCAGGATGTAGTCTTTGGCAGATAGATGCGTGGAAAATTTGTTATATTCCATGTTTGATCAAAATCCAAAGCATTCGATTATTGTTGTTTGAACGATTCTAAGATGTTTGGATAGACGCGACGAGGATAAATAGGAAAATATTTATTCGCGCGTAAATCCAACTAATTGTATTATACAAATATAAAAATTATTATAAAGTAAGTTTAATTGAATTTGATATAAGAATTTTCTCTATTTATATGCTCGTTATTATAGGGTTTTCTCCCTCTATGGTAAATTAAATTTACCCCTATGGGGTAAATTAAATTATGTACGTTTAACGACGAGTTATTTTATATATGCGATTAATTTTCATTTTCGAGAATACTTATAATTATCAATGAGAATTGATCGTAAAATTCTACCACATAAAAAAATTCTTTTTCGAGACGTTATTTAACTTTGTGGAATTTTCAAATTGCGAAACGATCGTGTTAGTGTGTTAGGAATTTTTCCACTTGTTTCTTTCACCCAGTCACCTGTTTGTATTTTCCTTTTTTATTTCTTTTTTACTTCCTCTTTTATTTCCCGTTAAGAATATCAATGACAAGTACCTTCGTAGCGGATTGCCAGCTGACTGGAATAATTTGCCGCCGCTTGACTGAATAATTTATGAAGTAAATCCTTCTCCTTGCCGGCGTTGCTGATCTGTCGGCCTTTTAATACCGACTGTTGCAAAATAGTGCCCATCTGTGGGTGTAAATTTTATGACTTTCAATCGGCTCTCGATATCTAATGAATCTTTTCTAGTTGTTACTTTAAACAACTTTACTTTTTACTAATAAAATTCTTTTCTACAAAAATTCCAGAAAAAAATCTCATCTAAAGTAAAAGTTCATTATCTTTCTTTACGTATAGCTTTAAACAATTATTTTTCTATAATTTCTATGATTTCTAATGATAGATAAATTTACATTTGGAGGAATCACTTTCACTGTTTCAGAATGAAAATTCTTACAAAATATCTATGTAAATTTCTATTTCCATGAATGCAACTAAAAGAATGAAACTTAAGTAGACATTTGTCTTACCTAGCAGTTTACTATATTTTCGATATTTTATGTATTTGCGTATTACGTGCATTTGCAAGTATTTTTGCAACTCTCAATTTTCCATAAATACATCAACGTTCACATTCAGAGTTATAATATGGACGTAATGCATGTTTTATCGGTTAATGGGAAGAGACGGAGAGTCTGGTGAGTCGTTCAGGATAAAAATGTTCATCGGAGCTATTATCTGTGATTCATCGATAGCTATGAGAATTTGAAATTCCGAACGACAGACGGAACGTGTTAGATTAAGTTCAGTCGTAGAGAACTTGCCGATGTTTCCTCAATTAGCCGATATATCGATAACAATTGCGAAAAAATTCCTATTAACAGGAAGCGATTAAAGTAGTTGCGATTCTCTAGATTCTAAATCAGCAAACCGTTTTATCTATTTCAGTTCTTATTCTAACGAACTTATTTTGCTGCCTTTTAGACGATAGCCCGCTAAGATTATTGTTCCTATTATTATCGCAAAACTGACAATAATAACGGGCGGTCTGTTCTATTCTACGTGAGAAAATAAGTCAGAAATATGCAACATAATTTTCTCATATGACGTTTTGTTCCTGAGAATATCGAGTTTGAATATTTCTCAGGTATATTTATACCTGGTTAAGTATCGACACGAGTAAACAGTCAACAGGAGGTTATTATACAAAAATGAGTCAAGAGCGTATAAATAATATTTTTCCGTTCAAAGCCTCGTTTTTAAGTAAACAAAGTTGGAATATGCTTAGTTAACACTTAGCCAACCCAATAGAGAGATCTCTCCTCTGCAAAGAACATTGCTGTGTGACCGAACGGGGATATCTCCCTTTTTGACTTTAGCAAAGCGTTTTTTGTTTGTTGTTGTTATTATCAGTTATTGTTTACCTGGAATTGTTCATAATTGATTGTGCCACGTATAAAGTACAGTATATAATAAAATACACCAATTTAGTGGTGTTAAAATTAATTAAAGAGTTACACTATCGGTAAATCGAACGATACCACACAGTAAAAAAATATTAAAATGCATTATGAATTTTTAATTTCACGCTCAAGTTGTGTCGTTTATCTTTAGTTATCTTTAATGTTTTTAATTTTACCTATATTTTTTTATACTTTTAATTTAATGTTTTGTATAAACAATATGTGAAATCGTTAAATATACCGCAAAATATAATTAATCACTTAAATAATTTTTAGACTTCTTTGTTTTTTAACTAGTACGCGGTGGAAACATATAGCTACGTTGGCTAAATGTTAACACCGATCTGATACATATAGCCATCTTGAAAACTATTTTTTTCGAAAGCAAAGCATCTCGCGAAGAAAATGTATTCTACACGTTTTGCTTATTTTCACGTGTAGATTAAGTTTGTAACGAATTACAACAATAGTCCTGTCGATTATTTACTCTCGTTCAGTTCGAAATTAGTTTGAACGTGTTAAATTGTCATGCTCAATCTTTTTGGAAATGAAGCGTCATATGAAAACATTTTGTTCTGTATTTCCGCCTTATTTTTCCCCGTACGATCGTCCGTATCCAATTGTATCATCAGTTACGGACCACCCTGTATAGTGCAAGACGTAAATGTTAACATAAATTAACATTTATTGTGTTAATATAATAATATATTAATCAAAATAAAAATTTATAGAATTTTCTTATTTTTGTTTGTTAAATAGTATAATACAAAACTAGGCACAAAGCTAAACTCTACGATTAAGAAAGAAACACGTGCTATTTCGCTACTGATATTTTAGAAATCATGATTAGCATTTTTTTTTTTTTTTAGAAAACACTAAGATGTTATCAAACACGGAATCTATTATTATCTTACACGTGAGTTGGTAAGAATGAAGTAATCTGTGCCAGGTTACCCCACTCACCGATTTCGTCACGTTGGTAGAATAAAGAAAATTAATAATTAACTGATCGTATTCAATAGCGACGGTAAATCTGTAGCCTTCGCTGTTACAAAATAATTGAGTTGTACGCGTGAAAGTGCTTTAGTTAATCAATTTGATGCACTGATCGACTCGAAACGAGAAGGTGAAACGTTCTACTCCGATAACTAAATAGCGACAATTAACAGTTTTCGGGGGATCTGTCTTTGACGCGTTTTAGATTTCTGGCTACAGGTTTTAGATTTTTAGATCTTAAATTACCGATTATAGGTGTATTGGTACCACTCACTGTGAATTTCCTTTGAGCTACCGAAGTAGATTTTTTAAGTAATGTAGTATCGCGAGGAAAAAACCTGGTTAGAAACTAAGCAAAACAATGTCGTCCGTTCTTCGGCTGTTAGTTTACATAGGAGAAAAACCTATTGACTAAAGTCACCTAGTCCTTGCGGCACGAAAACAGGACCGGATTAGGAAAAGGACAAAATGACGTTGATCGAGAAGTGAGAACGTTTTATCGAGAGGTCAGAGTTAGTCGAGAAGCCGAAGAGTAGAGTTGTAGAGTTGAGAGAGTCAGCGGAGTTGCCTGAGCTGCTAGCGTTGTTGAGAGATTGAGTTGTTAGAGTTATAGAGTCGCGAGAGTGATTTGAGTAGAATAAGATTTTTGCGTTTAGTTCAAGTTGAACATTTATCGTTCTCTGTCCAATTAATCTCTGTTATTTTTATTTATCTTAAATAAATAGTATTAGGAGAATTTTACAAATCTAAATTATCCTAATCCTATCCTTTCCGATACTACAGTAACTTTTTTCTCTTAGTTTTCGTTGATGTAGTTTCGTCCTTTTGTTTCCAATATTTTGAAACATTTCATCTCTTCTCTAACAAGTTTTCCTACTAGTTTTTTTTTTTTTTTTTTAAATCGATACTTACATCGTAATTCATAAAAATACTTGATTAATCTATTTTTTAATAACTTTAAATAACTTCTTAATAATTTTTTCACACAATACCTTCGTTATTCTCACCAATCTTTGTAAATATTTCTTCCACTTCCTTTACGCTCTTGTAAGTTATTATGCTCATCGAGCAAATAAATATTTGAGGAAGATTCCTGTCATTAAAAAGTTAGAATCGATCCTATAATATATCAATAAATTCTGCAAGACCGAAGCCACTCAATATGTATGTACGTGTATTGTACCAAAGGTATTTTGTAACCTTCTTATTTGTATCCTTTATACCAGCTGCTTGCTTCCAACTGCCAATTTTCTAAATTACGATTAATTTCTATATCGCGAAGTTGACTTTCACCGATCGTTGCAAATGACGTATGCCATTACCTCTCAGTGGCAATTTTCTACGTCCTGATTTCGTTGTTCTAACATTTGTATCGTTATTTTCTGCGTTCTTATCTTACGCGTTGAAAACTGAATATAACGATTAATATAATGATTTAAAAAAAAAAAAAAAAAAAAGGAAGTCAGTCGTCAAAGTGCAACTAGTCGAAAACGTGATTGTCATAGTTTTCACGGTGATATTGCAAGTGACGATACGACAGAGAAACGCATGAAACGCTTATATAAGTCTGCTACATTTTGTAATAACTAGAAAGAAACGAAAAGTTGTTCCAGCGATTGAAAGTATCCGGCTATATTTCATGATTTATTATGTCTAGGAATCTAGGTTTTTTGTCATCAATTTTTGATGTCGAAAGTATCGAAAATATGCAAGCATATTGAAGCAAATAGTCAGCAACTATCATTATTTTTAATTCGACTGACATTTTGTTGGATTTTAAGCGATGCGTAAGATCTTCCATTTTATTATTTCGTTTTAGATTATCCTTTTTAATTTGTACTGTTACATTTTACACGACAAAGATGGTTAGTATTATATAATCAAGTAAAATACAAATTCAAATGATATAATATAAAATCACGTAATTTTTAATCGTAAATTAATGTCAATGCCTTTAAACATTTTATTAATAATCCACAATGCATAATTGTAGCGTTACGGTATAATTGGAGGTTTACAGCAGATCCTATAAAATAAGTGGTTAAGGTATTGACATTTATTTGACGTTAAGTGGATAATAATCGAATCTGGAAACGTTGATTGAACGATAATCGTTTATGTGATTTTCAATCAAATGAAATTGCTAGTGGAAGAAAAACGTTTCATGTAGTGTCTATAAGAGTAAAATGATTTTCGGGAACTTCGGAAAATGTTAAATTTTGTCTATTTTAGTTATCGATAAATATTATTAATATTGAAATATTGCCTGTAATATCGCTAAGACAACGATGACACAAATTTAATTAAACGCAGACTGATTTTACAACACCTACATTGATTTCAAGTAATATTTTTTCTTTAAAAATTCATTTTGTTGACATATTTTTGTCAGACTTATTAATTTTCTTAATAGATTTTGCTGTAAGATTTTCAAGATTCGTATAATTTTTTCCGATTTTTTATTATCATACTTTAAATACTTAAGAACCTAATTACTTAATCGTGAGTGAATGATCAATTTATTTCATGTTATTCTTCAGTCACGAGACTACAACGATGTTTTAACACTACTACATATATATTGTGAGATATCAATGATTCATAAAAAAAGAGAGAATATAAATTAATTTCTCTAAATCTTCTTATAATTTTAAATTATTGTTATTATACGAAACCAAGAATTAAAAACGAATGGAAATATATTGTAAACTCGTTTCTCCAGATCTTGTTGCGTTTCTAAATTAGTATTAAACTGGTATTAAATAAATTCTAAATTGGTATTAAACTAAACCAAGGATTAGAAAAGGACTAAAGTAATAGTAGATTCATTTTTCCAGATCTTTTTATGTTTCTCAACTGTTGGTATTAATCTAAAGCAAGAATTAAAAACGAACCAAAACAATTGCTCTATCCTCCTGTCATTTCCCATGGCTAATCGCCAACTTTCACTAGACTTTGCACATTCATTCTCATTAGAAAATCGACCTGTACAGATACATGTACGTTTATACAAGTGGTTTGCTACGATGTTTTCCATGAAACATCGTTTATACGATGCTACTGACTAATTCACCGTAGAACAAGATGCAGTTTTTCGCGTTCGCTCACCTCAGAACTGCTGTCTCACGTGGTTTGACCTTTCCGCGTCTCGCCTTTGATATCGTTTCCTGTTCTTCGTCAGAGATCCGGCGACCAACTCGACCAAAACTCGGACAGGTGCTCGGTATTATTAAAGAACCAGCAGCAGTACACTCGAAACTTCGATAGAATTTAGGAAGCAGCGGACTTTCACTCTTGCCCGCTTGACTTCTCAACGAGAGTTCACGTTACGGGTAGATATGATATCGTAGATACGACGATATTTAACGGATTCTTCGAATTCCCCAAGATTCTCTTCTTTTTATTCTTTTTCTTACCGAGTCTTCCACGTATTCACACTTTCTTACTAATTGTAAGCTCTTATCTTCTCTGTTTAGTGGCGACGTTTTCCTTATTTCTTCCTCCCGCTGGAAATTTTCGTAATGTTTGTTCGTCACGATTCTTCTTCTTTTTTTTGATTTGTCACGTATTTTGAAATTGTTGAACGTATAATATCTTCGACTTTTCTGTCTCCTTTTAGTTTCAGATCGTTCTTCTTTTCTTCTAACGAGATTATTCCTTTACGTAGTTTTCACGGTATTACAGCAGTGTTTTCCACGTATGTTATGTTTCACTTTTCTGTATTTCTCTACTTACGATTGTTTCCTCATTTGCGGTTATTCTTCCTTTCTCTTTACAATTTTCCCGCTTTTTTTCTCCCTTGTTACGCGCGATCACTTCTTTTCTCTTTCTTCTTTCTCTTCGTTTCACGATTGTCTATTACATCTGAATGAAAACGATAGAAAATATATGTTACTTTAATATCTTCTAGGCAATAAAATCGATCGAATGCCAATCTAAAATAATATCCTCTGCCTTAATATGCCCTTGTTAAATGCCGATTTAAATTTTAGTTTAGTTTTATTTAGTTAATTTTTAGTTTATAAACTTGTATTTTAAAACACACGTCGTTTAGTAACGGAGGTGGACGATTGATACACTCGTTGCACTTGAAAATTCGCGAGGGTACACTGATTGAGAGAGTGGTACTAGTTCGGGTGGCGATAACTCAATGACCTTATACGGGGCTCGATCATCACCGGTCCGATTACTCGGTGAGAATGTCTCCTCCCGTTGACGTAGCATGTGCTTTTATATAGAACCGGTTACGAGGACCCTGAATTGTTCGTTGTCCCCCATCCTGCCACCACCATCTACCTCTCTGCATCTTTTGTGTCGGCTGTATACCACCGTTGTCTGCCAAGGAAGTGTTACTTCCTCGGTAATATCCCATCGATAAAGAACTCCGATTCGTGTATGATATGTTCCAATAGCTGTACTTATAGCGCTATAGTTGTGACATTATGTTATATACAGTGCAGTGGTATAATACAAGCTTTACAATGTTACAGTGGTTACTATGTACGTTGCAGTAATAGTTACAGTATTATATTATGTACAGTATAACAGTATCGATGCAATTATAATAGTATTAGATATATGTAGTGGTTTTGCATAGTCGTAATATATATTTGTATATAGTAGTTTCATATGAATAGTATAACTATTGAAATGGTAATACATGTACAAGTGATAGCATGGTACTCCGAATATCATAGTGGCATAGTAGTATAGTATTATGTTGCTACATGTAGCAGTAACGTAGTTACTACTAACAGCAGTCATATTATAGTTGTGCTACATATAAAATTTCAGCAGTGTAGTACAACCATAACAATTATACGATATAGTAATATTCTATATGGTAATATGCGTATGAATTTATTGATAGTAGTAATATGTAAGTATAGTTATAGCAGTATATAGTAGTATAATTATAGTAACTTTTTTACATTTCCTAGTGTGTGTATGTGTATGTATGTAATAGGATGTCCAAAACTGGAGACTATGAGATATGGTATGCAATAGTAATCGAGTACAACGTAATTAAGTTCTAGAAGCGTAGATCGTAGACTTTGTAATTTTAATGCAACGTGTAAGTAGGTTCTCTCGTTCTATTCATTTTTCTTCTTTTTGTTGTCTGACTTTTTTCTAGGATAGCGATGTATAATTGATACATTCAATTATGATGACGTTCCTGACGATTAAATGACGCTATGCCATAGACTGTAGACATTGTTATTAGCAAGATCAGAAGCAAGTATTGGAATAGTAAAAGTGAAATTAATGATCATAATTAATTTTTACAGGGCTTCTCATCTGTGACGTGATAATATACTATTTCTTTCCTATAACGATGATACGAGGCTGATACATATTTCTGATGAGAAGGCAGTTCAAAGTTTGCTCAAAGTAGCCACCGAGTCTCTCTCCGAATTATTTTAAATTGATTCAAAGTTTGCATCATAGGATCATATCAAGATTGCACAGACGGATAAAAGTTTCTTTCCGAGTTATTTTGAATTTCTCGAAAGTTTCTATCAGATTTATTTTAAATTGATTCAAAGTTTGCATAAAATTGTTCAAAATTTAGTTATAATTACTCAAATAATTAGTTTTTACTTG
The DNA here is from genome assembly GCF_024516045.1 of Bombus affinis. Lineage (NCBI taxonomy): Eukaryota > Metazoa > Arthropoda > Insecta > Hymenoptera > Apidae > Bombus > Bombus affinis. The sequence continues at coordinate 17,016,967 of NC_066344.1, forward strand.
GCATACAATTTTTTAGCATTGCCGTAAGATTTATTTATTTAAAATTAGCTTCGTTTAAAATTGTTTAATCCAGAGTTTGCACAGAATTATTCGAAATTGGTTGAAAGTGGGAAACAAAGGGAGAGAATAACATTAACTAACTAAGCTAATCAAATCGTTTGCCACTTGATTGAACCAGTTACTAAGTAATTATTTATACACGATCGGAAACTGCAGATATGTAGACAACCCTGACAATTGAATAAGGGCGAGCCGATTCGTTCTATCGTAAGCTCGAACGAGCTCGCGGCACAATATCCAATAATCCTTGAATTAAGAATTATACTTAATTACACGTTTCTACGTAACTTTATCACGGATAAACGCGTTTGTCACGACGACCTCAAGAAAATCAGTGGATCGTAAAATTATTTCACTTTGTCGTTCTATTAAACTTCTACTATATATCACAGTTGACTGTAAGCATTTCTAAGCAAAGGATGATCGTTCTACACATGTACACATATACGGTATGCTATACAGTATGGTATACTATAATGAGATACGTAAAACAAATTAATAGTGTTATAGAAGAGTTGATTGTATATTGTATTTGCGCACTTTGTCTTTCACAATGTTATCTAGGTCATTCATGTTGTTGAACATTTTTCAATCCATGGCATTTGTCATTTTAAAACGTTTAATAACACGTGAATCATTGATGACCACCGTGATTAACGTCATTGATGATCAACGTGTTATTAACTTCTTCAAGTTCTAGTAATACATGCACTTAACGCTAACTTTGTACTTGATTTTTCATTTTATATTTTCAAAACGTTATCTTCATAATTTTAAGTAATAGTTTACAACTATAGTATAGTGTTTGTGTATTATACTACTTTCTTTTACTTATCATATTCTTGTACGAGTATTATTTTAATGTTACTTATATATCTACTCATATACTTTTATAATATGATTACTATTTTACTTTATTATCTAAACTTGTAATACAAAGCCTAACTTAACCCTTAGCGAAAACCTAACACAAGAATAATAATAATAAATAATAATAATAATACCAATATTATTTCACTTTCATCCATTGGCTTGGCAATTAAGTGATTGCGGATTTTGTCAATATCACCTAATGATAAAAGCTGCAATCACTTAGTTACCAACCCAATAGATATCACTTTAAGTATATCAATTTAAAATTGAAAATTAATCGAGAAATTTTTTCACGCCACTGTAGATTATGTGTGGTATCGACCATAAAAATCCCAAAATTATGACAAGTATTTCATAGTAATTCAGAATTTAAATACAGGTATCGTATGAATATTTCCTGTTAATATACAGCATTGTAGAAAATAGAAATCAGATATATAACGAACATGTTAACCATGATAATCGACCGAACGAGTAAAAACAACATTAAGCATGATTTATCATGTTAGAATCATGTAATGTCATCTTATAAAAAATGATAATAACATAAAGATACGCACTTACGGGAATGAGAATATGAAAGATACAGGTACTTCTTGCTTGTCAGTTTGCACTGGATAATTTTAGTGTATCGTTAATTTTATTTCAGTGTAAGTTGGTGGTCAGGTTGCAACATGTGCGTTTAAGGAGACGGCTATAACACAAACTTACGACTATAAGAACGTAAACAAAAGTATCATGACCACTTAGAAACATTTGTTCCAAGGCTTTATTGCTTGCTTACTGTTTATTACGGCCGAATGCCCCCCCGCCGATCAAAAGTCTATCACACCCTTTCTTTATCTTTACCATAGCAAAATATATTATCAATGAAAAGTTTAGAATCACTTTATGTTTCATAGAAATTGATAAATTAAACAGATTGCAAGTTAGAGTTATTATTTTAAAGAAAAATCTATCAGAATAACAATTACTATTATTATTTGTGGTATTGTATAAAAAAATTAAGTTAACTTTTTTAAAAACATTTTTCTTAACATAATTATTCGTAGTTCACATCTATTCGTAATTTTGTATATAATTTTTCAGATGAGCATTCAATAAATTTTATTATTATATGGAGAACTAAATTATCTGTTGTCTTGTTAATAATAAATTAGCGACTAAAAGTTTGAAATTAATTTATCTCCTACAGAGAAATTTAGTATTTAAGAAAAGTTTTCAGCTTAAAATTTCTTTATCTTGGAATATTTTTTGACCGAAACTCTATCAAAATAAAGAAAATCGTTATTAATACCCGTGTGATATTAATAAACTATAGAGTAAAATTTTAGGATTCTTTTCTTGAAGATTTGAATTTAAACATTAAGTGGTATCCTAGAATTCTGTTCTCTTAAGCTACTTTCTAGTTAAAAATCTAAATTCAAATGAATTGTTTTCGATATCTATGAAGTTAATTTCTATATAATAACTAGCGATTTAGCGTAGCTATAACTGAGAAACTGACTTAAAATTTTTAATTGGTCGTGAGTGGATACAATTTTGTTACGGTAAATCACAGCTTTACTAGATCCGAAGGGGAGCCAAGGAGAATTATTTATGAAATATTGCTCGTTGCATAATCTCAAGGAGACGGCGCATAACATTGTTAATGTCCTTTTAATTATTGTATAATGTCCATTACCTATGACTAATTGTTTCATTCTTTAAAATTTCCTACTTGGCATCTCCCTAGTGATTCGTGCAAACGTAATGCCATTTCATTTTCTATGTAAATCCTTTCCCCTTATCACGCGATAAAATCTGAAAGCAATTCTCTGTTCTATACAATGTTTCTATTTTTCCGTCAATTATAGATACGTATGTGAATCGATTTAACCAAAGAACAGGTTGTGCGAAATTATGACGATAAAATATGTTACTATGTTAGTCCAAGAATATCTAAAGAGAATTCTTGGTTACAGAAAATTCCAATTTCCAGTCAATTATATATTATACAAATCTATATTATCTACATCGTACATTTTATCATTACCACCTAATAACAAAATCGGCAATCATTCAGTTGCCAACCTAATAGATACCTGTTTGATGGAAGAACGATGTAGGTAATATAGATTTACAATCAATGTTACAGAGAGTAGGAAAATATTATGTTAGATATTTTAAACACGATCGTATAATAAAATCTCCAAAAATTGCAATTATCGGATATCTCGCAATATCCAACCAATTGTATACCTATCTAGCAGATGATGTAGAGAGAGAGATATTAGGATGATATTTTAAGTTTGATTGTGTAATAAAACCTAACAGAAATTCTTTATTCTAAACATTAGAATGTTTAGCCAATTATACGAATACCTGTGCTACAAAGTAACAATATAGTAGCTTAAATTTATGATAGAGGAGAAAGAATAATATATGTAGTCGTTCGATCGAGATAGAACAATTTGTCAAAGTATGTAAGCAGGCACAGGCTTACATTTACTATTAGTTGCAACGCCAGCAACGATTAATCAACCGCTTGATATATATATTATCAGTGACGCATAATCGCGCGTGACGCTATGGCTCGCGTTTGACTTTGCGTTTTTTAAAGCTGAAATCCATTTTTCTGATTCGCAACTGGAACTTCCAGATTGCATTGGGAATCACCCACCCGTACGATTTTTGTCACACGATCTGTAACGAACAGCTTCGTGAAACTTTAACGACGTATCGTCCCATCTGATTGCACTATTACACTTCTTGTCGTGTTTGTTCGTGTTTTTCCTCGTTTCGATCACGAGCGAAGCTGTGCGACGTAAATTGCCACCGTATTTTTCGAGTTTGAATCTGGAGGTGTAAAGAAGACTTGCAAGACAAATCGATGCGATTCTAAATTCACGCTTGCACTTACCATCGCTCCGTGCATAATAATCCAATTGGAAACGCGTGTAACGCAACGCAATGTTAGTTACGTATTACGAAACCAGCAGGAAAACTTACAAATGAATTTTAAATGGCTTAGTTTGTGATCATAATCCTATATTCGCTGTTTAAATATTGTTTCATATTTACTGTTTCGTGTACTACTCTTATTGAAAATTGTTGTGGGTATAATTAGTCAGATATTTCAAATATTAGACGTATATCGTTCAGCTATCTTTGCCCTTCGATGTTCTCCAGAACAATTTTAACTTCTATTTAGAATGTAACTATTTTAACTGTCAAAGTGATGGATTTCAGATTTTTTGTTTTTTGTAACTATTAAAATTATTTTTAATCGACGAAACACAGAATACAAAGAATGAACACAGGAATATAAGTAATTATAATAATCTATACATAGTGTATTTAATTACAAATATTCTATAGGTCTTTGGTTCTAATGCTAAATCGAATGTATTAATTAAAAGTTTGTCTTACGTGTTGTATGTTGGTCTCTTATTATTTCAATTGTCTAAATAGAAGAATGTTATCAAACGTGAACGACACTACCAAGAACATTATACAGTAGGTAGGAAATTGTTCTTTTTATCTTGCAATCATCGTTTTGAGAGGCTAATAGTCATTTGGGTTAGTTAAGATATATCTAAATCTGTGACAGATATTTTTTAAGATACTATCATATTTCTTCCACCTGATTCCTCCAACAATTTTCCACATTAGATATATTTATTAAATTGTTATCTGATCGTTAATTTTCATTGCTGTCAGCTGATCTCCCAAAGGATAGCCATCTTTTTAAAAGGATGTTCGGCTGCACGAACAATGCTGAGAAATTCTATAAAGCTACATGAATTCCGAATGTGAATTTTAATATCGAAGTAATTATTTCTAATCTAAATGATTAATTCTTATTTATATAAATAATATATGATATAAATATTAAAATAAAGTTCAATTCTTATTAAATTTAATCAGAGAGATTATTATTGTTGGTTAATTCAAATACAGTTAGTATTCTCCAAAAAGGATGATCGCAGAGTAATTTTTATTATATTTGAAAAAATACGCGGAAACGATGGAAAATGACGGGGATATGGATGAATGCTTAGAAATTCAAGGTCGGTTCTCGTGGCTCGTCGTGTTCAGCTTCAATTAGTTTAATTCAAATTTAACGACGTAATGGTAACATGGTCGGGGCGAATGGTAACTTCTAACTTATCTAACGGTAGCTAATTAGATAATCGTTTCGAGTGGCGCATATTAATTGCGTCTTATTCCATGAATAGCTGCTTTTGTTATTGTCTTGTCTCTTTATGTTCCTGTTAGAATAACAAATTACATACATCATCGATCATTCGTTATATATTATTCGCGATTGTCAGAATTTTTATCGGGGATTTATTTGTTATTAAAAACTTTCTTTCCTTTTGCGTATCATCTGCATTCTGTATATTTTTACGTATTAATATTTTCCATAAATTTATAAACATCCACGTTTGATACACGGCGGATTAATGGGAATATTTATATATTTATGAAAAATTTATAGCTATAAAAATTTACAGAATAAATACGACATGCAATGGAAATATGGAAAAATAAAGTGTTTACAAACGAAACAAATCTCTGGTTGTTCTATTTATTTTGCATAAATATTCGTTTGGTTACTCGTATTCAGTTATCGTCATAATGTTTCTAACAACGATGACTCGAGTAATTGGAATAATACAATCTAATTTGTCATTCCGGAAAGATCGAAAGGCGAAAACACTTGTTTCCCCAGTGGCTTACTAAAATTCGAAGAATTCCACGGTATTCTAAGAATTTTTCGTGTATGATGTATCCATTCACGATTGTGACATTAAATCTAACAATGAGTACATACATACTACATTTTACTTCGCATATCGAGTTGCGTAGGTTATCGGTGCAGGTGTATGCGATAGTTTGTTTATGCTGGGAAATCGATCAACGTGCATTATTGTACAATTTTCATTTTATTACGCTCCTTGGGAATTATTTATATAATTATTCACGCAATAACATAGTAATCTGCAAAAAGGTACAACAGTGTATACCGTCGTTATTGAGTATATTTTTAGCTTTATCCAGATTAATATATTGATATAGCATTATTAGCATGAAGTGATTAATGATATTTCTTATAGATTTTTTATAAATATTTTATCATATTAAAAAAGAAATTAAAGTGTACTGTTTTGACCTGTATATAATTTTGAAATTATATTTATAAGAATATTTTACCATCATCCTATGTGTGACGTCTTAATATTATGTTTTACTTAATTTCACTGTACACTGTATACTTAATTAATTAAAAAAATCAGATCGAAATATACGGAAAAAAGCGGAACATGATCTATAGTGAGCCTTCTGCTTCGGTCTTCAATGGCAGGAAATGTGTTAATTTTATATTTATACATATGTATACGTATATCTATTTTATATTTATACCATCTCTAAAAAAGTATTCAAGGAACACTAGTAATTGACTTAAATTATCCCTCCTACGGTTTTTGATTTAAAGGACTAATTACGTAATCAGAGTTGACGTATTTGATATTGGAACTGTGTTAGAATTGATTGGATATCGATGCAGCAGCAGGTATGCTGATTGTTGCTAAAATTGTGCAAACTACCAGCAGTACCATACAATCAAGCAAATTACAGCATGAAATAGGAGGAGATTTTTTGTGTTTTTATTAAAAATCAAGTCATTTTTCTATGTAAAACATTCTGAAATTAAATGTTTTTAAATATAACATTTCTGCTTGTATAGTGACGTATGCATGAACGTTATTTACTTTCCACCGATAATGCTTCTGCATTTTTATCAAACGCAAGCGATCATTTTTTTCATTACCTATTGCGATATTGATGTGACATTCAATTGGAGGCACAGTACTATTCATTCATACGTAATATGCTATTTTAATAATTAAAATTGCGACTTTATTAAAAGGAATAGATGACGCGTTATTCGCTACATAAGATACATAAGATAAATATACGTAGAAAAAATATAAATTATATGTTTATTCGATAACTGCTACTATTATAATTATGGTACTTGTACTATATTTATCATAATTTCCTTTTGATATAATTAATACTTTTATTCCTTCTATCTATTGATCTCAATTCTTTTTCTACTAATCGATACTGCTTTGATCGTATTTAATGTATTTATTCCCATTTTTATTTAGTAATCGATAGCATTCCATTAGTTTGCTTATACTGTATTTACCATAAATTTCTTTGAACAGTTAGCATTATTACTATTATGATTATGATGGTTTTAGTGTAATCATTTGTAGCAGTATCGATTCTTTATAGCAGCATATTTCTCTAGAATTTTCTGAAGTTTTTCGATATAATTGCCACAGTGTTCAATATTTACATGTAATCTTCTTTTCACGATCGCTAACTCTTCTTATCGCGATGTTTCCAGCGCATTTACTTGTAACTTTTTCGATATTTGTTATTTTTGTTAACAATGCCACTTTCAGTATGTTCATCCGTAATTATTTCCCACAGTTAACACAATCTATCAATTATATTTTTTCGTTATTCCCTTTCGAGATTTAATATTTTTTTCAAAACTATATTCGCCAATGTTACCTGTGTATTTTTTGAAGTCACGCTGTTTTCAGTTTCTTATTTACGATTCTTTCAGCATAAATATCACCTACCCGTATATTTTGCTTTACGAGTTATCGCATTGTTACTCTTAAGGGAATCCCATGCGGTTGGTGGAAATAGGAAATCCCGTCGTAGATATGCAACTACGCATGACATTTTCCTGTTACACTCACGCGACATACTATTCATTGGTGTTGCGCTTGTCACAACTTCTTGGATTTCAGAGATCATTGCCTGATCGTTGAATGAACCAGTCGATAGGCGGTGAACGATCTTGTACACTCTAGAGAAATACAGTACACTTTAGAGAAATACCAGATCGATATACCGTTATATGTATATGAATGAAGCAATCCGAAAAACATAAGTTTATTGTCGCTTTATTTCGCCTACGTTTTTAAATTCTTATCAAGATTTTCAAAGCTTGATTTTATCTAATTTTCATTCTATTAGTATTTGTATGCTTACTTTAGGATCTTTGAAAATTTTGTTTAAATGTCTGAACTACTCAGTGATATTTGTATGAAATATTATACATAATATATTTAGTATTTAATTTCATTATATGTAATATCTATAATATTTAATTTATAAATATTTATTAATATAATGTATAATGTACAATATATATGTCGGGTTTTCGTTAGAATTTTGGGCGCGTGATAATTCTTCATTTGAATTAGCCATCGTGTTGCACAACAGAGATTGTATTTACACGTATAAATATAATTTTTACAAAGTTTAACGAATAATTAGTTTAACGAACAATAAGTTTAACGAATGCTATTGACAATGTTCTTGGGTTCAATAACAAATCCACGGTCAACGGGAAAACTCTTTGTACAATAGAACATATTTTGTAACACACAGTCACGTTAGCTCAGACGCTGGGTTACTTTCATACTGACTGCCAAGACGATATCAGTAAACTCTCCAAGGTGATCGCAATAATAAAAGACTGATACGGTCATGTTTGTCAATTACATATTGATCGGGGATATCAACAAAATTCCAAGCGCCGTTACTAGGCAGACCCGCGTAAAGCCAACATTGCTCTTGGCCGAGGCTTGTTTGTTAATACAGCGTGTCCCTCAACATCGGTACTTCCTCTGTTAGGTAAAATGTTCATCCCGTGACCGTGGCTACGTTCGGCGACCTGTTATGTCACCTCGAGCCCAAGTATGGGGGTTTTTCCTAAAGAAAAGCCTGATGTCCCTACATCTCCGACATATATATATATATATATGTATGTATTTTATTATTATTTATTTATTATTGCTTAGTCCGTGTCTTTCGGTTTTGGACGAACTTTCGGTTTTACATCTCTTATACCTATTTCGCCTCTTGTATATCTACCTCCCCTCTTATCCACTCTATTATATTGCACTGCCTTAATTATTCTATCTCTAAAAACTAAAAACTAATGACTAAAAACTATTGCAATTTTTCGGCTTTTGCCTCCTTCTTGTCGTTCCTCCCCGTCTTGTATTGCTCTTCTCTTCTCTATTATTGCTTTTAGTTCTGTTAGTCTTTCTCCAGTCTCATTTAGTGTTTTTCTATGTCCTTTGGTCCTCCTGTTATTTCACATTCTTCCATTACATGTCTCAGGTTTTCTTCTTTCCTTTTACATAGTCTGCATCTTTTTCTCCCTCTTCTTTCCAGTATTCCCTTGCTTTGGTCTCGTGTCCACATCTGAATCTTGCTAATATTTTTCTGTCATTCCACTTCATCCTCCCTTCTAAATACTTTGGTAACTCTTCTTTGGCAATTTTTCTGTAATGGATGTTATATTTGGGTTCCCTTATCCTTTCCCCCCTCTCTTCTGCTTTTCTCTTTCCTCTTTCTTCTATAATTTCGTCTGCTGATATCCTTTCTTGCTCTTCTCTTGCTTCCATCTGTGTCCCTCCATTTCTCACCTCTTCTAGCTCCTCCTTTCTCCTTCTTGTTCTTTTCCTTTCTTGGAAATTTCCTCAGTTTCTCTCTCTTTCCTTTATGCACTCCTTTACTAGTTCCTTTTTTAATTCTAAGGCTTTCTCTTTATACCTTGCTGCTCTTTTTAATGCTTTTTCTTTGATTTCTGTTAGCTTGCATTCTTCTATCAATATATAATTTCGTGTTGTCATATCTAAACCTAAGATCCATTTCACATATCTTCTTTTATTTTATCCAGTCTTTCTTCCATGTTCCAGCTCCATACCTCTGCTCCAAACAGCACCACGCTCTCTACATATGTATATACATATTATAGATGTTACATATATAGTAATTCATTGATATATAGGTATATTAAATAAGGAAAGAAACTAGAAACGTGTCGAAAAAAGTGTTGCAAAGGAAAGATAAAAAATGCAAGAATGTTTTAGTTCTATTAATATGTACACCAATGATACTTTTTCTTCGCTTGACTTCAAGAACCAGTTGTTACACTGCCACTAAATACACGTGCCAATAATGTTACGCTGTAATTATTGCACTAGATATATTTCGTTGGAAGCTCAAGTTGATCAGTTCCACTGATCTTTTAGACCTTACGATTTTACAATCGCAGCCTCTAATGAAGGCGCCATTTAAATAGTATAAACGGTAAAAAGTGAAACAAGAAAAATGAAACACAGAATTTCATACGAATCGATTTATTTTATCAGTTTCAAAAAGTTGCCATTTTTGATGATATTATTGTTGCGTGTGAAAGTTGTCCTAATTTAATTTATTTTCGTTCGTTCTCACGATATCCCAACATTCCTTTCTCCACTATAATTCGCGATAACTATTTCCAAGAAAAGGTGCAGCATCCAAGCATGAATAATTACGCGGGAAAGAGAAGCGTTGTCTAAGTGCGTAGTATTCGGCGCAGTGAGGAGGATGAGGTCGATAAAATTGACCTTGGCGTTTCTTTTCAACTTCGCAGAGATTATCAGTTGCGAAACAAGATATCAGAGTAACACTTCCGGCACGAGGAAGCTTACACGTAAAAGCTATGGGGCGAGTGTTGCCGCGGATGTGATAAATTAAGATTGTAAAATAGGGTTATGCCCAGCGTGGAGAGAGATCAACTATTGTTCTCGCCACTTGACCCAATCAGACGTTCAATCAAAGTTATGTAACACGCAAAATACTCGACGATCATCGGTCGCGTTGATCAAAACAACGACGAGTAAGCCACGTCATTTATTCAGCGTTTAAATCAACCCACGAATTTCATCATTTTTTTACAACATTCAATTTTTCATTCTAATTTTGTATGGTTGCAAAGAAAATTCTGCAAAAATTCAAGGAAAATCACGAGAGACACAGCACTGGCATTTTTATCTATTTGATTTTACACAAGATGCGATTCCTTTTGAATTTTCGCATAGAGCGCAGAAAGAGGAAAGGGAAAGGAATTATTGGAATTTTTATGGTTTTAAAGACGACATGGTACTTTGCCAATTTTTTCGATAGAACGAAAAAGCTACGAGTGCACTGTGGATTTTTATAGACTTAAATTTAAAATTTTAGCGCACATAATATGCAGAAAGGTAAATGATATTCGAAGTGCTCGTTGTAACATTTAATAAGGAAAATTAATTTTTATGCAATTTCCGTTTCATTAATAACGTCAATGAAGATATGAAATTACACAAGAATTCGCAATCTGGTCACGAGAAGTGGGATGTTGGAATTTAGGTAGTTTTAAAGAAGATGTGGTATTCTATTCAAATGTTTGAACAGTGTAAAAAGATCATGAACTTCTTATCAGAACTTTTTAATGCTTTTCTAATTTTTTGATAGTACAGGATACAATCGTTGAAATATTTCAAAGATTCGAGGAATTTCTTCCTTAAAGAGACGACTTCATTCAGCTTCAACGGTAACTGCATCGATTCTCACGGCAGGTGCCATTTAAGCTTGTATTATCTCTTACATATTTAATTCATTTGCTTATACAGAAATTTCCGTAATCGTACGATGTTAAAATTGAAATATTCTTTCGAGCGTTTACATACAAGTCATATTGCCATCGTGAATGTAAATTTACACAGGACTCTGTGGTGAAATCCAAACGGAACTATTAAGCACTATGAAACATCGTTTCCCCAAAGTTTGAAATTTATTAAATTGTAAGCAACTGCTGCGTATGAGCATAATAATTTATTAACAGTCGGTAGTTCTCAGGAGAAAACTTAACAATTTTGTGATAAGTAATAAGAGCAATCGTTTTTACTTACATATATTAAATTCATTATTTCTATAATAGTTCCTTTTATTCATGCATACTTCTCTGATACCTATATCGAAGATGTACCATATGGTACTGGTCTTTATTTTGATGATTCAAATACCTATAATAAGAATAATAATACTCTAGTTACTTGACATTTGTTTATTCGTATAACAACGAATCTAGTGAGAAAGATGGTACTTGGTATTCAAATATTTCTTGGTAATGTTTATCGTTAATTCATATATTTTAATAATATTCGTTTATTATTGCTACAAATCATTTAAAGTGTCCGGACACTTAACACGTTTACTACGGCGTTCACTTTTTTAAAAGACTATCGTATTTCGCGGTACGGGACAAATAGGCTACCTAATGCGCTTTCGTATTTGGCGATACGGGGCAACGGTGACTCGTAACAATTTTGATCGAATGACCATACTGTCTTTTTTGTAATTCCGCACCTCTTTTGACATATGTTTCGTATTGCACTCCCATATTTGACAGATTTATGAAATATACTATAATATAATAAAGTGGCCATTTGTTGATAACGAGCAACGTTGTTCCATTCTTAGCGGTACCTGACAAACAAGCCCCGTACAACAAATCGTTACAATCGTTAAATTTTTCGCACTAATTGGATGATTTATGATTTACAACAATATTATGTTACTTTACTCTGCGGAGACTCGGTTAATTTTTGTATCGTTGATAAACGTTGAAAAATGAAGGAAATAGTAGTTACGCAAATAGGAAAAGTTTAATGAAAAAGGGACTACCCAGAAGGAAAGTTCGTTACGGGTCCTATATGTCCTATACCGCAGTGAACGTGTTAATGAGCAATCGAGTAACTAGAGTCTAGTGACTAGAGCCTAGTAACTAAGGTTTAGTAACTAGAGCCTAGTAACTAAAGTTTAGTTTCTGGTTGATATTATTTGTCAATTAATATTTTTAACATTTTCGTCTAATATTTTTTTTAGCTTTTTCTCGTTTTTTCTCTTTTTTTTTTAAAGTTAGTTTAAAGACACCAAATAGTGGTTTAAACTCGTTTCTATATATGCCAACATAGCGATTTTTCAACAATTTCCAATAATTCTGCAGTGAGAGGATTAAAGGATAAACTATTCTTTTGTAAGAAAGTATTCTCAGTGTGTACTCATTCCAATTTTCTTTCGAAATAAAGAGAGAGAAAGAGAGAGAGAGAAAGAGAGAGAGAGGGAGAGAGAGATAAGAAGGTAAAAGCAAACAGGCAACTTGTTGACATTTTGCTGATATTTGAGGTTTTCCATCGATTCGATGGAGATTGAGGTTGCTTGTTGAAAGTTTCCGCGAAATATGACGCGCTAGGTTGAATAGAGGACCAGCCAGTCGTACACTTGTTCCAATCGAAATTGAATCTTTTTCCAACGAGTGAAACTAAATTGAAAGTGACTAGATCGGAAATTGAAGGCATTTTGGTCGATTCGAACGAATTCGGACCGATTTAAATGTATTTGAACTGAGTGAAGCGAGTTTAAGTTGGTTTGCATCGATTGCAAATGGAAATGACGACTGTTGTCAAACCATTCCGAATCTCAAACAAATCAATCGAATAGAGAATCAATCGAAATTCGATCGAACAAGTCAGTCTAACATCGATTTAATCGAACAAATCATTTCAAATCAAGAAAAATCGAGACGAGCTTGTTAATCCTAAACCTACCTTAACACGTTAAACGGAGAATATTTCGATTTACGAAGTCGATTCCTATATTCCGCATTGAAGAATACTAAAAACAACTTTTTTCACTTGGTTTTCCTTAAAAAGTGGCTACAACACACGTCAGATTTCTGAGAAATAAAAAAAAAGTACTGTCCACACGCATCGACATCGTTACTAAAGAGTTTCTTCCACTTTGATACACATATCGACATCATACTAAATATGTTAACTGCGTTAACGTACAGTGCCGCGAATAATTATAAGCTCAAGCCCATTTTTAGATTTTTCATAATATTAAAACAAAAATTGACAAAGTTTTTTTATATAATTTCATATTGTCATATAAAACTGGACATACGACATGTAAAATTTGTCTTCTTTAGAAATCTGTAGAAAATTAAACTTTCTCTTAAAATCACGTTTTCGACTATGAAAAAATATAAACTTGATGTTAACTTTGTTACGTTCTCATTCAATATTTAGTGGATTTGTCTTTATTTTCTATTACTTCTGTTATCCATTAACCTGTAGCGGCGCATGATTTAGAGGACAAATCAAATCATGTTATTGTTCTGTCCCGGAGCATCAAGACCGTTAGAATACGAGTAACGTAAACTCCGGGCAGAACAATGTCGCCGCTACGGGCAACCGTCGGGTCAGAACAAATTCAAATTTTTCCGACTCTCCTTCGACCAATATAAATAAACAGACACGTTCGCGGCCGGCAGAATGTAATACAATATCGAGCGAATATACACAAAAATCATCAGCACTAACGGGTATCTCCGCAAATTGTATATTGTGTACGTAGAGCTATTTAAGGACCAGAAATACATATAACAAGCTGTGACAGCAATAATTGCTTTCGTCATTTCGCACTATCCTTGACCTGATAAACCTCCACAAACCTATTTAAAGCTTCGTTTTGAATAACCGGCCATACTTGTTAGAGTTCCCCACAGGTTCTCGATAGGGTTCAGATCAAGACTCAATGCTGGCCATGGTAATAATTCCAAAATCTGGGAAACAATTTTTTGTAGCGGTGGCTGTATAAATGGGAGCATTGTATTGTTGAAAAATTGTCTCCTTGTTTGCTATTTCGGTTATGAAATTTCGTCGTGAGACGACTCTTCATATTCTATAGCGTTCGATCGATCTGTTAGAAAAACAATTTCATTGAACATATCCAGACATGATCAGTGGTTTCTTGCAGACATTGAAGAAATAACGAAGAAAGGATGAACAATGTGTTTGAGTCTATCGTCACTCGCAGCACTGTAAATCATTTCTAAAATAATTCAATCCGATTCAAAGCGATTAGAGGCGACTCAAGATCAATCAAAACTAAAAAGATACCGCGTTACCGAAATATTCGATTCGTTTAAGTGTGTGACTAGCTTTAGTTTTTGAGATTGCCTGCCATCGAAAAATCCCGTCAGACGCTTTTCTCTGAAATGGTGCTTCTGTTACTGTCCCTCCTCTGCAACGTACGTTGATGTCTTTGGGTACGGACAGGTGGTTCCCTATCGCTACCAACTCTTCTCAGACTAGTGTCTCTTTCGATACGAGCGTTTTTCGGTGCCACTGGACCACGAATATTTGTGTAGACCACGTAAACGGCTAGGATCCCGACCACGAACATGGCCACACCGACGCCGCTTACCGTGCCAACCTATATCGTTATATCATATAATCAATAACAATTTCATTCTTTTATTTTAATTATCACAATCTATCGGAATATTATTCTACGATATCCCATAATTTGTGTCTGATTTCTCATTAGGGAAACTTGCAATTTAATTATCTACAATAAGTTGTATACAAGGCTGTATATTAGGTCGACGATAGACATGTGCCATTTTAGGTATCCATTTTCTATTACGTGTCTATTTGGAATTACTTAGGTCGGAATAACTTCAAAGTAACAAGCCACTTGTATTCAAGTAAATAAAACTCAATTTAGATTAGTCAAATTCAAGTTACTTGACTGATCTGAACGAGGCTTGACTCAATAACATGCACAGTCATCTGCCAAGTGTGAAAAATTTGAACAACGACTGCACAAATAATGAAACCCTAAATGAGAATTGCAGAACAACTGATGTAGGTTAATAACTGAACAAATGACTAACCATGGTCCACCACTCGGTGTTATCTATCTCAGAAACGAGAACCTGAGCAGTCTCGTCGTCGTTCTCGTGCAACATCTTGATCTCCTTCGGTGTGGTAGCACAACCAGTCTTCGTCCCTTTTTCCTTACTGATCAACTTCCTGAACGCTTTAGGCATTACATCCTCATCATCCTCGTTATCGTCATCCTTATCATCATCCTTTTCATCATCGTCGTCTTTGTCGCCATCGTTGTCATCGTCGTCGCCCCAATGTAATTTCACCTTGTTCTTGCCGACGACGATCGTGCCTATTGTCTGTAGATCCGAGGCCTTTACTTTCATCGACAGCTCGAGAGAAGCAGCGCTTGATTGCGATTCCTTCGCGTGACCCGCGATTACGTTTGACACAACGTTGTTCCAGTCGACGGCGTTCACCTGGCTCTTGCACTTCTTCTTCTTGCTACAAGCGAGTCAAACGGTTCATTCAATTTTTATCTCGACAAAGCGTTCAGGTTAAATCGCTTTTGAGATATTATCGATGCAAAATGAAAACAGATAGGTTTGGAATGTTAATCTTTCAATGTGGCAATTATAGTAAAAAATTATTATAATTAATTTATTAATATATATAATTTATTATTAATTAATTATAAATAGACGTCGATAGATCTCCGTATAACGAACGGAAATAATTTCTGTCGTGGTATTCGTAGCACGTCGTTGAGATTTCGCTAATTAACGCTTGATTCTATCAAACTCGATTATTATCCTGCCAATTAATTAATCTAATTACACGTTGTTCCATGTACGATAGATCATGTTTTTACAGGAGAATGAAAAGAATGACAAAATAAACTTTGACAAGCTACCTAACGCTTGAATCTTGTTTCAAGATTATCAAACTGATCTTAATTTATACCAATTTGCATTGCATGAAAATTGCTCTGTAAAATGAGCAAATTGATGGTAACGATTAATACCTTATGGATTAAGTTCGACATTAAGATCAAACTCTGATACTTTAATTTGGCTCTAAATATAGCGAAAGATTTAAATACGAGTTTTAGATTAGAATGCTTATACCAATGTTATTATGAATATGTTATATGTTGTTATATGTTATATATTATTAATATGTTATATGTTGTATACTACTGACGAAACATGTGGGATCATCAGGTATCTCATAATATTAAATTAGATGAGAATGTTATGTTGTTTTTCGTCAAAGATCTATCGAAATAAAAGAAATTACTATTGGTGTCTCATCAATTTTGAATCAGCTATATTGTATTAATCTCTATAGACAATGTTATAGCAGATAATTTCTCACAAAGAAAATCCTAAGTAATATTGAATATTTTAATTGTAAATAATATGTATCATTTATTGATCATTGCCGTTCATACATACATACGTGACGTAAATTAATAATCGTAAATAACAGGTACGACATAACGACGTTTCCACTGTTGAAGATGTAAGTATAAGCATATTTTGATTATCTTGGCTGGCTTTTTGCTTCTTACATAGTTAGATGCTGCGAATTTATGCCATGGGTGACTGTGTATTTTGCAATTTTTTCGCGGGAACAGACGATTAACGAGTAATCAAATGGTCATGCTCACCACAGCGTGTCTAACGCTTTCGCATACACCTTTATCGCGTCCTCAAGCCATCTAACTTCCCTCAGTTCCTCCGAGTCGTACTTCCCGCTATCTTTGCTCGACCACCATTTCGACTTCTCTACCCTTGCTTCTAATCCTGGGAATTCGTTCCTAAAAAGCAAAGAAAAGTTCACGGAATTTTTCTACCATATATTTTTATGTATTTTCATATAAAATCTACGTATACGTATATTATAATACATACAATTATGTATTATAGTACGTACTGTTAGCTTGAGTAATAAGTTCACTCACGAGTTCCTAAAAGAGCATGTTACTATAATTTTCACATAAGATCTACCGAGTCCTCTTTAGTGTTATTATTTCTTTATTGACCTACATATATCTACCATTAAAAAATTCAGAGACGTATATTTTATATCTTTACATTCTTCGAATGTTTTTATAGCATTCTTCTGAAGGCTACAAAAACTCACCAGTGAAATGTGAACGAATATATTGCTCAACCCAATATATAGATTTAAATATAGTAGGTTAATATATTATATAGATTTAGATATAGATATGTTCAATATATATTTACACTGTTATTATCTGTTTAACAAATACAAAATTCGAAGCAATTGTAATTATAAGCATCTCTTATATATATATATAATTATGTTTGTAATTATAATTTCATATAATTTCTTAAATATAATATAAAAAATATAGAGTAATATACATATATAAGAAATGCTTATAATTATAGTTTCTTCGAATATTTTATTTGTTTTACTTGAAAAATTGTTTATATGAAAGTTGTCTGATTTCATGAGAGAAACTTAATAGAATATTTCTGTATACATGTGTATATATATTTTCTTATCTTTTATTTATTATTATTATGATTAGTTATTTATTTATTATTTTTATGAGGCCACATTTTAAAATAGGGATTCAAATGTATAAATGAAGCCCTGTTTGGATATTTGGTACATTTGATTTGCTACGTACAGAGACTTTTGTTTAATAGTTCGTGTTTAATAGAATTGTATATTTCTTAGAATTTTTATTATGCATTTTAAGATGTAATCATATAAAGTATACTTATGTGTATTTCCAGAATCGAATTAAATTTCTTTTTTTGTAGGAGTTTCTGACAGGTATGAGCGAGTGATTAATAGCAATGATTAAATTACGGAAACGCTAATTTAACATATAACGATCTTAATAACGAAAATGAGAATAAGATTATTCAATTACGATTATATGTCCTTGGTTACCAGCATAAATCAGACTTCGTGTTCTGGAAGATCTTCGTGGAATATCCCGTCTTTTTTATGGTTGCATTATTTAGATTAAATCTATGAAAATTGAATGCAGCACCTCACGTATATATAGTCATTGTTATTTCTAATATCTGTATTATCGTGTAATTTCCATGACTTCCAGTAAAAACATATATATAAGCAATTACATCACGTCCTTGACAATCCGTCTTTGACTAAAAAACAACTCCCCTTCATTTTTCAATTATATCTTGCCTCAATATTACTTTATATATCTTATATTATATTCAAGAAATTATATGAAATTATAATTACAAACTTAATTATATATATATAATAATATATATATTTAATATATATATTATTTCATATATATTATTATTATATATTATTATTTCATATATATATATATATAAGAAAATAAAATGGGTGGCAGAATTTAATTGCTATTAAAGACACATTAAATATATACGATAAATCGGTTGAAAACAAATTAAAGAGAAATAAAATGCAAATATAAAATACAATCGATCAGAACGACGTTTGAGTAATAATAGAATATAGCGGTAGAATTATGACAGTCACTAATTAGGTGACAGAACGTCAGATAGGTAGGTGCTAATGAACTCGGTGTGGTCGCGTGCTAATGTTTGCTTGTATTTATATTTCTATTAACCGCTATCTATTATCCTGATATTATATGCAAAGGCTAATTGCACGATTAGGCTTATTTCCATGAATAACAGATTGCCGCTATAATGACGATACATTGAATATAAAGTGCGTCTCGGTGACACAATCTGTCGAATAGCGTGCTAACATAAGCGTAATTCATTCGATCGAAAAACAATTTTTATATTTATTTTTATTATATGTTAATTTTTAATTTGTTGCTTCGTTTCCTAAAAATTGTTTCCTCGTCCGTTCGAAACCTAGCGCCAACACTGATGCTTTATCGCGAGATAACAGATTATACGTACTGAAACTATAATACGTGAATAATTTTTAAAAAATAAGAAACTATTACACGTGTATTTTTTAATCTCATCTCGGTTAACTTCACTAATGTTCTAATGCATACTGTAAAAACGTGTGATAGTTGCTTTATTATGTTTTAGTTATTGCTATATTATATATTAGATAGTTGCTGCGTTATGCCTTAACAGCTGTATTAAAAATTATTATATAATAGATGAATTATCGTGATAAATCTGATTAATATGGATAACACAGTAATATGCATTTTTACATATACTGTTCAACATGCGAATACAACTAATAAATGTAAGCGTGTGAAATCGTAACGAAAAGAATATTAAACGAATTCTTGCAATTCTCTATCGTAATTAGAATGTTAAGAAACAGAATTCGGTGATGCAGTTTGATTAAACAAAACTGCAAATGAATTGGTGCATTAACGCAACGTTGGTCCCTGCTGGATGAACATGCATTTTCAATTTTCACAATAAAAGAAAAAAAGAGAAAGAAAAGAAAAAGAATCAGTGTAATCGTGGCAACAGGAAACTAACTCGTTGGAAGTTCGATCCGTTCGGTAATTAATTTTTTGCCTCGCCTTTTTCTTCCTGAATCCAGCGACTGGTTACGTACACGATATTTACGATCGCATTAATTATGCTTAACAGTAAACTCGTATGAAGTTTGCACAATCGGCACGCGATCTGCTGAAGCTTTTTGTTACGTGCGTTTGTATGAGTCAGACGTCGACGCAGGATTTCCATTGTTGTGATGACACCTGGAGAGGAGAGAAAGGGAGAGAAAGAGAGAAAAAATATGCTATTGTATTAATAGGCGGAGTATTACGCAACAATAGGTCAGCATGACTACCGTTTGCTCACGAATGATCGTGAGTGAGAGATAAGCTGTGATAGATCGATACGATTGGTAATTCTCGGTTTGAACTTATGCAACTTCGACATTTCTGAGTTAGACAATTGACGCGGTCGATACTCTGGAAGATCGCAAAAGCCATATAGATTAAATTAATTTCTAGGGTCGACGAACGTTTCTATTTTTGTCAAAGTGGATTCGTAAAATTTGGTTTTGAATAATTTATGCGATTAAGACGATCGTAGAAGGGAAATTTATGAATTAATTTATTTTATAGTGTGAGTAGATTTCTTTATATTTGAAGATTTGAAAAATAAGTGTTTGACCATTTCAACTTTTGCAAATTATGCGGTTAATATAATCTACGTGTGCCTGAGGAGAGATAGAATTTATGTAAAATCGTAAAATTTAATTTTTAGATCGATAGAATTTTCTGCGCTCCGAAATTTCAAAAATTAAGAAACAAATTTTTCTCAAATTGGAAACTTGGTTTTCTTACATTTTTTTCATAGATGCTAGATATCAGACATCGCTAGACATGGAATTCTGATGAATTGTCATGTCGCGTCGGTTGGATGAATCAGAGAGTCGATGAAGGTCCAGTCGAACAAATGACGCGTGGAAAGTCTAATGATTGTGGTGCACATTGTAACGTTCAGCGTGGAGAACGAACGTGATTTCTCTTTGTAAATATGCGAATTGAACGAGGATTTAAAGCGACGTTTACAGCAAACAGCTTTTGGGCAACTGAAAGTACGAGTTGATGGGCGTTAAGCTATTCACAATAAAATTGTGTAATCGAATTTCAAGTAGAAACGATTTCCCGTTATGTCAAATGAATTATGCATTGTGTAGAAGAACGGATCTTCAATTCCAGTTTAATTTGTCTTCCAATGTGTTGGCAACGTGAATCACTAATTGATAATCAAGTTCTATAAATACACTCAATTGTTTTCGACGATTGTAAATTGGCGGAATGGTTTCATTGGTTTCGATTGTAATTGTTAGACAGAAAATTATGTTCCTTTCGTTTCCTCTGTAATCGGATTTATCAAAGTAACGATTAAGATATTTCGGAGTTTTAAGAGTAATACGTAATACTCGGAAAATTATTTGGCATTAGATCTGATATATTAAAGTTTTTAATTAACGATTTAATAGCATCAGTGATTAGTCAGCTTTCGATACAATCTTAATTACTATTTATTTATTTATTTATTTATTTATAAGAAGGTGTGCCCATTAGAATGCATTTACAACGACGTGTATTTATCGGATATAGCAACTTACAAAAACAGAAAAGAGAAAAAGGTCAAAAATCAAAATTTTATACAATATAGATTAAAAGACATAATTGAAGAACAGTAAATTTAGATTCAAGGTAACGAAGAGAAGAAGTCTACGCGGTCCGAAAAACTATTAGCTAGAAGACAAATACGAGTTAGAGTATCAAGAAGGAAATATTTAGATTTATAAGCACAGTGCCGAAAATAATAACGAAATGGCGCGTTAAGATTGGTCGATGCAAGAATATGCGAAAAGAACTGTTTGTTTGATCATTGATGATTTCATATGGCGAACTTAAATCGACGACAAATCCAAGCCCATTCAGAGATCTTAGATTAAGTAATTCTTGGTGAACAAT
This sequence comes from Bombus affinis, assembly GCF_024516045.1. Classification (NCBI taxonomy): domain Eukaryota; kingdom Metazoa; phylum Arthropoda; class Insecta; order Hymenoptera; family Apidae; genus Bombus; species Bombus affinis. The sequence goes on from NC_066344.1 coordinate 17,038,909, forward strand.
CATGAAACCCTCTGCTCATAGAGCATTGCGATCGACTGTGTATACTATGCGAAAAAAAGCTTGTATTAAATTGTTTCGAGAAGCAGCATGTGTAATAAGATAAGGAAATCAGATGGAAGATGCATACTTGTGGCGGAATCTGATTAACGAGCAGTATAATAATTTAATTGTCGAAGTCTATGTGAAGTAGAGGAATGGCGCATAACAAATCCTAAGATTCTCGAGGATGTGTTCCGGATCTTTTCAAAGTAGAGAGAGAAGGTTAGTTGAGAGTTATAATAAACTCGAAGGTCATAGATGACTTGAATTGAAAATAGGTTTGAATCAGTGCGCAGGGGGAGGTAGAGGCACGTTTCATTACCTGGAGTCTTCTAGAAGCAGTATAGCGTTTGTCGAGTTGACGTGCTTCAGGTGTCCTTCGAGGCGCCCTTCGCTGACGACCAGAACGGTCGCGTTCACCGGTTTGCCGAAGAATTCGTCTTGCGGCGTTCCAATATGCACGATGTGCGAGGTCAAGTCTGTCGCATATTCAAACTTTCGAATTTCTTAACTTGTGAATTATCAGAGGTGGACACGTTAAAATGTAGCGATTATTTACAAAAGGATGCTCTCCACCGATCTCGATAGCCTTAAAATATGTTGTTAAGGTGATCGTGCTGAACAATCTTTTCCTACGCGTATTACCATCGTGGCCTTAGTTATGTACTTTTAATACTATGCATTTCTTAGAATTTTCATTTGAATCAAAGCTAATTGGTAATAAATAGATATATTCCAATTTATAATTAGTAGATTCGTTGCTTCGTGTTATAATTAATATTATCTCACCAGAAACATCTCTGTCGTTATATCGGGAAATGCAGTTATTCGATCGTCAAAATGATATCAGCGACGAAATAGAAATTCTGCGATATAACCAACGTAATGCTGTTTCGTACGTCTTGTCTTTCAGCAGAACACGTCACGTACATGTTAATAATTAGAGTCAGCAGATACGTGTGTATACATGTCCCCCACACGTAACCTAGTGATAAACACGTCTTAGCATGTAAGTCATACACAAAAATATGTTTGGTAGTACGTATAAAGGATATTAATCCCAGCCAAACTATAGCTTATTGATTTATCTATTTTTTATTTATATGAAATGTAATTAATATCGATAGGATAAATTTAGCGTGACCTATATAAAGAGTGCAGTCTAAGACTAAATGAAACATCTAAGACTGAGCGACAGTAGCGCATATTAAAAATGTGGAAAAATTGTTCGCGATGATGACTTTGGCAGTATATTTAAGGATCATCGAGATTGATGGGCAGCACCATTTCCTATTCTGTTTCCCCGTTATATAATTTTTGAATTTCTGAATTTTCGGATTGTTACATTCTGGAACATTTAGAACACTGTAATAGAATAGATGCTGCATACTATTATCTGTTATTATCGATTTCCCAATTCTACCATTCAATTATATCGCAATTATTCTGATTTAATTTCATATAGCGATAATCCTGTCCTGATAAACTCAATAAATTAGCAATCTCACCGTCTTGATCGCCGTCATCGATCAAAACGCACAGACCCTTTCTAATGGCTGCTATTGTCAGTTTTTTCGCAATGTTTTGAGCATCATCCTCGCCGTCTTCATCCGCGTTCACCACCAACGTGAACGACTTCCACTTCAGTTCTTCCACGACCTTCAAGGTGCCCTGAAACAGAAAATCGTGTCTGGTCAGCGATGATCCGAAATTCCTTTACAATGATCCATCTGCTTTCATTAATTTGCCACAGATTATGATTTGAAAGAATTACGAGAATACTTTGCCACTTCTCAATAATTCGATGATTCAATAATTCGAAATTCCAATACTTTTCGCATTTATTCTATTTAAATCTCCGTTATTTCATAAGATTCGTATGAAATTTGCGAGAAATAACGATTAGAAAGCACGTGTTCGCGAATAGCATTAAGTAACACGTAACCGCAATTTTATTTTCGCGTCGTTGAATTTGCAATTATGCGTGTATAATATATAATATATATGTAAATTCTATAGGATTTAGAACGCCAACCGACGGTTTGACTTTCCCTGTGTTTACTGGGAGTTGGTCGAACGATATAAATAAAGAAGGACGGGCGTTTAATACAGAGAATAAAACAGGATTTCGAGAAGCGAAGATTGAACAAAGAAGAAGTAGAGCAAATTAAGAGTTAGAAGGAGAAAGAGAAAAGGAACTGGAAGCGGAGTGTTTTGAGGAGATACGGAAGAAGACTTAGAAAATCGATTCTTAAGTTTCACGAATCGATCGCCTGATTTCCAAAAATATTACACCATTACATATATATATATATAGTATCGTGGACGAGGGGCCTGGGGTGTGTCAGCTACGTGGTAGGGCTAAGGCAAAAGACAAGGGGTTGCTAAGGGACATAAACGAATTAACGACAGTATGAGTTGAGAAGCCAAAGAGTGCGAATTGCGTCGTCGAGATAGTGTTGCTAGCGTTGTAGAGAGAGAGTTGCAAATCAATTATTTAGTTGTCTTAATTATAATACTTTATTGTGATTAGTCCACGTTAAATAACCATCGTTTCCTGTTTAATCAACATCTGTTTAATCCATTTATTGCAAATAAACTAATTGTAGTAGTAAGATACTTTGCTTCGGCAGTAATTCGAAAGAGATCCCGGGGCATCCCAGCTGAGCGTCGGGCGGTCCACCGTGGGGTTTTAGTCGGTATAATTCGACACTACCCCACCGCTTCCATAGAGCGGGAGGGGGGTGTTCATGAGGATTTCCCCACGTATAGAAAAAAAGGAAAAAGTAGTAAGATACTACATATATAAATATGTAATGGTGTAATATTTATATATATATGTATTTTGTATATATATATATATAGAGCAAGTGGCGTGAATTAACATTTACATGACCCCAGCTTACTATTATTTATTACTAGCCACGTTTTCGAAAGCGAACTAGCTACGTTTCTACTTCATTAAGAATACTGTATCTTGATTTTACGAAGAAACTTGAAACATTTCCTAAATGTCATTTAGCTGGAATTAATTCGCATGGAAAAGAACGCTGCGAACGACCCTGGATCCAGCTGATATTTATAGTTTAGCATCGCAAAGATGCATGGAATGTAGTGTAGATTACGTGACGCAACATCAATAATCGTTACGCATCATCAGATATTTTAATTTGCAATTAATGTAATGGTTTAATATTTTTATCTTTATTGAAAAAGATAGGATGTACGTGTTGTAATGATCATGGACGTCATTGTATCAATTAATCTCGTTATGCGAAGGTTATTATAATAAGCAATTAGTCACCTGGACTAGATAAGAATCGGATTCCTTCATTAAATGATGAAGGTACGGAGAATTCGATTCTCGTCTCACGATGTGCGGCACTTTCAGCACTGACGTTATCTTGTGTACGGCTTCCGCATTTGTCACAGTGTCTGGCCCGATAATTCCTACTCAACAAAGTAACACAACTTAGAACGAAGTATTGGGTTGGCAACTAAGTGATTGCGAATTTTGTCATTAGGTGGTATTGACAAAATCCGCAATCACTTAGTCGCCAACGCAATAGAATTGCCTGCGCAGCTGTATTTCTATGTACAGTTATTTTTTAAAAATTCAATTTTATATGCATTTATGATGAAAATAAGCGATTTCTTTACGACCGTTTCAGTTAGGAATTTTAATGGCATCTTAAAAACCACTATAACTTATAGCTTTTGAAAACACGAAAGAACAACGTATCTTTTATAAACACGATGACATAAGAATGATAAATTTAAACTTCTTAGTCAATTGCTGAAGAAATTCGACGATCATAAAGTATGCTCTGTTTTTGCAAACAAATGATCGAATAAAAGGACAAATGCGAGGATCTCTAGACGTAGTTGTTTACAACGTTAATACGATTGAAAGAAAAGATTGAAAAAAAGAAAAAAGAAAAAGAAGGAATGCGAAACGTTATTGGTGATAAAACACAGGTATTCGAGTCACGATCGTAAATTCTTCGATCTCGGCTTCACGATTTTACGACTAACCGAGCGACGAGCTATGTGTGCGCTTGAAACAGCGCAAACAGAAGGGGATTGCAGCAATGGAAACGGGGGGATCGTGACACGTCGTACGAAACATCCTTCTTTGGCTAAGTATCAACTAGGAAAATCTCATGATCGATGTTCCAAGTTGTTGCGTTTACCTAAGTAGTAGGGCGGTTGCAAACAGCTCGTGTCTGCCCCCACGAGAGCCTTCATCGCTGCTTTCAGAGCGCCGGTTATGCTACCGCACGTGTCCACAACAGTCACTTCTGCAAAATAGTAGAAGCCATGCTTCAGTTATTCACCTTAACACGATTTCATTTCGTTGAGCTTTCACTCGACGTTATTCGATTGAGAAATTAAGTTAAGGAATGATCTTAATTAAAATGGGGGGGGGGGGGGTTACGTTTGCGGATAGAAGTTGTCAGACTTTCAGATTCCAGGTTTTAGGATTTGGAGATTGGATTTCAATTGGAGTTGGTCTCTGTTCGCTTTAGCACGTTAAGCCTAATCGCGTTAAGCTATCATAGAATGTTATTCGTTTGAAAAATAAAGTTAGGGAATGTCTTGAAGGGTAAATATGGGGAAACCGAAGTTTCCGAACTTTCTGATTTAACGTTTAGGATTTAATGCTGGAATTTCGAGATTTCGGCCTTGTTCGCTTTAAGATGTTAAACCTAATCGCGTTAAGCTTTTATAGAAGACCATCCAACCGAGGCATTAAGTTATTTATATTAATGAGATGTTTAATTCTAGAAATTCGACATTTCTATATCCAGAGGGCATTCTAAGGGTTTCAGGCTTTAGTCTTACAATTTTGCTCACTGTAACGCGACCGATTGTATTAAGTTTCCACATAAAGTTCCATGAAAAATTAAATTAGGAAATATGCGCTTAACTTTTAAAAATTGGAACCCGTATGCTTTGGAATTCATTCTCCTCGATAGAATTGAACTAACGTTAACGATACGTTGAATTTTCACAGAATTTTGTCAACCTAAAAATTGAGCGATCATTAGTCCTGCAAAGTCGGAGTTTCTCTGTTTTGGACTCCATTCGCTTGAATATTCGTTATCTGTTAAACGTCCAAGGAGACTGGATAACGTTCCACGCAAAAGATAAAAGGAAATCTCCGTTCTCTATGACTACAATCGCTCCGAGCAAAACTAAAGAATGGAAAGTCAAAAACCTGTGAAACAATTCATTCGAAACGATATTACCCAACACCGGAGACAGCCAAGCTATTATACGATATATATTATACGATATATATCTAATCTATTCTGCTCGGATAAGTATCAGGAATGTTTCCTTGACATCGTTTCTTTTTTCTCCTTTACGCTATTTCTTTTCTTATATCCTTTTGTTTCTTCGTTCAGCATCTTCTTCTGTCCCTGCTTATTACCCCGTGACGATAAAAAAACAAGATCACAAACATATAATCGGTTTAATCATCGTGAAAGTCCAACGTCGAAATAATATTTCTCTCGTTTACCGATATCGTAGCCAGCTGTCTTGTTATTGTGAATCTCTGCGAGTAGCTTCGCCGCTTCGTACAGCAGTACACCTCTGGCGGATAGCTTCCTGCAGGACGCATCATCGTGGATGCTTGTCAACAGCGAAATCTGCGCGTGATTTCCACATTCCGTACGCCCGCCACAGGTACACGCGTAGATAATGCCGATTATCATCAGCAAAGCTCGCATCTTCCCCATTCTAAATCCTCTCGTATCTCTTCTCTTCTTCCCTCTGTCCTTCTTTTTCCACTTTCCTTCCCTTTGCTACTTTGAAATCTCTCGTTACGTTGTATTCTAATCTTTCAATGTTTCATTACGTTACATCTCTTCATCTTTGTCCTATTTCCTCTTTCAATATCTTCAATTCCCTTCTTCTATATCTTCGTAATTTTAGATTTAGCTCGCAATAATTACAGAATATTAAACACTCGTACCGAATACACCGTAAAATCTTGCAACGTGAACGATTTCTTTCTTCCTCTCTTTTTGATCGCTCTCTTAGTCGTCACTGAACTATGGTACGCGACAAGGAACGACGCGGACGCGCAGAAAAATGACGGAACGTCAGTGTGAGGCTCTCGTTACGGGGGCGAAGATCGTTCTTCAACAGCTTCTCCTCGAACTGTGGACCTTGATAGTGAAAAGCGGAAGCTTTATATAAGGAAGCCAATACGGTATGTATTAGGCGAATTTCTAGGGTTTTAGGCCCCAATAACCACGCGCCAGGTGTTCTCAAGACGACCTTGTTATTCCCTCTTCCTCTTTCAATCCTACTATTATACGTATCAACCCTTCTTAACATCGTTCGATATAACAACTTCGAATATTTTGTATTTTCCTTCATTTTATTTCATTTATTTACTTTCGTTTAAATCGATCTTAGCAATATATAATCTTTTATGCTCCAACTGCTTGAAGAATGAATCTTTATTTGTTTTATAATAGAATTATATTGAATATCTCAATTGAAATTGAGATAAAACAAAGCGATTAACATGTGGAGAGAAGTTTTGTGCGTACAATATCAAAGCACTATCCGGTGACAGTAAGAAAAGGATATACTTCGTATTGAAGATCGTTGACATTTCTTTATATGTCAATACTCGTTTCTTTTTTTTAACACGTTTCTGTAGAAGATACTCGGACGAGGACAATGTATTTTGCCAAGCTATTAATTTAACAAAAATTAGTAATTTATCTAGTTATTCGGTTTGAGTGAAACATCTCGTACTATTAGGTCATCCTATAAGTTCGTGCCGACTTTTTTGTATACATTTCATGTGTCGATTTATAAACATACGGCGATAAGGGACCAACGCACTTGAAAAATGGGAAGAAGTTGTACAACGAGAGGGGGATTTTTTCATGAAACTGAAAGGTATGTGAACAATCTTAACATGTATAACCGCTCGAAAAACGGCACGAACTTATGGGATGACCTAATATATATTTTGTAATCGTTTGCCGTGTAAAATACATATTATTGATTGTACGGAAAATCACGTTTAAAAAGTTCAAAGGGTTAAATTGTATTTTTTTCTTTGCTCAAGGCTGCGTTATTATATTTCATTGGTGTAACGGAACATTCGAAACCAAGAAACCACTCGTATTTCAAATTAATATGGGGCAAATCTATCTCGTAAATTATTCAATTTTCTAATAACAGGCTACAATTTTTTTCTAAGCTTAATATATATTGATTCCCTATTTTCTACACTTATTTCAAGACTGTTTCTTTACGTTCTATAAATACATTATCTCGCGCCGTACGAGTAGAAATTACAATCAACCGTGTAGGTACTTTAATCTTTCATGACTGCAAAAAGCACTGGTTACAAAGAGTTGAAACCTATTACGCGAAACTATCGCTTTACTGTTCCTTTCGTTCGAAGCCTGTTTCTTTATTACGTTACAGCGGAAAACTTCTACAACCCTCTTGCTTTGTTGTAGCAGCTTTACATAATGCGATGCACAATTTCGCCTGTGTACACAGAATATATATCAAACTGACCAACGGAATATATATATTACACAATCGATACGACAATTACAGATACAAAGTGTCTCATTTAACATCTCGTCGACTATATATAATAGAATTAAATACTTTCTTCGTATGTATCTCTCCACCTTTCGATTACTGTTTTCCTATTTTACTTTTGTCCAAATTAAATACCCTTTTCAGCTATGCTTCTCTTCTACATCTCTCCGCCAATGATTTTGTTTTAGTCATTTATTTCTTATTTTAGAGCTATCTATTTTAATGTTCGTATATACTATTAGGTTCTATATTCTATTAATCACGTTATATTCTATGTTATTAATTATTATATTACGTAGCGTAGTGTAATAACAAGTATAATAATGTAGGATTGGCTACTTTTGGGTGAAAGTTTCGTACAATGAGAACCTCCTTAATCAAGCGTAACTAAGTTCGTTAGCATAGCATATGGGACTATCGAGATTGCAAATCCTAGTTGCACAACTTCACCCTTGCATAACCGCGACGCTTGATTAGAATGCATCTTCCATCGCGATTCACCGTCATTTCTAAACATTCCTTTTCATACATGAACGGATATTCAATACGCTTTGCATCGCATGATATATTACCAGTGAATTACGATACACAATTAAGATTGCAATTCGAATTTCAGTAGATAAAAAAGATCTCAAGCAGATTTCTTTTAGCAGCGTTTCAATCTGAAGAATATAATTTCTATGCTGGTAAATTATTTTGGAATATCACTGTGCGTTTCATAAAATTCGAAAATTTAATGGAAGAGCTAGGTTAGATTGGAATTTTATTGAGGTTAGAATGGTAAAATATTTAGGTTGGAATTAAAAATTGACAAAGACAATTAGGGAAATAATTAAAACTTACCGAAAATGATATAACATGCGAATTTAGTTATAGACTGCAATAAAACTTAAATTTTCCCATATTCGGTAGTTTAGTTCACATTGTATTTAATTCTCAACAGTACCTTCGAATTATTCATACTGTAAAATGTCAGAGACACGAGCTGTAGATACGCGTTTTAAATTAAATTCAAATTACATACGATCACTTACGCATAGGATATGAATAAATAATAATTAATATACGTACAGCGGTATGGATAATGCACTCCGCGTAATTAAGATACACTTGAATTAAAAACCTCTAATATCTTTTATCTATACGGATATTGAAGAACGCATCGTTATCCACATATTAAAATCATGCATCTTTTATCCCTTGACACGTAGGAGAAAATGGGCAAATACTGGTCGCTTAAAATAAGTTGCTTAAAAACAGGCTTAGATTGTCAGATTTACTAAAAATTTTATTTAAGAAATAATAACAAATAAATTAGTGTATTCTTTGTATCACGAAGCGATATGGAATGCATAAGGTTAATCATTTAAAAGAATCGAAAAGTACGAAAAGTTAGCTTTGACCGTAATTATCTCATCTATAAAGTAACACTAATTTTTTCTTCCACACTTTACAAATGGAAAAAGACAAAATTATTTATGGAAGTATTAACAACATGACTATTTAGTTTATTGATAACATAGATTTGATAACGTAACATATTTATTGCACATAAATAGACAAAAGTACAAGAGTGAAGTCTTTATAAATGTAATATTAAGGAAAAAAGATTCAATTCGCCGCAATTTTCTCTATCTGATTTTCTAATCCACTTACACGGCATCTGAAAAGAAAAAGGAGCTCCCAAATAATGAAAAATCTCCCCTAATGGGCTGTACCGATCGAGAAGCCCCGGTTTCTTTTGATCGATATTACCCGACGAATACGCTAAGTGCATTAAGTACATATAATAAAACTATTTCATTAACACGTTGACTGCCACGCGTGTTTTCAAAGAAATCTCCGGTCAGGTCACGCGTGCAGCAGTACCAAGCGTTTCCTGCTAGGTGCTCCCATCGACATTTTAGTAATGCGAGTCGCTCAAGTGGCGGTCTCAAAAGAGATCTCTCGTTTCTTTTGCTTCTATTCCTTCGCGTTTGTTTCTCGTCTCTCCACTTTCTACAAAATCAGTTTGAATCTTGGCCGAGCAACGAACGGTATAACTTAAAATCTCTGCTCCAATTCGTTACAATGTCGAAAAGAAACATTGAAAACTTGTTTCTTAGTTTTACGTTCTAAATAATTCTTTTAATAAATCATTTTCGTATTACCTTTATAACGATTCAATAGTTTTATTATTATGGAATATCTTTTCAAATACCTACGAGGATCCTTCGCAAGTAGTCAAATAAGCGACACCCGAATATGGGTTATACGCGGCCCAACCAGAAACTTTGCTGACACCCGAATACGGGTGTCGTGGCAGTCAACGTGTTAAGATGACAAAATTACTTTCTTGCGTTTATAGAGTAAAACTATTTCCTAGACATATAGCAAAAAACTGGAAGGACAATGATATGTTAAAGTAATACTCATAACTTCTTATTCACTTTAGGAATTTATAACAAAAAACGTGCACAATTTTCACCCACGTACCTTTGCCAAACACCTTCAGCAGAGAATTGCGACTCGTTGCAGATTACTTAATTGGATTGAAACAGAGCAGCACGAAAAAAGGTCGGTATAAAACAAAGCCATATATTAGATATTTAACTCACCGGTATTTCCTCACTCTCCCCTAGCATACACCATGTATGTAGTATGACATACGTATCTTTCAATTCTCAACATTAAAAATAATATTTTAGACTTTTGGTTCAATAAATTTCTATAATTTTATATCGTATATTTTACATTACTTCTAATTATATTTCTATAAATTACTCTAGTTAAAATGGATTAAATTATTTAAATTCGGCAAATGGTAATTTTAATAATAAATAATTCTGATTTTAGATTTAATAATATCATAGAAATTTCTTCGATAAATAAAAGATAAATAAAACACTTCTCCAAATTTCCAACTAATCGAAATTCTGAATTTTCAAATTTTCAAATCAGTATCGAAGATAATTTCGATAATGCGTTTCTCAAAATAAATGTATATTGGAAAATCGTAGTAAATAATTTTAGTTTTCATTCAATAATAACATAAAAATCTCCGAAACGAAGAAAGAAGCAAACAACTCGGATATTTTATTCATTACACGCTTTATAAAAAACAGTTCCTACATTTATAATTGTATATCAAATGCGTTTAAGGTAGATTCATCGAAATCAGACTTGCAAACATGTGATAAACAAGCGTATAAGATGAAAGAGGAAAATCGACAATATGAGTATAAGAAGCTGTGTTTCCTTCGTTATTTCGCAATAGATACTGGTAGTTTCATCAGATTATACGCCCATGTGAATTTTCATATTAATAGGATACGATCCTTTTTTTCGTTTCATCGTGTTTTTCTTGTCCTTCCTCTTTCTTTGTGTATGTGTGTGATTTCTTTACTCGTTTGAAATTCTTTCGTTTTCCTGTTCGAATTACGCCGAAGAATATCAAATGCCATGCTGCTTGGAAAAATCAAATATTTGCATATATAGTGTTTGAAAAGGGGCGTGACTGTGAAATATATTGGAAGTCCGGAAAGCGAAGTTAAATTTTTTAATAGAAAATTTCTAAGAATTTCACGAATCAAATAATTGGCTATTTGAGACTATGAGACCTAAATTACTTTCTTAGCAAATTATGTACTCAAGGTCGGGACAGTTAACATTTTTTGTGGGAAATTAACTATTTAAGTTTAGGAAATCTCAATTTTCTTTTCCTTTTAGAAAATTAGATATTTATAGTTGAAGTAGGTAACCTTGTAATAGGACATATAATATGTGTGAAAATAAAGCTGAATTTCGATAGAGAGCTAAAACTTTGATAGATTTAAAGATTCGATTAAAACTGTTGTCAAAAAATTTAGTAAAAAATAATTTCTAAAACTCTAAAGTAATTTTACAATAACGCATGGAATCTTTAATATTAGACGGTATAGTTAAAGATTTAACAGAAACTAATCTCTTTTGACTTCACAGCTTTGTTTTAAATAAAATCGTACAATAAATCATCCTATATTACGATGAAACTTATTTTATTAATTATTAAAGTTATTATCTAAATTAAGTTATCATCCAAATTACTATTTAAAAGCAAACAGTAAACTTTCGCATTAAAGTTAATCGTCGAGAAGTCAATAATACGTCGTAGTTCGAATCACTTTAGGATTCCACATTTGACGTAACCGATCGTCGATGTATCGCCACTGGTTAAGGATTAAACATACGTCGAATACCACGGCGAAGGTGGTTTGCTTACGTTTTACCTTGAATCTGATCTTTTCCTATAATATTATGCTTATACATGTAGACTGTACTTCAATGCTTCTTAACTGAAATCCCTCAGAAATAGGAGATTTATTCATTTACGTAAGATCATTGACTAAGAATAGAATAGACGTAACATTAATATATTGTATTGACCTACCCCATAATTTTATTTTTGCGCGTATTTTTTATTTGCTTTATATATCTCTTTTTTCGCTAAAATTGTTCAAAGAATTTTCTCATCTTCTTCGTTCTCTTCTAATAGCAGCGAAATTCAAGATAGTAGCAGCTCCGTTTCAAAATACACATTTTCTTCAAGTACACACTGCACACTATCTTTTCGTTAGACGTTTTCGTTAAACTTTCGTTTAGGTAGACGGCAAGATACCAATAAATGCTGCAAGTGCGTGTGTCCAGATACAGACATTTGACGCTTATAGAGAATCCTATCTACGTCGAGGCAAAGTTGCGTGTAGTCGCAAGTGGCGATCGCGTGCGATCTGATCTTATGCTAATTGCAAGCGTCCATTTGAAAGTTTCTTCCGATAGTTTGTCTCGAGAGTACTGTCGAATTTTGTGTCCATTTGAGAGTCACTTTGAGACCTTTTACTTTCGGGCGGACGGTAGAACACTCGCCGATAGCTTACTATGAGACGGGACTCTCAGAATCGTATCCATTCAACGTGTATGAAATTAGCCTCACATCTTTTAAATCTCCAATTCTTGTTTGTTGTTCCAAACTGTTCTACGTTTGTTCTACATCGTTCCAGAGGAATAAGGATTTATCTACAGAGATCTCAATAACAACCGCGGGAAATTTTTTACCGGCTAAATTGAACAGAGAGAAGCTGTCCTTGAGTGTTATATAAATAAATAATAAATAAATAATATAATATAACAATAAATAAATTGCTAGTAATTTGGTGATATCGATAATTTTTATTATACGAAATCAATAAGCATTCGGTGGTTTCTTATTTATTTTAGATTGTAGAATTTAGAATTAAAAATAGAATTTAAACATAGAAGCCTGAATTATTGGGTTGCTCGTTCTGTTCCTTCGTTTTGTGTTGTTGAAAATGTTCGTTCGTTTAGAGCACTCGTAACTGCAATTGATAAAATATTCAAAGCGACTTGGCTTACAGTTAAAAACGACATTTTCCGATAATTCCAGCATGTGAGTGGAATCGCATCTTTACATTCCTGTGATGTATTAATATGTATATATTGTATGTGTATATATATAATAATCGCTGTTTAAGCGAGGATATTCAACAAATTCGCTTAAGTCATTCCGAAGACTCGACATATACTTATTTTCTTACACTATCTTTTTTAGAATTAGATATACGCTGTAATAGTGTGTGAATAATTACATGTGCGTAGCATGTACTTGGGTATCTCGACTTTGATAAAATAACTGCGGCGTCATTAAATCTACTAAGAAATTCTGTAAACGTTTCGGTATTGCTCCAACTATAAATATGTAAAGTATTCAATAAATTCTGTTTTTTCTTCTCATGGACAATTAAGAATTTTTTTCGTCTAAATAGCACGTTCTAACGTTAGGTAAATTGAGTTCCATCGAACGGGAATATCTTCGATAAGAGCTAAATGCTTCATATTTACCGAACTGCAACATTCTTCGAGCATTGGTTTCTTTTTGCAGAAAATACAATGAAATATACAAGCCTGGGTATCTCATGAATTTCGTTTTCAATTTTTCTCGGAGCACTTTGAACAATTACATTTTAAATACGAACTATACAGGGTATATGTGTCATAATTTTCA